>NW_027141025.1:0-1244417 GCF_036365525.1 Heterodontus francisci
CTCTCTATCACTCTCTGACACTCTCTATCACTCTCTGACACTCTCAGACACTCACTATCACTCTCTGACACTCTCTCGCACTCTCTGACACTCTGTAATACTCTCTGACACTCTCTATCACTCTCAGACACTCTCAGACACTCACTATCACTCTCTGATACTCTCTGACGCTCACTATCACTCTCTGATACTCTCTGACACTCAATATCACTCTCTGACACTCTCTATCACTCTCTGACACTCTCTGACACTCTCTGACACTCTCTGATACTCGCTGGCACTCACTATCACTCTCTGACTCTCTCTATCACTTTCTGACTATCTCTATCACTCTCTGACACTCTCAGACACTGACTATCACTCTCTGACACTCTCTCACACTCCCTGACACTCTCTATCACTCTGTGCCACTCTCTATCACTCTCAGACACTCTCAGACACTCACTATCACTCTCAGACACTCTCTGTCTCTCTCTGACACTCTCTCACACTCTCTGACACTCTCTGACACTCTCTATCACTCTCAGACACTCACTATCACTCTCTGACACTCACTATCACTCTCTGACACTCTCTCACACTCTCTGAGATTCTCTGAATCTCTCTGTCTGTCTCTGAAACTCTCTGTCACTCTCTGACACTCTCTGACACTCTCTGACACTCCCTGACTCTCCCTGACACTCTCTGACACTTTTGGACACTCACTGTCACTCTCTGATACTCTCTGACACTCACTGTCACTCTCTGACACTCTCCGACACTCACTATCACTCTCTGACACACTCTGACACTCACTGTCACTCTCTGACACTCTCCGACACTCACTATCACTCTCTGAAACTCTCTGACACTCACTATCACTCTCTGACACTCTCTGACACTCTCTGACACTCTCTGACATTCTCAGACACTCTCGGACACTCACTATTACTCTCTGACACTCTCGGACGCTCAATAAAACTCTCTGACACTCTCTATCACTCTCTGAAACTCTACGACACTCTCCGACACTCTCCGACACTCTCTGACTCTCTCTAACACTCTCTGACACTCTCTGACACTCTCATACACTCACTATCACTCTCTGACACTCTCTGACACTCTCTGACAATATCACTCTCTGATACTCTCTGACTCTCACTATCAGTCTCTGACAGTCTCTGTCACTCGCTGACACTCTCTGTCACTCATTATTACTCTCTGACAGTCTCGATAACTCTCTGACACTCTATATCACTCTCTGAAACTCTCTATCACTCTCTGACACTCTCTGACACTCTCTGACTCTCCCTGACACTCTCTGACACTCACGGACACTCACTATCACTCTCTGATACTCTCTGACACTCACTATCACTCTCTGACACTCTCTATCACTCTCTGACACTCTCAGACACTCACTATAACTCTCTGACACTCTCTCACACTCTCTGACACTCTCTGACACTCTTTAATACTCTCTGACCCTCTCTGACACTCACTTTCACTCTCTGACACTCTCAGACACTCTCGGACACTCACTATTACTCTCTGACACTCTCGGACGCTCAATAAAGCTCTCTGACACTCTCTATCACTCTCTGACACTCTCCGACACTCCCCGACACTCTCTGACACTCTCTGACACTCTCTGACACTCTCATACACTCACTGTCACTCTCTGACACTCTCTGACACTCTCTGACACTACCACTCTCTGATACTCTCTGACTCTCACTATCACTCTCTGACAGTCTCTGTCACTCGCTGACACTCTCTGTCACTCATTATCACTCTCTGACAGTCTCGATAACTCTCTGACACTCACTATCACTCTCTGACACTCTCTATCACTCTCAGACACTCTCTATCACTCTCTATCACTCTCAGACACTCTCAGACACTCACTATCACTCTCTGACACTCACTATCACTCTCTGACACTCTCTCACACTCTCTGACACTCTCTGAAACTTTCCATTTCTCTCTGACACTCTCTATCACTCTCTGACAATCTCTGACACTCTCTATCACTCTCTGACACTCTCTGACAATCTCAGACACTCTCAGACACTCACTATCACTCTCTGATACTGTCCGACACTCACTATCACTCTCTGATACTCTCTGACACTCTCTATCACTCTCTGACACTCTCTGACACTCACAATCACTCTCTGACACACTCTGACACTCTCAGACACTCAGTGACACTCTCTGACACTCTCTGACAATATCACTCTCTGATACTCTCTGACTCTCACTATCACTCTCTGACAGTCTCTGTCACTCGCTGACACTCTCTGTCACTCATTATTACTCTCTGACAGTCTCGATAACTCTCTGACACTCTATATCACTCTCTGAAACTCTCTATCACTCTCTGACACTCTCTGACACTCTCTGACTCTCCCTGACACTCTCTGACACTCACGGACACTCACTATCACTCTCTGATACTCTCTGACACTCACTATCACTCTCTGACACTCTCTATCACTCTCTGACACTCTCAGACACTCACTATAACTCTCTGACACTCTCTCACACTCTCTGACACTCTCTGACACTCTTTAATACTCTCGGACACTCACTATTACTCTCTGACACTCTCGGACGCTCAATAAAGCTCTCTGACACTCTCTATCACTCTCTGACACTCTCCGACACTCCCCGACACTCTCTGACACTCTCTGACACTCTCTGACACTCTCATACACTCACTGTCACTCTCTGACACTCTCTGACACTCTCTGACACTACCACTCTCTGATACTCTCTGACTCTCACTATCACCCTCTGACAGTCTCTGTCACTCGCTGACACTCTCTGTCACTCATTATCACTCTCTGACAGTCTCGATAACTCTCTGACACTCACTATCACTCTCTGACACTCTCTATCACTCTCAGACACTCTCTATCACTCTCTATCACTCTCAGACACTCTCAGACACTCACTATCACTCTCTGACACTCACTATCACTCTCTGACACTCTCTCACACTCTCTGACACTCTCTGAAACTTTCCATTTCTCTCTGACACTCTCTATCACTCTCTGACAATCTCTGACACTCTCTATCACTCTCTGACACTCTCTGACAATCTCAGACACTCTCAGACACTCACTATCACTCTCTGATACTGTCCGACACTCACTATCACTCTCTGATACTCTCTGACACTCTCTATCACTCTCTGACACTCTCTGACACTCACAATCACTCTCTGACACACTCTGACACTCTCAGACACTCAGTGTCACTCTCTGACTCTCTCTGACACTCTCTATCATTCTCTATCACTCTCTGACACACTCTGACACACTCTATCACTCTCTATCACACTCTGACACACTCTGACACTCAGACACTCACTGTCACTCTCTGACACTCTCTGACACTCACTATCACTCTCTGACACTCTCTCACACTCTCTGACACTCTCTGACACTCTCTCACAATCTCTGACACTCTCTCACACTCTCTGACACTCTCTGACACTCTCTGACACTCTCTAATACTCTCTGACACTCTCTGAAACTCTCTATCACTCTCAGACACTCTCAGACACTCACTATCACACTCTGACACTCTCTGACGCTCACTATCACTCTCTGATACTCTCTGACACTCAACATCACTCTCTGACATTCTCTATCACTCTCTGAGACTCTCTAGCACTCTCTGACACTCTGAGACAATCACTATCACTCTCTGACACTCTCTGACACTCTCTATTACTCTCTATCACTCTCTGACACTCTCTCATACTCTCAGACACTGACAGACACTCACTATCACTCTCTGACACACGCTGTCACTCTCTGACACTCACTGTCACTCTGTGACACACTGACACTCTCCGACAGTCTCTATCACTCTCTATCACACTCTGACACTCTCTGACACTCTCTATCACTCTCTATCACTCTCTGTCACTCTCTGACACTGTCTGACACTCTCAGACACTCACTATCACTCTGACACTCTGTGACACTCTCTGACACTCTCTGATACTCTCTGACACTCACTATCACTCTCTGACACTCTCTGACACTCACTATCACTCTCTGACACTCTCTGACACTCTCTGACACTCTCTATCACTCTCTGACACTCTCTATCACTCTCTGACACTCTCAGACATTTACTATCACTCTCTGACACTCTCAATCACTCTCTGACACTCTCAGACAATCACTATCACTCTCTGACACTCTCTGACACTCACTATCACTCTCTGACACTCTCTGACACTCTCTGACACTCGCTGTCACTCTCTGACACTCTCCGACACTCACTATCACTCTCTGACACACTCTGACACTCTCTGACACTCTCTGAAACTCTCTATCAGTCTCTGTCACTCTCTGACACTCTCTGACACTCTCAGACACTCTCAGACACTCACTTTCACTCTCTGACACTCTCTGACACTCTCTGTCACTCTCTGAAACTCTCTGACACTCACTATCACTCTCTGACACTCTCTGACACTCTCTATCACTCTCTGACACTCTCTGACATTCTCAGACACTCTCTGACACTCACTATCACTCTCTGACACTCCCTATCACTCTCTGATACTCTCTGACACTCACTATCACTCTCTGATACTCTCTGACACTCTCTATCACTCTCTCACACGCACTATCACTCTCTGACACTCTCTGACACTCACAATCACTCTCTGACACACTCTGACACTCTCAGGCACTCACTGTCTCTCTCTGACACTCTCTGACAATCTCAGACAATCACTATCACTCTCTGACACTCTCTGACACACTCTATCACTCTCTATCACACTCTGACACACTCTGACACTAAGAGACACTCTGTCACTCTCTGACACTCACTGACACTCACTATCACTCTCAGACACTCAGTGTCACTCTCTGACTCTCTCTGACACTCTCTATCACTCTCTATCACTCTCTGACACACTCTGACACACTCTATCACTCCCTATCACTCACTGATACTCTCTGACACTCACTATCACTCTCTGATACTCTCTGACACACTCTAACACACACTAACACTCTCTGACACTCACAATCACTCTCTGACACACTCTGACACTCTCAGACACTCAGTGTCACTCTCTGACTCTCTCTGACACTCTCTATCACTCTCTATCACTCTCTGACACACTCTGACACACTCTATCACTCCCTATCACTCACTGATACTCTCTGACACTCACTATCACTCTCTGATACTCTCTGACACACTCTAACACACACTAACACTCTCTGACACTCTCTGACACTCTCACTATCACTCTCTGACACTCTCTATCACTCTCTGACACTCTCTATTACTCTCTGACATTCACTATCACTCTCAGACACTCACTATCACTCTCTGATACTCTCTGACACTCACTATCACTCTCTGACACTCTCTGTCTATCTCTGACACTCTCTGACACTCACTATCACTCTCTGACAGTCTCTATCACTCTCAGACACTCTCCATCACTCTCAGACACTCTCAGACAATCACTATCACTCTCTGACATTCACTATCACTCTCTGACACTCTCTGACACTCTCTGAAACTTTCTATCTCTCTCTGACACTCTCTACCACTCTCTGACACTGTCTGACACATCTCTGTCACTCTCTGTCACTCTCTGAGACTCTCTGACACTCTCAGACACTCTCAGACACTCACTATCACTCACTGATACTCTCTGACGCTCACTATCACTCTCTGACACTCTCTCACACTCTTTGACACTCTCTGAAACTCTTTATCTCTCTCTGACACTCTCTATCACTCTCTGACACTCTCTGACACTCTCTATCACTCTCTGACACTCTCAGACACTCTCAGACACTCACTATCACTCTCTGATACTGTCTAACACTCACTATCACTCTCTGATACTCTCTGACACTCTCTATCACTCTCTGACACGCACTATCACTCTCTGACACTCTCTGACACTCACAATCACTCTCTGACACACTCTGACACTCTCAGACACTCAGTGTCACTCACTGACTCTCTCTGACACTCTCTATCACTCTCTATCACTCTCTGACACACTCTGACACACTCTATCACTCTCTATCACACTCTGACACACTCTGACACTCAGACACTCACTGTCACTCTCTGACACTCTCTGACACTCACTATCACTCTCTGACACTCCCTATCACTCTCTGATACTCTCTGACACTCACTATCACTCTCTGACACTCTCTGACAATCTCAGACAATCACTATCACTCTCTGACACTCTCTGACACACTCTATCACTCTCTATCACACTCTGACACACTCTGACAGTCAGAGACACTCTGTCACTCTCTGACACTCTCTGACACTCACTATCACTCTCTGACACTCCCTATCACTCTCTGACACTCTCTGACACTCTCTCACACTCTCTAACACACACTAACACTCTCTGACACTCTCTGACATTCTCTGACACTCTCACTATCACTCTCTGACACTCTCTGACACTCTCTATCACTCTCTATCACTCTCTGACACTCTCTGACACTCACTATCACTCTCTGACACTCCCTATCACTCTCTGACACTCTCTCACACACACTAACACTCTCTGACACTCTCACTATCACTCTCTGACACTCTCTGACACTCTCACTATCACTCTCTGACACTCTCTGACACTCTCTGACACACTCTCTCTCTCTGACACTCTCTATCACTCTCTATCACTCTCTGACACTCTCTGACACTCGCTGGCACTCACTATCACTCTCTGACACTCTCTATCACTCTCTGACACTCTCAGACACTCACTATCACTCTCTGACACTCTCTCACACTCTCTGACACTCTCTGACACTCTCTCATACTATCTGACACTCTCTGACACTCTCTATCACTCTCAGACACTCTCTGACACTCTCTGACACTCGCTGGCACTCACTATCAGTCTCTGACACTCTCTATCACTCTCTGACACTCTCAGACACTCACTATCACTCTCTGACACTCTCTCACACTCTCTGACACTCTCTCACACACTTGCAACTCTCTGACACTCTCTATTACTCTCTGACACTCTCTGACACTGTCTGACACTCTCAGACACTCACTATCACTCTGACACTCTGTGACACTCTCTGACACTCTCTGATACTCTCTGACACTCACTATCACTCTCTGACACTCTCTGACACTCACTATCACTCTCTGACACTCTCTGACACTCTCTATCACTGTCTGACACTCTCTATCACTCTCTGACACTCTCAGACACTTACTATCACTCTCTGACACTCTCAATCACTCTCTGACACTCTCAGACAATCACTATCACTCTCTGACACTCTCTGACACTCACTGTCACTCTGTGACACTCTCTGACACTCTCTGACACTCACTGTCACTCTCTGACACTCACTGTCACACTCTGACACTCTACAACAACTCACTATCACTCTCTGACACACTCAGACACTCACTTTCACTCTCTGACACTCTCTGACACTCTCTGACACTCTCTGACACTCTCTGTCACTCTCTGAAACTCTCTGACACTCACTATCACTCTCTGACACCCTCTGACACTCTCGGACACTCACTATTACTCTCTGACACTCTCGGACGCTTAATAAAACTCTCTGACACTCTCTATCACTCTCTGACACTCTCCGACACTCTCCGACATTCTCTGACACTCTCTGACACTCTCTGACACTCTCTGACACTCACTATCACTCTCCGACACTCTCTGACACTCTCTGACACTCTCAGACATTCTCAAACACTCACTATCACTCTCTGACAACCTCTGACAACCTCTGACACTCTCTGACTCTCTCTGACACTCTCTATCAATCTCTATCACTCTCTGACACACTCTGACACACTCTGACACACTCTATCACTCTCTATCACACTCTGACACACTCTGACACTCAGACACTCACTGTCACTCTCTGACACTCTCTGACACTCACTATCACTCTCTGACACTCCCTATCACTCTCTGATACTCTCTGACACTCACTATCATTCTCTGATACTCTCTGACACTCTCTATCACTCTCTCACACGCACTATCACTCTCTGACACTCTCTGACACTCACAATCACTCTCTGACACACTCTGACACTCTCAGACACTCAGTGTCACTCTCTGACTCTCTCTGACACTCTCTATCACTCTCTATCACTCTCTGACACACTCTGACACACTCTATCACTCTCTATCACACTCTGACACACTCTGACACTCAGACACTCACTGTCACTCTCTGACACTCTCTGACACTCACTATCACTCTCTGACACTCCCTATCACTCTCTGATACTCTCTGACACTCACTATCACTCTCTGATACTCTCTGACACTCTCTATCACTCTCTCACACGCACTATCACTCTCTGACACTCTCTGACACTCACAATCACTCTCTGACACACTATGCCACTCTCAGACACTCACTGTCTCTCTCTGACACTCTCTGACAATCTCAGACAATCACTATCACTCTCTGACACTCTCTGACACACTCTGACACTCTCTAACACTCTCTGACACTCTCCGACACTCTCTATCACTCTCAGACACTCTCTGACACTCTCTGACACTCGCTGGCACTCACTATCACACTCTGACACTCTCTATCACTCTCTGACACTCTCAGACACTCACAATCACTCTCTGACACACTCTGACACTCTCAGACACTCACTGTCTCTCTCTGACACTCTCTGACAATCTCAGACAATCACAATCACTCTCTGACACTCTCTGACACACTCTATCACTCTCTATCACACTCTGACACACTCTGACACTCAGTGACAATCTCTATCACTCTCTGACACTCTCTATTACTCTCTGACACTCACTATCACTCTCAGACACTCACTATCACTCTCTGATACTCTCTGACACTCACTATCAATCTCTGACACTCTATATTTATCTCTGACACTCTCTGACACTCACTGTCACTCTCTGACAGTCTCTATCACTCTCAGACACTCTCTATCACTCTCAGACACTCTCAGACAATCACTATCACTCTCTGACATTCACGATCACTCTCTGACACTCTCTGACACTCTCTGAAACTCTCTATCTCGCTCTGACACTCTCTACCACTCTCTGACACTGTCTGACACTCTCTGTCACTCTCTGAGACTCTCTGAGACTCTCTGACACTCACTATCACTCTCTGATACTCTCTGACGCTCACTATCACTCTCTGATACTCTCTGGCACTCAATATCACTCTCTGACACTCTCTATCACTCTCTGACACTCTCTGACACTCTCTAGCACTCACTATCACACACTGACACTTTCTATCACTCTCTGACACTCTCCATCACTCTCTGATACTCTCAGACACTCACTATCACCCTCTGACACTCTCTCACACTCTCTGACACTCTCTATCACTCTCTGACACTCTCTATCACTCTCAGATACTCTCAGACACTCTCTATCTCTCTCTGACACTCTCTATCACTCTCTATCTCTCTCTGACACTCACTAACTTTCTCTGACACTCTCTATCACTCTCAGACTCTCTCTATCACTCTCAGACACTCTCAGATACTCACTATCACTCTCAGACACACACTATCACTCTCTGATACTCTCTGACACTCACTGTCACTCTCTGACACTCTCTATCTATCTCTGACACTCTCTGACTCTCACTATCACTCTCTGACAGTCGCTATCACTCTCAGAAACTCTCTATCACTCTCAGACACTCTCAGACACTCACTATCACTCTCTGACACTCACTATCACTCTCTGACACTCTCTCACACTCTCTGAAACTCTCTATCTCACTCTGACACTCTCTATCACTCTCTGACACTGTCTGACACTCTCTATCACTCTCTGACACTCTCTGACACATTCAGACACTCTGACGCACACTATCACTCTCTGATACTCTCTGACACTCAATATCACTCTCTGACACTCTCTATCACTCTCTGACACTCTCTGACACTCTCTGACATTCTCTGGCACTCACTATCACTCTCTGACACTCTCTATCACTCTCTGGCACTCACTATCACTCTCTGACACTCTCAGACACTCACTATCACTCTCTGATACTCTCTATCACTCTCAGACGCGCTCAGACTCTCACTATCACTCTCTGACACTCACTATCTCTCTCTGACACTCTCTATCACTCTCTATCACTCTCTATCACTCTCAGACACTCACTATCACTCTCTGACACTCGCTATCTCTCTCTGACACTCTCTCACACTCTCTGACACTCTCTAATACTCTCTGAAACTCTCTATCACTCTCAGACACTCTCAGACACTCTCAGACACTCACTATCACTCTCTGGTACTCTCTGACGCTCACTATCACTCTCTGACACTCACTATCTCTCTCTGACACTCTCTCACACTCTCTGACACTCTCTAATACTCTCTGACACTCAATATCACTCTCTGACACTCTCTGACACACTCTGACACTCTCTGATACTCGCTGGCACTCACTATCACTCTCTGACTCTCTATCACTCTCTGACAATCTCTATCACTCTCTGACACTCTCAGACACTCACTATCACTCTCTGACACTAACTCACACTCTCTGACACTCTCTATCACTCTGTGCCACTCTCTATCACTCTCAGACACTCTCAGACACTCACTATCACTCTCTGACATTCTCTATCTCTCTCTGACACTCTCTGACATTCTCTCACACTCTCTGACACTCTCTGACACTCTCTATCACTCTCAGACACTCACTATCACTCTCTGACACTCACTATCACTCTCTGACACTCTCTCACACTCTCTGAGATTCTCTGAAACTCTCTGTCTGTCTCTGAAACTCTCTATCACTCTCTGACACTCTCTGACACTCACTATCACTCTCTGACACTAACTCACACTCTCTGACACTCTCTATCACTCTGTGCCACTCTCTATCACTCTCAGACACTCTCAGACACTCACTATCACTCTCTGACACTCTCTATCTCTCTCTGACACTCTCTGACATTCTCTCACACTCTCTGACACTCTCTGACACTCTCTATCACTCTCAGACACTCACTATCACTCTCTGACACTCACTATCACTCTCTGACACTCTCTCACACTCTCTGAGATTCTCTGAAACTCTCTGTCTGTCTCTGAAACTCTCTATCACTCTCTGACACTCTCTGACACTCTCTGACAGTCTCTAACTCTCCCTGACACTCTCTGACACTTTCGGACACTCTCTATCACTCTCTGACACTCTCAGACACTCACTATCACTCTCTGACACTCTCTCACACTCTCTGACACTCTCTGACACTGTCTAATACTCTCTGACACTCACTGACACTCTCTATCACTCTCAGACACTCACTATCACTCTCTGATACTCTCTGATGCTCACTATCACTCTCTGATACTCTCTGACACTCAATATCACTCTCTGACATTCTCTATCACTCTCTGAGACTCTGAGACGATCACTATCACTCTCTGACACTCTCTGACACTCTCTATTACTCTCTATCACTCTCTGACACTCTCTCATACTCTCAGACACTGACAGACACTCACTATCACTCTCTGACACACTCTGACACTCTCTGACACTCACTGTCACTCTCTGACACACTCTGACACTCTCTGACACTCTCTATCACTCTCTATCACACTCTGACACTCTCTGACACTCTCTATCACTCTCTATCACTCTCTGACACTCTCTGACACTGTCTGACACTCTCAGACACTCACTATCACTCTGACACTCTGTGACACTCTCTGACACTCTCTGATACTCTCTGACACTCACTATCATTCTCTGACACTCTCTGACACTCACTATCACTCTCTGACACTCTCTGACACTCTCTATCACTGTCTGACACTCTCTATCACTCTCTGACACTCTCAGACACTTACTATCACTCTCTGACACTCTCAATCACTCTCTGACACTCTCAGACAATCACTATCACTCTCTGACACTCTCTGACACTCACTGTCACTCTCTGACACTCTCTGACACTCTCTGACACTCTCTGACACTCACTGTCACACTATGAAACTCACTGTCACACTCTGACACTCTCCAACTCTCACTATCACTCTCTGACACACTCTGACACTCTCTGACACTCTCTGAAACTCTCGATCAGTCTCTGTCACTCTCTGACACTCTCTGACACTCTCAGACACTCACTTTCACTCTCTGACACTCTCTGACACTCTCTGACACTCTCTGTCACTCTCTGAAACTCTCTGACACTCACTATCACTCTCTGACACTCTCTGACACTCTCTATCACTCTCTGACACTTTCTGACATTCTCAGACACTCTCGGACACTCACTATTACTCTCTGACACTCTCGGACGCTTAATAAAACTCTCTGACACTCTCTATCACTCTCTGACACTCTCCGACACTCTCCGACATTCTCTGACACTATCTGACACTCTCTGACACTCTCATACACTCACTATCACTCTCTGACACTCTCTGACACTCTCTGACACTATCACTCTCTGATACTCTCTGACTCTCACCATCACTCTCTGACAGTCTCTGTCACTCGCTGACACTCTCTTTCCCTCATTATCACTCTCTGACAGTCTCGATAACTCTCAGACACTCACTATCACTCTCTGACACTAGCTCACACTCTCTGACACTCTCTATCACTCTGTGCCACTCTCTATCACTCTCAGACACTCTCAGACACTCACTATCACTCTCTGACACTCTCTATCTCTCTCTGACACTCTCTGAAATTCTCTCACACTCTCTGACACTCTCTGACACTCACTATCACTCTCAGACACTCACTATCACTCTCTGACACTCACTATCACTCTCTGACACTCTCTCACACTCTCTGAGATTCTCTGAAACTCTCTGTCTGTCTCTGAAACTCTCTATCACTCTCTGACACTCTCTGACACTCTCTGACACTCTCTAACTCTCCCTGACACTCTCTGACACTTTCGGACACTCTCTATCACTCTCTGACACTCTCAGACACTCACTATCACTCTCTGACACTCTCTCACACTCTCTGACACTCTCTCACACACTTTAATACTCTCTGACACTCTTTCACACTCTCTGACACTCTCTGACACTCTCTAATACTCTCTGACACTCACTGACACTCTCTATCACTCTCAGACACTCACTATCACTCTCTGATACTCTCTGACGCTCACTATCACTCTCTGATACTCTCTGACACTCAATATCACTCTCTGACATTCTCTATCACTCTCTGAGACTCTGAGACAATCACTATCACTCTCTGACACTCTCTGACACTCTCTATTACTCACTATCACTCTCTGAC
This sequence comes from Heterodontus francisci, assembly GCF_036365525.1. Classification (NCBI taxonomy): domain Eukaryota; kingdom Metazoa; phylum Chordata; class Chondrichthyes; order Heterodontiformes; family Heterodontidae; genus Heterodontus; species Heterodontus francisci. The sequence continues at coordinate 13,313 of NW_027141025.1, forward strand.
ACACTCTGTCACTCTCTGACACTCACTGTCACTCTCTGACACACTCTGACACTCTCTGATACTCTCTATCACTCTCTATCACACTCTGACCCTCTCTGACACTCTCTATCACTCTCTATCACTCTCTGACACTCTCTGACACTGTCTGACACTCTCAGACACTCACTATCACTCTGACACTCTGTGACACTCTCTGACACTCTCTGATACTCTCTGACACTCACTATCACTCTCTGACACTCTCTGACACTCACTATCACTCTCTGACACTCTCTGACACTCTCTATCATTGTCTGACACTCTCTATCACTCACTGACACTCTCAGACACTTACTATCACTCTCTGACACTCTCAATCACTCTCTGACACTCTCAGACAATCACTATCACTCTCTGACACTCTCTGACACTCACTGTCACTCTCTGACACTCTCTGACACTCTCTGAGACTCACTGTCACTCTCTGACACTCACTGTCACACTCTGACACTCTCCAACACTCACTATCACTCTCTGACACACTCTGACACTCTCTGACACTCTCTGAAACTCTCGATCAGTCTCTGTCACTCTCTGACACTCTCTGACACTCTCAGACACTCACTTTCACTCTCTGACACTCTCTGACACTCTCTGACACTCTCTGTCACTCTCTGAAACTCTCTGACACTCATTATCACTCTCTGACACTCTCTGACACTCTCTATCACTCTCTGACACTCTCCGACACTCTCCGACATTCTCTCACACTCTCTGACACTCTCTCACACACTTTAATACTCTCTGACACTCTCTCACATTCTCTGACACTCTCTGACACTCTCTAATACTCTCTGACACTCACTGACACTCTCTATCACTCTCAGACACTCACTATCACTCTCTGATACTCTCTGACGCTCACTATCACTCTCTGACACTAGCTCACACTCTCTGACACTCTCTATCACTCTCTGACACTCTCCGACACTCTCTGACACTCTCTGACACTCACTGTCACACTCTGACACTCTCCAACACTCACTATCACTCTCTGACACACTCTGACACTCTCTGAAACTCTCTATCAGTCTATGTCACTCTCTGACACTCTCTGACACTCTCAGACACTCACTTTCACTCTCTGACACTCTCTGACACTCTCTGACACTCTCTGTCACTCTCTGAAACTCTCTGACACTCACTATCACTCTCTGACTCTCTCTGACACTCTCTATCACTCTCTGACACTCTCTGACATTCTCAGACACTCTCGGACACTCACTATTACTCTCTGACACTCTCGGACGCTTAATAAAACTCTCTGACAATCTCTATCACTCTCTGACACTCTCCGACACTCTCCGACATTCTCTGACACTCTCTGACACTATCTGACACTCTCATACACTCACTATCACTCTCTGACACTCTCTGACACTCTCTGACACTATCACTCTCTGATACTCTCTGACTCTCACCATCACTCTCTGACAGTCTCTGTCACTCGCTGACACTCTCTGTCACTCATTATCACTCTCTGACAGTCTCGATAACTCTCAGACACTCAGTATCACTCTCTGACACTAGCTCACACTCTCTGACACTCTCTATCACTCTGTGCCACTCTCTATCACTCTCAGACACTCTCAGACACTCACTATCACTCGCTGACACTCTCTATCTCTCTCTGACACTCTCTGGAATTCTCTCACACTCTCTGACACTCTCTGACACTCACTATCACTCTCAGACACTCACTATCACTCTCTGACACTCACTATCACTCTCTGACACTCTCTCACACTCTCTGAGATTCTCTGAAACTCTCTGTCTGTCTCTGAAACTCTCTATCACTCTCTGACACTCTCTGACACTCTCTGACACTCTCTAACTCTCCCTGACACTCTCAGACACTTTCGGACACTCTCTATCACTCTCCGACACTCTCAGACACTCACTATCACTCTCTCACACACTTTAATACTCTCTGACACTCTCTCACACTCTCTGACACTCTCTGACACTCTCTAATACTCTCTGACACTCACTGACACTCTCTATCACTCTCAGACACTCACTATCACTCTCTGATACTCTCTGACGCTCACTATCACTCTCTGATACTCTCTGACACTCAATATCACTGTCTGACATTCTCTATCACTCTCCGAGACTCTGAGACAATCACTATCACTCTCTGACACTCTCTGACACTCTCTATTACTCTCTATCACTCTCTGACACTCTCTCATACTCTCAGACACTGACAGACACTCACTATCACTCTCTGACACACTCAGTCACTCTCTGACACTCACTGTCACTCTCTGACACACTCTGACACTCTCTGATACTCTCTATCACTCTCTATCACACTCTGACACTCTCTGACACTCTCTATCACTCTCTATCACTCTCTGACACTCTCTGACACTGTCTGACACTCTCAGACACTCACTATCACTCTGACACTCTGTGACACTCTGTGACACTCTCTGACACTCTCTGATACTCTCTGACACTCACTATCACTCTCTGACACTCTCTGACACTCACTATCACTCGCTGACACTCTCTGACACTCTCTATCACTGTCTGACACTCTCTGACACTCTCAGACACTTACTATCACTCTCTGACACTCTCAATCACTCTCTGACACTCTCAGACAATCACTATCACTCTCTGACACTCACTGTCACTCTCTGACACTCTCTGACACTCTCTGACACTCTCTGACACTCACTGTCACTCTCTGACACTCACTGTCACACTCTGACACTCTCCAAGACTCACTATCACTCTCTGACACACTCTGACACTCTCTGACACTCTCTGAAACTCTCGATCAGTCTCTGTCACTCTCTGACACTCTCTGACACTGTCTGACACTCACTTTCACTCTCTGACACTTTCTGACACTCTCTGACACTCTCTGTCACTCTCTGAAACTCTCTGACACTCACTATCACTCTCTGACACTCTCTGACACTCTCTATCACTCTCTGACACTCTCCGACACTCTCCGACATTCTCTCACACTCTCTGTCACTCTCTCACACACTTTAATACTCTCTGACACTCTCTCACACTCTCTGACACTCTCTGACACTCTCTAATACTCTCTGACACTCACTGACACTCTCTATCACTCTCAGACACTCACTATCACTCTCTGATACTCTCTGACGCTCACTATCACTCTCTGATACTCTCTGACACTCAATATCACTCTCTGACATTCTCTATCACTCTCTGAGACTCTGAGACAATCACTATCACTCTCTGACACTCTCTGACACTCTCTATTACTCTCTATTACTCTCTATCACTCTCTGACACTCTCTCATACTCTCAGACACTGACAGACACTCACTATCACTCTCTGACACTCTCTGTCACTCTCTGACACTCACTGTCACTCTCTGACACACTCTGACACTCTCTGATACTCTCTATCACTCTCTATCACACTCTGACACTCTCTGACACTCTCTATCACTCTCTATCACTCTCTGACACTGTCTGACACTCTCAGACACTCACTATCACTCTGACACTCTGTGACACTCTCTGACACTCTCTGATACTCTCTGACACTCACTATCACTCTCTGACACTCTCTGACACTCACTATCACTCTCAGACACTCTCTGACACTCTCTATCACTGTCTGACACTCTCTATCACTCTCTGACACTCTCAGACAATCACTATCACTCTCTGACACTCTCTGACACTCACTGTCACTCTCTGACACTCTCTGACACTCTCTGACACTCACTGTCACTCTCTGACACACTCTGACACTCTCTGACACTCTCTGAAACTCTCGATCAGTCTCTGTCACTCTCTGACACTCTCTGACACTCTCAGACACTCACTTTCACTCTCTGACACTCTCTGACACTCTCTGACACTCTCTGTCACTCTCTGAAACTCTCTGACACTCACTATCACTCTCTGACACTCTCTGACACTCTCTGACACTCACTATCACTCTCTGACACTCTCTGACACTCTCTATCACTCTCTGACACTCTCCGACACTCTCCGACATTCTCTGACACTCTCTGACACTCTCTGACACTCTCAATCACTCACTATCACTCTCTGACACTCTCTGACACTCTCTGACACTATCACTCTCTGATACTCTCTGATTCTCACCATCACTCTCTGACAGTCTCTGTCACTCGCTGACACTCTCTGTCACTCATTATCACTCTCTGACAGTCTCGATAACTCTCTGACACTCTATATCACTCTCTGAAACTCTCTATCACTCTCTGACACTCTCTGACACTCTCTGACTCTCCCTGACACTCTCTGACACTCTCTGACACTCACGGACACTCACTATCACTCTCTGATACTCTCTGACACTCACTATCACTCTCTGACACTCTCTATCAATCTCTGACACTCTCTGACACTCACTATCACTCTCTGACACTCTGTATCTCTCTCTGACACTCTCTGTCACTCTCTAACACTCTCTGACACTCTCAGGCATTCTCAAACACTCACTATCACTCTCTGACAACCTCTGACAACCTCTGACACTCTCTGACACTCTCAGACACTCACTATCACTCTCTGATACTCTCTGATACACACTATCTCTCTCTGATACTCTCTATCAATCTCTGACACTCTCTGACACTCACTATCACTCTCTGACACTCTCTATCACTCTCAGACACTCTCTATCACTCACTATCACTCTCTGACACTCACTATCACTCTCTGACACACTCTCTCACACTCTGACACTCTCTGAAACTCTCTATCTCTCTCTGACACTCTCTATCACTCTCTGACAATCTCTGACACTCTCTATCACTCTCTGACACTCTCTGACACTCTTAGACACTCTCAGACACTCACTATCACTCTCTGATACTGTCCGACACTCACTATCACTCTCTGATACTCTCTCACACTCTCTGACACTCTCTAATACTCTCTGACACTCAATATCACTCTCTGACACTCTCTGACACACTCTGACACTCTCTGATACTCGCTGGCACTCACTATCACTCTCTAACTCTCTCTATCACTCTCTGACAATCTCTATCACTCTCTGACACTCTCAGACACTCACTATCACTCTCTGACACTAACTCACACTCTCTGACACTCTCTATCACTCTGTGCCACTCTCTATCACTCTCAGACACTCTCAGACACTCACTATCACTCTCTGACACTCTCTATCTCTCTCTGACACTCTCTGACATTCTCTCACACTCTCTGACACTCTCTGACACTCTCTATCACTCTCAGACACTCACTATCACTCTCTGACACTCACTATCACTCTCTGACACTCTCTCACACTCTCTGAGATTCTCTGAAACTCTCTGTCTGTCTCTGAAACTCTCTATCACTCTCTGACACTCTCTGACACTCTCTGACACTCTCTAACTCTCCCTGACACTCTCTGACACTTTCGGACACTCTCTATCACTCTCTGACACTCTCAGACACTCACTATCACTCTCTGACACTCTCTCACACTCTCTGACACTCTCTCACACACTTTAATACTCTCTGACACTCTCTCACACTCTCTGACACTCTCTGACACTCTCTAATACTCTCTGACACTCACTGACACTCTCTATCACTCTCAGACACACACTATCACTCTCTAATACTCTCTGACGCTCACTATCACTCTCTGATACTCTCTGACACTCAATATCACTCTCTGACATTCTCTATCACTCTCTGAGACTCTGAGACAATCACTATCACTCTCTGACACTCTCTGACACTCTCTATTACTCTCTATCACTCTCTGACACTCTCAATCACTCTCTGACACTCTCAGACAATCACTATCACTCTCTGACACTCTCTGACACTCACTGTCAATCTCTGACACTCTCTGACACTCTCTGACACTCACTGTCACTCTCTGACACTCACTGTCACACTCTGACACTCTCCAACACTCACTATCACTCTCTGACACACTCTGACACTCTCTGACACTCTCTGAAACTCTCGATCAGTCTCTGTCACTCTCTGACACTCTCTGACACTCTCAGACACTCACTTTCACTCTCTGACACTCTCTGACACTCTCTGACACTCTCTGTCACTCTCTGAAACTCTCTGACACTCACTATCACTCTCTGACACTCTCTGACACTCTCTATCACTCTCTGACACTCTCTGACATTCTCAGACACTCTCGGACACTCACTATTACTCTCTGACACTCTCGGACGCTTAATAAAACTCTCTGACACTCTCTATCACTCTCTGACACTCTCCGACACTCTCCGACATTCTCTGACACTATCTGACACTCTCTGACACTCTCATACACTCACTATCACTCTCTGACACTCTCTGACACTCTCTGACACTATCACTCTCTGATACTCTCTGACTCTCACCATCACTCTCTGACAGTCTCTGTCACTCGCTGACACTCTCTGTCACTCATTATCACTCTCTGACTGTCTCGATAACTCTCAGACACTCACTATCACTCTCTGACACTAGCTCACAATCTCTGACACTCTCTATCACTCTGTGCCACTCTCTATCACTCTCAGACACTCTCAGACACTCACTATCACTCTCTGACACTCTCTATCTCTCTCTGACACTCTCTGAAATTCTCTCACACTCTCTGACACTCTCTGACACTCACTATCACTCTCAGACACTCACTATCACTCTCTGACACTCACTATCACTCTCTGACACTCTCTCACACTCTCTGAGATTCTCTGAAACTCTCTGTCTGTCTCTGAAACTCTCTATCACTCTCTGACACTCTCTGACACTCTCTGACACTCTCTAACTCTCCCTGACACTCTCTGACACTTTCGGACACTCTCTATCACTCTCTGACACTCTCAGACACTCACTATCACTCTCTGACACTCTCTCACACTCTCTGACACTCTCTCACACACTTTAATACTCTCTGACACTCTTTCACACTCTCTGACACTCTCTGACACTCTCTGACACTCTCTATCACTCTCTGACAACCTCTGACAACCTCTGACACTCTCTGACACTCTCAGACACTCACTATCATTCTCTGACACTCTCTGATACACACTATCTCTCTCTGATACTCTCTATCAATCTCTGACACACTCTGACACTCACTATCACTCTCTGACACTCTCTATCACTCTCAGACACTCTCTATCACTCACTATCACTCTCTGACACTCACTATCACTCTCTGACACACTCTCTCACACTCTGACACTCTCTGAAACTCTCTATCTCTCTCTGACACTCTCTATCACTCTCTGACAATCTCTGACACTCTCTATCACTCTCTGACACTCTCTGACACTCTTAGACACTCTCAGACACTCACTATCACTCTCTGATACTGTCCGACACTCACTATCACTCTCTGATACTCTCTCACACTCTCTGACACTCTCTAATACTCTCTGACACTCAATATCACTCTCTGACACTCTCTGACACACTCTGACACTCTCTGATACTCGCTGGCACTCACTATCACTCTCTGACTCTCTCTATCACTCTCTGACAATCTCTATCACTCTCTGACACTCTCAGACACTCACTATCACTCTCTGACACTAACTCAAACTCTCTGACACTCTCTATCACTCTGTGCCACTCTCTATCACTCTCAGACACTCTCAGACACTCACTATCACTCTCTGACACTCTCTATCTCTCTCTGACACTCTCTGACATTCTCTCACACTCTCTGACACTCTCTGACACTCTCTATCACTCTCAGACACTCACTATCACTCTCTGACACTCTCTCACACTCTCTGAGATTCTCTGAAACTCTCTGTCTGTCTCTGAAACTCTCTATCACTCTCTGACACTCTCTGACACTCTCTGACACTCTCTAACTCTCCCTGACACTCTCTGACACTTTCGGACACTCTCTATCACTCTCTGACACTCTCAGACACTCACTATCACTCTCTGACACTCTCTCACACTCTCTGACACTCTCTGACACTCTCTAATACTCTCTGACACTCACTGACACTCTCTATCACTCTCAGACACTCACTATCACTCTCTGATACTCTCTGACGCTCACTATCACTCTCTGATACTCTCTGACACTCAATATCACTCTCTGACATTCTCTATCACTCTCTGAGACTCTGAGACAATCACTATCACTCTCTGACACTCTCTGACACTCTCTATTACTCTCTATCACTCTCTGACACTCTCTCATACTCTCAGACACTGACAGACACTCACTATCACTCTCTGACACACTCTGACACTCTCTGACACTCACTGTCACTCTCTGACACACTCTGACACTCTCTGACACTCTCTATCACTCTCTATCACACTCTGACACTCTCTGACATTCTCTATCACTCTCTATCACTCTCTGACACTCTCTGACACTGTCTGACACTCTCAGACACTCACTATCACTCTGACACTCTGTGACACTCTCTGACACTCTCTGATACTCTCTGACACTCACTATCGCTCTCTGACACTCTCTATCACTGTCTGACACTCTCTATCACTCTCTGACACTCTCAGACACTTACTATCACTCTCTGACACTCTCAATCACTCTCTGACACTCTCAGACAATCACTATCACTCTCTGACACTCTCTGACACTCACTGTCACTCTCTGACACTCTCTGACACTCTCTGACACTCTCTGACACTCACTGTCACTCTCTGACACTCACTGTCACACTCTGACACTCTCCAACACTCACTATCACTCTCTGACACACTCTGACACTCTCTGAAACTCTCGATCAGTCTCTTTCACTCTCTGACACTCTCTGACACTCTCAGACACTCACTTTCACTCTCTGACACTCTCTGACACTCTCTGACACTCTCTGTCACTCTCTGAAACTCTCTGACACTCACTATCACTCTCTGACACTCTCTGACACTCTCTATCACTCTCTGACACTCTCTGACATTCTCAGACACTCTCGGACACTCACTATTACTCTCTGACACTCTTGGACGCTTAATAAAACTCTCTGACACTCTCTATCACTCTCTGACACTCTCCGACACTCTCCGACATTCTCTGACACTATCTGACACTCTCTGACACTCTCATACACTCACTATCACTCTCTGACACTCTCTGACACTCTCTGACACTATCACTCTCTGATACTCTCTGACTCTCACCATCACTCTCTGACAGTCTCTGTCACTCGCTGACACTCTCTGTCACTCATTATCACACTCTGACAGTCTCGATAACTCTCAGACACTCACTATCACTCTCTGACACTAGCTCACAATCTCTGACACTCTCTATCACTCTGTGCCACTCTCTATCACTCTCAGACACTCTCAGACACTCACTATCACTCTCTGACACTCTCTATCTCTCTCTGACACTCTCTGAAATTCTCTCACACTCTCTGACACTCTCTGACACTCACTATCACTCTCAGACACTCACTATCACTCTCTGACACTCACTATCACTCTCTGACACTCTCTCACACTCTCTGAGATTCTCTGAAACTCTCTGTCTGTCTCTGAAACTCTCTATCACTCTCTGACACTCTCTGACACTCTCTGACACTCTCTAACTCTCCCTGACACTCTCAGACACTTTCGGACACACTCTATCACTCTCTGACACTCTCAGACGCTCACTATCACTCTCTCACACACTTTAATACTCTCTGACACTCTCTCACACTCTCTGACACTCTCTGACACTCTCTAATACTCTCTGACACTCACTGACACTCTCTATCACTCTCAGACACTCACTATCACTCTCTGATACTCTCTGACGCTCACTATCACTCTCTGATACTCTCTGACACTCAATATCACTCTCTGACATTCTCTATCACTCTCTGAGACTCTGAGACAATCACTATCACTCTCTGACACTCTCTGACACTCTCTATTACTCTCTATCACTCTCTGACACTCTCTCATACTCTCAGACACTGACAGACACTCACTATCACTCTCTGACACACTCTGTCACTCTCTGACACTCACTGTCACTCTCTGACACACTCTGACACTCTCTGATACTCTCTATCACTCTCTATCACACTCTGACACTCTCTGACACTCTCTATCACTCTCTATCACTCTCTGACACTCTCTGACACTGTCTGACACTCTCAGACACTCACTATCACTCTGACACTCTGTGACACTCTGTGACACTCTGTGACACTCTCTGACACTCTCTGACACTCTCTGACACTCACTATCACTCTCTGACACTCTCTGACAATCTCAATCACTCTCTGACACTCTCAGACAATCACTATCACTCTCTGACACTCTCTGACACTCACTGTCACTCTCTGACACTCTCTGACACTCTCTGACACTCACTGTCACTCTTTGACACTCACTGTCACACTCTGACACTCTCCAACACTCACTATCACTCTCTGACACACTCTGACACTCTCTGACACTCTCTGAAACTCTCGAAGAGTCTCTGTCACTCTCTGACACTCTCTGACACTCTCAGACACTCACTTTCACTCTCTGACACTCTCTGACACTCTCTGACACTCTCTGTCACTCTCTGAAACTCTCTGACACTCACTATCACTCTCTGACACTCTCTGACACTCTCTATCACTCTCTGACACTCTCTGACACTCTCTGTCATTCTCTGAAACTCTCTGACACTCACTATCACTCTCTGACACTCTCTGACACTCTCTATCACTCTCTGACACTCTCCGACACTCTCCGACATTCTCTGACACTCTCTGACACTCTCTCACACACTTTAATACTCTCTGACACTCTCTCACACTCTCTGACACTCTCTGACACTCTCTAATACACTCTGACACTCACTGACACTCTCTATCACTCTCAGACACTCACTATCACTCTCTGATACTCTCTGACGCTCACTATCACTCTCTGATACTCTCTGACACTCAATATCACTCTCTGACATTCTCTATCACTCTCTGAGACTCTGAGACAATCACTATCACTCTCTGACACTCTCTGACACTCTCTATCACTCTCTATCACTCTCTGACACTCTCTCATACTCTCAGACACTGACAGACACTCACTATCACTCTCTGACACTCTCTGTCACTCTCTGACACTCACTGTCACTCTCTGACACACTCTGACACTCTCTGATACTCTCTATCACTCTCTATCACACTCTGACACTCTCTGACATTCTCTATCACTCTCTATCACTCTCTGACACTCTCTGACACTGTCTGACACTCTCAGACACTCACTATCACTCTGACACTCTGTGACACTCTCTGACACTCTCTGATACTCTCTGACACTCACTATCACTCTCTGACACTCTCTGACACTCACTATCACTCTCAGACACTCTCTGACACTCTCTATCACTGTCTGACACTCTCTATCACTCTCTGACACTCTCAGACACTTACTATCACTCTCTGACACTCTTAATCACTCTCTGACACTCTCAGACAATCACTATCACTCTCTGACACTCTCTGACACTCACTGTCACTCTCTGACACTCTCTGACACTATCTGACACTCACTGTCGCTCTCTGACACTCACTGTCACACTCTGACACTCTCCAACACTCACTATAACTCTCTGACACACTCTGACACTCTCTGAAACTCTCGATCAGTCTCTGTCACTCTCTGACACTCTCTGACATTCTCAGACACTCACTTTCACTCTCTGACACTCTCTGACTCTCTCTGACACTCTCTGTCACTCTCTGAAACTCTCTGACACTCACTATCACTCTCTGACACTCTCAGACACTCTCTGACACTCTCTGACACTCTCTGACACTCTCTGTCACTCTCTGTCACTCTCTGAAACTCTCTGACACTCACTATCACTCTCTGACACTCTCTGACACTCTCTATCACTCTCTGACACTCTCCGACACTCTCCGACATTCTCTGACACTCTCTGACACTCTCATACACTCACTATCACTCTCTGACACTCTCTGACACTCTCTGACACTATCACTCTCTGATACTCTCTGACTCTCACCATCACTCTCTGACAGTCTCTGTCACTCGCTGACACTCTCTGTCACTCATTAACACTCTCTGACAGTCTCGATAACTCTCTGACACTCTATATCACTCTCTGAAACTCTCTATCACTCTCTGACACTCTCTGCCTCTCTCTGACTCTCCCTGACACTCTCTGACACTCTCTGACACTCACGGACACTCACTATCACTCTCTGATACTCTCTGACACTCACTATCACTCTCTGACACTCTCTATCAATCTCTGACACTCTCTGACACTCACTATCACTCTCTGACACTCTGTATCTCTCTCTGACACTCTCTGTCCCTCTCTAACACTCTCTGACACTCTCAGGCATTCTCAAACACTCACTATCACTCTCTGACAACCTCTGACAACCTCTGACACTCTCTGACACTCTCAGACAATCACTATCACTCTCTGATACTCTCTGATACACACTATCTCTCTCTGATACTCTCTATCAATCTCTGACACTCTCTGACACTCACTATCACTCTCTGACACTCTCTATCACTCTCAGACACTCTCTATCACTCACTATCACTCTCTGACACTCACTATCACTCTCTGACACTCTCTCTCACACTCTGACACTCTCTGAAACTCTCTATCTCTCTCTGACACTCTCTATCACTCTCTGACAATCTCTGACACTCTCTATCACTCTCTGACACTCTCTGACACTCTTAGACACTCTCAGACACTCACTATCACTCTCTGATACTGTCCGACACTCACTATCACTCTCTGATACTCTCTGACACTCTCTATCACTCTCTGACACGCACTATCACTCTCTGACACTCTCTGACACTCACAATCACTCTCTGACACACTCTGACACTCTCAGACATTTAGTGTCACTCTCTGACTCTCTCTGACAATCTCAGACAATCACTATCACTCTCTGACACTCTCTGACACTCTCTGACACTCTCTCACACACTTTAATACTCTCTGACACTCTCTCACACTCTCTGACACTCTCTGACACTCTCTAATACTCTCTGACACTCACTGACACTCTCTATCACTCTCAGACACTCACTATCACTCTCTGATACTCTCTGACGCTCACTATCACTCTCTGATACTCTCTGACACTCAATATCACTCTCTGACACTCTCTCACACTCTCTGACACTCTCTCACACACTTTAATACTCTCTGACACTCTCTCACACTCTCTGACACTCTCTGACACTCTCTAATACTCTCTGACACTCACTGACACTCTCTATCACTCTCAGACACTCACTATCACTCTCTGATACTCTCTGATGCTCACTATCACTCTCTGATACTCTCTGACACTCAATATCACTCTCTGACATTCTCTATCACTCTCTGAGACTCTCTAGCACTCTCTGACACTCTGAGACAATCACAATCACTCTCTGACACGCTCTATTACTCTCTATCACTCTCTGACCCTCTCTCATACTCTCAGACACTGACAGACACTCACTATCACTCTCTGACACACTCTGACACTCCCTGATATTCTCTATCACTCTCTATCACACTCTGACACTCTCTGACAATCTCTATCACTCTCTATCACTCTCTGACACTCTCTGACACTCTCTGACACTCTCAGACAATCACTATCACTCTCACACTCTGTGACACTCACTATCACTCTGACACTCTGTGACACTCTCTGACACTCTCTGATACTCTCTGACACTCACTATCACTCTCTGACACTCTCTGACACTCACTATCACTCTCTGACACTCTCTATCACTGTCTGACACTCTCTATCACTCTCTGACACTCTCAGACACTTACTATCACTCTCTGACACTCTCAATCACTCTCTGACACTCTCAGACAATCACTATCACTCTCTGACACTCTCAGACACTTACTTTCACTCTCTGACACTCACTGTCACTCTCTGACACTCTCTGACACTCACTGTCACTCTCTGACACTCACTGTCACTCTCTGACACTCTCTGACACTCTCAGACAATCACTATCACTCTCTGACACACTCTGACACTCTCTGACACTCTCTGAAACTCTCTATCAGTCTCTGTCACTCTCTGACCCTCTCTGACACTCTCAGACACTCACTTTCACTCTCTGACACTCTCTGACATTCTCAGACACTCTCGGACACTCACTATTACTCTCTGACACTCTCGGACGCTTAATAAAACTCTCTGACACTCTCTATCACTCTCTGACACTCTCCGACACTCTCCGACATTCTCTGACACTCTCTGACACTCTCTGACACTCTCATACACTCACTATCACTCTCTGACACTCTCTGACACTCTCTGACACTATCACTCTCTGATACTCTCTGACTCTCACCATCACTCTCTGACAGTCTCTGTCACTCGCTGACACTCTCTGTCACTCATTATCACTCTCTGACAGTCTCGATAACTCTCTGACACTCTATATCACTCTCTGAAACACTCTATGACTCTCTATCACTCTCTGACACTCTCTGACACTCTCTGACTCTCCCTGACACTCTCTGACATTCTCTGACACTCACAGACACTCACTATCACTCTCTGATACTCTCTGACACTCACTATCACTCTCTGACACTCTCTATCAATCTCTGACACTCTCTGACACTCACTATCACTCTCTGACACTCTGTATCTCTCTCTGACACTCTCTGTCCGTCTCTAACACTCTCTGACACTCTCAGGCATTCTCAAACACTCACTGTCACTCTCTGATACTCTCTGATACACACTATCTCTCTCTGATACTCTCTATCAATCTCTGACACACTCTGACACTCACTATCACTCTCTGACACTCTCTATCACTCTCAGACACTCTCTATCACTCACTATCACTCTCTGACACTCACTATCACTCTCTGACACTCTCTCACACTCTCTCACACTCTCTGAAACTCTCTATCTCTCTCTGACACTCTCTATCACTCTCTGACAATCTCTGACACTCTCTATCACTCTCTGACACTCTCTGACACTCTCAGACACTCTCAGACACTCACTATCACTCTCTGATACTGTCCGACAATCACTATCACTCTCTGATACTCTCTGACACTCTCTAAGTCTCTCTGACACGCACTATCACTCTCTGACACTCTCTGACACTCACAATCACTCTCTGACACACTCTGACACACTCTATCACTCTCTATCACACTGTGACACACTCTGACACTCAGACACTCACTGTCACTCTCTGACACTCTCTGACACTCACTATCACTCTCTGACACTCCCTATCACTCTCTGATACTCTCTGACACTCACTATCACTCTCTGATACTCTCTGACAGTCTCTATCACTCTCTCACAAGCACTATCACTCTCTGACACTCTCTGACACTCACAATCATTCTCTGACACACTCTGACACTCTCAGACACTCAGTGTCACTCTCTGACTCTCTCTGACACTCTCTATCACTCTCTATCACTCTCTGACACACTCTGACACACTCTATCACTCTCTATCACACTCTGACACACTCTGACACTCAGACACTCACTGTCACTCTCTGACACTCACTATCACTCTCTGACACTCCCTATCACTCTCTGATACTCTCTGACACTCACTATCACTCTCTGATACTCTCTGACACTCTCTATCACTCTCTCACATGCACTATCACTCTCTGACACTCTCTGACACTCACAATCACTCTCTGACACACTATGCCACTCTCAGACACTCACTGTCTCTCTCTGACACTCTCTGACAATCTCAGACAATCACTATCACTCTCTCACACTCTCTGACACACTCTATCACTCTCTATCACACTCTGACACACTCTGACACTCAGAGACACTCTGTCACTCTCTGACACTCTCTGACACTCACTATCACTCTCTGACTCTCCCTATCACTCTCTGACACTCTCTAACACACACTAACACTCTCTGACACTCTCTATCACTCTCAGACACTCTCTGACACTCGCTCGCACTCACTATCACTCTCTGACACTCTCTGTCACTCTCTGATACTCTCAGACACTCACTATCACTCTCTGACACTCTCTCACACTCTCTGACACTCTCTGACACTCTCTAATACTCTCTGACAATCACTGACACTCTCTATCACTCTCAGACACTCACTATCACTCACTGATACTCTCTGACGCTCACTATCACTCTCTGATACTCTCTGACACTCAATATCACTCTCTGAATTTCTCTATCACTCTCTGAGACTCTGAGACAATCACTATCACTCTCTGACACTCTCTGACACTCTCTATTACTCTCTATCACTCTCTGAAACTCTCTCATACTCTCAGACACTGACAGACACTCACTATCACTCTCTGACACACTCTGTCACTCTCTGACACTGTCTGACACTCTCAGACACTCACTATCACTCTGACACTCTGTGACACACTCTGACACTCTCTGATACTCTCTGACAATCACTATCACTCTCTGACACTCTCTGACACTCACTATCACTGTCTGACACTCTCTATCACTCTCTGACACTCTCAGACACTTACTATCACTCTCTGACACTCTCTATCTCTCTCTGACACTCTCAGACAATCACGATCACTCTCTGACACTCTCTGACACTCACTGTCACTCTCTGACACTCTCTGACACTCCCTGACACTCACTGTCACTCTCTGACACTCACTGTCACTCTCTGACACTCTCCGACACTCACTATCACTCTCTGACACACTCTGACACTCTCTGACACTCTCTGAAACTCTCTATCAGTCTCTGTCAATCTCTGACACTCTCTGACACTCTCAGACACTCACTTTCACTCTCTGACACTCTCTGACACTCTCTGACACTCTCTGTCACTCTCTGAAACTCTCTGACACTCATTATCACTCTCTGACACTCTCTATCACTCTCTGACACTCTCTGACATTCTCAGACACTCTCGGACACTCACTATCACTCTCTGATACTCTCTGATACACTCTGACACTCTCTGACACTCTCTGAAACTCTCTATCAGTCTCTGTCAATCTCTGACACTCTCTGACACTCTCAGACACTCACTTTCACTCTCTGACACTCTCTGACACTCTCTGACACTCTCTGTCACTCTCTGAAACTCTCTGACACTCACTATCACTCTCTGACACTCTCTATCACTCTCTGACACTCTCTGACATTCTCAGACACACTCGGACACTCACTATTACTCTCTGACACTCTCGGACGATCAATAAAACTCTCTGACACTCTCTATCACTCTCTATCACTGTCTGACACTCTCCGACACTCTCCGACACTCTCTGACACTCTCTGACACTCTCTGACACTCTCATACACTCACTATCACTCTCTGACACTCTCTGACACTCTCTGACACTATCACTCTCTGATACTCTCTGACTCTCACTATCACTCTCTGACAGTCTCTGTCACTCGCTGACACTTTCTGTCACTCATTATCACTCTCTGACAGTCTCGATAAGTCTCTGACACTCTATATCACTCTCTGAAGCTCTCTATCACTCTCTGACACTCTCTGACACTCTCTGACACTCCCTGACACTCTCTGACACTCTCTGACACTCACGGACACTCACTATCACTCTCTGATACTCTCTGACACTCACTATCACTCTCTGACACTCTCTATCAATCTCTGACACTCACTATCACTCTCTGACAGTCTGTATCTCTCTCTGACACTCTCTATCAATCTCTGACACTCTCTGACACTCACTATCACTCTCTGACACTCTGTATCTCTCTCTGACACTCTCTGTCCCTCTCTAACACTCTCTCACACTCTCAGACATTCTCAAACACTCACTATCACTCTCTGACAACCTCTGACAACCTCTGACACTCTCTGACACTCTCAGACACTCACTATAACTCTCTGATACTCTCTGATACACACTATCTCTCTCTGATACTCTCTATCAATCTCTGACACTCTCTGACACTCACTATCACTCTCTGACACTCTCTATCACTCTCAGACACTCTCTATCACTCTCTATCACTCTCAGACACTCTCAGTCACTCACTATCACTCTCTGACACTCAATATCGCTCTCTGACACTCTCTCACACTCTCTGACACTCTCTGAAACTCTCTATCTCTCTCTGACACTCTCTATCACTCTCTGACAATCTCTGACACTCTCTATCACTCTCTGACACTCTCTGACACTCTCAGACACTCTCAGACACTCACTATCACTCTCTGATACTGTCCGACACTCACGATCACTCTCTGATACTCTCTGACACTCTCTATCACTCTCTGACACGCACTATCACTCTCTGACACTCTCTGACACTCACAATCACTCTCTGACACTCTCTGACACACTCTGACACTCTCAGACACTCAGTGTCACTCTCTGACTCTCTCTGACACTCTCTATCACTCTCTATCACTCTCTGACACACTCTGACACACTCTGACACACTCTATCACTCTCTATCACACTCTGACACACTCTGACACTCAGACACTCACTGTCACTCTCTGACACTCTCTGACACTCACTATCACTCTCTGACACTCCCTATCACTCTCTGATACTCTCTGACACTCTCTATCACTCTCTCACACGCACTATCACTCTCTGACACCCTCTGACACTCACAATCACTCTCCATCACACTCTGACACACTCTGACACTCAGTGACACTCTCTATCACTCTCTGACGCTCTCTATTACTCTCTGACACTCACTATCACTCTCAGACACTCACTATCACTCTCTGATACTCTCTGACACTCACTATCACTCTCAGACACTCTCAGACAATCACTATCACTCTCTGACATTCACGATCACTCTCTGACACTCTCTGACACTCTCTGAAACTCTCTACCTCTCTCTGACACTCTCTACCACTCTCTGACACTGTCTGTCACTCTCTGTCACTCTCTGAGACTCTCTGACACTCTCTGACACTCACTATCACTCTCTGATACTCTCTGACGCTCACTATCACTCTCTGATACTCTCTGACACTCAATATCACTCTCTGACACTCTCTCACACTCTCTGACACTCTCTATCACTCTCTGACACTCTCTGACACTCTCTATCACTCTCAGATACTCTCAGATACTCACTATCACTCTCAGACAGTCTCTATCTCTCTCTGACACTCTCTGACGCTCACTATCACTCTCTGATACTCTCTGACACTCAATATAACTCTCTGACATTCTCTATCACTCTCTGAGACTCTGAGACAATCACTATCACTCTCTGACACTCTCTGACACTCTCTATTACTCTCTATCACACTCTGAAACTCTCTCATACTCTCAGACACTGACAGACACTCACTATCACTCTCTGACACACTCTGTCACTCTCTGACACTGTCTGACACTCTCAGACACTCACTATCACTCTGACACTCTGTGACACACTCTGACACTCTCTGATACTCTCTGACAATCACTATCACTCTCTGACACTCTCTGACACTCACTATCACTCTCTGACACTCTCTATCACTGTCTGACACGCTCTATCACTCTCTGACACTCTCAGACACTTACTATCACTCTCTGACACTCTCAATCACTCTCTGACACTCTCAGACAATCACGATCACTCTCTGACACTCTCTGACACTCACTGTCACTCTCTGACACTCTCTGACACTCCCTGACACTCACTGTCACTCTCTGACACTCACTGTCACTCTCTGACACTCTCCGACACTCACTATAACTCTCTGACACACTCTGACACTCTCTGACACTCTCTGAAACTCTCTATCAGTCTCTGTCAATCTCTGACACTCTCTGACACTCTCAGACACTCACTTTCACTCACTTTCACTCTCTGACACTCTCTGACACTCTCTGACACTCTCTGTCACTCTCTGACACTCACTATCACTCTCTGACACTCTCTATCACTCTCTGACACTCTCTGACATTCTCAGACACTCTCGGACACTCACTCTTACTCTCTGACACTCTCGGACGGTCAATAAAACTCTTTGACACTGTCTATCACTCTCTGACACTCTCCGACACTCTCCGACACTCTCCGACACTCTCTGACACTCTCTGACACTCTCATACACTCACTATCACTCTCTGACACTCTCTGACACTCTCTGACACTATCAATCTCTGATACTCTCTGACTCTCACTATCACTCTCTGACAGTCTCTGTCACTCGCTGACACTCTCTGTCACTCATTATCACTCTCTGACAGTCTCGATATGTCTCTGACACTCTATATCACTCTCTGAAACTCTCTATCACTCTCTGACACTCTCTGACACTCTCTGACTCTCCCTGACACTCTCTGACACTCTCTGACACTCACGGACACTCACTATCACTCTCTGATACTCTCTGACACTCACTATCACTCTCTGACACTCTCTATCAATCTCTGACACTCACTATCACTCTCTGACAGTCTGTATCTCTCTCTGACACTCTCTATCAATCTCTGACACTCTCTGACACTCACTATCACTCTCTGACACTCTGTATCTCTCTCTGACACAATCTGTCACTCTCTAACACTCTCTGACACTCTCAGACATTCTCAAACACTCACTATCACTCTCTGACAACCTCTGACAACCTCTGACACTCTCTGACACTCTCAGACAGTCACTATCACTCTCTGATACTCTCTGATACACACTATCTCTCTCTGATACTCTCTATCAATCTCTGACACTCTCTGACACTCACTATCACTCTCTGACACTCTCTATCACTCTCAGACACTCTCTATCACTCTCTATCACTCTCAGACACTCTCAGACACTCACTATCACTCTCTGACACTCACTATCACTCACTGACACTCTCTGACACTCTCTGACACTCCCTGACACTCACTGTCACTCTCTGACACTCACTGTCACTCTCTGACACTCTCCGACACTCACTATCACTCTCTGACACACTCTGACACTCTCTGACACTCTCTGAAACTCTCTATCAGTCTCTGTCAATCTCTGACACTCTCTGACACTCTCAGACACTCACTTTCACTCTCTGACACTCTCTGACACTCTCTGACACTCTCTGTCACTCTCTGAAACTCTCTGACACTCACTATCACTCTCTGACACTCTCTATCACTCTCTGACACTCTCTGACATTCTCAGACACTCTCGGACACTCACTATTACTCTCTGACACTCTCGGACGATCAATAAAACTCTCTGACACTCTCTATCACTCTCTGACACACTCCGACACTCTCCGACACTCTCTGACACTCTCTGACACTCTCTGACACTCTCATACACTCACTATCACTCTCTGACACTCTCTGACACTATCACTCTCTGATACTCTCTGACTCTCACTATCACTCTCTGACAGTCTCTGTCACTCGCTGACACTCTCTGTCACTCATTATCACTCTCTGACAGTCTCGATAAGTCTCTGACACTCTATATCACTCTCTGAAACTCTCTATCACTCTCTGACACTCTCTGACACTCTCTGACTCTCCCTGACACTCTCTGACACTCTCTGACACTCACGGACACTCACTATCACTCTCTGATACTCTCTGACACTCACTATCACTCTCTGACACTCTCTAACAATCTCTGACACTCACTATCACTCTCTGACAGTCTGTATCTCTCTCTGACACTCTCTATCAATCTCTGACACTCTCTGACACTCACAATCACTCTCTGACACTCTGTATCTCTCTCTGACACTCTCTGTCCCCTCTCTAACACTCTCTGACACTCTCAGACATTCTCAAACACTCACTATCACTCTCTGACAACCTCTGACAACCTCTGACACTCTCTGACACTCTCAGACACTCACTATAACTCTCTGATACTCTCTGATACACACTATCTCTCTCTGATACTCTCTATCAATCTCTGACACTCTCTGACACTCACTATCACTCTCTGACACTCTCTATCACTCTCCGACACTCTCTATCACTCTCTATCACTCTCAGACACTCTCAGACACTCACTATCACTCTCTGACACTCACTATCACTCTCTGACACTCTCTCACACTCTCTGACAATCTCTGAAACTCTCTATCTCTCTCTGACACTCTCTATCACTCTCTGACAATCTCTGACACTCTCTATCACTCTCTGACACTCTCTGACACTCTCAGACACTCTCAGACACTCACTATCACTCTCTGATACTGTCCGACACTCACTATCACTCTCTGATACTCTCTGACACTCTCTATCACTCTCTGACACGCACTATCACTCTCTGACACTCTCTGACACTCACAATCACTCTCTGACACACTCTGACACTCTCAGACACTCAGTGTCACTCTCTGACTCTCTCTGACACTCTCTATCACTCTCTATCACTCTCTGACACACTCTGACACACTCTATCACTCTCTATCACACTCTGACACACTCTGACACTCAGACACTCACTGTCACTCTCTGACACTCTCAGACACTCACTATCACTCTCTGACACTCCCTATCACTCTCTGATACTCTCTGACACTCACTATCACTCTCTGATACTCTCTGACACTCTCTATCACTCTCTCACACGCACTATCACTCTCTGACACTCTCTGACACTCACAATCACTCTCTGACACACTCTGACACTCTCAGACACTCACTGTCTCTCTCTGACACTCTCTGACAATCTCAGACAATCACAATCACTCTCTGACACTCTCTGACACACTCTATCACTCTCTATCACACTCTGACACACTCTGACACTCAGTGACACTCTCTATCACTCTCTGACACTCTCTATTACTCTCTGACACTCACTATCACTCTCAGACACTCACTATCACTCTCTGATACTCTCTGACACTCACTATCACTCTCTGACACTCTCTATTTATCTCTGACACTCTCTGACACTCACTATCACTCTCTGACAGTCTCTATCACTCTCAGACACTCTCTATCACTCTCAGACACTCTCAGACAATCACTATCACTCTCTGACATTCACGATCACTCTCTGACACTCTCTGACACTCTCTGAAACTCTCTATCTCTCTCTGACACTCTCTACCACTCTCTGACACTGTCTGACACTCTCTGTCACTCTCTGATACTCTCTGACGCTCACTATCACTCTCTGATACTCTCTGAGACTCAATATCACTCTCTGACACTCTCTATCACTCTCTGACACTCTCTGACACTCTCTAGCACTCACTATCACTCACTGACACTTTCTATCACTCTCTGACACTCTCTATCACTCTCTGACACTCTCAGACACTCACTATCACCCTCTGACACTCTCTCACACTCTCTGACACTCTCTATCACTCTCTGACACTCTCTGACACTCTCTATCACTCTCAGATACTCTCAGATACTCACTATCACTCTCAGACACTCTCTATCTCTCTCTGACACTCTCTATCACTCTCTATCTCTCTCTGACACTCACTAACTCTCTATGACACTCTCTATCACTCTCAGACACTCTCTATCACTCTCAGACACTCTCAGATACTCACTATCACTCTCAGACACACACTATCACTCTCTGATACTCTATGACACTCACTGTCACTCTCTGACACTCTCTATCTATCTCTGACACTCTCTGACTCTCACTATCACTCTCTGACAGTCTCTATCACTCTCAGACACTCTCTATCACTCTCAGACACTCTCAGACACTCATATCACTCTCTGACACTCACTATCACTCTCTGACACTCTCTCACACTCTCTGAAACTCTCTATCTCACTCTGACACTCTCTATCAGTCTCTGACACTGTCTGACACTCTCTATCACTCTCTGACACTCTCTGACACTTTCAGACACTCTCACACACTCACTATCACTCTCTGATACACTCTGACGCACACTATCACTCTCTGATACTCTCTGGCACTCACTATCACTCTCTGACACTCTCTATCACTCTCTGGCACTCTCTATCACTCTCTGACACTCTCAGACACTCACTATCACTCTCTGATACTCTCTATCACTCTCAGACGCGCTCAGACTCTCACTATCACTCACTGACACTCTCTATCTCTCTCTGACACTCTCTATCACTCTCTATCACTCTCTGACACTCTCTGACACTCTCTGACACTCGCTATCACTCCCTGACACTCTCTATCTCTCTCTGACACTCTCTGTCCCTCTCTAACTCTCTCTGACACTCTCTGATACTCTCAGACATTCTCATACACTCATTATCACTCTCTGATACTCTCTGACACACACTATCAGTCTCTGATACTCTCTATCAATTTCTGACTCACTCAATCACTCTCTATCACTCTCTGACACACTCTGACACTCTCTGACAATCTCTGACACTCTCTATCACTCTCTATCACTCTCTATCACTCTCTATCACTCTCTGACACACTCTGACACTCTCTGACACGCTCAGACACTCTCTATCACACTCTGACACGGTCTGACACTCTCCATCACTCTCTGACACTCTCTGACACTCTCTGACAGTCTCAGACACTCTCAATCACACTCCGTATCACTCTCTGACACTCTCTGACACTCTCTGACACTCTCTATCACTCTCTGACACTTTCTGACACTCTCGATTACTCAATGACACTCTGGGACACTCTCTATCCCTCTCTATCACTCTATGACACTCTCTGACGCTATCTATCACTCTCTATCACTCTCTGACACTCTCTGACGCACTCTGACACTCTCTATCACTCTCTATCACTCTCTATCACTCTCAGATAATTTGTGACAATCTCTGACACTCTCCATCACTCTCTGACACTCTCTGAAACTCTCTATCACTCTCTATCACTCTCTGACACTCTCTGACACCCTCTGACATACTCTGACACTCTCTGACACTCTCATAGGCTCTCTATCACTCTCTGTCACTCTCTATCACTCTCTGACACTCTCTGACACTCTCTATCAGTCTCTGACACTCTCTGACACTCTCAGAGGGTCTCTATCACTCTCTATCACTCACTGACACTCTCAGACACTCTCTATCAATCTCTGACACTCACTGACACTCTCAGACACTCTCTTTCACGCTCTGTCACTCTCAGACACTCTCAAACACTCTCTATCACTCTCTGACACTCTCTATCACTATCTGACACTCTCTGAAACTCTCTATCACTCTCTATCACTCTCTGACACTCTCTATCACTCTCTATCACTCTCAGACACTCACTGTCACTCTCTGACACTCACTGTCACTCTCTGACTCTCTCTCACACTGTCTGACTCTCTCTGACACTCTCTATCACTCTCTATCACTCTCTGACACACTCGGAAACTCTCAGACACTCAGTGTCACACTCTGACACTCTCTGACACTCTCAGACAATCACTATCACTCTCTGACACTCTTTGACACACTCTATCTCTCTCTATCACTCTCTGACACATTCTGACACTCAGAGACACTCACTGTCACTCCCAGACACTCTCTGACACTCTCTATCACTCTCTGACACTTTCTATCACTCTCTGACACTCTCTATCACTCTCTGACACTTTCTCTCACTCTCTGACATTTTCTATCAATCTCTGACATACTCTGACACTCTCTGACACTCTCGGACACTCACTATCACTCTCTGACACTCCCTATCACTCTCTGACACTCTCTGACACTCTCTAACACTCTCAAACACTCTCTGACACTCTCACTATCACTCTCTGACGTTCTCTGACACTCTCTGACACTCACTATCACTCTCAGACACTCACTATCACTCCCTGATACTCTCTGACACTCACTATCACTCTCTGACACTCTCTATCTATGTCTGACACTCTCTGACACTCACTATCACTCTCTGACAGTCTCTGATACTCTCAGACATTCTCATACACTCATTATCACTCTCTGATACTCTCTGACACACACTATCACACACACTATGGAGATAGTGATCACAATTCTGTAGCATTCACTGTGGTAATGGAGAGGGATAGGTATGTGCAACAGGGCAAGGTTTACAATTGGGGGAAGGGTAGATATGATGCTGTCAGGCAGGAACTGAGGAGCATAAGTTGGGAGCATAAGCTGGCAGGGAAGGGCACGGTCGAAATGTGGAACTTTTTCAAGGAGCAGATAGTAGGGGCCATTGATAAGCATGTCCCTGTCAGACAGGGAAGGGATGGTCATGTGAGGGAACCGTGGTTGACAAGAGAGGTTGAGAGCCTTGTTAGGAAGAAGAAGGATGCGTATATAAGGTTGAGGAAAAAGGGCACAGGCATAGCTCTGGAGGGATACAAGATGGCCAGGAAGGATCTGAAGAAAGGGATTAGGAGAGCTAAGAGAGGGCATGAAAAATGCTTGGCGGGTAGGATAAAAGAAAACCCCCAAGGCCTTTTACGCGTATGTCAGAAATATGAGGATGACTAGGGGGACCGTAGGTCCGGTCAAGGACAATAGCGGGAGACTGTGTGTTGAGCCGGAAGAGATAAGTGAGGTTTTGAATGAGTACTTCTCTTCGGTATTTACGAATGAGAAGGGGTGTATTACTGAAGAGGACGGTGTGAAACAGACTGGTAAGCTCGAGGAAGTGCTCGTTAGGAGGGAAGATGTGTTGGGGTTTTTGAATAACTTGAAGATAGACAAGTCTCCCGGGCCTGACGGGGTATATCCAAGGATGTTATGGGAAGCAAGGGATGAAATTGCAGAGCCGCTGGCAATGATCTTTTCATCTTCTCTGTTGACGGGGGTGGTACCAGGTGATTGGAGGGTGGCAAATGTTGTGCCCCTGTTCAAGAAAGGGAATAGGAACAACCCTGGGAATTACAGGCCAGTTAGTCTTACTTCGGTGGTAGGCAAGTTGATGGAAAAGGTGCTGAGGGATAGGATTTCTGAGCATCTGGAAAGACACTGCTTGATTCGGGACAGTCAGCACGGTTTTGTGAGGGGTAGGTCTTGCCTCACAAGCCTGATTGAATTCTTTGAGCAGGTGACCAAGCAAGTGGATGAGGGTAAACCAGTGGATGTGGTGTACATGGATTTTAGTAAGGCATTTGATAAGGTCCCCCATGGTAGACTTATGGAGAAAGTCAGGAGGCATGGGATAGTGGGGAATGTGGCCAGTTGGATTAAGAATTGGCTAACTGATAGAAGGCAGAGAGTGGTCTTAGATGGTAAATACTCAGCCTGGAGCCCAGTTACCAGTGGCGTGCCACAGGGATCAGTTCTGGGTCCTCTCCTGTTTGTGATTTTTATTAACGACTTGGATGAGGAAGTCGAAGGGTGGGTCAGTAAATTTGCAGATGATACAAAGGTTGGTGGAGTTGTGGATACCGAGGAGGGCTATTGTCGTCTGCAAAGGGACTTGGATAGGTTGCAGTGCTGGGCTGAAAAGTGGCAGATGGAGTTTAACCCTGAAAAGTGTGAGGTCGTCCATTTTGGAAGGACAAACACGAATGCAAAATACTGGGTTAACGGTAGGGTTCTTGGGCATGTGGAGGAGCAGAGAGACCTTGGGGTCTATGTGCATAGATCGTTGAAAGTTGCAACTCAAGTGGATAGGGCTGTGAAGAAGGCATATGGGGTGTTAGCGTTCATTAGCAGAGGGATTGAATTTAAGAGCCGTGAGGTGATGATGCAGCTGTACAGGACCTTGGTAAGGCCTCATTTGGAGTACTGTGTGCAGTTCTGGTCGCCTCATTTTAGGAAGGATGTGGAAGCCTTGGAGAGGGTGCAGAGGAGATTTACCAGGATGTTGCCTGGAATGGAGAATAAGTCTTACGAGGAAAGGCTGAACATTCTAGGCCTCTTCTCGTTAGAACGGAGAAGGAAGAGGGGTGACATGATAGAGGTTTATAAGATGATCAGGGGAATAGATAGGGTAGACAGTCAGAAACTTTTTCCCCGGGTGGAGCAAAGCGTTACAAGGGGTCATAAATTTAAGGTGAAGGGTGGGAGATATAAGGGGGATGTCAGGGGAAGGTTCTTTACCCAGAGAGTGGTCGGGGCATGGAATGCCTTGCCTGGGGAAGTTGTTGAGTCAGAAACTTTAGGGACTTTCAAACGGCTTTTAGATAGGTATATGGATAAAGGAGAATGATGGGGTATAGATTAAATTGTCCTTGACAGAGGACAAAGGATCGGCACAACATCGTGGGCCGAAGGGCCTGTTCTGTGCTGTATTTTCTATGTTCTATGTTCTATGTTCTATCACTCTCAGACACTCTCTATCACTCTCAGATACTCACTATCACTCTCTGACACTCTCTATCACTCTCTGACACTCTCTGACACTCGCTGGCACTCACTATCACTCTCTGACACTCAGTGTCACTCTCTGACTCTCTCTGACACTCTCTATCACTCTCTATCACTCTCTGACACACTCTGAAACTCTCAGACACTCAGTGTCACACTCTGACACTCTCTGACACTCTCAGACAATCACTATCACTCTCTGACACTCTTTGACACACTCTATCACTCTCTATCACTCTCCGACACACTCTGACACTCAGAGACACTCACTGTCACTCTCAGACACTCTCTGACACTCTCTATCACTCTCTGACACTTTCTATCACTCTCTGACACTTTCTATCAATCTCTGACATACTCTGACACTCTCTGACACTCTCAGAGACTCACTATCACTCTCTGACACTCCCTATCACTCTCTGACACTCTCTGACACTCTCTAACACTCTCTGACACTTTCTATCACTCTCTGACACTTTCTATCAAACTCTGACATACTCTGACACTCTCTGACACTCTCAGACAATCACTATCACTCTCTGACACTCTTTGACACACTCTATCACTCTCTGACACACTCTGACACTCAGAGACACTCACTGTCACTCTCAGACACTCTCTGACACTCTCTATCACTCTCTGACACTTTCTATCACTCTCTGACACTTTCTATCAATCTCTGACATTCTCTGACACTCTCTGACACTCTCGGACACTCACTATCACTCTCTGATACTCCCTATCACTCTCTGATACTCTCTGACACTCAATATCACTCTCTGACACTCTCTATCACTCTCTGACACTCTCTGACACTCTCTGACACTCTCTGACACTCGCTGGCACTCACTATCACTCTCTGACTCTCTCTATCACTCTCTGACAATCTCTATCACTCTCTGACACTCTCAGACACTCTCAGACACTCACTATCACTCTCTGACACTAGCTCACACTCTCTGACACTCTCTATCACTCTCTGACAGTCTCTATCACTCTCAGACACTCTCTATCACTCTCAGACACTCACTATCACTCTCTGACACTCTCTATCACTCTCTGACACTCTCTGACACTCGCTGGCACTCACTATCACTCTCTGACACTCAGTGTCACTCTCTGACTCTCTCTGACACTCTCTATCACTCTCTATCACTCTCTGACACACTCTGAAAATCTCAGACACTCAGTGTCACACTCTGACACTCTCAGACAATCACTATCACTCTCTGACACTCTCTGACACTCTTTGACACACTCTATCACTCTCTATCACTCTCTGACACACTCTGACACTCAGAGACACTCACTGTCACTCTCAGACACTCTCTGACATTCTCTATCACTCTCTGACACTTTCTATCACTCTCTGACACTTTCTATCAATCTCTGACATACTCTGACACTCTCTGACACTCTCAGAGACTCACTATCACTCTCTGACACTCCCTATCACTCTCTGACACTCTCTGACACTCTCTAACACTCTCTGACACTTTCTATCACTCTCTGACACTTTCTATCAATCTCTGACATACTCTGACACTCTCTGACACTCTCAGACAATCACTATCACTCTCTGACACTCTTTGACACACTCTATCACTCTCTGACACACTCTGACACTCAGAGACACTCACTGTCACTCTCAGACACTCTCTGACACTCTCTATCACTCTCTGACACTTTCTATCACTCTCTGACACTTTCTATCAATCTCTGACATTCTCTGACACTCTCTGACACTCTCGGACACTCACTATCACTCTCTGATACTCCCTATCACTCTCTGATACTCTCTGACACTCAATATCACTCTCTGACTCTCTCTATCACTCTGACAATCTCTATCACTCTCTGACACTCTCAGACACTCACTATCACTCTCTGACACTAGCTCACACTCTCTGACACTCTCTATCACTCTGTGCCACTCTCTATCACTCTGTGCCACTCTCAGACACTCCCTATCACTCTCTGACACTCTCTGACACTCTCTAACACTCTCAAACACTCTCTGACACTCTCACTATCACTCTCTGACGTTCTCTGACACTCTCTGACACTCACTATCACTCTCAGACACTCACTATCACTCCCTGATACTCTCTGACACTCACTATCACTCTCTGACACTCTCTATCTATGTCTGACACTCTCTGACACTCACTATCACTCTCTGACAGTCTCTATCACTCTCAGACACTCTCTATCACTCTCAGACACTCACTATCACTCTCTGACACTCTCTATCACTCTCTGACACTCTCTGACACTCGCTGGCACTCACTATCACTCTCTGACACTCAGTGTCACTCTCTGACTCTCTCTGACACTCTCTATCACTCTCTATCACTCTCTGACACACTCTGAAACTCTCAGACACTCAGTGTCACACTCTGACACTCTCAGACAATCACTATCACTCTCTGACACTCTTTGACACACTCTATCACTCTCTATCACTCTCTGACACACTCTGACACTCAGAGACACTCACTGTCACTCTCAGACACTCTCTGACACTCTCTATCACTCTCTGACACTTTCTTTCACTCTCTGACACTTTCTATCAATCTCTGACATACTCTGACACTCTCAGAGACTCACTATCACTCTCTGACACTCCCTATCACTCTCTGACACTCTCTGACACTCTCTAACACTCTCTGACACTTTCTATCACTCTCTGACACTTTCTATCAATCTCTGACATACTCTGACACTCTCTGACACTCTCAGACAATCACTATCACTCTCTGACACTCTTTGACACACTCTATCACTCTCTGACACACTCTGACACTCAGAGACACTCACTGTCACTCTCAGACACTCTCTGACACTCTCTATCACTCTCTGACACTTTCTATCACTCTCTGACACTTTCTATCAATCTCTGACATTCTCTGACACTCTCTGACACTCTCGGACACTCACTATCACTCTCTGATACTCCCTATCACTCTCTGATACTCTCTGACACTCAATATCACTCTCTGACTCTCTCTATCACTCTCTGACAATCTCTATCACTCTCTGACACTCTCAGACACTCACTATCACTCTCTGACACTAGCTCACACTCTCTGACACTCTCTATCACTCTGTGCCACTCTCTATCACTCTGTGCCACTTTCAGACACTCACTATCACTCTCTGACACTCTCTATCTCTCTCTGACACTCTCTGACATTCTCTCACACTCTCTGACACTCTCTGACACTCTCTATCACTCTCAGACACTCACTATCACTCTCTGACACTCACTATCACTCTCTGACACTCTCTCACACTCTCTGAGATTCTCTGAAACTCTCTGTCTGTCTCTGAAACTCTCTATCACTCTCTGACACTCTCTGACACTCTCTAACTCTCCCTGACACTCTCTGACACATTCGGACACTCACTATCACTCTCTGATACTCTCTGACACCCACTATCACTCTCTGATACTCTCTATCAATCTCTGACACTCTCTGACACTCTCTGACACTCGCTATCACTCCCTGACACTCTCTATCTCTCTCTGACACTCTCTGTCCCTCTCTAACTCTCTCTGACACTCTCTGACACTCTCAGACATTCTCATACACTCATTATCACTCTCTGATACTCTCTGACACACACTATCACTCTCTGATACTCTCTATCAATCTCTGACACTCTCTATCACTCTCTGACACTCTCTCACACTGTCTGACACTCTCTATCAATCTCTGACACTCTCTATCATTCTCTATCACTCTCAGACTCTCTCAGACACTCACTGTCACTCTCTGACACTCACTGTCACTCTCTGACACTCTCTCACACTGACTGACACTCTCTGACACTCTCTGAAACTCTCTATCACTCTCTGACACTCTCTGACACACTCTGACACTCTCAGACACTCAGTGTCACTCTCTGACTCTCTCTGACACTCTGTATCTCTCTCTGACACTCTCTGACATTCTCTCACACTCTCTGACACTCTTTGACACACTCTATCACTCTCTATCACTCTCTATCACTCTCTGACACATTCTGACACTCAGAGACACTCACTGTCACTCCCAGACACTCTCTGACACTCTCTATCACTCTCTGACACTTTCTCTCACTCTCTGACATTTTCTATCAATCTCTGACATACTCTGACACTCTCTGACACTCTCGGACACTCACTATCACTCTCTGACACTCCCTATCACTCTCTGACACTCTCTGACACTCTCTAACACTCTCAAACACTCTCTGACACTCTCACTATCACTCTCTGACGCTCTCTGACACTCTCTGACACTCACTATCACTCTCTGACACTCTCTATCTATGTCTGACACTCTCTGACACTCACTATCACTCTCTGACAGTCTCTATCACTCTCAGACACTCTCTATCACTCTCAGACACTCACTATCACTCTCTGACACTCTCTATCACTCTCTGACACTCTCTGACACTCGCTGGCACTCACTATCACTCTCTGACACTCAGTGTCACTCTCTGACTCTCTCTGACACTCTCTATCACTCTCTATCACTCTCTGACACACTCTGAAACTCTCAGACACTCAGTGTCACACTCTGACACTCTCAGACACTCTCAGACAATCACTATCACTCTCTGATACTCTTTGACACACTCTATCACTCTCTATCACTCTCTGACACACTCTGACACTCAGAGATACTCACTGTCACTCTCAGACACTCTCTGACACTCTCTATCACTCTCTGACACTTTCTATCACTCTCTGACACTTTCTATCAATCTCTGACATACTCTGACACTCTCAGAGACTCACTATCACTCTCTGACACTCTCTGACACTCTCTAACATTCTCTGACACTTTCTATCACTCTCTGACACTTTCTATCAATCTCTGACATACTCTGACACTCTCTGACACTCTCAGACAATCACTATCACTCTCTGACACTCTTTGACACACTCTATCACTCTCTGACACACTCTGACACTCAGAGACACTCACTGTCACTCTCAGACACTCTCTGACACTCTCTATCACTCTCTGACACTTTCTATCACTCTCTGACACTTTCTATCAATCTCTGACATACTCTGACACACTCTGACACTCTCGGACACTCACTATCACTCTCTGATACTCCCTATCACTCTCTGATACTCTCTGACACTCAATATCACTCTCTGACACTCTCTATCACTCTCTGACACTCTCTGACACTCGCTGGCACTCACTATCACTCTCTGACTCTCTCTATCACTCTCTGACAATCTCTATCACTCTCTGACACTCTCTGACACTCTCAGACACTCACTATCACTCTCTGACAATAGCTCACACTCTCTGACACTCTCTATCACTCTGTGCCACTCTCTATCACTCTGTGCCACTCTCAGACACTCACTATCACTCTCTGACACTCTCTATCTCTCTCTGACACTCTCTGACATTCTCTCACACTCTCTGACACTCTCTGACACTCTCTATCACTCTCAGACACTCACTATCACTCTCTGACACTCACTATCACTCTCTGACACTCTCTCACACTCTCTGAGATTCTCTGAAACTCTCTGTCTGTCTCTGAAACTCTCTATCACTGTCTGACACTCTCTGACACTCTCTAACTCTCCCTGACACTCTCTGACACATTCGGACACTCACTATCACTCTCTGATACTCTCTGACACTCACTATCACTCTCTGATACTCTCTATCAATCTCTGACACTCTCTGACACTCTCTGACACTCGCTATCACTCCCTGACACTCTCTATCTCTCTCTGACACTCTCTGTCCCTCTCTAACTCTCTCTGACACTCTCTGACACTCTCAGACATTCTCATACACTCATTATCACTCTCTGATACTCTCTGACACACACTATCACTCTCTGATACTCTCTATCAATCTCTGACACTCTCTATCACTCTCTGACACTCTCTCACACTGTCTGACACTCTCTATCAATCTGTGACACTCTCTATCACTCTCTATCACTCTCAGACTCTCTCAGACACTCACTGTCACTCTCTGACACTCACTGTCACTCTCTGACACTCTCTCACACTGTCTGACACTCTCTGACACTCTCTGAAACTCTCTATCACTCTCTGACACTCTCTGACACACTCTGACACTCTCAGACACTCAGTGTCACTCTCTGACTCTCTCTGACATTCTGTATCTCTCTCTGACACTCTCTGACATTCTCTCACACTCTCTGACACTCTCTGACACTCTCTATCACTCTCTGACACTCACTATCACTCTCTGACACTCACTATCACTCTCTGACACTCTCTCACACTCTCTGTCTGTCTCTGAAACTCTCTGTCTGTCTCTGAAACTCTCTATCACTCTCTGACACTCTCTGACACTCTCTGACACTCTCTGACTCTCCCTGACACTCTCTGACACTTTCGGACACTCACTATCACTCTCTGATACTCTCTGACACTCACTATCACTCTCTGATACTCTCTATCAATCTCTGACACTCTCTGACACTCTCTGACACTCGCTATCACTCCCTGACACTCTCTATCTCTCTCTGACACTCTCTGTCCCTCTCTAACTCTCTCTGACACTCTCTGACACTCTCAGACATTCTCATACACTCATTATCACTTTCTGATACCCTCTGACACACACTATCACTCTCTGATACTCTCTATCAATCTCTGACACTCTCTATCACTCTCGATCACTCTCAGACACTCACTGTCACTCTCTGACACTCACTGTCACTCTCTGACACTCTCTGACACTCACTGTCACTCTCTGACACTCTCACACACTGTCTGACACTCTCTGACACTCTCTGAAACTCTCTATCACTCTCGGACACTCTCTATCACTCTCTGATACACTCTGACACTCTCTGTCACTCTCTGACACACTCTGACACTCTCAGACACTCAGTGTCACTCTCTGACTCTCTCTGACACTCTCTATCACTCTCTATCACTCTCTGACACACTCGGAAACTCTCAGACAATCACTATCACTCTCTGACACACTTTGACACACTCTATTACTCTCTATCACTCTCTGACACACTCTGACACTCAGAGACACTCACTGTCACTCTCAGACACTCTCTGACACTCTCTATCACTCTCTGACACTTTCTATCACTCTCTGACACTTTCTATCAATCTCTGACATACTCTGACACTCTCTGACACTCTCGGACACTCACTATCACTCTCTGACACTCTCTCACACTGTCTGACACTCTCTCACACTCTCTGACACTCTCTGAAACTCTCTATCACTCTCTGACACTCTCTGAAACTCTCTATCACTCTCTGACACTCTCTATCAATCTCTGACACTCTCTATCACTCTCTATCACTCTCAGACACTCTCAGACACTCACTGTCACTCTCTGAAACTCTCTAACACTCTCTAACACTCTCTGACACTCTCTGACACTCTCAATATCACTCTCTGACGCTCTCTGACACTCTCTGACACTCACTATCACTCTCAGACACTCACTATCACTCCCTGGTACTCTCTGACACTCACTATCACTCTCTGACACTCTCTATCTATGTCTGACACTCTCTGACACTCACTATCACTCTCTGACAGTCTCTATCACTCTCAGACACTCTCTATCACTCTCAGACACTCTCAGACACTCACTATCACTCTCTGACACACTCTATCACTCTCTGACACTCTCTGACTCTCTCTGACACTCGCTGGCACTCACTATCACTCTCTGACACTCAGTGTCACTCTCTGACTCTCTCTGACACTCTCAGACAATCACTATCACTCTCTGACACTCTTTGACACACTCGGAAACTCTCAGACACTCAGTGTCACACTCTGACACTCTCTGACACTCTCAGACAATCACTATCACTCTCTGACACTCTTTGACACACTCAATCACTCTATATAACTCTCTGACACACTCTGTCACTCAGAGACACTCACTGTCACTCTCAGACACTCTCTGACACTCTCTATCACTCGCTGACACTTTCTATCACTCTCTGACACTTTCTATCAATCTCTGGCATACTCTGACACTCTCTGACACTCTCGGACACTCACTGTCACTCTCTGACACTCCCTATCACTCTCTGACACTCTCTGACACTCTCTGACACTCTCACTATCACTCTCTGACGCTCTCTGACACTCTCTGACACTCACTATCACTCTCAGACACTCACTATCACTCCCTGATACTCTCTGACACTCACTATCACTCTCTGACACTCTCTATCTATGTCTGACACTCTCTGACACTCACTATCACTCTCTGACAGTCTCTATCACTCTCAGACACTCTCTATCACTCTCAGACACTCTCAGACACTCACTATCACTCTCTGACACTCTCTATCACTCTCAGACACTCTCTGACACTCTCTGACACTCGCTGGCACTCACTATCACTCTCTGACACTCTCTATCACTCTCTGACACTCTCGGACACTCACTATCCCTCTCTGACACTCTCTCACACTCTCTGACACTCTCTGACACTCTCTATCACTCTCTGACACTCTCAGACACTCACTATCCCTCTCTGACACTCTCTCACACTCTCTCACACTCTCTGACACTCGCTGACACTCTCTAAGACTCTCTGACACTCTCTGACACTCTCTATCACTCTCAGACACTCTCAGACGCTCACTATCACTCTCTGATACTCTCTTAAGCTCACTATCACTCTCTGATACTCTCTGACACTCAATATCACTCTCTGACACTCTCTATCACTCTCTGACACTCTCTGACACTCTCTGGCACTCACTATCACTCTCTGACACTCTCTATCACTCTCTGACACTCTCTAACACTCTCTGACACTCTCAGACACTCACTATCACTCTCTGACACTCTCTGACACATTCAGACACTCTCAGACACTCACTATCACTCTCTGATATTCTCTGACGCACACTATCACTCTCTGATACTCTCTGACACTCAATATCACTCTCTGACACTCTCTATCACTCTCTATCACTCTCTGACACTCTCTGACACTCTCTGACACTCTCTGGCACTCACTATCACTCTCTGACACTCTCTATCACTCTCTGACACCCTCTCACACTCTCTGACACTCTCTAATATTCTCTGACACTCTATATCACTCTCAGACACTCTCAGACACTCACTATCACTCTCTGATACTCTCTGACGCTCACTATCACTCTCTGATACTCTCTGACACTCAATATCACTCTCTGACACTCTCTATCACTCTCTGACACTCTCTGACACTCTCTGATACTCGCTGGCACTCACTATCACTCTCTGACTCTCTCTATCACTCTCTGACAATCTCTATCACTCTCTGACACTCTCAGACACTCACTATCACTCTCTGACACTAGCTCACACTCTCTGACACTCTCTATCACTCTGTGCCACTCTCTATCACTCTCAGACACTCTCAGACACTCACTATCACTCTCTGACACTCTCTATCTCTCTCTGACACTCTCTGACATTCTCTCACACTCTCTGACACTCTCTGACAATCTCTATCACTCTCAGACACTCACTAACACTCTCTGACACTCACTATCACTCTCTGACACTCTCTCACACTCTCTGAGATTCTCTGAAACTCTCTGTCTGTCTCTGAAACTCTCTATCACTCTCTGACACTCTCTGACACTCTCTGACTCTCCCTGACACTCTCTGACACTTTCGGACACTCACTATCACTCTCTGATACTCTCTGACACTCACTATCACTCTCTGATACTCTTTATCAATCTCTGACACTCTCTGACACTCTCTGACACTCGCTATCACTCTCTGACACTCTCTATCTCTCTCTGACACTCTCTGACATTCTCTCACACTCTCTGACACTCTCTGACACTCTCTATCACTCTCTGACACTCACTATCACTCTCTGACACTCTCTCACACTATCTGAGATTCTCTGAAACTCTCTGTCTGTCTCTGAAACTCTCTATCACTCTCTGACACTCTCTGACACTCTCTGACTCTCCCTGACACTCTCTGACACTTTCGGACACTCACTATCACTCTCTGATACTCTCTGACACACACTATCACTCTCTGATGCTCTCTATCAATCTCTGACACTCTCTATCCCTCTCTATCACTCTCAGACACTCACTGTCTCTCTCTGACACTCACTGTCACTCTCTGACACTCTCTCACACTGTCTGACACTCTCTCACACTCTCTGACACTCTCTGAAACTCTCTATCACTCTCTGACACTCTCTATCAATCTCTGACACTCTCTATCACTCTCTATCACTCTCAGACACTCTCAGACACTCACTGTCACTCTCTGACACTCACTGTCACTCTCTGACACTCTCTCACACTGTCTGACACTCTCTGACACTCTCTGAAACTCTCTATCACTCTCTGACACTCTCTATCACTCTCTGAAACACTCTGACACTCTCTGAAACACTCTGACACTCTCTGTCACTCTCTGACACACTCTGACACTCTCAGACACTCAGTGTCACTCTCTGACACTCATTGACACTCTCAGACAATCACTATCACTCTCTGACACTCTTTGACACACTCTATCACTCTCTATCACTCTCTGACACACTCTGACACTCAGAGACACTCACTGTCACTCTCAGACACTCTCTGACACTCTCGATCACTCTCTGACACTTTCTTTCACTCTCTGACACTCTCTATCAATCTCTGACATACTCTGACACTCTCTGACACTCTCGGACACTCACTATCACACTGTGACACTCCCTATCACTCTCTGACACTCTCTGACACTCTCTAACACTCTCTAACACTCTCTGACACACTCTGACACTCTCTGACACTCTCACTATCACTCTCTGACGCTCTCTGACACTCTCTGACACTCACTATCACTCTCAGACACTCACTATCACTCCCTGATACTCTCTGACACTCACTATCACTCTCTGACACTCTCGATCTATGTCTGTCACTCTCTGACACTCACTATCACTCTCTGACAGTCTCTATCACTCTCAGACACTCTCTATCACTCTCAGACACTCACTATCACGCTCTGACACTCTCTATCACTCTCTGACACTCTCTGACACTCTCTGACACTCTCTGGCACTCGCTGGCACTCACTATCACTCTCTGACACTCTCTATCAATCTCTGACACTCTCAGACACTCACTATCCCTCTCTGACACTCTCTCACACTCTCTGACACTCTCTGACACTCTCAGACACTCACTATCCCTCTCTGACACTCTCTCACACTCTCTGACACTCTCGAATACTCTCTATCACTCTCTGACACTCTCTGACACTCTCTGGCACTCACTATCACTCTCTGACACTCTCGATCACTCTCTGACACTCTCTGACACTCTCTGACACTCTCAGACACTCACTATCACTCGCTGACACTCTCTCACACTCTCTGAGACTCTCTATCACTCTGTGACACTCTCTATCACTCTCAGACACTCTCAGACACTCACCATCACTCTCTGACACTCTCTATCTCTCTCTGACACTCTCAGACACTCACTATCACTCTCTGACACTCACTATCACTCTCTGACACTCTCTCACACTCTCTGACACTCGCTGAAACTCTCTGCCTCTCTCTGAAATTCTCTATCCCTCTCTGACACTCTCTGACACTCTCTGACACGCTCAGACACTCTCAGACACTCACTATCATTCTCTGATACTCTCTGACACTCACTATCACTCTATGACACTCTCTATCACTCTCTGACACTCTCTGACACTCACTATCACTGTCTGACACACTATATCACTCTCTGAGACTCTCTATCACTCTCTGACACTCTCTGACACTCTCCATTACTCTCTATCACTCTCTGACACTCTCTCATACTCTCAGACACTCACATACACTCACTATCACTCTCTGACACACTCTGTCACTCTCTGACACTCACTGACACTCTCTGACACACTCTGACACTCTCTGACACTCTCTATCACTCTCTATCACACTCTGACACTCTCTGACACTCTCTGACACACTCTATCACTCTCTATCACTCTCTGACACTCTCTGACACTCTCAGACACTCACTATCACTCTGACACTCTGTGACACTCTCTGACACTCTCTGATACTCTCTGACACTCACTATCACTCTCTGACACTCTCTGACACTCTCTGACTCTCACTATCACTCTCTGACACTCTCTGACACTCTCTATCACTCTCTGTCACTCTCTATCACTCTCTGACACTCTCAAACACTTACTATCACTCTCTGACTCTATCAATCACTCTCTGACACTCTCAGACAATCACTATCACTCTCTGACACTCTCTGACACTCTCTATCACTCTCTGACACTCTCTGACTCTCTCAATCACTCTCTGACACTCTCAGACAATCACTATCACTCTCTGACACTCTCTGACACTCTCTATCACTCTCTGACACTCTCTGACACTCTCTGACACTCTCTGACACTCTCAGACAATCACTATTACGCTCTGACACACTCTGACACTCTCTGACACTCTCTGACACTCTCTAGCAGTCTCTGTCACTCTCTGACACTCTCTGACACTCTCAGACACTCACTTTCACTATCTGACACTCTCTGACACTCTCTGACACTCTCTGTCACTCTCTGAAACTCTCTGACACTCTCTATCACTCTCTGACACTCTCTGACACTCTCTGACACTCGCTGGCACTCACTATCACTCTCTGACACTCAGTGTCACTCTCTGACTCTCTTTGACACTCTCTATCACTCTCTATCACTCTCTGACACACTCGGAAACTCTCAGACACTCAGTGTCACACTCTGACACTCTCTGACACTCTCAGACAATCACTGTCACTCTCTGACACTCTTTGACACACTCTATCACTCTCTATCACTCTCTGACACACTCTGACATTCAGAGACACTCACTGTCACTCTCAGACACTTTCTGACACTCTCTATCACTCTCTGACACTTTCTATCACTCTCTGACACTTTCTATCAATCTCTGACATACTCTGACACTCTCTGACACTCTCGGACACTCACTATCACTTTCTGACACTCCCTATCACTCTCTGACACTCTCTGACACTCTCTAACACTCTCTAAAACTCTCTGCAACTCTCTGACACTCTCACTATCACTCTCTGACGCTCTCTGACACTCTCTGACACTCACTATCATTCTCAGACACTCACTATCACTCCCTGATACTCTCTGACACTCACTATCACTCTCTGACACTCTCTATCTATGTCTGACACTCTCTGACACTCACTATCACTCTCTGACAGTCTCTACCACTCTCAGACACTCTCAGACACTCACTATCACTCTCTGACACTCTCTATCACTCTCTGACACTCTCAGACACTCACTATCCCTCTCTGACACTCTCTCACACTCTCTGACACTCTCTGACACTCTCTATCACTCTCTGACACTCTCAGACACTCACTATCCCTCTCTGACACTCTCTCACACTCTCTGACACTCTCTAATACTCTCTGACACTCTCTGACACTCTCTGAAACTCTCTATCACTCTCAGACACTCTCAGACACTCACTATCACTCTCTGATACTCTCTTACGCTCACTATCACTCTCTGATACTCTCTGACACTCAATATCACTCTCTGACACTCTCTATCACTCTCTGACACTCTCTGACACTCTCTGGCACTCACTATCACTCTCTGACACTCTCTATCCATCTCTGACACTCTCTAACACTCTCTGACACTCTCAGACACTCACTATCACTCTCTGACACTCTCGGACGCACACTATCACTCTCTGATACACTCTGACACTCAATATCACTCTCTGACACTCTCTATCACTCTCTGACACCCTCTGACACTCTCTGACACTCTCTGGCACTCACTATCACTCTCTGACACTCTCTATCACTCTCTGACACTATCTCACACTCTCTGACACTCTCTAATACTCTCTGACATTCTCTATCACTCTCAGACACTCTCAGACACACGCTATCACTCTCTGATACTCTCTGACGCTCACTATCACTCTCTGATACTCTCTGACACTCAATATCACTCTCTGACACTCTCTATCACTCTCTGACACTCTCTGACACTCTCTGATACTCGCTGGCACTCAATATCACTCTCTGACTCTCTCTATCACTCTCTGACTATCTCTATCACTCTCTGACACTCTCAGACACTCACTATCACTCTCTGACACTAGCTCACACTCTCTGACACTCTCTATCACTCTGTGCCACTCTCTATCACTCTCAGACACTCTCAGACACTCACTATCACTCTCTGACACTCTCTATCTCTCTCTGACACTCTCTGACATTCTCTCACACTCTCTGACACTCTCTGACACTCTCTATCACTCTCAGACACTCACTATCACTCTCTGACACTCACTATCACTCTCTGACACTCTCTCACACTCTCTGAGATTCTCTGAAACTCTCTGTCTGTCTCTGAAACTCTCTATCACTCTCTGACACTCTCTGACACTCTCTGACTCTCCCTGACACTCTCTGACACTTTCGGACACTCACTATCACTCTCGGATACTCTCTGACACTCACTATCACTCTCTGATACTCTTTATCAATCTCTGACAATCTCTGACACTCTCTGACACTCGCTATCACTCCCTGACACTCTCTATCTCTCTCTGACAGTCTCTGTCCCTCTCTAACTCTCTCTGACACTCTCTGACACTCTCAGACATTCTCATACACTCATTTTCACTCTCTGATACTCTCTGACACACACTATCACTCTCTGATACTCTCTATCAATCTCTGACACTCTCTATCACTCTCTATCACTCTCAGACACTCACTGTCACTCTCTGACACTCACTGTCACTCTCTGACACTCTCTCACACTGTCTGACACTCTCTCACACTCTCTGACACTCTCTGAAACTCTCTATCACTCTCTGACACTCTTTGGAACTCTCTATCACTCTCTGACACTCTCTATCAATCTCTGACACTCTCTATCACTCTCTATCACTCTCAGACACTCTCAGACACTCACTGTCACTCTCTGACACTCTCTCACACTGTCTGACACTCTCTGACACTCTCTGAAACTCTCTATCACTCTCTGACACTCTCGAACACTCTCTGATACACTCTGACACTCTCTGTCACTCTCTGACACACTCTGACACTCTCAGACACTCAGTGTCACTCTCTGACTTTCTCTGACACTCTCTATCACTCTCTATCACTCTCTATCACTCTCTGACACACTCGGAAACTCTCAGACACTCAGTGTCACACTCTGACACTCTCTGACACTCTCAGACAATCACTATCACTCTCTGACACTCTTTGACACACTCTATCACGCTCTATCACTCTCTGACACACTCTGACACTCAGAGACACTCACTGTCACTCTCAGACACTCTCTGACACTCTCTATCACTCTCTGACACTTTCTATCACTCTCTGACACTCTCTATCAATCTCTGACATACTCTGACACACTCTGACACTCTCGGACACTCACTATCACTCTCTGACACTCCCTATCACTCTCTGACACTCTCTGACACTCTCTAACACTCTCTGACACTCTCTGACACACTCTGACACTCTCACTATCACTCTCTGACGCTCTCTGACACACTCTGACACTCACTATCACTCTCAGACACTCACTATCACTCCCTGATACTCTCTGACACTCACTATCACTCTCTGACACTCTCGATCTATGTCTGACACTCTCTGACACTCACTATCACTCTCTGACAGTCTCTATCACTCTCAGACACTCGCTATCACTCTCAGACACTCACTATCACTCTCTGACACTCTCTATCACTCTCTGACACTCTCTGACACTCTCTGACACTCTCTGTTACTCGCTGGCACTCACTATCACTCTCTGACACTCTCTATCAATCTCTGACACTCTCAGACACTCACTATCCCTCTCTGACACTCTCTCACACTCTCTGACACTCTCTGACACTCTCTATCACTCTCAGAGACTCTCAGACACTCACTGTCACTCTCCGATACTCTCTTATGCTCACTATCACTCTCTGATACTCTCTGACACTCAATATCACTCTCTGACACTCTCTAT
This sequence comes from Heterodontus francisci, assembly GCF_036365525.1. Classification (NCBI taxonomy): domain Eukaryota; kingdom Metazoa; phylum Chordata; class Chondrichthyes; order Heterodontiformes; family Heterodontidae; genus Heterodontus; species Heterodontus francisci. The sequence goes on from NW_027141025.1 coordinate 57,568, forward strand.
CACTCTCTGACACTCTCTGACACTCTCTGGCACTCACTATCACTCTCTGACACTCTCTGACACTCTCAGACACTCACTATCACTCGCTGACACTCTCTCACACTCTCTGAGACTCTCTATCACTCTGTGACACTCTCTATCACTCTCAGACACTCTCAGACACTCACCATCACTCTCTGACACTCTCTATCTCTCTCTGACACTCTCAGACACTCACTATCACTCTCTGACACTCACTATCACTCTCTGACACTCTCTCACACTCTCTGACACTCGCTGAAACTCTCTGACTCTCTCTGAAATTCTCTATCCCTCTCTGACACTCTCTGACACTCTCTGACACTCTCAGACACTCACTATCATTCTCTGATACTCTCTGACACTCACTATCACTCTATGACACTCTCTATCACTCTCTGACACTCTCTGACACTCACTATCACTGTCTGACACACTCTATCACTCTCTGAGACTCTCTATCACTCTCTGACACACTGAGACAATCACTATCACTCTCTGACACTCTCTGACACTCTCCATTACTCTCTATCACTCTCTGACACTCTCCCATACTCTCAGACACTCACAGACACTCACTATCACTCTCTGACACACTCTGTCACTCTCTGACACTCACTAACACTCTCTGACACACTCTGACACACTCTGACGCTCTCTGACACTCTCTATCACTCTCTATCACACTCTGACACTCTCTGACACTCTCTATCACTCTCTATCACTCTCTGACACTCTCAGACACTCACTATCACTCTGACACTCTGTGACACTCTCAGACACTCACTATCACTCTGACACTCTGTGACACTCTCTGACACTCTCTGATACTCTCTGACACTCACTATCACTCTCTGACACTCTCTGACACTCTCTGACACTCACTATCACTCTCTGACACGCTCTGACACTCTCTATCACTCTCTGACACTCTATATCACTCTCTGACACTCTCAAACACTTACTATCACTCTCTGACTCTCTCAATCACTCTCTGACACTCTCAGACAATCACTATCACTCTCTGACACTCTCTGACACTCTCTACCACCCTCTGACACTCTCTGACACTCTCTGACACTCTCAGACAATCACTATCACTCTCTGACACTCTCTGACACTCACTATCACTCTCTGACACTCTCTGACACTCTCTGACACTCACTGTCACTCTCTGACACTCACTGTCACTCTCTGACACTCTCCGAAACACACTATCACGCTCTGACACACTCTGACACTCTCTGACACTCTCTGACACTCTCTGACACTCTCTAGCAGTCTCTGTCACTCTCTGACACTCTCTGACACTCTCAGACACTCACTTTCACTCTCTGACTCTCTCTGACACTCTCTGACACTCTCTATCAATCTCTGACATACTCTGACACACTCTGACACTCTCGGACACTCACTATCACTCTCTGACACTCCCTATCACTCTCTGACACTCTCTGACACTCTCTAACACTCTCTGACACTCTCTGACACACTCTGACACTCTCACTATCACTCTCTGACGCTCTCTGACACTCTCTGACACTCACTATCACTCTCAGACACTCACTATCACTCCCTGATACTCTCTGACACTCACTATCACTCTCTGACACTCTCGATCTATGTCTGACACTCTCTGACACTCACTATCACTCTCTGACAGTCTCTATCACTCTCAGACACTCGCTATAACTCTCAGACACTCACTATCACTCTCTGACACTCTCTATCACTCTCTGACACTCTCTGACACTCTCTGACACTCTCTGTTACTCGCTGGCACTCACTATCACTCTCTGACACTCTCTATCAATCTCTGACACTCTCAGACACTCACTATCCCTCTCTGACACTCTCTCACACTCTCTGACACTCTCTGACACTCTCTATCACTCTCAGAGACTCTCAGACACTCACTATCACTCTCCGATACTCTCTTATGCTCACTATCACTCTCTGATACTCTCTGACACTCAATATCACTCTCTAACACTCTCTGACACTCTCTGACACACTCTGACACTCTCACTATCACTCTCTGACGCTCTCTGACACTCTCTGACACTCACTATCACTCTCAGACACTCACTATCACTCCCTGATACTCTCTGACACTCACTATCACTCTCTGACACTCTCGATCTATGTCTGACACTCTCTGACACTCACTATCACTCTCTGACAGTCTCTATCACTCTCAGACACTCGCTATAACTCTCAGACACTCACTATCACTCTCTGACACTCTCTATCACTCTCTGACACTCTCTGACACTCTCTGACACTCTCTGTTACTCGCTGGCACTCACTATCACTCTCTGACACTCTCTATCAATCTCTGACACTCTCAGACACTCACTATCCCTCTCTGACACTCTCTCACACTCTCTGACACTCTCTGACACTCTCTATCACTCTCAGAGACTCTCAGACACTCACTATCACTCTCCGATACTCTCTTATGCTCACTATCACTCTCTGATACTCTCTGACACTCAATATCACTCTCTGACACTCTCTATCACTCTCTGACACTCTCTGACACTCTCTGGCACTCACTATCACTCTCTGACACTCTCTGACACTCTCAGACACTCACTATCACTCTCTGACACTCTCTCACACTCTCTGACACTCGCTGAAACTCTCTGACTCTCTCTGAAATTCTCTATCCCTCTCTGACACTCTCTGACACTCTCTGACACTCTCAGACACTCACTATCATTCTCTGATACTCTCTGACACTCACTATCACTCTATGACACTCTCTATCACTCTCTGACACTCTCTGACACTCACTATCACTGTCTGACACACTCTATCACTCTCTGAGACTCTCTATCACTCTCTGACACACTGAGACAATCACTATCACTCTCTGACACTCTCTGACACTCTCCATTACTCTCTATCACTCTCTGACACTCTCTCATACTCTCAGACACTCACAGACACTCACTATCACTCTCTGACACACTCTGTCACTCTCTGACACTCACTGACACTCTCTGACACACTCTGACACACTCTGACACTCTCTGACACTCTCTATCACTCTCTATCACACTCTGACACTCTCTGACACTCTCTATCACTCTCTATCACTCTCTGACACTCTCAGACACTCACTATCACTCTGACACTCTGTGACACTCTCAGACACTCACTATCACTCTGACACTCTGTGACACTCTCTGACACTCTCTGATACTCTCTGACACTCACTATCACTCTCTGACACTCTCTGACACTCTCTGACACTCACTATCACTCTCTGACACGCTCTGACACTCTCTATCACTCTCTGACACTCTATATCACTCTCTGACACTCTCAAACACTTACTATCACTCTCTGACTCTCTCAATCACTCTCTGACACTCTCAGACAATCACTATCACTCTCTGACACTCTCTGACACTCTCTACCACCCTCTGACACTCTCTGACACTCTCTGACACTCTCTGACACTCTCAGACAATCACTATCACTCTCTGACACTCTCTGACACTCACTATCACTCTCTGACACTCTCTGACACTCTCTGACACTCACTGTCACTCTCTGACACTCACTGTCACTCTCTGACACTCTCCGAAACACACTATCACGCTCTGACACACTCTGACACTCTCTGACACTCTCTGACACTCTCTAGCAGTCTCTGTCACTCTCTGACACTCTCTGACACTCTCAGACACTCACTTTCACTCTCTGACTCTCTCTGACACTCTCTATCACTCTCTATCACTCTCTGACACACTCGGAAACTCTCAGACACTCAGTGTCACACTCTGACACTCTCTGACACTCTCAGACAATCACTGTCACTCTCTGACACTCTTTGACACACTCTGTCGCTCTCTATCACTCTCTGACACACTCTGACACTCAGAGACACTCACTGTCACTCTCAGACACTCTCTGACACTCTCTATCACTCTCTGACACTTTCTATCACTCTCTGACCCTTTTATCAATCTCTGACATACTCTGACACTCTCTGACACTCTCGGACACTCACTATCACTCTCTGACACTCCCTATCACTCTCTGACACTCTCTGACACTCTCTAACACTCTCTAAAACTCTCTGACACTCTCTGACACTCTCACTATCACTCTCTGACGCTCTCTGACACTCTCTGACACTCACTATCACTCTCAGACACTCACTATCACTCCCTGATACTCTCTGACACTCACTATCACTCTCTGACACTCTCTATCTATGTCTGACACTCTCTGACACTCACTATCACTCTCTGACAGTCTCTATCACTCTCAGACACCCTCTATCACTCTCAGACACTCTCAGACACTCACTATCACTCTCTGACACTCTCTATCACTCTCAGACACTCTCTGACACTCTCTGACACTCACTATCACTCTCTGACACTCTCTATCACTGTCTGACACTCTCACACACCCACAATCCCTCTCTGACACTCTCTCACACTCTCTGACACTCTCTGACACTCTCTATCACTCTCTGACACTCTCAGACACTCACTATCCCTCTCTGACACTCTCTCACACTCTCTGACACTCTCTGACACTCTCTAATACTCTCTGACACTCTCTGACACTCTCTGACACTCTCTATCACTCTCAGACACTCTCAGACACTCACTATCACTCTCTGATACTCTCTTACGCTCACTATCACTCTCTGATACTCTCTGACACTCAATATCACTCTCTGACACTCTCTATCACTCTCTGACACTCTCTGACACTCTCTGGCACTCACTATCACTCTCTGACACTCTCTATCACTCTCTGACACCCTCTAACACTCTCTGACACTCTCAGACACTCACTATCACTCTCTGACACTTTCAGACACTCTCAGATACTCACTATCACTCTCTGATACTCTCTGACGCACACTATCACTCTCTGATACACTCTGACACTCAATATCACTCTCTGACACTCTCTATCACTCTCTGACACTCTCTGACACTCTCTGACACTCTCTGGCACTCACTATCACTCTCTGACACTCTCTATCACTCTCTGACACTCTCTCACATTCTCTGATACTCTCTAATACTCTCTGACACTCTCTATCACTCTCAGACACTCTCAGACACTCACTATCACTCTCTGATACTCTCTGACGCTCACTATCACTCTCTGATACTCTCTGACACTCAATATCACTCTCTGACACTCTCTATCACTCTCTGACACTCTCTGACACTCTCTGATACTCGCTGGCACTCACTATCACTCTCTGACTCTCTCTATCACTCTCTGACAATCTCTATCACTCTCTGACACTCTCAGACACTCACTATCACTCTCTGACACTAGCTCACACTCTCTGACACTCTCTATCACTCTGTGCCACTCTCTATCACTCTCAGACACTCTCAGACACTCACTATCACTCTCTGACACTCTCTATCTCTCTCTGACACTCTCTGACATTCTCTCACACTCTCTGACACTCTCTGACACTCACTATCACTCTCAGACACTCACTATCACTCTCTGACACTCACTATCACTCTCTGACAATCTCTCACACTCTCTGAGATTCTCTGAAACTCTCTGTCTGTCTCTGAAACTCTCTATCACTCTCTGACACTCTCTGACACTCTCTGACACTCTCTGTTACTCGCTGGCACTCACTATCACTCTCTGACACTCTCTATCAATCTCTGACACTCTCAGACACTCACTATCCCTCTCTGACACTCTCTCACACTCTCTGACACTCTCTGACACTCTCTATCACTCTCAGAGACTCTCAGACACTCACTATCACTCTCCGATACTCTCTTATGCTCACTATCACTCTCTGATACTCTCTGACACTCAATATCACTCTCTGACACTCTCTATCACTCTCTGACACTCTCTGACACTCTCTGGCACTCACTATCACTCTCTGACACTCTCTGACACTCTCAGACACTCACTATCACTCGCTGACACTCTCTCACACTCTCTGAGACTCTCTATCACTCTGTGACACTCTCTATCACTCTCAGACACTCTCAGACACTCACCATCACTCTCTGACACTCTCTATCTCTCTCTGACACTCTCAGACACTCACTATCACTCTCTGACACTCACTATCACTCTCTGACACTCTCTCACACTCTCTGACACTCGCTGAAACTCTCTGACTCTCTCTGAAATTCTCTATCCCTCTCTGACACTCTCTGACACTCTCTGACACTCTCAGACACTCACTGTCATTCTCTGATACTCTCTGACACTCACTATCACTCTATGACACTCTCTATCACTCTCTGACACTCTCTGACACTCACTATCACTGTCTGACACACTCTATCACTCTCTGAGACTCTCTATCACTCTCTGACACACTGAGACAATCACTATCACTCTCTGACACTCTCTGACACTCTCCATTACTCTCTATCACTCTCTGACACTCTCTCATACTCTCAGACACTCACAGACACTCACTATCACTCTCTGACACACTCTGTCACTCTCTGACACTCACTGACACTCTCTGACACACTCTGACACACTCTGACACTCTCTGACACTCTCTATCACTCTCTATCACACTCTGACACTCTCTGACACTCTCTATCACTCTCTATCACTCTCTGACACTCTCAGACACTCACTATCACTCTGACACTCTGTGACACTCTCAGACACTCACTATCACTCTGACACTCTGTGACACTCTCTGACACTCTCTGATACTCTCTGACACTCACTATCACTCTCTGACACTCTCTGACACTCTCTGACACTCACTATCACTCTCTGACACGCTCTGACACTCTCTATCACTCTCTGACACTCTATATCACTCTCTGACACTCTCAAACACTTACTATCACTCTCTGACTCTCTCAATCACTCTCTGACACTCTCAGACAATCACTATCACTCTCTGACACTATCTGACACTCTCTACCACCCTCTGACACTCTCTGACACTCTCTGACACTCTCTGACACTCTCAGACAATCACTATCACTCTCTGACACTCTCTGACACTCACTATCACTCTCTGACACTCTCTGACACTCTCTGACACTCACTGTCACTCTCTGACACTCACTGTCACTCTCTGACACTCTCCGAAACACACTATCACGCTCTGACACACTCTGACACTCTCTGACACTCTCTGACACTCTCTGACACTCTCTAGCAGTCTCTGTCACTCTCTGACACTCTCTGACACTCTCAGACACTCACTTTCACTCTCTGACTCTCTCTGACACTCTCTATCACTCTCTATCACTCTCTGACACACTCGGAAACTCTCAGACACTCAGTGTCACACTCTGACACTCTCTGACACTCTCAGACAATCACTGTCACTCTCTGACACTCTTTGACACACTCTGTCGCTCTCTATCACTCTCTGACACACTCTGACACTCAGAGACACTCACTGTCACTCTCAGACACTCTCTGACACTCTCTATCACTCTCTGACACTTTCTATCACTCTCTGACACTTTTATCAATCTCTGACATACTCTGACACTCTCTGACACTCTCGGACACTCACTATCACTCTCTGACACTCCCTATCACTCTCTGACACTCTCTGACACTCTCTAACACTCTCTAAAACTCTCTGACACTCTCTGACACTCTCACTATCACTCTCTGACGCTCTCTGACACTCTCTGACACTCACTATCACTCTCAGACACTCACTATCACTCCCTGATACTCTCTGACACTCACTATCACTCTCTGACACTCTCTATCTATGTCTGACACTCTCTGACACTCACTATCACTCTCTGACAGTCTCTATCACTCTCAGACACCCTCTATCACTCTCAGACACTCTCAGACACTCACTATCACTCTCTGACACTCTCTATCACTCTCAGACACTCTCTGACACTCTCTGACACTCGCTGGCACTCACTATCACTCTCTGACACTCTCTATCACTGTCTGACACTCTCACACACCCACAATCCCTCTCTGACACTCTCTCACACTCTCTGACACTCTCTGACACTCTCTATCACTCTCTGACACTCTCAGACACTCACTATCCCTCTCTGACACTCTCTCACACTCTCTGACACTCTCTGACACTCTCTAATACTCTCTGACACTCTCTGACACTCTCTGACACTCTCTGACACTCTCTATCACTCTCAGACACTCTCAGACACTCACTATCACTCTCTGATACTCTCTTACGCTCACTATCACTCTCTGATACTCTCTGACACTCAATATCACTCTCTGACACTCTCTATCACTCTCTGACACTCTCTGACACTCTCTGGCACTCACTATCACTCTCTGACACTCTCTATCACTCTCTGACACTCTCTAACACTCTCTGACACTCTCAGACACTCACTATCACTCTCTGACACTTTCAGACACTCTCAGATACTCACTATCACTCTCTGATACTCTCTGACGCACACTATCACTCTCTGATACACTCTGACACTCAATATCACTCTCTGACACTCTCTATCACTCTCTGACACTCTCTGACACTCTCTGACACTCTCTGGCACTCACTATCACTCTCTGACACTCTCTATCACTCTCTGACACTCTCTCACATTCTCTGATACTCTCTAATACTCTCTGACACTCTCTATCACTCTCAGACACTCTCAGACACTCACTATCACTCTCTGATACTCTCTGACGCTCACTATCACTCTCTGATACTCTCTGACACTCAATATCACTCTCTGACACTCTCTATCACTCTCTGACACTCTCTGACACTCTCTGATACTCGCTGGCACTCACTATCACTCTCTGACTCTCTCTATCACTCTCTGACAATCTCTATCACTCTCTGACACTCTCAGACACTCACTATCACTCTCTGACACTAGCTCACACTCTCTGACACTCTCTATCACTCTGTGCCACTCTCTATCACTCTCAGACACTCTCAGACACTCACTATCACTCTCTGACACTCTCTATCTCTCTCTGACACTCTCTGACATTCTCTCACACTCTCTGACACTCTCTGACACTCTCTATCACTCTCAGACACTCACTATCACTCTCTGACACTCACTATCACTCTCTGACAATCTCTCACACTCTCTGAGATTCTCTGAAACTCTCTGTCTGTCTCTGAAACTCTCTATCACTCTCTGACACTCTCTGACACTCTCTGTTACTCGCTGGCACTCACTATCACTCTCTGACACTCTCTATCAATCTCTGACACTCTCAGACACTCACTATCCCTCTCTGACACTCTCTCACACTCTCTGACACTCTCTGACACTCTCTATCACTCTCAGAGACTCTCAGACACTCACTATCACTCTCCGATACTCTCTTATGCTCACTATCACTCTCTGATACTCTCTGACACTCAATATCACTCTCTGACACTCTCTATCACTCTCTGACACTCTCTGACACTCTCTGGCACTCACTATCACTCTCTGACACTCTCTGACACTCTCAGACACTCACTATCACTCGCTGACACTCTCTCACACTCTCTGAGACTCTCTATCACTCTGTGACACTCTCTATCACTCTCAGACACTCTCAGACACTCACCATCACTCTCTGACACTCTCTATCTCTCTCTGACACTCTCAGACACTCACTATCACTCTCTGACACTCACTATCACTCTCTGACACTCTCTCACACTCTCTGACACTCGCTGAAACTCTCTGACTCTCTCTGAAATTCTCTATCCCTCTCTGACACTCTCTGACACTCTCTGACACTCTCAGACACTCACTATCATTCTCTGATACTCTCTGACACTCACTATCACTCTATGACACTCTCTATCACTCTCTGACACTCTCTGACACTCACTATCACTGTCTGACACACTCTATCACTCTCTGAGACTCTCTATCACTCTCTGACACACTGAGACAATCACTATCACTCTCTGACACTCTCTGACACTCTCCATTACTCTCTATCACTCTCTGACACTCTCTCATACTCTCAGACACTCACAGACACTCACTATCACTCTCTGACACACTCTGTCACTCTCTGACACTCACTGACACTCTCTGACACACTCTGACACACTCTGACACTCTCTGACACTCTCTATCACTCTCTATCACACTCTGACACTCTCTGACACTCTCTATCACTCTCTATCACTCTCTGACACTCTCAGACACTCACTATCACTCTGACACTCTGTGACACTCTCAGACACTCACTATCACTCTGACACTCTGTGACACTCTCTGACACTCTCTGATACTCTCTGACACTCACTATCACTCTCTGACACTCTCTGACACTCTCTGACACTCACTATCACTCTCTGACACGCTCTGACACTCTCTATCACTCTCTGACACTCTATATCACTCTCTGACACTCTCAAACACTTACTATCACTCTCTGACTCTCTCAATCACTCTCTGACACTCTCAGACAATCACTATCACTCTCTGACACTCTCTGACACTCTCTACCACCCTCTGACACTCTCTGACACTCCCTGACACTCTCTGACACTCTCAGACAATCACTATCACTCTCTGACACTCTCTGACACTCACTATCACTCTCTGACACTCTCTGACACTCTCTGACACTCACTGTCACTCTCTGACACTCACTGTCACTCTCTGACACTCTCCGAAACACACTATCACGCTCTGACACACTCTGACACTCTCTGACACTCTCTGACACTCTCTGACACTCTCTAGCAGTCTCTGTCACTCTCTGACACTCTCTGACACTCTCAGACACTCACTTTCACTCTCTGACTCTCTCTGACACTCTCTATCACTCTCTATCACTCTCTATCACTCTCTGACACACTCGGAAACTCTCAGACACTCAGTGTCACACTCTGACACTCTCTGACACTCTCAGACAATCACTGTCACTCTCTGACACTCTTTGTCACACTCTGTCGCTCTCTATCACTCTCTGACACACTCTGACACTCAGAGACACTCACTGTCACTCTCAGACACTCTCTGACACTCTCTATCACTCTCTGACACTTTCTATCACTCTCTGACACTTTTATCAATCTCTGACATACTCTGACTCTCTCTGACACTCTCGGACACTCACTATCACTCTCTGACACTCCCTATCACTCTCTGACACTCTCTGACACTCTCTAACACTCTCTAAAACTCTCTGACACTCTCTGACACTCTCACTATCACTCTCTGACGCTCTCTGACACTCTCTGACACTCACTATCACTCTCAGACACTCACTATCACTCCCTGATACTCTCTGACACTCACTATCACTCTCTGACACTCTCTATCTATGTCTGACACTCTCTGACACTCACTATCACTCTCTGACAGTCTCTATCACTCTCAGACACCCTCTATCACTCTCAGACACTCTCAGACACTCACTATCACTCTCTGACACTCTCTATCACTCTCAGACACTCTCTGACACTCTCTGACACTCGCTGCCACTCACTATCACTCTCTGACACTCTCTATCACTCTCTGACACTCTCACACACCCACAATCCCTCTCTGACACTCTCTCACACTCTCTGACACTCTCTGACACTCTCTATCACTCTCTGACACTCTCAGACACTCACTATCCCTCTCTGACACTCTCTCACACTCTCTGACACTCTCTGACACTCTCTAATACTCTCTGACACTCTCTGACACTCTCTGACACTCTCTATCACTCTCAGACACTCTCAGACACTCACTATCACTCTCTGATACTCTCTTACGCTCACTATCACTCTCTGATACTCTCTGACACTCAATATCACTCTCTGACACTCTCTATCACTCTCTGACACTCTCTGACACTCTCTGGCACTCACTATCACTCTCTGACACTCTCTATCACTCTCTGACACTCTCTAACACTCTCTGACACTCTCAGACACTCACTATCACTCTCTGACACTTTCATACACTCTCAGATACTCACTATCACTCTCTGATACTCTCTGACGCACACTATCACTCTCTGATACACTCTGACACTCAATATCACTCTCTGACACTCTCTATCACTCTCTGACACTCTCTGACACTCTCTGACACTCTCTGGCACTCACTATCACTCTCTGACACTCTCTATCACTCTCTGACACTCTCTCACATTCTCTGATACTCTCTAATACTCTCTGACACTCTCTATCACTCTCAGACACTCTCAGACACTCACTATCACTCTCTGATACTCTCTGACGCTCACTATCACTCTCTGATACTCTCTGACACTCAATATCACTCTCTGACACTCTCTATCACTCTCTGACACTCTCTGACACTCTCTGATACTCGCTGGCACTCACTATCACTCTCTGACTCTCTCTATCACTCTCTGACAATCTCTATCACTCTCTGACACTCTCAGACACTCACTATCACTCTCTGACACTAGCTCACACTCTCTGACACTCTCTATCACTCTGTGCCACTCTCTATCACTCTCAGACACTCTCAGACACTCACTATCACTCTCTGACACTCTCTATCTCTCTCTGACACTCTCTGACATTCTCTCACACTCTCTGACACTCTCTGACACTCTCTATCACTCTCAGACACTCACTATCACTCTCTGACACTCACTATCACTCTCTGACAATCTCTCACACTCTCTGAGATTCTCTGAAACTCTCTGTCTGTCTCTGAAACTCTCTATCACTCTCTGACACTCTCTGACACTCTCTGACACTCTCTGACACTTTCGGACACTCACTATCACTCTCTGATACACTCTGACACTCACTATCACTCTCTGATACTCTTTATCAATCTCTGACACTCTCTGACACTCTCTGACACTCGCTATCACTCCCTGACACTCTCTATCTCTCTCTGACACTCTCTGTCCCTCTCTAACACTCTCTGACACTCTCTGACACTCTCAGACATTCTCATATACTCATTATCACTCTCTGATACTTTCTGACACACACTATCACTCTCTGATACTCTCTATCAATCTCTGACACTCTCAATCACTCTCTATCACTCTCAGACACTCACTGTCACTCTCTGACACTCACTGTCACTCTCTGACACTCTCTCACACTGTCTGACACTCTCTCACACTCTCTGACACTCTCTGAAACTCTCTATCACTCTCTGACACTCTCTGAAACTCTCTATCACTCTCTGACACTCTCTATCAATCTCTGACACTCTCTATCACTCTCTATCACTCTCAGACACTCTCAGACACTCACTGTCACTCTCTGCCACTCAGTGTCACTCTCTGACACTCTCACACACTGTCTGACACTCTCTGACACTCTCTGAAACTCTCTGTCACTCTCTGACACTCTCTATCACTCTCTGATACACTCTGACACTCTATGTCACTCTCTGAAACACTCTGACACTCTCAGACACTCAGTGTCACTCTCTGACTTTCTCTGACACTCTCTATCACTCTCTATCACTCTATATCACTCTCTGACAAACTCGGAAACTCTCAGACACTCAGTGTCACACTCTGACACTCTCTGACACTCTCAGACAATCACTATCACTCTCTGACACTGTTTGACGCACTCTATCACGCTCTATCACTCTCTGACACACTCTGACACTCTCTATCAATCTCTGACATACTCTGACACTCTCTGACACTCTCGGACACTCACTATCACTCTCTGATACTCCCTATCACTCTCTGACACTCTCTGACACTCTCTGACACTTTCTATCACTCTCTGACACTCTCTATCAATCACTGACATACTCTGACACTCTCTGACACTCTCGGACACTCACTATCATTCTCTGACACTCCCTATCACTCTCTGACACTCTCTGACACTCTCTAACACTCTCTATCACTCTCTGACACTTTCTATCACTCTCTGACACTCTCTATCAATCTCTGACATACTCTGACACTCTCTGACACTCTTGGACACTCACTATCACTCTCTGACTCTCCCTATCACTCTCTGACACTCTCTGACACTCTCTAACACTCTCTGACACACTCTGACACTCTCTGACACTCTCACTATCACTCTCTGACGCTCTCTGACACTCTCTGACACTCACTATCACTCTCAGACACTCACTATCACTCCCTGATACTCTCTGACACTCACTATCACTCTCTGACACTCTCGATCTATGTCTGACACTCTCTGACACTCACTATCACTCTCTGACATTCTCTATCACTCTCAGACACTCTCTATCACTCTCAGACACTCACTATCACTCTCTGACACTCTCTATCACTCTCTATCACACTCTGACACTCTCTGACACTCTCCGACACTCTCTGGCACTCGCTGGCACTCACTATCACTCTCTGACACTCTATATCAATCTCTGACACTCTCAGACACTCACTATCCCTCTCTGACACTCTCTCACACTCTCTGACACTCTCTGACACTCTCGAATACTCTCTGACACTCTCTGACACTCTCTGACACTCGCTGACACTCTCTATCACTCTCAGAGACTCTCAGACACTCACTATCACTCTCTGATACTCTCTTACGCTCACTATCACTCTCTGATACTCTCTGACACTCAATATCACTCTCTGACACTCTCTATCACTCTCTGACACTCTCTGACACTCTCTGGCACTCACTATCACTCTCTGACACTCTCGATCACTCTCTGACACTCTCGATCACTCTCTGACACTCTCTAACACTCTCTGACACTCTCAGACACTCATTATCACTCGCTGACACTCACTATCACTCGCTGACACTCTCTCACACTCTCTGAGACTCTCTATCACTCTGTGACACTCTCTATCACTCTCAGACACTCTCAGACACTCACCATCACTCTCTGACACTCTCTATCTCTCTCTGACACTCTCAGACACTCACTATCACTCTCTGACACTCACTATCACTCTCTGACACTCTCTCACACTCTCTGACACTCGCTGAAACTCTCTGCCTCTCTCTGAAATTCTCTATCCCTCTCTGACACTCTCTGACACTCTCTGACACGCTCAGACACTCTCAGACACGCACTATCATTCTCTGATACTCTCTGACACTCACTATCACTCTATGACACTCTCTATCACTCTCTGACACTCTCTGACACTCACTATCACTGTCTGACACACTCTATCACTCTCTGAGACTCACTATCATTCTCTGACACACTGAGACAATCACTATCACTCTCTGACACTCTCTGACACTCTCCATTGCTCTCTATCACTCTCTGACACTCTCTCATACTCTCAGACACTCACAGACACTCACTATCACTCTCTGACACACTCTGTCACTCTCTGACACTCTCTGATACTCTCTGACACTCACTATCACTCTCTGACACTCTCTGACACTCTCTGACACTCACTATCACTCTCTGACACGCTCTGACACTCTCTATCACTCTCTGACACTCTCTATCACTCTCTGACACTCTCAAACACTTACTATCACTCTCTGACTCTCTCAATCACTCTCTGACACTCTCAGACACTCTCTATCACTCTCAGACACTCACTGTCACTCTCTGACACTCACTGTCACTCTCTGACACTCTCTCACACTGTCTGACACTCTCTCACACTCTCTGACACTCTCTGAAACTCTCTATCACTCTCTGACACTCTCTGAAACTCTCTATCACTCTCTGACACTCTATATCAATCTCTGACACTCTCTATCACTCTCTATCACTCTCAGACACTCTCAGACACTCACTGTCACTCTCTGCCACTCAGTGTCACTCTCTGACACTCTCTCACACTGTCTGACACTCTCTGACACTCTCTGACACTCTCTGAAACTCTCTATCACTCTCTGACACTCTATATCAATCTCTGACACTCTCTATCACTCTCTATCACTCTCAGACACTCTCAGACATTCACTGTCACTCTCTGCCACTCAGTGTCACTCTCTGACACTCTCTCACACTGTCTGACACTCACTGTCACTCTCTGACACTCACTGTCACTCTCTGACACTCTCTCACACTGTCTGACACTCTCTCACACTCTCTGACACTCTCTGAAACTCTCTATCACTCTCTGACACTCTCTGAAACTCTCTATCACTCTCTGACACTCTATATCAATCTCTGACACTCTCTATCACTCTCTATCACTCTCAGACACTCTCAGACACTCACTGTCACTCTCTGCCACTCAGTGTCACTCTCTGACACTCTCTCACACTGTCTGACACTCTCTGACACTCTCTGAAACTCTCTGTCACTCTCTGACACTCTCTATCACTCTCTGATACACTCTGACACTCTATTTCACTCTCTGAAACACTCTGACACTCTCAGACACTCAGTGTCACTCTCTGACTTTCTCTGACACTCTCTATCACTCTCTACCACTCTATATCACTCTCTGACACACTCGGAAACTCTCAGACACTCAGTGTCACACTCTGACACTCTCTGACACTCTCAGACAATCACTATCACTCTCTGACACTCTTTGACACACACTATCACCCTCTATCACTCTCTGACACACTCTGACACTCAGAGACACTCACTGTCACTCTCAGACACTCTCTGACACTCTCTATCACTCTCTGACACTTTCTATCACTCTCTGACACTCTCTATCAATCTCTGACATACTCTGACACTCTCTGACACTCTCGGACACTCACTATCACTCTCTGACACTCCCTATCACTCTCTGACACTCTCTGACACTCTCTAACACTCTCTAACACTCTCTGACAAACTCGGACACTCTCTGACACTCTCACTATCACTCTCTGACGCTCTCTGACACTCTCTGACACTCACTATCACTCTCAGACACTCACTATCACTCCCTGATACTCTCTGACACTCACTATCACTCTCTGACACTCTCGATCAATGTCTGACACTCTCTGACACTCACTATCACTCTCTGACATTCTCTATCACTCTCAGACACTCTCTATCACTCTCAGACACTCACTATCACTCTCTGACACTCTCTATCACTCTCTATCACACTCTGACACTCTCTGACACTCTTCGACACTCTCTGGCACTCGCTTGCACTCACTATCCCTCTCTGACACTCTCTGACACTCTCTGACACGCTCAGACACTCTCAGACACTCACTATCATTCTCTGATACTCTCTGACACTCACTATCACTCTATGACACTCTCTATCACTCTCTGACACTCTCTGACACTCACTATCACTGTCTGACACACTCTATCACTCTCTGAGACTCTCTATCACTCTCTGACACACTGAGGCAATCACTATCACTCTCTGACACTCTCTGACACTCTCCATTGCTCTCTATCACTCTCTGACACTCTCTCATACTCTCAGACACTCACAGACACTCACTATCACTCTCTGACACACTCTGTCACTCTCTGACACTCTCTGATACTCTCTGACACTCACTATCACTCTCTGACACTCTCTGACACTCTCTGACACTCACTATCACTCTCTGACACGCTCTGACACTCTCTATCACTCTCTGACACTCTCTATCACTCTCTGACACTCTCAAACACTTACTATCACTCTCTGACTCTCTCAATCACTCTCTGACACTCTCAGACACTCTCTATCACTCTCAGACACTCACTGTCACTCTCTGACACTCACTGTCACTCTCTGACACTCTCTCACACTGTCTGACACTCTCTCACACTCTCTGACACTCTCTGAAACTCTCTATCACTCTCTGACACTCTCTGAAACTCTCTATCACTCTCTGACACTCTCTATCAATCTCTGACACTCTCTATCACTCTCTATCACTCTCAGACACTCTCAGATACTCACTGTCACTCTCTGCCACTCAGTGTCACTCTCTGACACTCTCTCACACTGTCTGACACTCTCTGACACTCTCTGAAACTCTCTGTCACTCTCTGACACTCTCTATCACTCTCTGATACACTCCGACACTCTATGTCACTCTCTGAAAGACTCTGACACTCTCAGACACACAGTGTCACTCTCTGACTTTCTCTGACACTCTCTATCACTCTCTATCACTCTATATCACTCTCTGACACACTCGGAAACTCTCAGACACTCAGTGTCACACTCTGACACTCTCTGACACTCTCAGACAATCACTATCACTCTCTGACACTCTTTGACACACTCTATCACGCTCTATCACTCTCTGACACACTCTGACACTCAGAGACACTCACTGTCACTCTCAGACACTCTCTGACACTCTCTATCACTCTCTGACACTTTCTATCACTCTCTGACACTCTCTATCAATCTCTGACATACTCTGACACTCTCTGACACTCTCGGACACTCACTATCACTCTCTGACACTCCCTATCACTCTCTGACACTCTCTGACACTCTCTAACACTCTCTAACACTCTCTGACACACTCTGACACTCTCTGACACTCTCACTATCACTCTCTGACGCTCTCTGACACTCTCTGACACTCACTATCACTATCAGACACTCACTATCACTCCCTGATACTCTCTGACACTCACTATCACTCTCTGACACTCTCGATCTATGTCTGACACTCTCTGACACTCACTATCACTCTCTGACATTCTCTATCACTCTCAGACACTCTCTATCACTCTCAGACACTCACTATCACTCTCTGACACTCTCTATCACTCTCTATCACACTCTGACACTCTCTGACACTCTCCGACACTCTCTGGCACTCGCTGGCACTCACTATCACCCTCTGACACTCTCTATCAATCTCTGACACTCTCAGACACTCACTATCCCTCTCTGACACTCTCTCACACTCTCTGACACTCTCGAATACTCTCTGACACTCTCTGACACTCTCTGACACTCTCTATCACTCTCAGAGACTCTCAGACACTCACTATCACTCTCTGATACTCTCTTACGCTCACTATCACTCTCTGATACTCTCTGACACTCAATATCACTCTCTGACACTCTCTATCACTCTCTGACACTCTCTGGCACTCACTATCACTCTCTGACACTCTCGATCACTCTCTGAACCTCTCTAACACTCACTGACACTCTCAGACACTCATTATCACTTGCTGACACTCACTATCACTCGCTGACACTCTCTCACACTCTCTGAGATTCTCTATCAATCTGTGACACTCTCTATCACTCTCAGACACTCTCAGACACTCACCATCACTCTCTGACACTCTCTATCTCTCTCTGACACTCTCTGACACTCACTATCACTGTCTGACACACTCTATCACTCTCTGAGACTCTCTATCACTCTCTGACACACTGAGGCAATCACTATCACTCTCTGACACTCTCTGACACTCTCCATTGCTCTCTATCACTCTCTGACACTCTCTCATACTCTCAGACACTCACAGACACTCACTATCACTCTCTGACACACTCTGTCACTCTCTGACACTCTCTGATACTCTCTGAAACTCACTATCACTCTCTGACACTCTCTGACACTCTCTGACACTCACTATCACTCTCTGACACGCTCTGACACTCTCTATCACTCTCTGACACTCTCTATCACTCTCTGACACTCTCAAACACTTACTATCACTCTCTGACTCTCTCAATCACTCTCTGACACTCTCAGACACTCTCTATCACTCTCAGACACTCACTGTCACTCTCTGACACTCACTGTCACTCTCTGACACTCTCTCACACTGTCTGACACTCTCTCACACTCTCTGACACTCTCTGAAACTCTCTATCACTCTCTGACACTCTCTGAAACTCTCTATAACTCTCTGACACTCTCTATCAATCTCTGACACTCTCTATCACTCTCTATCACTCTCAGACACTCTCAGATACTCACTGTCACTCTCTGCCACTCAGTGCCACTCTCTGACACACTCTCACACTGTCTGACACTCTCTGACACTCTCTGAAACTCTCTGTCACTCTCTGACACTCTCTATCACTCTCTGAGACTCTCTATCACTCTCAGACACTCTCAGACACTCACCATCACTCTCTGACACTCTCTATCTCTCTCTGACACTCTCAGACACACACTATCACTCTCTGACACTCACTATCACTCTCTGACACTCTCTCACACTCTCTGACACTCGCTGAAACTCTCTGCCTCTCTCTGAAATTCTCTATCCCTCTCTGACACTCTCTGACACTCTCTGACACGCTCAGACACTCTCAGAAACTCACTATCATTCTCTGATACTCTCTGACACTCACTATCACTCTATGACACTCTCTATCACTCTCTGACACTCTCTGACACTCTCTATCACTGTCTGACACACTCTATCACTCTCTGAGACTCTCTATCACTCTCTGACACACTGAGACAATCACCATCACTCTCTGACACACTCTGTCACTCTCTGACACTCTCTGATACTCTCTGACACTCACTATCACTCTCTGACACTCTCTGACACTCTCTGACACTCACTATCACTCTCTGACACGCTCTGACACTCTCTATCACTCTCTGACACTCTCTATCACTGTCTGACACTCTCAAACACTTACTATCACTCTCTGACTCTCTCAATCACTCTCTGACACTCTCAGACACTCTCTATCACTCTCTGACACTCTCTGACACTCTCTACCACTCTCAGACAATCACTATCACTCTCTGACACTCTCTGACACTCACTATCACTCTCTGACACTCTCTGACACTCTCTGACACTCACTGTCACTCTCTGACACTCTCCGACACTCACTATCACGCTCTGACACACTCTGACACTCTCTGACACGCTCTGACACTCTCTAGCAGTCTCTGTCACTCTCTGACACTCTCTGACACTCTCATACACTCACTTTCACTCACTTTCACTCTCTGACACTCTCTGACACTCTCTGACACTCTCTGACACTCGCTGGCACTCACTATCACTCTCTGACACTCAGTGTCACTCTCTGACTCTCTCTGACACTCTCTATCACTCTCTATCACTCTCTGACACACTCGGAAACTCTCAGACACTCAGTGTCACACTCTGACACTCTCTGACAATCTCAGACAATCACTGTCACTCTCTGACACTCTTTGACACACTCTATCACTCTCTATCACTCTCTGACACACTCTGACACTCAGAGACACTCACTGTCACTCTCAGACACTCTCTGACACTCTCTATCACTCTCTGACACTTTCTATCACTCTCTGACACTTTCTATCAATCTCTGACATACTCTGACACTCTCTGACACTCTCGGACACTCACTATCACTCTCTGACACTCCCTATCACTCTGTGACACTCTCTGACACTCACTATCACTCTCTGACACTCTCTATCTATGTCTGACACTCTCTGACACTCACTATCACTCTCTGACAGTCTCTATCACTCTCAGACACTCTCTATCACTCTCAGA
Source organism: Heterodontus francisci (assembly GCF_036365525.1). Classification (NCBI taxonomy): domain Eukaryota; kingdom Metazoa; phylum Chordata; class Chondrichthyes; order Heterodontiformes; family Heterodontidae; genus Heterodontus; species Heterodontus francisci. The sequence continues at coordinate 78,855 of NW_027141025.1, forward strand.
CACTCTCAGACACTCACTATCACTCTCTGACACTCTCTATCACTCTCAGACACTCTCTGACACTCTCTGACACTCGCTGGCACTCACTATCACTCTCTGACACTCTCTATCACTCTCTGACACTCTCAGACACTCACTATCCCTCTCTGACACTCTCTCACACTCTCTGACACTCTCTATCACTCTCTGACACTCTCAGACACTCACTATCCCTCTCTGACACTCTCTCACACTCTCTGACACTCTCTGACACTCTCTAATACTCTCTGACACTCTCTGACACTCTCTGACACTCTCTATCACTCTCAGACACTCTCAGACACTCACTATCACTCTCTGATACTCTCTTACGCTCACTATCACTCTCTGATACTCTCTGACACTCAATATCACTCTCTGACACTCTCTATCACTCTCTGACACTCTCTGACACTCTCTGGCACTCACTATCACTCTCTGACACTCTCTATCACTCTCTGACACTCTCTAACACTCTCTGACACTCTCAGACACTCACTATCACTCTCTGACACTCTCTGACACTTTCAGACACTCTCAGACACTCACTATCACTCTCTGATACTCTCTGACGCACACTATCACTCTCTGATACACTCTGACACTCAATATCACTCTCTGACACTCTCTATCACTCTCTGACACTCTCTGGCACTCACTATCACTCTCTGACACTCTTTATCACTCTCTGACACTCTCTCACACTCTCTGACACTCTCTAATACTCTCTGACATTCTCTATCACTCTCAGACACTCTCAGACACTCACTATCACTCTCTGATACTCTCTGACGCTCACTATCACTCTCTGATACTCTCTGACACTCAATATCACTCTCTGACACTCTCTATCACTCTCTGACACTCTCTGACACTCACTATCACTCTCTGACACTAGCTCACACTTTCTGACACTCTCTATCACTCTGTGCCACTCACTATCACTCTCTGACAACCTCTATCTCTCTCTGACACTCTCTGACATTCTCTCACACTCTCTGACACTCTCTGACACTCTCTATCACTCTCAGACACACACTATCACTCTCTGACACGCACTATCACTCTCTGACACTCTCTCACACTCTCTGAGATTCTCTGAAACTCTCTGTCTGTCTCTGAAACTCTCTATCACTCTCTGACACTCTCTGAAACTCTCTGACTCTCCCTGCCACTCTCTGACACTTTCGGACACTCACTATCACTCTCTGATACACTCTGACACTCACTATCACTCTCTGATACTCTTTATCAATCTCTGACACTCTCTGACACTCGCTATCACTCCCTGACACTCTCTATCTCTCTCTGACACTCTCTGTCCCTCTCTAACACTCTCTGACACTCTCTGACACTCTCAGACATTCTCATACACTCATTATCACTCTCTGATACTCTCTGACACACACTATCACTCTCTGATACTCTCTATCAATCTCTGACACTCTCAATCACTCTCTATCACTCTCAGAAACTCACTGTCACTCTCTGACACTCACTGTCACTCTCTGACACTCTCTCACACTGTCTGACACTCTCTCACACTCTCTGACACTCTCTGAAACTCTCTATCACTCTCTGACACTCTCTGAAACTCTGTATCACTCTCTGACACTCTCTATCAATCTCTGACACTCTCTACCACTCTCTATCTTTCTCAGACTCTCTCAGACACTCACTGTCACTCGTTGACACTCACTGTCACTCTCTGACACTCTCTCACACTGTCTGACACTCTCTGACACTATCTGAAACTCTCTATCACTCTCTGACACTCTCTATCACTCTCTGATACACTCTGACACTCTATGTCACTCTCTGACACACTCTGACACTCTCAGACACTCAGTGTCACTCTCTGACTTTCTCTGACACTCTCTATCACTCTCTATCACTCTCTATCACTCTCTGACACACTCGGAAACTCTCAGACACTCAGTGTCACTCTCTGACACTCTCTGACACTCTCAGACAATCACTATCACTCTCTGACACTCTTTGACGCACTCTATCACGCTCTATCACTCTCTGATACACTCTGACACTCAGAGACACTCACTGTCACTCTCAGACACTCTCTGACACTCTCTATCAATCTCTGACATACTCTGACACTCTCTGACACTCTCGGACACTCACTATCACTCTCTGACACTCCCTATCACTCTCTGACACTCTCTGACACTCTATAACACTCTCTGACACACTCTGACACTCCCTGATACTCTCCGACACTCACTATCACTCTCTGACACTCTCGATCTATGTCTGACACTCTCTGACACTCACTATCACTCTCTGACAGTCTCTATCACTCTCAGACACTCTCTATCACTCTCAGACACTCACTATCACTCTCTGACACTCTCTATCACTCTCTGACACTCTCTGACACTCTCTGACACTCTCTGGCACTCGCTGGCACTCACTATCACTCTCTGACACTCTCTATCAATCTCTGACACTCTCAGACACTCACTATCCCTCTCTGACACTCTCTCACACTCTCTGACACTCTCTGACACTCTCGAATACTCTCTGACACTCTCTGACACTCTCTGACACTCCCTATCACTCTCAGAGACTCTCAGACACTCACTATCACTCTCTGATACTCTCTTACGCTCACTATCACTCTCTGATACTCTCTGACACTCAATATCACTCTCTGACACTCTCTATCACTCTCTGAGACTCTCGATCACTCTCTGACACTCTCTATCTCTCTCTGACACTCTCAGACACTCAGTATCACTCTCTGGCACTCACTATCACTCGCTGACACTCTCTCACACTCTCTGACACTCGCTGAAACTCTCTGCCTCTCTCTGAAAATCTCTATCCCTCTCTGACACTCTCTGACACTCTCTGACACGCTCAGACACTCTCAGACACTCACTATCATTCTCTGATACTCTCTGACACTCACTATCACTCTATGACACTCTCTATCACTCTCTGACACTCTCTGACACTCACTATCACTGTCTGACACACTTTATCACTCTCTGAGACTCTCTATCACTCTCTGACACACTGAGACAATCACTATCACTCTCTGACACTCTCTGACACTCTCTCATACTCTCAGACACTCACAGACACTCACTATCACTCTCTGACACACTCTGTCACTCTCTGACACTCACTGACACTCTCTGACACACTCTGACACTCTCTGACACTCTCTATCACTCTCTATCACACTCTGACACTCTCTGACACTCTCTATCACTCTCTATCAATCTCTGACACTCTCTGACACTCTCAGACACTCACTATCACTCTGACACTCTGTGACACTCTCTGACACTCTCTGATACTCTCTGACACTCACTATCACTCTCTGACACTCTCTGACACTCTGACACTCACTATCACTCTCTGACACTCTCTGACACTCTCTATCACTCTCTGACACTCTCTATCACTCTCTGACACTCTCAAACACTTACTATCACTCTCTGACTCTCTCAATCACTCTCTGACACTGTCAGACAATCACTATCACTCTCTGACACTCTCTGACACTCTCTATCACTCTCTGACACTCTCTGACACTCTCTGACACTCTCTGACACTCTCAGACAATCACTATCACTCTCTGACACTCTCTGACACTCACTATCACTCTCTGACACTCTCTGACACTCTCTGACACTCACTGTCACTCTCTGACACTCACTGTCACTCTCTGACACTCTCCGACACTCACTATCACGCTCTGACACATTCTGACACTCTTTGACACTCTCTGACACTCTCTAGCAGTCTCTGTCACTCTCTGACACTCTCAGACACTCACTTTCACTCTCTGACACTCTCTGACACTCTCTGGCACTCTCTGTCACTCTCTGAAACTCTCTGACACTCACTATCACTCTCTGACACTCTCTGACACTCTCTATCACTCTCTGACACTCTCTGACATTCTCAGACACTCTCGGACACTCACATAACTCTCTGACACTCTCGGACACTCAATAAAACTCTCTGACACTCTCTATCACTCTCTGACACTCTCTGAAACTCTCTGACACTCTCTGACACTCTCATACACTCACTATCACTCTCTGACACTCTCTGACACTATCACTCTCTGATACTCTCTGACTCTCACTATCACTCTCTGACAGTCTCTGTCACTCGCTGACACTCTCTGTCACTCATTATCACACTCTGACAGTCTCGATAACTCTCTGAAACTCTATATCTCTCTCTGAAACTCTCTAACACTCTCTGACACTCTCTGACACTCTCTGAAACTCCCTGACACTCTCTGACACTCACGGACACTCACTATCACTCTCTGATACTCTCTGACACTCACTATCACTCTCTGACACTCTCTATCAATCTCTGACACTCTCTGACACTCACTATCACTCTATGACACTCTCTATCTCTCTCTGACACTCTCTGTCCCTCTCTAACACTCTCTGACACTCTCTGACAATCTCAGACATTCTCATACACTCACTATCACTCTCTGACAACCTCTGACAACCTCTGACACTCTCTGACACTCTCAGACACTCTCAGACACTCACTATCACTCCCTGATACTCTCTGATACACACTATCTCTCTCTGATACTCTCTATCAATCTCTGACACTCTCTGACACTCATTATCACTCTCTGACACTCTCTATCACTCTCAGACACTCTCTATCACTCTCAGACACTCTCAGACACTCACTATCTCTCTCTGACACTCACTATCACTCTCTGACACTCTCTCACACTCTCTGACACTCTCTGAAACTCTCTATCTCTCTCTGACTCTCTCTATCACACTCTGACACTCTCTGACACTCTCTATCACTCTCTGACACTCTCTGACACTCTCAGACACTCTCAGACACTCACTATCACTCTCTGATACTGTCTGACACTCACTATCACTCTCTGATACTCTCGGACACTCTCTATCAATCTCTGACACGCACTATCACTCTCTGACACTCTCTGACACTCACAATCACTCTCTGACACACCCTGACACTCTCAGACACTCAGTGTCACTCTCTGACTCTCTCTGACACTCTCTATCACTATCTATCACTCTCTGACACACTCTGACACACTCTATCACTCTCTATCACTCTCTATCACACCCTGACACACTCTGACACTTTCGACACTCTCTGACACACTCTATCACTCTCTATCAATCTCTGACACTCACTGAAACTCTTTAACACTCTCTGACACTCTGACACTCACTATCACTCTCTGACACTCTCTGACACTCTCTATCACTCTCTAACACTCTCTATCACTCTCTGACACTCTCAAACACTTACTATCACTCTCTGACTCTCTCAATCACTCTCTGACACTCTCAGACAATCACTATCACTCTCTGACACTCTCTGACACTCTCTATCACTCTCTGACACTCTCTGACACTCTCTGACACTCTCAGACAATCACTATCACTCTCTGACACTCTCTGACACTCATTATCACTCTCTGACACTCTCTGACACTCTCTGACACTCACTGTCACTCTCTGACACTCACTGTCACTCTCTGACACTCTCCGACACTCACTATCACACTCTGACACACAGTGACACTCTCTGACACTCTCTGACAGTCTCTAGCAGTCTCTGTCACTCTCTGACACTCTCTGACACTCTCAGACACTCACTTTCACTCTCTGACAATCTCTGACACTCTCTGGCACTCTCTGTCACTCTCTGAAACTCTCTGACACTCACTATCACTCTCTGACACTCTCTGACACTCTCTATCACTCTCTGACACTCTCTGACATTCTCAGACACTCTCGGACACTCACATCACTCTCTGACACTCTCGGACACTCAATAAAACTCTCTGACACTCTCTATCACTCTCTGACACTCTCTGAAACTCTCTGACACTCTCTGACACTCTCATACACTCACTATCACTCTCTGACACTCTCTGACACTATCACTCTCTGATACTCTCTGACTCTCACTATCACTCTCTGACAGTCTCTGTCACTCGCTGACACTCTCTGTCACTCATTATCACACTCTGACAGTCTCGATAACTCTCTGAAACTCTATATCTCTCTCTGAAACTCTCTAACACTCTCTGACACTCTCTGACACTCTCTGAAACTCCCTGACACTCTCTGACACTCACGGACACTCACTATCACTCTCTGATACTCTCTGACACTCACTATCACTCTCTGACACTCTCTATCAATCTCTGACACTCTCTGACACTCACTATCACTCTATGACACTCTCTATCTCTCTCTGACACTCTCTGTCCCTCTCTAACACTCTCTGACACTCTCTGACAATCTCAGACATTCTCATACACTCACTATCACTCTCTGACAACCTCTGACAACCTCTGACACTCTCTGACACTCTCAGACACTCTCAGACACTCACTATCACTCCCTGATACTCTCTGATACACACTATCTCTCTCTGATACTCTCCATCAATCTCTGACACTCTCTGACACTCATTATCACTCTCTGACACTCTCTATCACTCTCAGACACTCTCTATCACTCTCAGACACTCTCAGACACTCACTATCTCTCTCTGACACTCACTATCACTCTCTGACACTCTCTCACACTCTCTGAAACTCTCTATCTCTCTCTGACTCTCTCTATCACACTCTGACACTCTCTGACACTCTCTATCACTCTCTGACACTCTCTGACACTCTCAGACACTCTCAGACACTCACTATCACTCTCTGATACTGTCTGACACTCACTATCACTCTCTGATACTCTCGGACACTCTCTATCAATCTCTGACACGCACTATCACTCTCTGACACTCTCTGACACTCACAATCACTCTCTGACACACCCTGACACTCTCAGACAATCACTGTCACTCTCTGACTCTCTCTGACACTCTCTATCACTCTCTATCACTCTCTGACACACTCTGACACACTCTATCACTCTCTATCACTCTCTATCACACTCTGACACACTCTGACACTTTCGACACTCTCTGACACACTCTATCACTCTCTATCAATCTCTGACACTCACTGAAACTCTCTAACACTCTCTGACAGTCTCTATCACTCTCAGACACTTCTATCACTCTCAGACACTTTCAGACACTCACTATCACTCTCTGACATTCTCTCACACTCTCTGAAACTCTCTATCTCACTCTGACACTCTCTATCACTCTCTGACACTGTCTTACACTCTCTATCACTCTCTGACACTCTCTGTCACTTTCAGACACTCTCAGACACTCACTATCACTCTCTGATAATCTCTGACGCTCACTATCACTCTCTGATACTCTCTGACACTCAATATCACTCTCTGACACTCACTATCACTCTCTGACACTCTCTCACACTCTCTGACACTCTCTGAAACTCTCTATCTCTCTCTGACTCTCTCTATCACACTCTCTGACACTCTCTATCACTCTCTGACACTCTCTGACACTCTCAGACACTCTCAGACACTCACTATCACTCTCTGATACTTTCTGACACTCACTATCACTCTCTGATACTCTCTGACACTCTCTATCAATCTCTGACACGCACTATCAATCTCTGACACTCTCTGACACTCACAATCACTCTCTGACACACCCTGACACTCTCAGACACTCAGTGTCACTCTCTGACTCTCTCTGACACTCTCTATCACTCTCTATCACTCTCTGACACACTCTGACACACTCTATCACTCTCTATCACACTCTGACACACTCTGACACTCAGACACTCACTGTCACTCTCTGACACTCTCTGACACTCACTATCACTCTCTGACGCTCCCGATCACTCTCTGATACTCTCTGACACTCACTATAACTCTCTGATACTCTCTGACACTCTCTATCACTCTATGAAACGCACTATCACTCTCTGACACTCTCTGACACTCACAATCACTCTCTGACACACTCTGACACTCTCAGACACTCACTGTCTCTCTCTGACACTCTCTGACAATCTCAGACAATCACTATCACTCTCTGAAACTCTCTGACACACTCTATCACTCTCTATCACACTCTGACACACTCTGACACTCTCTGACACTCTCTGACACTCTCTGACACTCTCCTTCACTCTCTATCACTCTCTGACACTCTCTCACACTCTCTCACACTCTCTGAAACTCTCTATCTCACTCTGACACTCTCTATCACTCTCTGACACTGTCTGACACTCTCAATCACTCTCTGACACTCTCTGACACTTTCAGACACTCTCAGACACTCTCAGACACTCACTATCACTCTCTGATACTCTCTTGCACTCACTATCACTCTCTGACACTCTCTAGCACTCTCTGACACTCTCAGACACTCACTATCACTCTCTGACACTCTCTCACACTCTCTGACACTCTGACACTCTCTATCACTCTCAGACACTCTCAGACACTCACTATCACTCTCAGACACTCTCTATCTCTCTCTGACACTCTCTATCACTCTCTATCTCTCTCTGACACTCTCTGACACTCACTATCTCTCTCTGACACTCTATCACTCTCAGATTCTCTCTATCACTCTAAGACACTCTGAGACACTCACTATCAATCTCTGACGCTCACTATCACTCTCAGACACTCTCGCACACTCTCTGACACTCTCTGAAACTCTCTATCTCTCTCTGAAACTCTCTATCTCTCTCTGATACTCTCTGACACTCTCTGACACTCTCAGACACTCACTATCACACTCTGATACTCTCTGACACTCACTATCACTCTCTGACACTCTCTATCACTCTCTGACACTCTCTGACACTCACTATCACTCTCTGACACTCACTAAAACTGTCTGACACTCTCTATCACTCTCTGACACTCTCAGACACTTACTATCACTCTCTGACACTCTCTATCACTCTTAGACACTCTCAGACAATCACTATCACTCTCTGACACTCTCTATCACTCTCTGACACTCTCTGATACTCTCAGTCACTCACAGACACTCACTATCACTCTCTGACACTCTCTGACACTCTCTGACACTCACTGTCACTCTCTGACACTCTCTGACACTCTCTGACACTCTCTGGCACTCACTATCACACTCTGACACACTCTGGCACTCTCTGACACTCTCTGACACTCTCTATCACTCTCTGACACTGTCTATCACTCTCTGACACTCTCTTGCACTCACTATCACTCTCTGACACTCTCTATCACTCTCTGACACTCTCTATCTCTCTCTGACACTCTCAGACACTCACTATCACTCTCTGACACTCTCTGACACTCTCTCACACTCTCTGACACTCTCTGACACTCTCTATCACTCTCTGACACTCTCTCACACTCTCTGACACTCTCTGATACTCTCTATCACTCTCTGACACTCTGACACTCTCTATCACTCTCAGTCACTCACAGACACTCACTATCACTCTCAGACACTCTCTATCTCTCTCTGACACTCTCTATCACTCTCTATCTCTCTCTGACACTCTCTGACACTCACTATCTTTCTCTGACACTCTATCACTCTCAGACTCTCTCTATCACTCTCAGACACTCTGAGACGCTCACTATCAATCTCTGACGCTCACTATCACTCTCAGACACTCTCGCACACTCTCTGACACTCTCTGAAACTCTCTATCTCTCTCTGAAACTCTCTATCACTCTCTGACACTCTCTGACACTCTCTGACACTCTCAGACACTCACTATCACACTCTGATACTCTCTGACACTCACTATCACTCTCTGACACTCTCTATCACTCTCTGACACTCTCTGACACTCACTATCACTCTCTGACACTCACTATCACTGTCTGACACTCTCTATCACTCTCTGACACTCTCAGACACTTACTATCACTCTCTGACTCTCTCTGACACTCTCAGACACTCTCAGACACTCACTATCACTCTCTGATACTCTCTGACACTCACTATCACTCTCTGATACTCTCTGACATCACTATCACTCTCTGACACTCTCTATCACTCTCTGACACTCTCTGACACTCACTATCACTCTCTGACCCTCTCTGACACTCACTATCACTGTCTGACACTCTCTATCACTCTCTTACACTCTCAGACACTCACTATCACTCTCTGACACTCACTATCACTCTCTGACACTCTCACACTCTCTCACACTCTCTGAAACTCTCTATCTCACTCTGACACTCTCTATCACTCTCTGACACTGTCTGACACTCTCAATCACTCTCTGACACTCTCTGACACTTTCAGACACTCTCAGACACTCTCAGACACTCACTATCACTCTCTGATACTCTCTGACACTCACTATCACTCTCTGAAACTTTCTGACGCTCACTATCACTCTCTGATACTCTCTGACACTCACTATCACTCTCTGACACTCTCTATCACTCTCTGATACTCTCTGACACTCTCTGGCACTCTCTGACACTCTCTGACACTCTCTGGCACTCACTATCACTTTCTGACACTCTCTATCACTCTCTGACACTCTCTATCACTCTCTGACACTCACAGACACTCACTATCACTCTCTGATACACTCTATCACTCTCAGACACTCTCAGACACTCACTATCACTCTCTGACACTCTCTATCTCTCTCAGACACTCTCAGACACTCACTATCACTCTCCGACACTCTCTATCTCTCTCTGACACTCTCTGACACTCACTATCTCTCTCTGGCACTCACTATCTCTCTCGGACACACTCTATCACTCTCAGACACTCTCTATCATTCTCAGACACTCTCAGACACTCACTATCACTCTCTGACACTCACTATCACTCTCTAACACACTGTGAAACTCTCTGACACTCTCCGACACTCTCTGACACTCTCACTATCACTCTCTGACACTCTCTGACACTCTCTGACACTCTCTGACACTCTCTATCACTCTCTGACACTCTCTGACACTCTCTGATACTCTCTGACACTCTCTGATACTCTCAGAAACTCACTATCACACTCTGACACACTCTGACACTCTCGACACTCTCTGTCACTCTCTATCACTCTCTATCAATCTCTGACACACTCTGACACTCTCTGACACTCTTGGACACTCACTATCACTCTCTGACACTCTGTGAAACTCTCTAACACTCTCTGACACTCTCTGACACTCTCACTATCACTCTCTGACACTCTCTGACACTCTCTGACACTCTCTATCACTCTCTGACACTCTCTCTTACTCTCTGACACTCACTATCACTCTCAGACACTCACTATCACTCTCTGATACTCTCTGACACTCACTATCACTCTCTAACACTCTCTCTTACTCTCTGACACTCACTATCACTCTCAGACACTCACTATCACTCTCTGACACTCTCTGACACTCTCTGACACTCTTTGGCACTCACTATCACTCTCTGACACTCTCTATCACTCTCTGACACTCTCTATCACTCTCTGATACTCACATACACTAACTATCACTCTCTGACACTCACTATCACTCTCTGACACTCTCTCTTACTCTCTGACACTCACTATCACTCTCAGACACTCACTATCACTCTCTGACACTCTCTGACACTCTCTGACACTCTTTGGCACTCACTATCACTCTCTGACACTCTCTATCATTCTCAGACACTCTCAGACACTCACTATCACTCTCTGACACTCACTATCACTCTCTAACACTCTCTCACACTCACTGACACTCTCTGAAACTCTCTATCTCTCTCTGAAACTCTCTATCACTCTCTGACTCTCCCTGGCACTCTCAGACAGTCTCAGACACTCACTATCAGTCTCTGATACTCTCTGACACTCACTATCAGTCTCTGATACTCTCTGACACTCACTATCACTCTCTGACAATCTCTATCACTCTCTGACACTCACTATCACTCTCTGACCCTCTCTGACACTCACTATCACTGTCTGACACTCTCTATCACTCTCTTACACTCTCAGACACTTACTATCACTCTCTGACACTCTATATCACTCTCTGACACTCTCAGACAATCACTATCACTCTCTGACACTCTCTGACACTCTCTGACACTCTCTATCACTCTCTGACACTCTCTGACACTCTCTGACACTCTCTATCACTCTCTGACACTCTCAGACTGTCTCTGACACTCTCTGAAACTCTCTATCACTCTCTATCACTCTCTGACACTCTCTGACACACTCTGACACTCTCTGACACTCTCTATCACTCTCTGACACTGTCTGACACTCTCTGAAACTCTCTATCACTCTCTATCACTCTCTGACACTCTCTATCACTCTCTGACACTCTCTATCACTCTCTGACACTCTCTATCACTCTCTGACACTCTCAGACACTCTCTGACACTCTCTGACACTCTCTGACACTGTCTGACACTCTCTGACACTCTCTATCACTCTCTGACACTGTCTGACACTCTCTGAAACTCTCTATCACTCTCTATCACTCTCTGACACTCTCTATCACTCTCTGACACTCTCAGACACTCTCTATCACTCTCTATCACTCTCTGACACTCTCTGACGCTCTCTATCACTCTCTATCACTTTCTGACACTCTCTGACACTCTCTGAAACTCTCAGACACTCTCTGACACTCTCTGAAACTCTCTATCACTCTCTATCACTCTCTGACACTCACTATCACTCTCTGACACTCTCTGACACTCTCTATCACTCTCAGACACTCTCTGACACTCTCTGACACTCTCTGACACTCTCTATCACTCTCTATCACTCTCTATCACTTTCTGACACTCTCTGACACTGTCTGACACTCTCTGACACTCTATATCACTCTCTGACACTCTCAGACAATCACTATCACTCTCTGACACTCTCTGACACTCTCTGACACTCTCTATCACTCTCTGATACTCTCTGACACTCACTCTCACTCTCTGATACTCTCTGACATCACTATCACTCTCTGACACTCTCTATCACTCTCTGACACTCTCTGACACTCACTATCACTCTCTGACCCTCTCTGACACTCACTATCACTGTCTGACACTCTCTATCACTCTCTTACACTCTCAGACACTCACTATCACTCTCTGACACTCACTATCACTCTCTGACACTCTCACACTCTCTCACACTCTCTGAAACTCTCTATCTCACTCTGACACTCTCTATCACTCTCTGACACTGTCTGACACTCTCAATCACTCTCTGACACTCTCTGACACTTTCAGACACTCTCAGACACTCTCAGACACTCACTATCACTCTCTGATACTCTCTGACACTCACTATCACTCTCTGAAACTTTCTGACGCTCACTATCACTCTCTGATACTCTCTGACACTCACTATCACTCTCTGACACTCTCTATCACTCTCTGATACTCTCTGACACTCTCTGGCACTCTCTGACACTCTCTGACACTCTCTGGCACTCACTATCACTTTCTGACACTCTCTATCACTCTCTGACACTCTCTATCACTCTCTGACACTCACAGACACTCACTATCACTCTCTGATACACTCTATCACTCTCAGACACTCTCAGACACTCACTATCACTCTCTGACACTCTCTATCTCTCTCAGACACTCTCAGACACTCACTATCACTCTCCGACACTCTCTATCTCTCTCTGACACTCTCTGACACTCACTATCTCTCTCTGGCACTCACTATCTCTCTCGGACACACTCTATCACTCTCAGACACTCTCTATCATTCTCAGACACTCTCAGACACTCACTATCACTCTCTGACACTCACTATCACTCTCTAACACTCTGTGAAACTCTCTGACACTCTCCAACACTCTCTGACACTCTCACTATCACTCTCTGACACTCTCTGACACTCTCTGACACTCTCTATCACTCTCTGACACTCTCTGACACTCTCTGATACTCTCTGACACTCTCTGATACTCTCAGAAACTCACTATCACACTCTGACACACTCTGACACTCTCGACACTCTCTGTCACTCTCTATCACTCTCTATCAATCTCTGACACACTCTGACACTCTCTGACACTCTTGGACACTCACTATCACTCTCTGACACTCTGTGAAACTCTCTAACACTCTCTGACACTCTCTGACACTCTCACTATCACTCTCTGACACTCTCTGACACTCTCTGACACTCTCTATCACTCTCTGACACTCTCTCTTACTCTCTGACACTCACTATCACTCTCAGACACTCACTATCACTCTCTGATACTCTCTGACACTCACTATCACTCTCTAACACTCTCTCTTACTCTCTGACACTCACTATCACTCTCAGACACTCACTATCACTCTCTGACACTCTCTGACACTCTCTGACACTCTTTGGCACTCACTATCACTCTCTGACACTCTCTATCACTCTCTGACACTCTCTATCAATCTCTGATACTCACATACACTAACTATCACTCTCTGACACTCACTATCACTCTCTGACACTCTCTCTTACTCTCTGACACTCACTATCACTCTCAGACACTCACTATCACTCTCTGACACTCTCTGACACTCTCTGACACTCTTTGGCACTCACTATCACTCTCTGACACTCTCCATCATTCTCAGACACTCTCAGACACTCACTATCACTCTCTGACACTCACTATCACTCTCTAACACTCTCTCACACTCTCTGACACTCTCTGAAACTCTCTATCTCTCTCTGAAACTCTCTATCACTCTCTGACTCTCCCTGGCACTCTCAGACAGTCTCAGACACTCACTATCAGTCTCTGATACTCTCTGACACTCACTATCAGTCTCTGATACTCTCTGACACTCACTATCACTCTCTGACAATCTCTATCACTCTCTGACACTCACTATCACTCTCTGACCCTCTCTGACACTCACTATCACTGTCTGACACTCTCTATCACTCTCTTACACTCTCAGACACTTACTATCACTCTCTGACACTCTATATCACTCTCTGACACTCTCAGACAATCACTATCACTCTCTGACACTCTCTGACACTCTCTGACACTCTCTATCACTCTCTGACACTCTCTGACACTCTCTCACACTCTCTGACACTCTCTGACACTCTCAGACCCTCTCAGACACTCACTATCACTTTCAGACACTCTCTATCTCTCTCTGACACTCTCTGACACTCTCTCACACTCTCTGACACTCTCTGACACTCTCAGACACTCTCAGACACTCTCTATCACTCTCTGACACTCTCTGATACTCTCAGTCACTCACAGACACTCACTATCACTCTCTGAAACTAACTGTCACTCTCTGACACTCTCTGACACTCTCTGATGCTCTCTGACACTCACTATCACTCTCTGACACACTCTGACACTCTCGACACTCTCTGACACTCTCTGTCAATCTCTATCACTCTCTATCAATCTCTGACACACTCTGACACTCTCTGACACTCTTGGACACTCACTATCACTCTCTGACACCCTGTGAAACTCTCTAACACTCTCTGACACTCTCTGACACTCTCTGACACTCTCTGACACTCTCACTATCACTCTCTGACACTCTCTGACACTCTCTATCACTCTCTGACACTCTCTGATACTCTCTGACATTCTCTGATACTCTCAGACACTCACAGACACTCACTATCAGTCTCTGACACTCTCTGACACTCAATATCACTCTCTGACACTCTCTTGCACTCTCTGACACTCTCTTGCACTCACTATCACTCTCTGACACTCTCTATCACTCTCTGACACTCTCAGACACTCACTATCACTCTCTGACACTCTCTCACACTCTCTGACACTCTGACACTCTCTATCACTCTCAGACACTCTCAGACACTCACTATCACTCTCAGACACTCTCTATCTCTCTCTGACACTCTCTATCACTCTCTATCTCTCTCTGACACTCTCTGACACTCACTATCTCTCTCTGACACTCTATCACTCTCAGACTCTCTCTATCACTCTCAGACACTCTGAGACACTCACTATCAATCTCTGACGCTCACTATCACTCTCAGACACTCTCGCACACTCTCTGACACTCTCTGAAACTCTCTATCTCTCTCTGAAACTCTCTATCTCTCTCTGACACTCTCTGACACTCTCTGACACTCTCAGACACTCACTATCACACTCTGATACTCTCTGACACTCACTATCACTCTCTGACACTCTCTATCACTCTCTGACACTCTCTGACACTCACTATCACTCTCTGACACTCACTATCACTGTCTGACACTCTCTATCACTCTCTGACACTCTCAGACACTTACTATCACTCTCTGACACTCTCTATCACTCTTAGACACTCTCAGACAATCACTATCACTCTCTGACACTCTCTATCACTCTCTGACACTCTCTGATACTCTCAGTCACTCACAGACACTCACTATCACTCTCTGACACTCTCTGACACTCTCTGACACTCACTGTCACTCTCTGACACTCTCTGACACTCTCTGATGCTCTCTGACACTCACTATCACACTCTGACACACTCTGACACTCTCGACACTCTCTGTCACTCTCTATCACTCTCTATCAATCTCTGACACACTCTGACACTCTCTGACACTCTTGGACACTCACTATCACTCTCTGACACTCTGTGAAACTCTCTAACACTCTCTGACACTCTCTGACACTCTCTGACACTCTCACTATCACTCTCTGACACTCTCTGACACTCTCTGACACTCTCTATCACTCTCTGACACTCTCTTACTCTCTGACACTCACTATCACTCTCAGACACTCACTATCACCCTCTGATACTCTCTGACACTCACTATCACTCTCTGACACTCTCTCTTACTCTCTGACACTCACTATCACTCTCAGACACTCACTATACTCTCTGACACTCTCTGACACTCTTTGGCACTCACTATCACTCTCTGACACTCTCTATCACTCTCTGACACTCTCTATCACTCTCTGATACTCACATACACTCACTATCACTCTCTGATACTCTCTATCACTCTCAGACACTCTCAGACACTCATTATCACTCTCTGACACTCTCTATCTCTCTCAGACACTCTCAGACACTCACTATCACTCTCTGACACTCTCTATCACTCTCAGACACTCTCAGACACTCACTATCACTCTCTGACACTCTCTAACTCTCTCTGACACTCTCTATCACTCTATATCACTCTCTATCACTCTCTATCACTCTCTGAAAATCTCTGACACTCACTATCTCTCTCTGACACTCACTATCTCTCTCTGACACACTCTATCACTCTCAGACACTCTCTGTCACTCTCAGACACTCTCAGACACTCACTATCACTCTCTGACACTCACTATCACTCTCTAACACTCTCTCACACTCTCTGACACTCTCTGAAACACTCTATCTCTCTCTGAAACTCTCTATCACTCTCTGACTCTCTCTGACACTCTCAGACACTCTCAGACACTCACTATCACTCTCTGATACTCTCTGACACTCACTATCACTCTCTGATACTCTCTGACACTCACTATCACTCTCTGACACTCTCTATCACTCTCTGACACTCTCTGACACTCACTATCACTCTCTGACCCTCTCTGACACTCACTATCACTGTCTGACACTCTCTTTCACTCTCTTACACTCTCAGACACTCACGATCACTCTCTGACACTCACTATCACTCTCTGACACTCTCTCACACTCTCTCACACTCTCTGAAACTCTCTATCTCACTCTGACACTCTCTATCACTCTCTGACACTGTCTGACACTCTCTGAAACACTCTATCTCTCTCTGACACTCACTATCACTCTCTGATACTCTCAGACACTCATGATCACTCTCAGACACTCACTATCACTCTCTGATACTCTCTGACACTCACTATCACTCTCTGATACTCTCTGACGCTCACTATCACTCTCTGATACTCTCTGACACTCACTATCACTCTCTGACACTCTCTATCACTCTCTGATACTCTCTGACACTCTCTGACACTCTCTGACACTCTCTGGCACTCACTATCACTCTCTGACACTCTCTATCACTCTCTGACACTCTCTATCACTCTCTGACACTCACAGACACTCACTATCACTCTCTGATACTCTCTATCACTCTCAGACACTCTCAGACACTCACTATCACTCTCTGACACTCTCTATCTCTCTCAGACACTCTCAGACACTCACTATCACTCTCTGACACTCTCTATCTCTCTCTGACACTCTCTGACACTCAATATCTCTCTCTCACACTCACTATCTCTCTCTGACACACTCTATCACTCTCAGACACTCTCTATCACTCTCAGACACTCTCAGACACTCACTATCACTCTCTGACACTCACTATCACTCTCTTACACTCTCTCACACTCTCTGACACTCTCTGAAACTCCCTATCTCTCTCTGAAACTCTCTATCACTCTCTGACTCTCTCTGGCACTCTCAGACAGTCTCAGACACTCACTATCACTCTCTGATACTCTCTGACATTCACTATCACTCTCTGATACTCTCTGACACTCAATATCACTCTCTGACACTCTCTATCACTCTCTGACAATCTCTGACACTCACTATCTCTCTCTGACACTCACTATCTCTCTCTGACACACTCTATCACTCTCAGACACTCTCTATCACTCTCAGACACTCTCAGACACTCACTATCACTCTCTGACACTCACTATCACTCTCTAACACTCTCTCACACTCTCTGACACTCTCTGAAACACTCTATCTCTCTCTGAAACTCTCTATCACTCTCTGACTCTCTCTGACACTCTCAGACACGCTCAGACACTCACTATCACTCTCTGATACACTCTGACTCTCACTATCACTGTCTGACACTCTCTATCACTCTCTTACACTCTCAGACACTCACGATCACTCTCTGACACTCACTATCACTCTCTGACACTCTCTCACACTCTCTGAAACTCTCTATCTCACTCTGACACTCTATATCACTCTCTGACACTGTCTGACACTCTCAATCACTCTCTGACACTCTCTGACACTTTCAGACACTCTCAGACACTCTCAGACACTCACTATCACTCTCTGATACTCATTATCACTCTCTGATACTCTCTGACGCTCACTATCACTCTCTGATACTCTCTGACACTCACTATCACTCTATGACACTCTCTATCACTCTCTGACACTCTCTATCACTCTCTGATACTCTCTGACACTCTCTGACACTCTCTGACACTCTCTGGCACTCACTATCACTCTCTGACACTCTCTATCACTCTCTGACACTCTCTATCAATCTCTGACACTCACAGACACTCACTATCACTCTCTGATACTCTCTATCACACTCAGATACTCTCAGACACTCACTATCACTCTCTGACACTCTCTATCTCTCTCAGACACTCTCAGACACTCACTATCACTCTCTGACACTCTCTATCTCTCTCTGACACTCTCTGACACTCACTATCTCTCTCTGACACTCACTATCACTCTCTGACACTCTCTGACACTCTCTATCACTCTCTGACACTCTCTCTTACTCTCTGACACTCACTATCACTCTCAGACACTCACTATCACCCTCTGATACTCTCTGACACTCACTATCACTCTCTGACACTCTCTCTTACTCTCTGACACTCACTATCACTCTCAGACACTCACTATCACTCTCTGACACTCACTATCACTCTCTAACACTCTCTCACACTCTCTGACACTCTCTGAAACTCTCTATCTCTCTCTGAAACTCTCTATCACTCTCTGACTCTCTCTGGCACTCTCAGACAGTCTCAGACACTCACTATCACTCTCTGATACTCTCTGACACTCACTATCACTCTCTGATACTCTCTGACACTCACTATCACTCTCTGACACTCTCTATCACTCTCTGACACTCTCTGACACTCACTATCACTCTCTGACCCTCTCTGACACTCACTATCACTGTCTGACACTCTCTATCACTCTCTTACACTCTCAGACACTTACTATCACTCTCTGACACTCTATATCACTCTCTGACACTCTCAGACAATCACTATCTCTCTCTGACACTCTCTGACACTCTCTATCACTCTCTGACACTCTCTGATTCTGTCAGACACTCACAGACACTCACTATCACTCTCTGACACTCTCTGACACTCAATATCACTCTCTGACACTCTCTATCTCTCTCTGACACTCTCTTGCACTCACTATCACTCTCTGACACTCTCTATCACTCTCTGACACTCTCTATCACTCTCTGACACACTCAGACACTCTCTGACACTTTCTGACACTCTCTCACACTCTCTGACACTCTCTATCACTCTCTGACACTCTCTGACACTCTCTGACACTCTCTGGCACTCACTATCACTCTCTGACACTCTCTATCACTCTCTGACACTCTCTATCACTCTCTGACACTCACAGACACTCACTATCACTCTCTGATACTCTCTATCACACTCAGATACTCTCAGACACTCACTATCACTCTCTGACACTCTCTATCTCTCTCAGACACTCTCAGACACTCACTATCACTCTCTGACACTCTCTATCTCTCTCTGACACTCTCTGACACTCACTATCTCTCTCTGACACTCACTATCACTCTCTGACACTCTCTGACACTCTCTATCACTCTCTGACACTCTCTCTTACTCTCTGACACTCACTATCACTCTCAGACACTCACTATCACCCTCTGATACTCTCTGACACTCACTATCACTCTCTGACACTCTCTCTTACTCTCTGACACTCACTATCACTCTCAGACACTCACTATCACTCTCTGACACTCACTATCACTCTCTAACACTCTCTCACACTCTCTGACACTCTCTGAAACTCTCTATCTCTCTCTGAAACTCTCTATCACTCTCTGACTCTCTCTGGCACTCTCAGACAGTCTCAGACACTCACTATCACTCTCTGATACTCTCTGACACTCACTATCACTCTCTGATACTCTCTGACACTCACTATCACTCTCTGACACTCTCTATCACTCTCTGACACTCTCTGACACTCACTATCACTCTCTGACCCTCTCTGACACTCACTATCACTGTCTGACACTCTCTATCACTCTCTTACACTCTCAGACACTTACTATCACTCTCTGACACTCTATATCACTCTCTGACACTCTCAGACAATCACTATCTCTCTCTGACACTCTCTGACACTCTCTATCACTCTCAGACACTCTCTGATTCTGTCAGACACTCACAGACACTCACTATCACTCTCTGACACTCTCTGACACTCAATATCACTCTCTGACACTCTCTATCTCTCTCTGACACTCTCTTGCACTCACTATCACTCTCTGACACTCTCTATCACTCTCTGACACTCTCTATCACTCTCTGACACACTCAGACACTCTCTGACACTTTCTGACACTCTCTCACACTCTCTGACACTCTCTATCACTCTCTGACACTCTCTGACACTCTCTGACACTCTCTATCACTCTCAGACACTCTGAGACACTCACTATCAATCTCTGACGCTCACTATCACTCTCAGACACACTCGCACACTCTCTGACACTCTCTGAAACTCTCTATCTCTCTCTGAAACTCTCTATCACTCTCTGACACTCTCTGACACTCTCAGACACTCACTATCACACTCTGATACTCTCTGACACTCACTATCACTCTCTGACACTCTCTATCACTCTCTGACACTCTCTGACACTCACTATCACTCTCTGACACTCACTATCACTGTCTGACACTCTCTATCACTCTTATACACTCTCAGACAATCACTATCACTCTCTGACACTCTCTATCACTCTCTGACACTCTCTGATACTGTCAGTCACTCACAGACACTCACTATCACTCACTGACACTCTCTGACACTCACTGTCACTCTCTGACACTCTCTGACACTCTCTGATGCTCTCTGACACTCACTATCACTCTCTGACACACTCTGACACTCTCGACACTCTCTGACACTCTCTGGCACTCTCTATCACACTCTATCAATCTCTGACACACTCTGACACTCTCTGACACTCTTGGACACTCACTATCACTCTCTGACGCTCTGTGAAACTCTCTAACACTCTCTGACACTCTCTGACACTCTCTGACACTCTCTGACACTCTCACTATCATTCTCTGACACTCTCTGACACTCTCTGACACTCTCTATCACTCTCTGACACTCTCTCTCTTACTCTCTGACACTCACTATCACTCTCAGACACTCACTATCACTCTCTGATACTCTCTGACACTCACTCACACTCTCTGACACTCTCTCTTACTCTCTGACACTCACTATCACTCTCAGACACTCACTATCACTCTCTGACACTCTCTGACACTCTCTGACACTCTTTGGCACTCACTATCACTCTCTGACACACTCTATCACTCTCTGACACTCTCTACCACTCTCTGACACTCACATACACTCACTATCACTCTCTGATACTCTCTATCACTCTCAGACACGCTCAGACACACACTATCACTCTCTGACACTCTCTATCTCTCTCAGACACTCTCAGACACTCACAATCACTCTCTGACACTCTCTAACTCTCTCTGACACTCTCTATCACTCTCTATCACTCTCTGACAATCTCTGACACTCACTATCTCTCTCTGACACTCACTATCTCTCTCTTACACACTCTATCACTCTCAGACAATCTCTATCAATCTCAGACACTCTCAGACACTCACTATCACTCTCTGACACTCACTATCACTCTCTAACACTCTCTCACACTCTCTGACACTCTCTGAAATACTCTATCTCTCTCTGAAACTCTCTATCACTCTCTGACTCTCTCTGACACTCTCAGACATTCTCAGACACTAACTATCACTCTCTGATACTCTCTGACACTCACTATCACTCTCTGATACTCTCTGACACTCACTATCACTCTCTGACACTCTCTATCACTCTCTGACACTCTCTGACACTCACTATCACTCTCTGACCCTCTCTGACACTCACTATCACTGTCTGACACTCTCTATCACTCTCTTACACTCTCAGACACTCACTATCACTCTCTGACACTCACTATCACTCTATGACACTCTCTCACGCTCTCTCACACTCTCTGAAACTCTCTATCTCACTCTGACACTCTCTATCCCTCTCTGACACTGTCTGACACTCTCAATCACTCTCTGACACTCTCTGACACTTTCAGACACTCTCAGAAACTCACTATCACTCTCTGATACGCTCTGACGCTCACTATCACTCTCTGATACTCGCTGACACTCAATATCACTCTCTGACACTCTCTATCACTCTCTGACACTCTCTGACACTCTCTGGCACTCACTATCACTCTCTGACACTCTCTATCACTTGCTGACACTCTCTATCACTCTCTGACAGTCACAGACCCTCACTATCACTCTCTGATACTCTCTATCACTCTCAGACACTCTCAGACACTCACTATCACTCTCTGACACTCTCTATCTCTCTCAGACACTCTCAGACACTCATTATCACTCTCTGACACTCTCTATCTCTCTCTGACACTCTCTGAAACTCACTATCTCTCTCTGACACTCACTATCTCTCTCTGACACACTCTATCGCTCTCAGACACTCTCTATCACTCTCAGACACTCTCAGACACTCACTATCACTCTCTGACACTCACTATCACTCTCTAACACTCTCTCACACTCTCTGACACTCTCTGAAACTCTCTATCTCTCTCTGAAACTCTCTATCACTCTCTGACTCTCTCTGGCACTCTCAGACACTCTCTGACACTCACTATCACTCTCTGATACTCTCTGATACTCACTATCACTCTCTGATACTCTCTGACACTCACTATCACTCTCTGACACTCTCTATCACTCTCTGACACTCACTATCACTCTCTGACCCTCTCTGACACTCACTATCACTGTCTGACACTCTCTTACACTCTCAGACACTTACTATCACTCTCTGACACTCTCTATCACTCTCTGACACTCTCAGACAATCACTATCACTCAATGACACTCTCTGACACTCTCTATCACTCTCTGACACTCTCTGATACTCTCAGACACTCACAGACACTCACTATCACTCTCTGACACTCTCTGACTCTCTCTGACACTCTCTGACACTCTCTGACACTCATGGACACTCACTATCACTCTCTGATACTCTCTGACACTCACTATCACTCTCTGACACTCTCTATCAATCTCTGACACTCTCTGACACTCACTATCACTCTCTGACACTCTATCTCTCTCTGACACCCTCTGTCCCTCTCGAACACTCTCTGACACTCTCTGACACTCTCAGACATTCTCATACACTCACTATCACTCTCTGACAACCTCTGACAACCTCTGACACTCTCTGACACTCTCAGACACTCACTATCACTCTCTGATACTGTCTGATACACACTATCACTCTCTGATACTCTCTATCAATCTCTGACACTCTCTGACACTCACTATCACTCTCTGACCCTCTCTGACACTCACTATCACTGTCTGACACTCTCTATCACTCTCAGACACTCTCGATCACTCTCAGACACTCTCAGACACTCACTATCAAGCTCTGACACTCACTATCAGTCTCTGACACTCTCACACTCTCTGACACTCTCTGAATCTCTCCATCTCTCTCTGACACTCTCTATCACTCCATGACACTCTCTGACACTCTCTGACACTCACAGACACTCACTGTCACTCTCTGACACTCTGACACTCACTATCACTCTCTGACACTCTCTGACACTCTCTATCACTCTCTGACACTCTCTATCACTCTCTGACACTCTCTATCAATCTCTTACACTCTCTATCAATCTCTGACACTCTCTGACACTCACTATCACTCTCTGGCACTCTCTGACACTCTCTGACACTCTCTGACACTCTCCAACACTCTCTGACACTCTCCAACACTCTCAGACTCTCTCAGACACTCTCAGACACTCACTATCACTCTCTGATACTCTCTGACACTCACTATCACTCTCTGACACTCTCTCACATTCTCTGAAACTCTCTATCTCTCTCTGACTCTCTCTATCACTCTCTGTCACTGTCTGACACTCTCTATCACTCTCTGAAACTCTCAGACACTCACTATCACTCTCTGATACTCTCTGACGCTCACTATCACTCTCTGATACTCTGACACTCACTATCAATCTCTGACACTCTCTATCACTCTCTGACACTCTCTGACACTCTCTGGCTCTCACTATAACTCTCTGACACTCACTATCACTCTCTGACACACTCTATCACTCTCTGACACTCTCAGACACTCTCTGACACTCTCTGACACTCTCTATCACTCTGTGGCACTCTCTGACATTCTCTATCACTCTCCATCACTCTCTGACACTCTCAGACACTCACTATCACTCTCTGACACTATCTGACACTCTCTGACACTCTCTGACACTCTCTGACACTCTCTATCACTCTCTGACACTCTCTGACACTCTCTATCACACTCTATCACTCTCTGACACTCAATATCACTCTCTGACACTATCTGACACTCTCTGACACTCTCTGACACTCTCTGACACTCTCTATCACTCTCTGACACTCTCTGACACTCTCTATCACACTCTATCACTCTCTGACACTCTCAGACACTCTCTGACACTCTCTGAAACTCTCTATCACTCTCTATTACCCTCTGAAACTCTCTATCACTCTCTATCACTCTCTATCACTCTCTGACGCTCTCTATCACTCTCTGACACTATCTGACACTCTCTGACACTCTCTGACACTCTCTATCACTCTCTGACACTCTCTGACACTCTCTATCACACTCTATCACTCTCTGACACTCTCAGACACTCTCTGAAACTCTCTGAAACTCTCTATCACTCTCTATTACCCTCTGAAACTCTCTATCACTCTCTATCACTCTCTATCACTCTCTGACACTCTCTGACACTCTCTGACACTCACTATCACTCTCTGACACTCTCTGACACTCTCTGACACTGTCTGAAACTCTCTATCACTCTCTATCACTCTCTGACACTCCCTGACACTCTCTGACACTCTCTGACGCTCTCTATCACTCTCTATCACTCTCTGACACACACTATCATTCTCTGACACTCTCTATCTCTCTCTGACACCCTCTGTCCCTCTCGAACACTCTTTGACACTCTCTGACACTCTCAGACATTCTCATACACTCACTATCACTCTCTGACAACCTCTGACAACCTCTGACACTCTCAGACACTCTCAGACACTCACTATCACTCTCTGATACTCTCTGATACACACTATCACTCTCTGATACTCTCTATCAATCTCTGACACTCTCTGACACTCACTATCACTCTCTGACACTCTCTATCACTCTCAGACACTCTCGATCACTCTCAGACATTCTCAGACACTCACTATCACTCTCTGACACTCACTATCAGTCTCTGACACTCTCTCACACTCTCTGACACTCTCTGAAACTCTCTATCTCTCTCTGAAACTCTCTCACACTCTCTGACACTCTCTATCACTCTCTGACACTCTCAGACACTCACAGACACTCACTGTCACTCTCTGACACTCTGACACTCACTATCACTCTCTGACACTCTCTGACACTCACTATCACTCTCTGACACTCTCTATCACTCTCTGACACTCTCTATCAATCTCTGACACTCTCTGACACTCTCTGACACTCACTATCACTCTCTGGCACTCTTTGACACTCTCTGACACTCTCTGACACTCTCCAACACTCTCTGACACTCTCCAACACTCTCAGACTCTCTCAGACACTCACTATCACTCTCTGACACTCTCTGACACTCACTATCACTCTCTGACACTCTCTGACATTCTCTGACACTCTCTATCACTCTCCATCACTCTCTGACACTCTCTGACACTCTCTGACACTCACTATCACTCTCTGACACTCTCTGACATTCTCTGACACTCTCTGACATTCTCTGACACTCTCGATTACTCTCCATCACTCTCTGACACTCTCTGACACTCTCTGACACTCACTATCACTCCCTGACACTCTCTGACATTCTCCGACACTCTCTATCACTCTCCATCACTCTCTGACACTCTCTATCACTCTCTGACACTCTCTGACACTCTCTGACTCTCTCAGACACTCTCAGACACTCCCTGACACTCTCTGACACTCTCTATCACTCTCTAATGCTCTCTATCACTCTCTGACACTCTCTGACACTCTCAGACACTCTCAGACACTCACTATCACTCTCTGATACTCTCTGATGCTCTCTGAAAGTCTCTATCACTCTCTATCACTCTCTATAACTCTCTGACACTCTCAGACACTCTCTGACACTCTCTGACACTCTCTGACACTCTCTGACACTCTCCATCACTCTCCATCACTCTCTGACACTCTCTGACATTCTCTGACACTCTCTATCACTCTCCATCACTCTCTGACACTCTCTGACACTCACTATCACTCTCTGACACTCTCTGACATTCTCTGACACTCCCTGACATTCTCGATCACTCTCCATCACTCTCTGACACTCTCTGACACTCTCTGACACTCACTATCACTCCCTGACACTCTCTGACATTCTCCGACACTCTCTATCACTCTCCATCACTCTCTGACACTCTCTAACACTCTCAGACACTCTCTGACACTCTCTGAAACTCTATATTACTCTCTATCACTCTCTGACACTCTCTGACCCTCTCTGACACTCACTATCACTGTCTGACACTCTCTATCACTCTCTTACACTCTCAGATACTCACTATCACTCTCTGACACTCACTATCACTCTATGACACTCTCTCACACTCTCTCACACTCTCTGAAACTCTCTATCTCACTCTGACACTCTCTATCCCTCTCTGACACTGTCTGACACTCTCAATCACTCTCTGACACTCTCTGACACTTTCAGACACTCTCAGAAACTCACTATCACTCTCTGATACTCTCTGACGCTCACTATCACTCTCTGATACTCGCTGACACTCAATATCACTCTCTGACACTCTCTATCACTCTCTGACACTCTCTGACACTCTCTGACACTCTCTGGCACTCACTATCACTCTCTGACACTCTCTATCACTTGCTGACACTCTCTATCACTCTCTGACAGTCACAGACACTCACTATCACTCTCTGATACTCTCTATCACTCTCAGACACTCTCAGACACTCACTATCACTCTCTGACACTCTCTATCTCTCTCAGACACTCTCAGACACTCATTATCACTCTCTGACACTCTCTATCTCTGTCTGACACTCTCTGAAACTCACCATCTCTCTCTGACACTCACTATCTCTCTCTGACACACTCTATCGCTCTCAGACACTCTCTATCACTCTCAGACACTCTCAGACACTCAATATCACTCTCTGACACTCACTATAACTCTCTAACACTCTCTCACACTCTCTGACACTCTCTGAAACTCTCTATCTCTCTCTGAAACTCTCTATCACTCTCTGACTCTCTCTGGCACTCTCAGACACTCTCTGACACTCACTATCACTCTCTGATACTCTCTGACACTCACTATCACTCTCTGACACTCTCTATCACTCTCTGACACTCACTATCACTCTCTGACCCTCTCTGACACTCACTATCACTCTCTGACACTCTCTGACACTCTCTATCACTCTCTGACACTCTCTGATACTCTCAGACACTCACAGACACTCACTATCACTCTCTGACACTCTCTGACTCTCTCTGACACTCTCTGACACTCTCTGACACTCATGGACACTCACTATCACTCTCTGATACTCTCTGACACTCACTATCACTCTCTGACACTATCTATCAATCTCTGACACTCTCTGACACTCACTATCACTCTCTGACACTCTCTATCTCTCTCTGACACCCTCTGTCCCTCTCGAACACTCTCTGACACTCTCTGACACTCTCAGACATTCTCATACACTCACTATCACTCTCTGACAACCTCTGACAACCTCTGACACTCTCTGACACTCTCAGACACTCTCAGACACTCACTATCACTCTCTGATACTCTCTATCAATCTCTGACACTCTCTGACACTCACTATCACTCTCTGACCCTCTCTGACACTCACTATCACTGTCTGACACTCTCTATCACTCTCAGACACTCTCGATCACCCTCAGACACTCTCAGACACTCACTATCACTCTCTGACACTCACTATCAGTCTCTGACACTCTCTCACACTCTCTGACACTCTCTGAATCTCTCTATCTCTCTCTGACACTCTCTATCACTCTCTGACACTCTCTGACACTCTCTGACACTCTCTGACACTCACAGACACTCACTGTCACTCTCTGACACTCTGACACTCACTATCACTCTCTGACACTCTCTGACACTCTCTATCACTCTCTGACACTCTCTATCACTCTCTGACACTCTCTATCAATCTCTGACACTCTCTATCAATCTCTGACACTCTCTGACACTCACTATCACTCTCTGGCACTCTTTGACACTCTCTGACACTCTCTGACACTCTCTGACACTCTCCAACACTCTCTGACACTCTCCAACACTCTCAGACTCTCTCAGACACTCTCAGACACTCACTATCACTCTCTGATACTCTCTGACACTCACTATCACTCTCTGACACTCTCTCACATTCTCTGAAACTCTCTATCTCTCTCTGACTCTCTCTATCACTCTCTGTCACTGTCTGACACTCTCTATCACTCTCTGAAACTCTCAGACACTCACTATCACTCTCTGATACTCTCTGACGCTCACTATCACTCTCTGATACTCTGACACTCACTATCAATCTCTGACACTCTCTATCACTCTCTGACACTCTCTGACACTCTCTGGCTCTCACTATAACTCTCTGACACTCACGATCACTCTCTGACACACTCTATCACTCTCTGACACTCTCAGACACTCTCTGACACTCTCTGACACTCTCTATCACTCTGTGGCACTCTCTGACATTCTCTATCACTCTCCATCACTCTCTGACACTCTCAGACACTCGCTATCACTCTCTGACACTATCTGACACTCTCTGACACTCTCTGACACTCTCTATCACTCGCTGACACTCTCTGACACTCTCTATCACACTCTATCACTCTCTGACACTCTCAGACACTCTCTGACACTCTCTGAAACTCTCTATCACTCTCTATTACCCTCTGAAACTCTCTATCACTCTCTATCACTCTCTATCACTCTCTGACACTCTCTGACACTCTCTGACACTCACTATCACTCTCTGGCACTCTTTGACACTCTCTGACACTCACTGACACTCTCCGACACTCTCTGACACTCACTATCACTCACTATCACTCTCTGACACTCTCTGACATTCTCTGACACTCTCTGACATTCTCTGACATTCTCTGACACTCTCGATCCCTCTCCATCACTCTCTGACACTCTCTGACACTCTCTGACACTCACTATCACTCTCTGACACTCTCTGAAATTCTCTGACACTCTCTATCACTCTCCATCACTCTGTGACACTCTCTGACACTCTCTGACACTCACTATCACTCTCCGACACTCTCTGACATTCTCTGACACTCTCTGACATTCTCTGACACTCTCTGACACTCTCTGACACTCACTATCACTCTCTGACACTCTCTGACATTCTCTGACACTCTCTATCACTCTCCATCACTCTCTGACACTCTCTGACACACTCTGACACTCACTATCACTCCCTGACACTCTCTGACATTCTCCGACACTCTCTATCACTCTCCGTCACTCTCTGACACTCTCTGACACTCTCTGAAACTCTCTATCACTCTGTATCACTCTCTGACACTCTCTGACTCTCTCAGACACTCTCTGACACTCTCTGACACTCTCTATCACTCTCTGACACTCTCTGACTCTCTCAGACACTCTCTGACACTCTCTGACACTCTCAGACATTCACTATCACTCTCTGACACTCTCTGACACTCTCTGACACTCTCTATCACTCTCTATCACTCTCTGACACTCTCTGACACTCACTATCACTCTCTGATATTCTCTGACTCTCTCTGACACTCTCTATCACTCTCTATCACTCTCTATCACTCTCTGACACTCTCTGACACTCTCTGACACTCTCAGACACTCTCAGACACTCACTATCACTCTCTGACACTCTCTGACACTCTCTGACACTCTCTATCACTCTCTATCACTCTCTGACACTCTCTGACACTCACTATCACTCTCTGATATTCTCTGACTCTCTCTGACACTCTCTATCACTCTCTATCACTCTCTATCACTCTCTGACACTCTCTGACACTCTCTGACACTCTCAGACACTCTCAGACACTCACTATCACTCTCTGATACTCTCTGACGCTCTCTGACACTCTCTATCACTCTCTGACACTCTCTGACACTCTCTGACACTCTCTGAAACTCTCAGACACTCACTATCACTCTCTGACACTCTCTCTCACTCTCTGACACTCTCTGACACTCTCTGACACTCTCAGACACTCTCAGACACTCTCAGACACTCACTATCACTCTCTGATACTCTCTGACGCTCTCTGAAACTCTCTATCACTCTCTATTACCCTCTGAAACTCTCTATCACTCTCTATCACTCTCTATCACTCTCTGACACACTCTGACACTCACTATCACTCTCTGGCACTCTTTGACACTCTTTGACTCTCTCTGACACTCTCTGACACTCTCCAACACTCTCTGACACTCTCCAACACTCTCAGACTCTCTCAGACACTCTCAGACACTCACTATCACTCTCTGATACTCTCTGACACTCACTATCACTCTCTGACACTCTCTCACATTCTCTGAAACTCTCTATCTCTCTGTGACTCTCTCTATCACTCTCTGTCACTGTCTGACACTCTCTATCACTCTCTGAAACTCTCAGACACTCACTATCACTCTCTGATACTCTCTGACGCTCACTATCACTCTCTGATACTCTGACACTCACTATCAATCTCTGACACTCTCTATCACTCTCTGACACTGTCTGAAACTCTCTATCACTCTCTATCACTCTCTGACACTCCCTGACACTCTCTGACACTCTCTGACGCTCTCTATCACTCTCTATCACTCTCTGACACTCTCTGACACTCTCAGACATTCTCATACACTCACTATCACTCTCTGACAACCTCTGACAACCTCTGACACTCTCAGACACTCTCAGACACTCACTATCACTCTCTGATACTCTCTGATACGCACTATCACTCTCTGATACTCTCTATCAATCTCTGACACTCTCTGACACTCACTATCACTCTCTGACACTCTCTATCACGCTCAGACACTCTCGATCACTCTCAGACATTCTCAGACACTCACTATCACTCTCTGACACTCACTATCAGTCTCTGACACTCTCTCACACTCTCTGACACTCTCTGAAACTCTCTATCTCTCTCTGAAACTCTCTCACACTCTCTGACACTCTCTGACACTCTCTATCACTCTCTGACACTCTCAGACACTCACAGACACTCACTGTCACTCTCTGACACTCTGACACTCACTATCACTCTCTGACACTCTCTGACACTCACTATAACTCTCTGACACTCTCTATCACTCTCTGACACTCTCTATCAATCTCTGACACTCTCTGACACTCTCTGACACTCACTATCACTCTCTGGCACACTTTGACACTCTCTGACACGCTCTGACACTCTCCAACACTCTCTGACACTCTCCAACACTCTCAGACTCTCTCAGACACTCACTATCACTCTCTGACACTCTCTGACACTCACTATCACTCTCTGACACTCTCTGACATTCTCTGATACTCTCTATCACTCTCTGACACTCTCAGACACTCACAGACACTCACTGTCACTCTCTGACACTCTGACACTCACTATCACTCTCTGACACTCTCTGACACTCACTATAACTCTCTGACACTCTCTATCACTCTCTGACACTCTCTATCAATCTCTGACACTCTCTGACACTCTCTGACACTCACTATCACTCTCTGGCACTCTTTGACACTCTCTGACACTCTCTGACACTCTCCAACACTCTCTGACACTCTCCAACACTCTCAGACTCTCTCAGACACTCACTATCACTCTCTGACACTCTCTGACACTCACTATCACTCTCTGACACTCTCTGACATTCTCTGACACTCTCTATCACTCTCCATCACTCTCTGACACTCTCTGACACTCTCTGACACTCACTATCACTCTCTGACACTCTCTGACATTCTCTGACACTCTCTGACATTCTCTGACACTCTCGATTACTCTCCATCACTCTCTGACACTCTCTGACACTCTCTGACACTCTCAGACACTCTCTGACACTCTCTGAAACTCTATATTACTCTCTATCACTCTCTGACACTCTCTGACACTCTCTGACTCTCTCAGACACTCTCAGACACTCTCAGACACTCTCAGACACTCACTATCACTCTCTGATACTCTCTGACGCTCTCTGAAAGTCTCTATCACTCTCTATAACTCTCTGACACTCTCAGACACTCTCTGACACTCTCTGACACTCTCTGACACTCTTTGACACTCTCCATCACTCTCCATCACTCTCTGACACTCTCTGACATTCTCTGACACTCTCTATCACTCTCCATCACTCTCCATCACTCTCCATCACTCTCTGACACTCTCTGACACTCTCTGACACTCTCTGACACTCACTATCACTCTCTGACATTCTCTGACATTCTCTGACACTCTCTGACATTCTCGATCACTCTCCATCACTCTCTGACACTCTCTGACACTCTCTGACACTCACTATCACTCCCTGACATTCTCTGACATTCTCCGACACTCTCTATCACTCTCCATCACTCTCTGACACTCTCCATCACTCTCTGACACTCTCAGACACTCTCTGACACTCTCTGAAACTCTATATTACTCTCTGACACTCTCTGACACTCTCTGACACTCTCTGACTCTCTCAGAAACTCTCTGACACTCTCTGACACTCTCTGACACTCTCTATCACTCTCTATCACTCTCTGATACTCTCTATCACTCTCTGACACTCTCTGACACTCTCAGACACTCTCAGACACTCACTATCACTCTCTGACGCTCTCTGAAAGTCTCTATCACTCTCCATCACTCTCTGACAATTTCAGACACTCTCTGACACTTTCAGACACTCTCTGACACTCTCTGACACTCTCTGACACTCTCGATCACTCTCCATCACTCTCTGACACTCTCTGACACTCACTATCACTCTCTGACACTCTCTGACATTCTCTGACACTCTCTGACATTCTCTGACATTCTCTGACACTCTCGATCACTCTCCATCACTCTCTGACACTCTCTGACACTCTCTGACACTCACTATCACTCTCTGACACTCTCTGAAATTCTCTGACACTCTCTATCACTCTCCATCACTCTCTGACACTCTCTGACACTCTCTGACACTCACAGACACTCTCAGACACTCACTATCACTCTCTGACACTCTCTGACACTCTCTGACACTCTCTATCACTCTCTATCACTCTCTGACACTCTCTGACACTCACTATCACTCTCTGATATTCTCTGACTCTCTCTGACACTCTCTATCACTCTCTATCACTCTCTATCACTCTCTGACACTCTCTGACACTCTCTGACACTCTCAGACACTCTCAGACACTCACTATCACTCTCTGATACTCTCTGACGCTCTCTGACACTCTCTATCACTCTCTGACACTCTCTGACACTCTCTGACACTCTCTGAAACTCTCAGACACTCACTATCACTCTCTGACACTCTCTCTCACTCTCTGACACTCTCTGACACTCTCTGACACTCTCAGACACTCTCAGACACTCTCAGACACTCACTATCACTCTCTGATACTCTCTGACGCTCTCTGAAACTCTCTATCACTCTCTATTACCCTCTGAAACTCTCTATCACTCTCTATCACTCTCTATCACTCTCTGACACACTCTGACACTCACTATCACTCTCTGGCACTCTTTGACACTCTTTGACTCTCTCTGACACTCTCTGACACTCTCCAACACTCTCTGACACTCTCCAACACTCTCAGACTCTCTCAGACACTCTCAGACACTCACTATCACTCTCTGATACTCTCTGACACTCACTATCACTCTCTGACACTCTCTCACATTCTCTGAAACTCTCTATCTCTCTGTGACTCTCTCTATCACTCTCTGTCACTGTCTGACACTCTCTATCACTCTCTGAAACTCTCAGACACTCACTATCACTCTCTGATACTCTCTGACGCTCACTATCACTCTCTGATACTCTGACACTCACTATCAATCTCTGACACTCTCTATCACTCTCTGACACTGTCTGAAACTCTCTATCACTCTCTATCACTCTCTGACACTCCCTGACACTCTCTGACACTCTCTGACGCTCTCTATCACTCTCTATCACTCTCTGACACTCTCTGACACTCTCAGACATTCTCATACACTCACTATCACTCTCTGACAACCTCTGACAACCTCTGACACTCTCAGACACTCTCAGACACTCACTATCACTCTCTGATACTCTCTGATACGCACTATCACTCTCTGATACTCTCTATCAATCTCTGACACTCTCTGACACTCACTATCACTCTCTGACACTCTCTATCACTCTCAGACACTCTCGATCACTCTCAGACATTCTCAGACACTCACTATCACTCTCTGACACTCACTATCAGTCTCTGACACTCTCTCACACTCTCTGACACTCTCTGAAACTCTCTATCTCTCTCTGAAACTCTCTCACACTCTCTGACACTCTCTGACACTCTCTATCACTCTCTGACACTCTCAGACACTCACAGACACTCACTGTCACTCTCTGACACTCTGACACTCACTATCACTCTCTGACACTCTCTGACACTCACTATAACTCTCTGACACTCTCTATCACTCTCTGACACTCTCTATCAATCTCTGACACTCTCTGACACTCTCTGACACTCACTATCACTCTCTGGCACACTTTGACACTCTCTGACACGCTCTGACACTCTCCAACACTCTCTGACACTCTCCAACACTCTCAGACTCTCTCAGACACTCACTATCACTCTCTGACACTCTCTGACACTCACTATCACTCTCTGACACTCTCTGACATTCTCTGATACTCTCTATCACTCTCTGACACTCTCAGACACTCACAGACACTCACTGTCACTCTCTGACACTCTGACACTCACTATCACTCTCTGACACTCTCTGACACTCACTATAACTCTCTGACACTCTCTATCACTCTCTGACACTCTCTATCAATCTCTGACACTCTCTGACACTCTCTGACACTCACTATCACTCTCTGGCACTCTTTGACACTCTCTGACACTCTCTGACACTCTCCAACACTCTCTGACACTCTCCAACACTCTCAGACTCTCTCAGACACTCACTATCACTCTCTGACACTCTCTGACACTCACTATCACTCTCTGACACTCTCTGACATTCTCTGACACTCTCTATCACTCTCCATCACTCTCTGACACTCTCTGACACTCTCTGACACTCACTATCACTCTCTGACACTCTCTGACATTCTCTGACACTCTCTGACATTCTCTGACACTCTCGATTACTCTCCATCACTCTCTGACACTCTCTGACACTCTCTGACACTCACTATCACTCCCTGACACTCTCTGACATTCTCCGACACTCTCTATCACTCTCCATCACTCTCTGACACTCTCTGACACTCTCTGACACTCTCAGACACTCTCTGACACTCTCTGAAACTCTATATTACTCTCTATCACTCTCTGACACTCTCTGACACTCTCTGACTCTCTCAGACACTCTCAGACACTCTCAGACACTCTCAGACACTCACTATCACTCTCTGATACTCTCTGACGCTCTCTGAAAGTCTCTATCACTCTCTATAACTCTCTGACACTCTCAGACACTCTCTGACACTCTCTGACACTCTCTGACACTCTTTGACACTCTCCATCACTCTCCATCACTCTCTGACACTCTCTGACATTCTCTGACACTCTCTATCACTCTCCATCACTCTCCATCACTCTCCATCACTCTCTGACACTCTCTGACACTCTCTGACACTCTCTGACACTCACTATCACTCTCTGACATTCTCTGACATTCTCTGACACTCTCTGACATTCTCGATCACTCTCCATCACTCTCTGACACTCTCTGACACTCTCTGACACTCACTATCACTCCCTGACATTCTCTGACATTCTCCGACACTCTCTATCACTCTCCATCACTCTCTGACACTCTCCATCACTCTCTGACACTCTCAGACACTCTCTGACACTCTCTGAAACTCTATATTACTCTCTCTCACTCTCTGACACTCTCTGACTCTCTCAGAAACTCTCTGACACTCTCTGACACTCTCTATCACTCTCTATCACTCTCTGATACTCTCTATCACTCTCTGACACTCTCTGACACTCTCAGACACTCTCAGACACTCACTATCACTCTCTGACGCTCTCTGAAAGTCTCTATCACTCTCCATCACTCTCTGACAATTTCAGACACTCTCTGACACTTTCAGACACTCTCTGACACTCTCTGACACTCTCTGACACTCTCGATCACTCTCCATCACTCTCTGACACTCTCTGACACTCACTATCACTCTCTGACACTCTCTGACATTCTCTGACACTCTCTGACATTCTCTGACATTCTCTGACACTCTCGATCACTCTCCATCACTCTCTGACACTCTCTGACACTCTCTGACACTCACTATCACTCTCTGACACTCTCTGAAATTCTCTGACACTCTCTATCACTCTCCATCACTCTCTGACACTCTCTGACACTCTCTGACACTCACTATCACTCTCCGACACTCTCTGACATTCTCTGACACTCTCTGACATTCTCTGACACTCTCTGACACTCTCTGACACTCACTATCACTCTCTGACACTCTCTGACATTCTCTGACACTCTCTGACATTCTCCATCACTCTCTGACACTCTCTGACACTCTCTGACACTCTCTATCACTCTCCGTCACTCTCTGACACTCTCTGACACTCTCTGACATTCTCCATCACTCCCTGACACTCTCTGACATTCTCCGACACTCTCTATCACTCTCCGTCACTCTCTGACACTCTCTGACACTCTCTGAAACTCTATATCACTCTGTATCACTCTCTGACACTCTCTGACTCTCTCAGACACTCACTGACACTCTCTGACACTCTCTATCACTCTCTGACACTCTCTGACTCTCTCAGACACTCTCTGACACTCTCTGACACTCTCAGACATTCACTATCACTCTCTGACACTCTCTGACACTCTCTATCACTCTCTATCACTCTCTGACACTCTCTGACACTCACTATCACTCTCTGATATTCTCTGACTCTCTCTGACACTCTCTATCACTCTCTATCACTCTCTGACACTCTCTGACACTCTCTGACACTCTCAGACACTCTCAGACACTCACTATCGCTCTCTGATACTCTCTGACGCTCTCTGACACTCTCTATCACTCTCTGACACTCTCTGACACTCTCTGACACTCTCTGAAACTCTCAGACACTCACTATCACTCTCTGACACTCTCTATCACTCTCTGACACTCTCTGACACTCTCTGACACTCTCAGACACTCTCATACACTCACTATCACTCTCTGACAACCTCTGACAACCTCTGACACTCTCAGACACTCTCAGACACTCACTATCACTCTCTGATACTCTCTGATACGCACTATCACTCTCTGATACTCTCTATCAATCTCTGACACTCTCTGACACTCACTATCACTCTCTGACACTCTCTATCACTCTCAGACACTCTCGATCACTCTCAGACATTCTCAGACACTCACTATCACTCTCTGACACTCACTATCAGTCTCTGACACTCTCTCACACTCTCTGACACTCTCTGAAACTCTCTATCTCTCTCTGAAACTCTCTCACACTCTCTGACACTCTCTGACACTCTCTATCACTCTCTGACACTCTCAGACACTCACAGACACTCACTGTCACTCTCTGACACTCTGACACTCACTATCACTCTCTGACACTCTCTGACACTCTCTGACACTCACTATAACTCTCTGACACTCTCTATCACTCTCTGACACTCTCTATCAATCTCTGACACTCTCTGACACTCTCTGACACTCACTATCACTCTCTGGCACACTTTGACACTCTCTGACACGCTCTGACACTCTCCAACACTCTCTGACACTCTCCAACACTCTCAGACTCTCTCAGACACTCACTATCACTCTCTGACACTCTCTGACACTCACTATCACTCTCTGACACTCTCTGACATTCTCTGATACTCTCTATCACTCTCTGACAGTCTCAGACACTCACAGACACTCACTGTCACTCTCTGACACTCTGACACTCACTATCACTCTCTGACACTCTCTGACACTCACTATAACTCTCTGACACTCTCTATCACTCTCTGACACTCTCTATCAATCTCTGACACTCTCTGACACTCTCTGACACTCACTATCACTCTCCGGCACTCTTTGACACTCTCTGACACTCTCTGACACTCTCTGACACTCTCCAACACTCTCTGACACTCTCCAACACTCTCAGACTCTCTCAGACACTCACTATCACTCTCTGACACTCTCTGACACTCACTATCACTCTCTGACACTCTCTGACATTCTCTGACACTCTCTATCACTCTCCATCACTCTCTGACACTCTCTGACACTCTCTGACACTCACTATCACTCTCTGACACTCTCTGACATTCTCTGACACTCTCTGACATTCTCTGACACTCTCGATTACTCTCCATCACTCTCTGACACTCTCTGACACTCTCTGACACTCACTATCACTCCCTGACACTCTCTGACATTCTCCGACACTCTCTATCACTCTCCATCACTCTCTGACACTCTCTGACACTCTCTGACACTCTCAGACACTCTCTGACACTCTCTGAAACTCTATATTACTCTCTATCACTCTCTGACACTCTCTGACACTCTCTGACTCTCTCAGACACTCTCAGACACTCTCAGACACTCTCAGACACTCACTATCACTCTCTGATACTCTCTGACGCTCTCTGAAAGTCTCTATCACTCTCTATCACTCTCTATAACTCTCTGACACTCTCAGACACTCTCTGACACTCTCTGACACTCTCTGACACTCTTTGACACTCTCCATCACTCTCCATCACTCTCTGACACTCTCTGACATTCTCTGACACTCTCTATCACTCTCCATCACTCTCCATCACTCTCCATCACTCTCTGACACTCTCTGACACTCTCTGACACTCACTATCACTCTCTGACATTCTCTGACATTCTCTGACACTCTCTGACATTCTCGATCACTCTCCATCACTCTCTGACACTCTCTGACACTCTCTGACACTCACTATCACTCCCTGACATTCTCTGACATTCTCCGACACTCTCTATCACTCTCCATCACTCTCTGACACTCTCTGACACTCTCTGACACTCTCAGACACTCTCTGACACTCTCTGAAACTCTATATTACTCTCTCTCACTCTCTGACACTCTCTGACACTCTCTGACTCTCTCAGAAACTCTCTGACACTCTCTGACACTCTCTGACACTCTCTATCACTCTCTATCACTCTCTGATACTCTCTATCACTCTCTGACACTCTCTGACACTCTCAGACACTCTCAGACACTCACTATCACTCTCTGACGCTCTCTGAAAGTCTCTATCACTCTCCATCACTCTCTGACAATTTCAGACACTCTCTGACACTTTCAGACACTCTCTGACACTCTCTGACACTCTCTGACACTCTCGATCACTCTCCATCACTCTCTGACACTCTCTGACACTCACTATCACTCTCTGACACTCTCTGACATTCTCTGACACTCTCTGACATTCTCTGACATTCTCTGACACTCTCGATCACTCTCCATCACTCTCTGACACTCTCTGACACTCTCTGACACTCACTATCACTCTCTGACACTCTCTGAAATTCTCTGACACTCTCTATCACTCTCCATCACTCTCTGACACTCTCTGACACTCTCTGACACTCACTATCACTCTCCGACACTCTCTGACATTCTCTGACACTCTCTGACATTCTCTGACACTCTCTGACACTCTCTGACACTCACTATCACTCTCTGACACTCTCTGACATTCTCTGACACTCTCTGACATTCTCCATCACTCTCTGACACTCTCTGACACTCTCTGACACTCACTATCACTCCCTGACACTCTCTGACATTCTCCGACACTCTCTATCACTCTCCGTCACTCTCTGACACTCTCTGACACTCTCTGAAACTCTATATCACTCTGTATCACTCTCTGACACTCTCTGACTCTCTCAGACACTCTCTGACACTCTCTGACACTCTCTATCACTCTCTGACACTCTCTGACTCTCTCAGACACTCTCTGACACTCTCTGACACTCTCAGACATTCACTATCACTCTCTGACACTCTCTGACACTCTCTATCACTCTCTATCACTCTCTGACACTCTCTGACACTCACTATCACTCTCTGATATTCTCTGACTCTCTCTGACACTCTCTATCACTCTCTATCACTCTCTATCACTCTCTGACACTCTCTGACACTCTCTGACACTCTCAGACACTCTCAGACACTCACTATCGCTCTCTGATACTCTCTGACGCTCTCTGACACTCTCTATCACTCTCTGACACTCTCTGACACTCTCTGACACTCTCTGAAACTCTCAGACACTCACTATCACTCTCTGACACTCTCTATCACTCTCTGACACTATCTGACACTCTCTGACACTCTCAGACACTCTCAGACACTCTCAGACACTCACTATCACTCTCTGATACTCTCTGACGCTCTCTGAAACTCTCTATCACTCTCTATTACCCTCTGAAACTCT
Source organism: Heterodontus francisci (assembly GCF_036365525.1). NCBI lineage: Eukaryota > Metazoa > Chordata > Chondrichthyes > Heterodontiformes > Heterodontidae > Heterodontus > Heterodontus francisci. Next base: position 120,742 of record NW_027141025.1, read on the forward strand.
CTATCACTCTCTATCACTCTCTATCACTCTCTGACACTCTCTGACACTCTCTGACACTCACTATCACTCTCTGGCACTCTTTGACACTCTCTGACACTCTCTGACACTCTCCAACACTCTCTGACACTCTCCAACACTCTCAGACTCTCTCAGACACTCTCAGACACTCACTATCACTCTCTGATACTCTCTGACACTCACTATCACTCTCTGACACTCTCTCACATTCTCTGAAACTCTCTATCTCTCTCTGACTCTCTCTATCACTCTCTGTCACTGTCTGACACTCTCTATCACTCTCTGAAACTCTCAGACACTCACTATCACTCTCTGATACTCTCTGACGCTCACTATCACTCTCTGATACTCTGACACTCACTATCAATCTCTGACACTCTCTATCACTCTCTGACACTGTCTGAAACTCTCTATCACTCTCTATCACTCTCTGACACTCCCTGACACTCTCTGACACTCTCTGACGCTCTCTATCACTCTCTATCACTCTCTGACACTCTCTGACACTCTCAGACATTCTCATACACTCACTATCACTCTCTGACAACCTCTGACAACCTCTGACACTCTCAGACACTCTCAGACACTCACTATCACTCTCTGATACTCTCTGATACGCACTATCACTCTCTGATACTCTCTATCAATCTCTGACACTCTCTGACACTCACTATCACTCTCTGACACTCTCTATCACTCTCAGACACTCTCGATCACTCTCAGACATTCTCAGACACTCACTATCACTCTCTGACACTCACTATCAGTCTCTGACACTCTCTCACACTCTCTGACACTCTCTGAAACTCTCTATCTCTCTCTGAAACTCTCTCACACTCTCTGACACTCTCTGACACTCTCTATCACTCTCTGACACTCTCAGACACTCACAGACACTCACTGTCACTCTCTGACACTCTGACACTCACTATCACTCTCTGACACTCTCTGACACTCACTATAACTCTCTGACACTCTCTATCACTCTCTGACACTCTCTATCAATCTCTGACACTCTCTGACACTCTCTGACACTCACTATCACTCTCTGGCACACTTTGACACTCTCTGACACGCTCTGACACTCTCCAACAGTCTCTGACACTCTCCAACACTCTCAGACTCTCTCAGACACTCACTATCACTCTCTGACACTCTCTGACACTCACTATCACTCTCTGACACTCTCTGACATTCTCTGATACTCTCTATCACTCTCTGACACTCTCAGACACTCACAGACACTCACTGTCACTCTCTGACACTCTGACACTCACTATCACTCTCTGACACTCTCTGACACACACTATAACTCTCTGACACTCTCTATCACTCTCTGACACTCTCTATCAATCTCTGACACTCTCTGACACTCTCTGACACTCACTATCACTCTCTGGCACTCTTTGACACTCTCTGACACTCTCTGACACTCTCCAACACTCTCTGACACTCTCCAACACTCTCAGACTCTCTCAGACACTCACTATCACTCTCTGACACTCTCTGACACTCACTATCACTCTCTGACACTCTCTGACATTCTCTGACACTCTCTATCACTCTCCATCACTCTCTGACACTCTCTGACACTCTCTGACACTCACTATCACTCTCTGACACTCTCTGACACTCTCTGACACTCTCAGACACTCTCTGACACTCTCTGAAACTCTATATTACTCTCTATCACTCTCTGACACTCTCTGACACTCTCTGACACTCTCAGACACTCTCAGACACTCTCAGACACTCACTATCACTCTCTGATACTCTCTGACGCTCTCTGAAAGTCTCTATCACTCTCTATCACTCTCTATAACTCTCTGACACTCTCAGACACTCTCTGACACTCTCTGACACTCTCTGACACTCTCTGACACTCTCTGACACTCTCCATCACTCTCCATCACTCTCTGACACTCTCTGACATTCTCTGACACTCTCTATCACTCTCCATCACTCTCTGACACTCTCTGACACTCTCTGACACTCACTATCACTCTCTGACACTCTCTGACCTTCTCTGACACTCTCTGACATTCTCGATCACTCTCCATCACTCTCTGACACTCTCTGACACTCTCTGACACTCACTATCACTCCCTGACACTCTCTGACATTCTGCGACACTCTCTATCACTCTCCATCACTCTCTGACACTCTCTGACACTCTCTGACACTCTCAGACACTCTCTGACACTCTCTGAAACTCTATATTACTCTCTCTCACTCTCTGACACTCTCTGACACTCTCTGACTCTCTCAGACACTCTCTGACACTCTCTGACACTCTCTGACACTCACTATCACTCTCTGATACTCTCTGACGCTCTCTGAAAGTCTCTATCACTCTCCATCACTCTCTGACACTTTCAGACACTCTCTGACACTTTCAGACACTCTCTGACACTCTCTGACACTCTCTGACACTCTCGATCACTCTCCATCACTCTCTGACACTCTCTGACACTCTCTGACTCTCTCAGACACTCTCAGACACTCTCAGACACTCTCAGACACTCACTATCACTCTCTGATACTCTCTGACGCTCTCTGAAAGTCTCTATCACTCTCTATCACTCTCTATAACTCTCTGACACTCTCAGACACTCTCTGACACTCTCTGACACTCTCTGACACTCTTTGACACTCTCCATCACTCTCCATCACTCTCTGACACTCTCTGACATTCTCTGACACTCTCTATCACTCTCCATCACTCTCCATCACTCTCCATCACTCTCTGACACTCTCTGACACTCTCTGACACTCACTATCACTCTCTGACATTCTCTGACATTCTCTGACACTCTCTGACATTCTCGATCACTCTCCATCACTCTCTGACACTCTCTGACACTCTCTGACACTCACTATCACTCCCTGACATTCTCTGACATTCTCCGACACTCTCTATCACTCTCCATCACTCTCTGACACTCTCTGACACTCTCTGACACTCTCAGACACTCTCTGACACTCTCTGAAACTCTATATTACTCTCTCTCACTCTCTGACACTCTCTGACACTCTCTGACTCTCTCAGAAACTCTCTGACACTCTCTGACACTCTCTGACACTCTCTATCACTCTCTATCACTCTCTGATACTCTCTATCACTCTCTGACACTCTCTGACACTCTCAGACACTCTCAGACACTCACTATCACTCTCTGACGCTCTCTGAAAGTCTCTATCACTCTCCATCACTCTCTGACAATTTCAGACACTCTCTGACACTTTCAGACACTCTCTGACACTCTCTGACACTCTCTGACACTCTCGATCACTCTCCATCACTCTCTGACACTCTCTGACACTCACTATCACTCTCTGACACTCTCTGACATTCTCTGACACTCTCTGACATTCTCTGACATTCTCTGACACTCTCGATCACTCTCCATCACTCTCTGACACTCTCTGACACTCTCTGACACTCACTATCACTCTCTGACACTCTCTGAAATTCTCTGACACTCTCTATCACTCTCCATCACTCTCTGACACTCTCTGACACTCTCTGACACTCACTATCACTCTCCGACACTCTCTGACATTCTCTGACACTCTCTGACATTCTCTGACACTCTCTGACACTCTCTGACACTCACTATCACTCTCTGACACTCTCTGACATTCTCTGACACTCTCTGACATTCTCCATCACTCTCTGACACTCTCTGACACTCTCTGACACTCACTATCACTCCCTGACACTCTCTGACATTCTCCGACACTCTCTATCACTCTCCGTCACTCTCTGACACTCTCTGACACTCTCTGAAACTCTATATCACTCTGTATCACTCTCTGACACTCTCTGACTCTCTCAGACACTCTCTGACACTCTCTGACACTCTCTATCACTCTCTGACACTCTCTGACTCTCTCAGACACTCTCTGACACTCTCTGACACTCTCAGACATTCACTATCACTCTCTGACACTCTCTGACACTCTCTATCACTCTCTATCACTCTCTGACACTCTCTGACACTCACTATCACTCTCTGATATTCTCTGACTCTCTCTGACACTCTCTATCACTCTCTATCACTCTCTATCACTCTCTGACACTCTGTGACACTCTCTGACACTCTCAGACACTCTCAGACACTCACTATCGCTCTCTGATACTCTCTGACGCTCTCTGACACTCTCTATCACTCTCTGACACTCTCTGACACTCTCTGACACTCTCTGAAACTCTCAGACACTCACTATCACTCTCTGACACTCTCTATCACTCTCTGACACTCTCTGACACTCTCTGACACTCTCAGACACTCTCAGACACTCTCAGACACTCACTATCACTCTCTGATACTCTCTGACGCTCTCTGAAACTCTCTATCACTCTCTATTACCCTCTGAAACTCTCTATCACTCTCTATCACTCTCTATCACTCTCTGACACTCTCTGACACTCTCTGACACTCACTATCACTCTCTGGCACTCTTTGACACTCTCTGACACTCTCTGACACTCTCCAACACTCTCTGACACTCTCCAACACTCTCAGACTCTCTCAGACACTCTCAGACACTCACTATCACTCTCTGATACTCTCTGACACTCACTATCACTCTCTGACACTCTCTCACATTCTCTGAAACTCTCTATCTCTCTCTGACTCTCTCTATCACTCTCTGTCACTGTCTGACACTCTCTATCACTCTCTGAAACTCTCAGACACTCACTATCACTCTCTGATACTCTCTGACGCTCACTATCACTCTCTGATACTCTGACACTCACTATCAATCTCTGACACTCTCTATCACTCTCTGACACTGTCTGAAACTCTCTATCACTCTCTATCACTCTCTGACACTCCCTGACACTCTCTGACACTCTCTGACGCTCTCTATCACTCTCTATCACTCTCTGACACTCTCTGACACTCTCAGACATTCTCATACACTCACTATCACTCTCTGACAACCTCTGACAACCTCTGACACTCTCAGACACTCTCAGACACTCACTATCACTCTCTGATACTCTCTGATACGCACTATCACTCTCTGATACTCTCTATCAATCTCTGACACTCTCTGACACTCACTATCACTCTCTGACACTCTCTATCACTCTCAGACACTCTCGATCACTCTCAGACATTCTCAGACACTCACTATCACTCTCTGACACTCACTATCAGTCTCTGACACTCTCTCACACTCTCTGACACTCTCTGAAACTCTCTATCTCTCTCTGAAACTCTCTCTCACTCTCTGGCACACTTTGACACTCTCTGACACGCTCTGACACTCTCCAACACTCTCTGACACTCTCCAACACTCTCAGACTCTCTCAGACACTCACTATCACTCTCTGACACTCTCTGACACTCACTATCACTCTCTGACACTCTCTGACATTCTCTGATACTCTCTATCACTCTCTGACACTCTCAGACACTCACAGACACTCACTGTCACTCTCTGACACTCTGACACTCACTATCACTCTCTGACACTCTCTGACACACACTATAACTCTCTGACACTCTCTATCACTCTCTGACACTCTCTATCAATCTCTGACACTCTCTGACACTCTCTGACACTCACTATCACTCTCTGGCACTCTTTGACACTCTCTGACACTCTCTGACACTCTCCAACACTCTCTGACACTCTCCAACACTCTCAGACTCTCTCAGACACTCACTATCACTCTCTGACACTCTCTGACACTCACTATCACTCTCTGACACTCTCTGACATTCTCTGACACTCTCTATCACTCTCCATCACTCTCTGACACTCTCTGACACTCTCTGACACTCACTATCACTCTCTGACACTCTCTGACACTCTCTGACACTCTCAGACACTCTCTGACACTCTCTGAAACTCTATATTACTCTCTATCACTCTCTGACACTCTCTGACACTCTCTGACACTCTCAGACACTCTCAGACACTCTCAGACACTCACTATAACTCTCTGATACTCTCTGACGCTCTCTGAAAGTCTCTATCACTCTCTATCACTCTCTATAACTCTCTGACACTCTCAGACACTCTCTGACACTCTCTGACACTCTCTGACACTCTCTGACACTCTCTGACACTCTCCATCACTCTCCATCACTCTCTGACACTCTCTGACATTCTCTGACACTCTCTATCACTCTCCATCACTCTCTGACACTCTCTGACACTCTCTGACACTCACTATCACTCTCTGACACTCTCTGACCTTCTCTGACACTCTCTGACATTCTCGATCACTCTCCATCACTCTCTGACACTCTCTGACACTCTCTGACACTCACTATCACTCCCTGACACTCTCTGACATTCTGCGACACTCTCTATCACTCTCCATCACTCTCTGACACTCTCTGACACTCTCTGACACTCTCAGACACTCTCTGACACTCTCTGAAACTCTATATTACTCTCTCTCACTCTCTGACACTCTCTGACACTCTCTGACTCTCTCAGACACTCTCTGACACTCTCTGACACTCTCTGACACTCACTATCACTCTCTGATACTCTCTGACGCTCTCTGAAAGTCTCTATCACTCTCCATCACTCTCTGACACTTTCAGACACTCTCTGACACTTTCAGACACTCTCTGACACTCTCTGACACTCTCTGACACTCTCGATCACTCTCCATCACTCTCTGACACTCTCTGACACTCACTATCACTCTCTGACACTCTCTGACATTCTCTGACACTCTCTGACATTCTCTGACATTCTCTGACACTCTCGATCACTCTCCATCACTCTCTGACACTCTCTGACACTCTCTGACACTCACTATCACTCTCTGACACTCTCTGACATTCTCTGACACTCTCTATCACTCTCCATCACTCTCTGACACTCTCTGACACTCTCTGACACTCACTATCACTCTCCGACACTCTCTGACATTCTCTGACACTCTCTGACATTCTCTGACACTCTCTGACACTCTCTGACACTCACTATCACTCTCTGACACTCTCTGACATTCTCTGACACTCTCTATCACTCTCCATCACTCTCTGACACTCTCTGACACTCTCTGACACTCACTATCACTCCCTGACACTCTCTGACATTCTCCGACACTCTCTATCACTCTCCGTCACTCTCTGACACTCTCTGACACTCTCTGAAACTCTCTATCACTCTCTAACACTCTCTGACTCTCTCAGACACTCTCAGACACTCTCTGACACTCTCTGACACTCTCTGACACTCTCTGACACTCTCTGACACACTCTGACACTCTCTGACACTCTCTAACACTATCTATCACTCTCTGACACTCTCTGAGGCTCTCAGACACTCTCTGACACTCTCTATCACTCTCTGATACTCTCTATCACTCTCTGACACTCTCTGACACTCTCAGACACTCTCAGACACTCACTATCACTCTCTGATACTCTCTGACGCTCTCTGAAAGTCTCTATCACTCTCTATCACTCTCTGACACTCTCAGACACTCTCTGACACTCTCTGACACTCTCTATCACTCTCTGACACTCTCTGACTCTCTCAGACACTCTCTGACACTCTCTGACACTCTCTATCACTCTCTGACACTCTCTGACTCTCTCAGACACTCTCTGACACTCTCAGACATTCACTATCACTCTCTGACACTCTCTGACACTCTCTGACACTCTCTATCACTCTCTATCACTCTCTGACACTCTCTGACACTCACTATCACTCTCTTATATTCTCTGACTCTCTCTGACACTCTCTATCACTCTCTATCACTCTCTATCACTCTCTGACACTCTCTGACACTCTCTGACACTCTCAGACACTCTCAGACACTCTCAGACACTCACTATCACTCTCTGATACTCTCTGACGCTCTCTGACACTCTCTATCACTCTCTGACACTCTCTGACACTCTCTGACACTCTCTGAAACTCTCAGACACTCACTATCACTCTCTGACACTCTCTGACACTCTCTGACACTCACTATAACTCTCTGACACTCTATATCACTCTCTGACACTCTCTATCAATCTCTGACACTCTCTGACACTCTCTGACACTCACTATCACTCTCTGGCACACTTTGACACTCTCTGACACGCTCTGACACTCTCCAACACTCTCTGATACTCTGACACTCATTATCAATCTCTGACACTCTCTATCACTCTCTGACACTCTCTGACGCTCTCTGGCTCTCACTATAACTCTCTGACACTCACTATCACTCTCTGACACACTCTATCACTCTCTGACACTCTCAGACACTCTCTGACACTCTCTATCACTCTGTGGCACTCTCTGACATTCTCTATCACTCTCCATCACTCTCTGACACTCTCAGACACTCACTATCACTCTCTGACACTATCTGACACTCTCTGAGACTCTCTGACACTCTCTATCACTCTCTGACACTCTCTGACACTCTCTATTACACTCTATCACTCTCTGACACTCTCTATCACTCTCTGACACTCTCTGACACTCTCTATTACACTCTATCACTCTCTGACACTCTCAGACACTCTCTGACACTCTCTGAAACTCTCTATCACTCTCTATTACCCTCTGAAACTCTCTATCACTCTCTATCACTCTCTATCACTCTCTATCACACTCTGACACTCTCTGACACTCTCTGACACTCACTATCACTCTCTGACACTCCCTGACACTCTCTGACACTGTCTGAAACTCTCTATCACTCTCTATCACTCTCTGACACTCCCTGACACTCTCTGACACTCTCTGACGCTCTCTATCACTCTCTATCACTCTCTGACACACACTATCATTCTCTGACACTCTCTATCTCTCTCTGACACCCTCTGTCCCTCTCGAACACTCTCTGACACTCTCTGACACTCTCAGACATTCTCATACACTCACTATCACTCTCTGACAACCTCTGACAACATCTGACACTCTCAGACACTCTCAGACACTCACTATCACTCTCTGATACTCTCTGATACACACTATCACTCTCTGATACTCTCTATCAATCTCTGACACTCTCTGACACTCACTATCACTCTCTGACAATCTCTATATCTCTCAGACACTCTCGATCACTCTCAGAAATTCTCAGACACTCACTATCACTCTCTGACACTCACTATCAGTCTCTGAAACTCTCTCACACTCTCTGACACTCTCTGACACTCTCTATCACTCTCTGACACTCTCAGACACTCACAGACACTCACTGTCACTCTCTGACACTCTGACACTCACTATCACTCTCTGACACTCTCTGACACTCACTATAACTCTCTGACACTCTCTATCACTCTCTGACACTCTCTATCAATCTCTGACACTCTCTGACACTCTCTGACACTCACTATCACTCTCTGGCACTCTTTGACACTCTCTGACACTCTCTGACACTCTCCAACACTCTCTGACACTCTCCAACACTCTCAGACTCTCTCAGACACTCACTATCACTCTCTGACACTCTCTGCCACTCACTATCACTCTCTGACACTCTCAGACATTCTCTGACACTCTCTATCACTCTCCATCACTCTCTGATACTCTCTGACACTCACTATCACTCTCTGACACTCTCTGACATTCTCTGACACTCTCTGACATTCTCTGACACTCTCGATTACTCTCCATCACTCTCTGACACTCTCTGACACTCTCTGACACTCACTATCACTCCCTGACACTCTCTGACATTCTCCGACACTCTCTATCACTCTCCATCACTCTCTGACACTCTCTGACACTCTCTGACACTCTCAGACACTCTCTGACACTCTCTGAAACTCTATATTACTCTCTATCACTCTCTGACACTCTCTGACACTCTCTGACTCTCTCAGACACTCTCAGACACTCCCTGACACTCCCTGACACTCTCTGACACTCTCTGACACTCTCTATCACTCTCTGATACTCTCTATCACTCTCTGACACTCTCTGACACTCTCAGACACTCTCAGACACTCACTATCACTCTCAGACACTCTCTGACACTCTCTGACACTCTCTGACACTCTCCATCACTCTCTGACACTCTCTTACATTCTCTGACATTCTCTATCATTCTCCATCACTCTCTGACACTCTCTGACACTCTCTGACACTCACTATCACTCTCTGACACTCTCTGACATTCTCTGACACTCTCTGACATTCTCGATCACTCTCCATCACTCTCTGACACTCTCTGACACTCTCTGACTCTCACTATCACTCCCTGACACTCTCTGACATTCTCCGACACTCTCTATCACTCTCCATCACTCTCTGACACTCTCTGACACTCTCAGACACTGTCTGACACTCTCTGAAACTCAATATTACTCTCTATCACTCTCTGACACTCTCTGACACTCTCTGACTCTCTCAGACACTCTCTGACACTCTCTGACACTCTCAGACACTCTCAGACACTCACTATCACTCTCTGATACTCTCTGACGCTCTCTGAAAGTCTCTATCACTCTCAATCACTCTCTATCACTCTCTGACACTTTCAGACACTCTCTGACACTCTCTGACACTCTCTGACACTCTCTGACACTCTCGATCACTCTCCATCACTCTCTGACACTCTCTGACACTCACTATCACTCTCTGACACTCTCTGACATTCTCTGACACTCTCTGACATTATCTGACATTCTCTGACACTCTCGATCACTCTCCATCACTCTCTGACACTCTCTGACACTCTCTGACACTCACTATCACTCTCTGACACTCTCTGACATTCTCTGACACTCTCTATCACTCTCCATCAATCTCTGACACTCTCTGACACTCTCTGACACTCACTATCACTCTCCGACACTCTCTGACATTCTCTGACACTCTCTGACATTCTCTGACATTCTCTGACACTCTCTGACACTCTCTGACACTCACTATCACTCTCTGACACTCTCTGACATTCTCTGACACTCTCTATCACTCTCCATCACTCTCTGACACTCTCTGACACTCTCTGACACTCACTATCACTCCCTGACACTCTCTGACATTCTCCGACACTCTCTATCACTCTCCGTCACTCTCTGACACTCTCTGACACTCTCTGACACTCTCTGAAACTCTCTATCACTCTCTATCACTCTCTGACAATCTCTGACTCTCTCAGACACTCTCTGACACTCTCTGACACTCTCTGACACACTCTGACACTCTCTGACACTCTCTGAAACTCTCTAACACTATCTATCACTCTCTGACACTCTCTGAGCCTCTCAGACACTCTCTGACACTCTCTATCACTCTCTGATACTCTCTATCACTCTCTGACACTCTCTGACACTCTCAGACACTCTCAGACACTCTCAGACACTCACTATCACTCTCTGATATTCTCTGACGCTCTCTGAATGTCTCTATCACTCTCTATCACTCTCTGACACTCTCAGACACTCTCTGACACTCTCTGACACTCTCTATCACTCTCTGACACTCTCTGACTCTCTCAGACACTCTCTGACACTCTCTGACACTCTCTATCACTCTCTGACACTCTCTGACACTCTCAGACACTCACTATCACTCTCTGATATTCTCTGACGCTCACTATCACTCTCTGATACTCTCTGACACTCAATATAACTCTCTGACACACTCTATCACTCTCTGACACTCTCTGGCACTCACTATCACTCTCTGACACTCACTATCACTCTCTATCACTCTCTGACACTCTCTGATACTCTCAGACACTCACAGACACTCACTATCACTCTCTGATATTCTCTGACACTCACTATCACTCTCTGATACTCTCTGACACTCACTATCACTCTCTGACACTCTCTATCAATCTCTGACACTCTCAGACACTCACTATCACTCTCTGATACTCTCTGACACTCACTATCACTCTCTGATACTCTCTGACATTCACTATCACTCTCTGACACACTCTATCACTGTCTGACACTCTCAGACACTTACTATCACTCTCTGACACTCTCAGACACTTACTAACACTCTCTGACACTCTCTATCACTCTCTGACACTCTCTATCACTCTCTATCACTCTCTGACACTCTCTGATACTCTCAGACACTCACAGACACGCACTATCACTCTCTGACACTCTCTGACACTCTCTGACACTCTCTGACACTCACTGATACTCTCTGACACTCACTATCACTCTCTGACACTCTCTATCACTCTCTGACACTCTCTCACACTCTCTGAAACGCTCCATCTCTCTCTGACACTCTCTATCACTCTCTGACACTCTCTGACACTCTCAGACACTCACTATCACTCTCTGATATTCTCTGACGCTCACTATCACTCTCTGATACTCTCTGACACTCAATATAACTCTCTGACACACTCTATCACTCTCTGACACTCTCTGGCACTCACTATCACTCTCTGACACTCACTATCACTCTCTGACACTCTCTATCACTCTCTGACACTCTCAGACACTCACTATCACTCTCTGACACTCACTATCACTCTCTGACACTCTCTCACACTCTCTGACACTCTCTATCACTCTATGACACTCTCTATCACTCTCAGACACTCTCAGACACTCACTGTCACTCTCTGACACTCTCTATCTCTCTCTGACACTCGCTATCATTCTCTATCACTCTCTGACACTCTCTGACACTCACTATCTCTCTCTGACACTCTCTATCACTCTCAGACACTCTCTATCACTCTCAGACACTCTCAGACACTCACTATCACTCTCTGACACTCACTATCACTCTCTGACACTCTCTCACTCTCTCTGACACTCTCCGACAATCTCTGACACTCTCTGACAATCTCTGACACTCTCTATCACTCTCAGACACTCTCTATCACTCTCAGACACTCTCAGACACTCACTATCACTCTCTGACACTCACTATCACTCTCTGACACTCTCTCACTCTCTCTGACACTCTCCGACAATCTCTGACACTCTCTGACACTCTCTGACACTCTCGGACACTCACTATCACTCTCTGATAATCTCTGACACTCACTATGACTCTCTGACAGTCTCTATCACTCTCTGACACACTCTGACACTCATTATCACTCTCTGACAGTCTCGATAACTCTCTGACACTCTATATCACTCTCTGAAACTCTTTATCAGTCTCTGACAGTCTCTGACACTGTCTATCACTCTCTGACTCTCCCTGACGCTCTCTAACACTCTCTATCACTCTCTGATACTTTCTGACACTCACTAACACTCTCTGACACACTCTATCCCTCTCTATCACTCTCTATCACTCTCTGACACTCTCTGACACTCTCAGACACTCAGAGACACTCTCTGAAACTCTCTGACACTCTCTGACACTCACTATCACTCTCTGACACTCCCTATCAATCTCTGACACACTCTGACACTCTCTGACGCTCTCTGACACTCACTATCACTCTCTGACACTCACTATCACTCTCTGACACTCCCTATCACTCTCTGACACTCTCTGACACTCTCTGACACTCTCTAACACTCTCTGACACTCTCTGACACACATTATCTCTCGCTGACACTCTCTATTAATCTCAGACACTCTCAGACAATCACTATCACTCTCTGACACTCACTATCACTCTCTGACACTCTCTCACTCTCTCTGATACTCTCTGAAACACTCTATCTCTCTCTGAAACTCTATATCACTCTCTGGCACTCTCTGACACTCTCAGACACTCTCAGACACTCACTATCACTCTCTGATATTCTCTGACACTCACTATCACTCTCTGATACTCTCTGACACTCACTATCACTCTCTGACACTCTCTATCAATCTCTGACACTCTCAGACACTCACTATCACTCTCTGATACTCTCTGACACTCACTATCACTCTCTGATACTCTCTGACATTCACTATCACTCTCTGACACACTCTATCACTGTCTGACACTCTCAGACACTTACTATCACTCTCTGACACTCTCAGACACTTACTAACACTCTCTGACACTCTCTATCACTCTCTGACACTCTCTATCACTCTCTATCACTCTCTGACACTCTCTGATACTCTCAGACACTCACAGACACGCACTATCACTCTCTGACACTCTCTGACACTCTCTGACACTCTCTGACACTCACTATCACTCTCTGACACTCTCTATCACTCTCTGACACTCTCTCACACTCTCTGAAACGCTCCATCTCTCTCTGACACTCTCTATCACTCTCTGACACTCTCTGACACTCTCAGACACTCACTATCACTCTCTGATATTCTCTGACGCTCACTATCACTCTCTGATACTCTCTGACACTCAATATAACTCTCTGACACACTCTATCACTCTCTGACACTCTCTGGCACTCACTATCACTCTCTGACACTCACTATCACTCTCTGACACTCTCTATCACTCTCTGACACTCTCTCACTCTCTCTGATACTCTCTGAAACTCTCTATCTCTCTCTGAAACTCTATATCACTCTCTGGCACTCTCTGACACTCTCAGACACTCTCAGACACTCACTATCACTCTCTGATATTCTCTGACACTCACTATCACTCTCTGATACTCTCTGACACTCACTATCACTCTCTGACACTCTCTATCAATCTCTGACACTCTCAGACACTCACTATCACTCTCTGATACTCTCTGACACTCACTATCACTCTCTGATACTCTCTGACATTCACTATCACTCTCTGACACACTCTATCACTGTCTGACACTCTCAGACACTTACTATCACTCTCTGACACTCTCAGACACTTACTAACACTCTCTGACACTCTCTATCACTCTCTGACACTCTCTATCACTCTCTATCACTCTCTGACACTCTCTGATACTCTCAGACACTCACAGACACGCACTATCACTCTCTGACACTCTCTGACACTCTCTGACACTCTCTGACACTCACTGATACTCTCTGACACTCACTATCACTCTCTGACACTCTCTATCACTCTCTGACACTCTCTCACACTCTCTGAAACGCTCCATCTCTCTCTGACACTCTCTATCACTCTCTGACACTCTCTGACACTCTCAGACACTCACTATCACTCTCTGATATTCTCTGACGCTCACTATCACTCTCTGATACTCTCTGACACTCAATATAACTCTCTGACACACTCTATCACTCTCTGACACTCTCTGGCACTCACTATCACTCTCTGACACTCACTATCACTCTCTGACACTCTCTATCACTCTCTGACACTCTCAGACACTCACTATCACTCTCTGACACTCACTATCACTCTCTGACACTCTCTCACACTCTCTGACACTCTCTATCACTCTATGACACTCTCTATCACTCTCAGACACTCTCAGACACTCACTGTCACTCTCTGACACTCTCTATCTCTCTCTGACACTCGCTATCATTCTCTATCACTCTCTGACACTCTCTGACACTCACTATCTCTCTCTGACACTCTCTATCACTCTCAGACACTCTCTATCACTCTCAGACACTCTCAGACACTCACTATCACTCTCTGACACTCACTATCACTCTCTGACACTCTCTCACTCTCTCTGACACTCTCCGACAATCTCTGACACTCTCTGACAATCTCTGACACTCTCTATCACTCTCAGACACTCTCTATCACTCTCAGACACTCTCAGACACTCACTATCACTCTCTGACACTCACTATCACTCTCTGACACTCTCTCACTCTCTCTGACACTCTCCGACAATCTCTGACACTCTCTGACACTCTCTGACACTCTCGGACACTCACTATCACTCTCTGATAATCTCTGACACTCACTATGACTCTCTGACAGTCTCTATCACTCTCTGACACACTCTGACACTCATTATCACTCTCTGACAGTCTCGATAACTCTCTGACACTCTATATCACTCTCTGAAACTCTTTATCAGTCTCTGACAGTCTCTGACACTGTCTATCACTCTCTGACTCTCCCTGACGCTCTCTAACACTCTCTATCACTCTCTGATACTTTCTGACACTCACTAACACTCTCTGACACACTCTATCCCTCTCTATCACTCTCTATCACTCTCTGACACTCTCTGACACTCTCAGACACTCAGAGACACTCTCTGAAACTCTCTGACACTCTCTGACACTCACTATCACTCTCTGACACTCCCTATCAATCTCTGACACACTCTGACACTCTCTGACGCTCTCTGACACTCACTATCACTCTCTGACACTCACTATCACTCTCTGACACTCCCTATCACTCTCTGACACTCTCTGACACTCTCTGACACTCTCTAACACTCTCTGACACTCTCTGACACACATTATCTCTCGCTGACACTCTCTATTAATCTCAGACACTCTCAGACAATCACTATCACTCTCTGACACTCACTATCACTCTCTGACACTCTCTCACTCTCTCTGATACTCTCTGAAACACTCTATCTCTCTCTGAAACTCTATATCACTCTCTGGCACTCTCTGACACTCTCAGACACTCTCAGACACTCACTATCACTCTCTGATATTCTCTGACACTCACTATCACTCTCTGATACTCTCTGACACTCACTATCACTCTCTGACACTCTCTATCAATCTCTGACACTCTCAGACACTCACTATCACTCTCTGATACTCTCTGACACTCACTATCACTCTCTGATACTCTCTGACATTCACTATCACTCTCTGACACACTCTATCACTGTCTGACACTCTCAGACACTTACTATCACTCTCTGACACTCTCAGACACTTACTAACACTCTCTGACACTCTCTATCACTCTCTGACACTCTCTATCACTCTCTATCACTCTCTGACACTCTCTGATACTCTCAGACACTCACAGACACGCACTATCACTCTCTGACACTCTCTGACACTCTCTGACACTCTCTGACACTCACTATCACTCTCTGACACTCTCTATCACTCTCTGACACTCTCTCACACTCTCTGAAACGCTCCATCTCTCTCTGACACTCTCTATCACTCTCTGACACTCTCTGACACTCTCAGACACTCACTATCACTCTCTGATATTCTCTGACGCTCACTATCACTCTCTGATACTCTCTGACACTCAATATAACTCTCTGACACACTCTATCACTCTCTGACACTCTCTGGCACTCACTATCACTCTCTGACACTCACTATCACTCTCTGACACTCTCTATCACTCTCTGACACTCTCAGACACTCACTATCACTCTCTGACACTCTCTCACACTCTCTGACACTCTCCATCACTCTATGACACTCTCAGTCACTCTCAGACACTCTCAGACACTCACTGTCACTCTCTGACACTCTCTATCTCTCTCTGACACTCGCTATCATTCTCTATCACTCTCTGACACTCTCTGACACTCACTATCTCTCTCTGACACTCTCTATCACTCTCAGACACTCTCTATCACTCTCAGACACTCTCAGACACTCACTATCACTCTCTGACACTCACTATCACTCTCTGACACTCTCTCACTCTCTCTGACACTCTCCGACAATCTCTGGCACTCTCTGACAATCTCTGACACTCTCTATCACTCTCAGACACTCTCTATCACTCTCAGACACTCTCAGACACTCACTATCACTCTCTGACACTCACTATCACTCTCTGACACTCTCTCACTCTCTCTGACACTCTCCGACAATCTCTGACACTCTCTGACACTCTCTGACACTCTCGGACACTCACTATCACTCTCTGATAATCTCTGACACTCACTATGACTCTCTGACAGTCTCTATCACTCTCTGACACACTCTGACACTCATTATCACTCTCTGACAGTCTCGATAACTCTCTGACACTCTATATCACTCTCTGAAACTCTTTATCAGTCTCTGACACTCTCTGACACTGTCTATCACTCTCTGACTCTCCCTGACGCTCTCTAACACTCTCTATCACTCTCTGATACTTTCTGACACTCACTAACACTCTCTGACACACTCTATCCCTCTCTATCACTCTCTATCACTCTCTGACACTCTCTGACATTCTCAGACACTCAGAGACACTCTCTGAAACTCTCTGACACTCTCTGACACTCACTATCACTCTCTGACACTCCCTATCAATCTCTGACACACTCTGACACTCTCTGACGCTCTCTGACACTCACTATCACTCTCTGACACTCACTATCACTCTCTGACACTCCCTATCACTCTCTGACACTCTCTGACACTCTCTGACACTCTCTAACACTCTCTGACACTCTCTGACACTCTCTCTATCACTCTCTGACACTCTCTGACACTCTCTGACACTCTCTATCACTCTCTGACACTCTCTATTACTCTCTGACAATCACTATCACTCTCAGACACTCACTATCACTCTCTGATACTCTCTGACACTCACTATCAGTTTCTGACACTCTCTATCTATCTCTGACACTCTCTGACACTCACTATCAATTTCTAACAGTCTCTATCACTCTCAGACACTCCCTATCACTCTCAGACTCTCTCAGACACTCTCGATCACTGTCTGACACTCTCTCACACTCTCTGAAACTCTCCATCTCTCTCTGACACTCTCTATCGCTCTCTGACACTCTCTGACACTCTCAGACACTCACTATCACTCTCTGATATTCTCTGACGCTCACTATCACTCTCTGATACTCTCTGACACTCAATATCACTCCCTGACACTCTCTATCACTCTCTGACACTCTCTGGCACTCACTATCACTCTCTGACACTCACTATCACTCTCTGACACTCTCTATCACTCTATGACACTCTCAGACACTCACTATCACTCTCTGACACTCTCTAACACTCTCTGACACTCTCTATCACTCTCTGACACTCTCTGACACTCTCAGACACTCTCTGACACTCTCTGACACTCTCTATCACTCTCTGACACTCTCAGACACTCTCGGACACTCACTATCACTCTCTGACACTCACTATCACTCTCTGACACTCTATCTCTCTCTGACACTCACTATCACCCTCTGACACTCTCTATCTCTCTCTGACACTCTCTGTCCCTCTCGAACACTCTCTGACACTCTCTGACAATCTCAGACTTTCTCATGCACTCACTATCACTCTCTGACATTCTCTGACACTCTCTGACATTCTCAGAAACTCTCAGACACTCACTATCACTCTCTGATACTCTCTGACACACACTATCACTCTCTGACACTCTCTATCACTCTCAGAAACTCTCTATCACTCTCTGACACTCTCAGACACTCACTATCACTCTCTGACACTCACTATCAATCTCTGACACTCTCTGACACGCTCTGGCACTCTGTATCACTCTCTGACACTCTCTGACACTCTCAGACACTCTCAGACACTCACTATCACTCTCTGATACACTCTGACACTCACTATCACTCTCTGATACTCTCTGACACTCTCTATCACTCTCTGACACGCACTATCACTCTCTGACTCTCTCTGAGACTCACTATCACTCTCAATCACTCTCTGACACACTCTGACACGCTCAGACACTCAGTGTCACTCTCTGAGTCTCTCTGACATTCTCTATCACTCTCTATCACTCTCTGACACACTCTGACACTTTCAGACTGTCAGTGTCACTCTCTGAAACTCTCTGACACTCTCAGACAATCACTATCACTCTCTGACACTCTCTGACACACTCTATCTCCCTCTATCACTCTCTGACACTCTCTGACACTCTCAGACACTCAGAGACACTCTCTGACACTCTCTGACGCTCTCTGACACTCACTATCACTCTCTGACACTCACTATCACTCTCTGACACTCCCTATCACTCTCTGACACTCTCTGACACTCTCTGACACTCTCTAACACTCTCTGACACTCTCTGACACTCTCTCTATCACTCTCTGACACTCTCTGACACTCTCTATTACTCTCTGACAATCACTATCACTCTCAGACACTCACTATCACTCTCTGATACTCTCTGACACTCACTATCAGTCTCTGACACTCTCTATCTATCTCTGACACTCTCTGACACTCACTATCAATCTCTAACAGTCTCTATCACTCTCAGACACTCTCTATCACTCTCAGACTCTCTCAGACACTCTCGATCACTGTCTGACACTCCCTATCACTCTCTGACACTCTCTGACACTCTCTGACACTCTCTAACACTCTCTGACACTCTCTGACACTCTCTCTATCACTCTATGACACTCTCTGACACTCTCTGACACTCTCTATTACTCTCTGACAATCACTATCACTCTCAGACACTCACTATCACTCTCTGATACTCTCTGACACTCACTATCAGTCTCTGACACTCTCTATCTATCTCTGACACACTCTGACACTCACTATCAATCTCTAACAGTCTCTATCACTCTCAGACACTCTCTGTCACTCTCAGAGTCTCTCAGACACTCTCGATCACTGTCTGACACTCTCTATCACTCTCTGACACTCTCAGACACTCACTATCACTCTCTGATATTCTCTGACGCTCACTATCACGCTCTGATACTCTCTGACACTCAATATCACTCCCTGACACTCTCTATCACTCTCTGACACTCTCTGGCACTCACTATCACTCTCTGACACTCACTATCACTCTCTGACACTCTCTATCACTCTATGACACCCTCAGACACTCACTATCACTCTCTGACACTCTCTAACACTCTCTGAAACTCTCTATCACTCTCTGACACTCTCCGACGCTCTCTGACACACATTATCTCTCGCTGACACTCTCTATTAATCTCAGACACTCTCAGACACTCACTATCACTCTCTGACACTCACTATCACTCTCTGACACTCTCTCACTCTCTCTGACACTCTCTGAAACTCTCTATCTCTCTCTGAAACTCTATATCACTCTCTGGCACTCTCTGACACTCTCAGACACTCTCAGACACTCACTATCACTCTCTGATATTCTCTGACACTCACTATCACTCTCTGATACTCTCTGACACTCACTATCACTCTCTGACACTCTCTATCAATTTCTGACACTCTCAGACACTCACTATCACTCTCTGATACTCTCTGACACTCACTATCACTCTCTGACACTCTCTATCTCTCTCTGACACTCACTATCACCCTCTGACACTCTCTATCTCTCTCTGACACTCTCTGTCCCTCTCGAACACTCTCTGACACTCTCTGACAATCTCAGACTTTCTCATGCACTCACTATCACTCTCTGACATTCTCTGACACTCTCTGACATTCTCAGAAACTCTCAGACACTCACTATCACTCTCTGATACTCTCTGACACACACTATCACTCTCTGACACTCTCTATCACTCTCAGAAACTCTCTATCACTCTCTGACACTCTCAGACACTCACTATCACTCTCTGACACTCACTATCAATCTCTGACACTCTCTCACACTCTCTGACACGCTCTGACACTCTGTATCACTCTCTGACACTCTCTGACACTCTCAGACACTCTCAGACACTCACTATCACTCTCTGATACACTCTGACACTCACTATCACTCTCTGATACTCTCTGACACTCTCTATCACACTCTGACACGCACTATCACTCTCTGACTCTCTCTGAGACTCACTATCACTCTCAATCACTCTCTGACACACTCGGACACGCTCAGACACTCAGTGTCACTCTCTGAGTCTCTCTGACATTCTCTATCACTCTCTATCACTCTCTGACACACTCTGACACTTTCAGACTGTCAGTGTCACTCTCTGAAACTCTCTGACACTCTCAGACAATCACTATCACTCTCTGACACTCTCTGACACACTCTATCTCTCTCTATCACTCTCTGACACTCTCTGACACTCTCAGACACTCAGAGACACTCTCTGACACTCTCTGACGCTCTCTGACACTCACTATCACTCTCTGACACTCACTCTCACTCTCTGACACTCCCTATCACTCTCTGACACTCTCTGACACTCTCTGACACTCTCTAACACTCTCTGACACTCTCTGACACTCTCTCTATCACTCTCTGACACTCTCTGACACTCTCTGACACTCTCTATTACTCTCTGACAATCACTATCACTCTCAGACACTCACTATCACTCTCTGATACTCTCTGACACTCACTATCAGTCTCTGACACTCTCTATCTATCTCTGACACTCTCTGACACTCACTACCAATCTCTAACAGTCTCTATCACTCTCAGACACTCTCTATCACTCTCAGACTCTCTCAGACACTCTCGATCACTGTCTGACACTCCCTATCACTCTCTGACACTCTCTGACACTCTCTGACACTCTCTAACACTCTCTGACACTCTCTGACACTCTCTCTATCACTCTATGACACTCTCTGACACTCTCTGACACTCTCTATTACTCTCTGACAATCACTATCACTCTCAGACACTCACTATCACTCTCTGGTACTCTCTGACACTCACTATCAGTCTCTGACACTCTCTATCTATCTCTGACACTCTCTGACACTCACTATCAATCTCTAACAGTCTCTATCACTCTCAGACACTCTCTGTCACTCTCAGACTCTCTCAGACACTCTCGATCACTGTCTGACACTCTCTATCACTCTCTGACACTCTCTGACACTCTCAGACACTCACTATCACTCTCTGATATTCTCTGACGCTCACTATCACGCTCTGATACTCTCTGACACTCAATATCACTCCCTGACACTCTCTATCACTCTCTGACACTCTCTGGCACTCACTATCACTCTCTGACACTCACTATCACTCTCTGACACTCTCTATCACTCTATGACACCCTCAGACACTCACTATCACTCTCTGACACTCTCTAACACTCTCTGAAACTCTCTATCACTCTCTGACACTCTCTGACACTCTCTGACACACATTATCTCTCGCTGACACTCTCTATTAATCTCAGACACTCTCAGACACTCACTATCACTCTCTGACACTCACTATCACTCTCTGACACTCTCTCATTCTCTCTGACACTCTCTGAAACTCTCTATCTCTCTCTGAAACTCTATATCACTCTCTGGCACTCTCTGACACTCTCAGACACTCTCAGACACTCACTATCACTCTCTGATATTCTCTGACACTCACTATCACTCTCTGATACTCTCTGACACTCACTATCACTCTCTGACACTCTCTATCAATCTCTGACACTCTCAGACACTCACTATCACTCTCTGATACTCTCTGACACTCACTATCACTCTCTGACACTCTCTGTCTCTCTCTGACACTCACTATCACCCTCTGACACTCTCTATCTCTCTCTGACACTCTCTGTCCCTCTCGAACACTCTCTGACACTCTCTGACAATCTCAGACTTTCTCATGCACTCACTATCACTCTCTGACATTCTCTGACACTCTCTGACATTCTCAGAAACTCTCAGACACTCACTATCACTCTCTGATACTCTCTGACACACACTATCACTCTCTGACACTCTCTATCACTCTCAGAAACTCTCTATCACTCTCTGACACTCTCAGACACTCACTATCACTCTCTGACACTCACTATCAATCTCTGACACTCTCTCACACTCTCTGACACGCTCTGACACTCTGTATCACTCTCTGACACTCTCTGACACTCTCAGACACTCTCAGACACTCACTATCACTCTCTGATACTCTCTGACACTCTCTATCACTTTCTGACACGCACTATCACTCTCTGACTCTCTCTGACACTCACTATCACTCTCAATCACTCTCTGACACACTCTGACACGCACAGACACTCAGTGTCACTCTCTGAGTCTCTCTGACATTCTCTATCACTCTCTATCACTCTCTGACACACTCTGACACTTTCAGACTCTCAGTGTCACTCTCTGAAACTCTCTGACACTCTCAGACAATCACTATCACTCTCTGACACTCTCTGACACACTCTATCTCTCTCTATCACTCTCTGACACTCTCTGACACTCTCAGACACTCAGAGACACTCTCTGACACTCTCTGACGCTCTCTGACACTCACTATCACTCTCTGACACTCACTATCACTCTCTGACACTCCCTATCACTCTCTGACACTCTCTGACACTCTCTGACACTCTCAGACACTCACTATCACTCTCTGATATTCTCTGACGCTCACTATCACTCTCTGATACTCTCTAACACTCAATATCACTCTCTGACACTCTCTGTCACTCTCTGACACTCTCTGGTACTCACTATCACTCTCTGACACTCACTATCACTCTCTGACACTCTCTATCACTCTCTGACACTCTCTGGCACTCACTATCACTCTCTGACACTCACTATCACTCTCTGACACTCTCTATCACTCTATGACACCCTCAGACACTCACTATCACTCTCTGACACTCTCTAACACTCTCTGAAACTCTCTATCACTCTCTGACACTCTCTGACACTCTCTGACACACATTATCTCTCGCTGACACTCTCTATTAATCTCAGACACTCTCAGACACTCACTATCACTCTCTGACACTCACTATCACTCTCTGACACTCTCTCACTCTCTCTGACACTCTCTGAAACTCTCTATCTCTCTCTGAAACTCTATATCACTCTCTGGCACTCTCTGACACTCTCAGACACTCTCAGACACTCACTATCACTCTCTGATATTCTCTGACACTCACTATCACTCTCTGATACTCTCTGACACTCACTATCACTCTCTGACACTCTCTATCAATCTCTGACACTCTCAGACACTCACTATCACTCTTTGATACTCTCTGACACTCACTATCACTCTCTGATACTCTCTGACACTCACTATCACTCTCTGACACACTCTATCACTGTCTGACACTCTCAGACACTTACTATCACTCTCTGACACTCTCAGACACTTACTAACACTCTCTGACACTCTCTATCACTCTCTGACACTCTCTATCACTCTCTATCACTCTCTGACACTCTCTGATACTCTCTGACACTCACTATCACTCTCTGACACTCTCTATCAATTTCTGACACTCTCAGACACTCACTATCACTCTCTGATACTCTCTGACACTCACTATCACTCTCTGACACTCTCTATCTCTCTCTGACACTCACTATCACCCTCTGACACTCTCTATCTCTCTCTGACACTCTCTGTCCCTCTCGAACACTCTCTGACACTCTCTGACAATCTCAGACTTTCTCATGCACTCACTATCACTCTCTGACATTCTCTGACACTCTCTGACATTCTCAGAAACTCTCAGACACTCACTATCACTCTCTGATACTCTCTGACACACACTATCACTCTCTGACACTCTCTATCACTCTCAGAAACTCTCTATCACTCTCTGACACTCTCAGACACTCACTATCACTCTCTGACACTCACTATCAATCTCTGACACTCTCTCACACTCTCTGACACGCTCTGACACTCTGTATCACTCTCTGACACTCTCTGACACTCTCAGACACTCTCAGACACTCACTATCACTCTCTGATACACTCTGACACTCACTATCACTCTCTGATACTCTCTGACACTCTCTATCACACTCTGACACGCACTATCACTCTCTGACTCTCTCTGAGACTCACTATCACTCTCAATCACTCTCTGACACACTCGGACACGCTCAGACACTCAGTGTCACTCTCTGAGTCTCTCTGACATTCTCTATCACTCTCTATCACTCTCTGACACACTCTGACACTTTCAGACTGTCAGTGTCACTCTCTGAAACTCTCTGACACTCTCAGACAATCACTATCACTCTCTGACACTCTCTGACACACTCTATCTCTCTCTATCACTCTCTGACACTCTCTGACACTCTCAGACACTCAGAGACACTCTCTGACACTCTCTGACGCTCTCTGACACTCACTATCACTCTCTGACACTCACTATCACTCTCTGACACTCCCTATCACTCTCTGACACTCTCTGACACTCTCTGACACTCTCTAACACTCTCTGACACTCTCTGACACTCTCTCTATCACTCTCTGACACTCTCTGACACTCTCTGACACTCTCTATTACTCTCTGACAATCACTATCACTCTCAGACACTCACTATCACTCTCTGATACTCTCTGACACTCACTATCAGTCTCTGACACTCTCTATCTATCTCTGACACTCTCTGACACTCACTACCAATCTCTAACAGTCTCTATCACTCTCAGACACTCTCTATCACTCTCAGACTCTCTCAGACACTCTCGATCACTGTCTGACACTCCCTATCACTCTCTGACACTCTCTGACACTCTCTGACACTCTCTAACACTCTCTGACACTCTCTGACACTCTCTCTATCACTCTATGACACTCTCTGACACTCTCTGACACTCTCTATTACTCTCTGACAATCACTATCACTCTCAGACACTCACTATCACTCTCTGGTACTCTCTGACACTCACTATCAGTCTCTGACACTCTCTATCTATCTCTGACACTCTCTGACACTCACTATCAATCTCTAACAGTCTCTATCACTCTCAGACACTCTCTGTCACTCTCAGACTCTCTCAGACACTCTCGATCACTGTCTGACACTCTCTATCACTCTCTGACACTCTCTGACACTCTCAGACACTCACTATCACTCTCTGATATTCTCTGACGCTCACTATCACGCTCTGATACTCTCTGACACTCAATATCACTCCCTGACACTCTCTATCACTCTCTGACACTCTCTGGCACTCACTATCACTCTCTGACACTCACTATCACTCTCTGACACTCTCTATCACTCTATGACACCCTCAGACACTCACTATCACTCTCTGACACTCTCTAACACTCTCTGAAACTCTCTATCACTCTCTGACACTCTCTGACACTCTCTGACACACATTATCTCTCGCTGACACTCTCTATTAATCTCAGACACTCTCAGACACTCACTATCACTCTCTGACACTCACTATCACTCTCTGACACTCTCTCATTCTCTCTGACACTCTCTGAAACTCTCTATCTCTCTCTGAAACTCTATATCACTCTCTGGCACTCTCTGACACTCTCAGACACTCTCAGACACTCACTATCACTCTCTGATATTCTCTGACACTCACTATCACTCTCTGATACTCTCTGACACTCACTATCACTCTCTGACACTCTCTATCAATCTCTGACACTCTCAGACACTCACTATCACTCTCTGATACTCTCTGACACTCACTATCACTCTCTGACACTCTCTGTCTCTCTCTGACACTCACTATCACCCTCTGACACTCTCTATCTCTCTCTGACACTCTCTGTCCCTCTCGAACACTCTCTGACACTCTCTGACAATCTCAGACTTTCTCATGCACTCACTATCACTCTCTGACATTCTCTGACACTCTCTGACATTCTCAGAAACTCTCAGACACTCACTATCACTCTCTGATACTCTCTGACACACACTATCACTCTCTGACACTCTCTATCACTCTCAGAAACTCTCTATCACTCTCTGACACTCTCAGACACTCACTATCACTCTCTGACACTCACTATCAATCTCTGACACTCTCTCACACTCTCTGACACGCTCTGACACTCTGTATCACTCTCTGACACTCTCTGACACTCTCAGACACTCTCAGACACTCACTATCACTCTCTGATACTCTCTGACACTCTCTATCACTCTCTGACACGCACTATCACTCTCTGACTCTCTCTGAGACTCACTATCACTCTCAATCACTCTCTGACACACTCTGACACGCTCAGACACTCAGTGTCACTCTCTGAGTCTCTCTGACATTCTCTATCACTCTCTATCACTCTCTGACACACTCTGACACTTTCAGACTGTCAGTGTCACTCTCTGAAACTCTCTGACACTCTCAGACAATCACTATCACTCTCTGACACTCTCTGACACACTCTATCTCTCTCTATCACTCTCTGACACTCTCTGACACTCTCAGACACTCAGAGACACTCTCTGACACTCTCTGACGCTCTCTGACACTCACTATCACTCTCTGACACTCACTATCACTCTCTGACACTCCCTATCACTCTCTGACACTCTCTGACACTCTCTGACACTCTCAGACACTCACTATCACTCTCTGATATTCTCTGACGCTCACTATCACTCTCTGATACTCTCTAACACTCAATATCACTCTCTGACACTCTCTGTCACTCTCTGACACTCTCTGGTACTCACTATCACTCTCTGACACTCACTATCACTCTCTGACACTCTCTATCACTCTCTGACACTCTCTGGCACTCACTATCACTCTCTGACACTCACTATCACTCTCTGACACTCTCTATCACTCTATGACACCCTCAGACACTCACTATCACTCTCTGACACTCTCTAACAATCTCTGAAACTCTCTATCACTCTCTGACACTCTCTGACACTCTCTGACACACATTATCTCTCGCTGACACTCTCTATTAATCTCAGACACTCTCAGACACTCACTATCACTCTCTGACACTCACTATCACTCTCTGACACTCTCTCACTCTCTCTGACACTCTCTGAAACTCTCTATCTCTCTCTGAAACGCTATATCACTCTCTGGCACTCTCTGACACTCTCAGACACTCTCAGACACTCACTATCACTCTCTGATATTCTCTGACACTCACTATCACTCTCTGATACTCTCTGACACTCACTATCACTCTCTGACACTCTCTATCAATCTCTGACACTCTCAGACACTCACTAACACTCTTTGATACTCTCTGACACTCACTATCACTCTCTGATACTCTCTGACACTCACTATCACTCTCTGACACACTCTATCACTGTCTGACACTCTCAGACACTTACTATCACTCTCTGACACTCTCAGACACTTACTAACACTCTCTGACACTCTCTATCACTCTCTGACACTCTCTATCACTCTCTATCACTCTCTGACACTCTCTGATACTCTCAGACACTCACAGACACGCACTATCACTCTCTGACACTCTCTGACACTCTCTGACACTCTCTGACACTCACTGATACTCTCTGACACTCACTATCACTCTCTGACACTCTCTATCACTCTTTGACACTCTCTCACACTCTCTGAAACGCTCCATCTCTCTCTGACAGTCTCTATCACTCTCTGACACTCTCTGACACTCTCAGACACTCACTATCACTCTCTGATATTCTCTGACGCTCACTATCACTCTCTGATACTCTCTGACACTCAATATAACTCTCTGACACTCTCTATCACTCTCTGACACTCTCTGGCACTCACTATCACTCTCTGACACTCACTATCACTCTCTGACACTCTCTATCACTCTCTGACACTCTCAGACACTCACTATCACTCTCTGACACTCTCTCACACTCTCTGACACTCTCTATCACTCTATGACACTCTCTATCACTCTCAGACACTCTCAGACACTCACTATCACTCTCTGACACTCTCTATCTCTCTCTGACACTCGCTATCATTCTCTATCACTCTCTGACACTCTCTGACACTCACTATCTCTCTCTGACACTCTCTATCACTCTCAGACACTCTCTATCACTTTCAGACACTCTCAGACACTCACTATCACTCTCTGACACTCACTATCACTCTCTGACACTCTCTCACTCTCTCTGACACTCTCCGACAATCTCTGACACTCTCTGACACTCTCTGACACTCTCGGACACTCACTATCACTCTCTGATAATCTCTGACACTCACTATGACTCTCTGACAGTCTCTATCACTCTCTGACACACTCTGACACTCATTATCACTCTCTGACAGTCTCGATAACTCTCTGACACTCTATATCACTCTCTGAATCTCTCTAGCAGTCTCTGACACTTTCTGACACTGTCTATCACTCTCTGACTCTCCCTGACGCTCTCTAACACTCTCTATCACTCTCTGATACTTTCTGACACTCACTAACACTCTCTGACACACTCTATCACTCTCTATCACTCTCTATCACTCTCTGACACTCTCTGACACTCTCAGACACTCAGAGACACTCTCTGACACTCTCTGACACTCACTATCACTCTCTGACACTCACTATCAATCTCTGACACACTCTGACACTCTCTGACGCTCTCTGACACACACTATCACTCTCTGACACTCACTATCACTCTCTGACACTGTCTGACACTCTCTGACACTCTCTATCACTCTCTGACACTGTCTGACACTCTCTGACACTCTCTCCATCACCCTCTGACACTCTCTATCACTCTCTGACACACTCTGACAATCACTATCACTCTCAGACACTCACTATCACTCTCTGATACTCTCTGACACTCACTATCAGTCTCTGACACACTCTATCAATCTCTGACACTCTCAGACACTCACTATCACTCTCTGATACTCTCTGACACTCACTATCACTCTCTGATACTCTCTGACACTCACTATCACTCTCTGACACACTCTATCACTGTCTGACACTCTCAGACACTTACTATCACTCTCTGACACTCTCAGACACTTACTAACACTCTCTGACTCTCTATCACTCTCTGACACTCTCTATCACTCTCTATCACTCTCTGACACTCTCTGATACTCTCAGACACTCACAGACAAGCACTATCACTCTTTGACACTCTCTGACACTCACTGATACTCTCTGACACTCACTATCACTCTCTGACACTCTCTATCACTCTCTGACACTCCCTGACATTCTCAGACACTCTCGGACACTCACTATCACTCTCTGATACACTCTGACACTCACTATCACTCTCTGACAGTCACTAAAACTCTCTGACACTCTCTATCACTCTCTGACACTCTCCGACACTCACTATCACTCTCTGAAACTCTCTATCATGCTCTGACACTCTCTGACACTCCCTATCACACTCTGACACTCTCTGACACTCACTATCACTGTCTGACACTCTCTATCACTCTCTGACACTCTCAGACACTTACTATCACTCTCTGACACTCTCCATCACTCTCTGACACTCTCAAACAATCACTATCAATCTCTGACACTCTCTGACACTCTCCATTACTCTCTATAACTCTCTGACACTCTCTGATTCTCTCAGACACTCACAGACACTCACTATTACTCTCTGACACTCTCTGACACTCTCTGTCACTCTCTGTCACTCTCTGATACTCTGTGACACTCACTATCACCCTCTGACACTCTCTATCACTCTCTGACACTCTCTGACATTCTCAGACTCTCTCGGATACTCACTATCACTCTCTGATACTCTCTGACAATCACTAAAACTCTCTGACACTCTCTATCACTCTCTGACACTCTCTGACATTCTCCGACTCTCTCCGACACTCTCCGACACTCACTATCACTCTCTGACACTCTCTGACACTATCATACACTCTCTATCACTCTCTGACACTCTCTGACACTTTCTATCACTCTCTGATACTCTCCGAAAATCACTATCACTCTCTGACTCTCTCAGACACTCTCGGACACTCACTATCACTCTCTGATACTCTCTGACACTCACTATCACTCTCTGACAGTCTCTATCACTCTCTGACACTCTCTGACACTCATTATCACTCTCTGACAGTCTCGATACCTCCTGACACTCCATATCACTCTCTGACACTCTCTATCAGTCTCTGACACTCTCTGACACTCTCTATCACTCTCTGACTCTCCCTGACACTCTCTAACACTGTCTATCACTCTCTGATACTTTCTGACACTCACTAACACTCTCTGAAACTCTCTGACACTCTCTATCACTCTCTGACACTCTCAGACACTCACTATCACTCTCTGATACTTCTGACACTCTCTATCACTCTCTGACACTCTCTATCAATCTCTGACACTCTCTGACACTCTCTATCACTTCTTTGATACTCTCTGACACTCACGAACACTCTCTGACACTCTCTGACACACTCGATCACTCTCTGACACACTCCATCACTCTCTGACACTCTCTATCACTCTTAGACACTCTCAGACACTCACTATCACTCTCTGACACTCACTATCTCTCTCTGACTCTCTCTATCACTCTCAGACACTCTCTATCACTCTCAGACACTCTCAGACACTCACTATCACTCTCTGACACTCACTATCACTCTCTGACACTCTCTCAC
This sequence comes from Heterodontus francisci, assembly GCF_036365525.1. NCBI lineage: Eukaryota > Metazoa > Chordata > Chondrichthyes > Heterodontiformes > Heterodontidae > Heterodontus > Heterodontus francisci. The sequence continues at coordinate 152,714 of NW_027141025.1, forward strand.
ACTCTCTGACACTCTCTGAAACTCTCTGACACTCTCAGACACTCTCAGACACTCACTATCACTCTCTGATACTCTCTGGCACTCACTATCACTCTCTGATACTCTCTGACACTCACTATCACTCTCTGACACTCTCTATCACGCTCTGACACTCTCTGACACTCACTATCACACTCTGACACTCTCTGACACTCACTATCACTGTCTGACACTCTCTATCACTCTCTGACACTCTCAGACACTTACTATCACTCTCTGACACTCTCCATCACTCTCTGACACTCTCAAACAATCACTATCAATCTCTGACACTCTCTGACACTCTCCATTACTCTCTATAACTCTCTGACACTCTCTGATACTCTCAGACACTCACTATCACTTTCTGACACTCTCTGACACTCTCTGACACTCTCTGACACTCTCTGTCACTCTCTGATACTCTGTGACGCTCACTATCACCCTCTGACACTCTCTATCACTCTCTGACACTCTCTGACATTCTCAGACTCTCTCGGATACTCACTATCACTCTCTGATACTCTCTGACAATCAGTAAAACTCTCTGACACTCTCTATCACTCTCTATCACGCTCTGACACTCTCTGACACTCTCTGACACTCTCTGACACTCTCCGACTCTCTCCGACACTCTCCGACACTCACTATCACTCTCCGACTCTCTCCGACACTCTCCGACACTCACTATCACTCTCTGACACTCTCTGACACTCTCATACACTCACTATCACTCTCTGACACTCTCTGACACTTTCTATCACTCTCTGATACTTTCCGAAAATCACTATCACTCTCTGACTCTCTCAGACACACTCGGACACTCACTATCACTCTCTGATACTCTCTGACACTCACTATCACTCTCTGACAGTCGCTATCACTCTGTGACACTCTCTGACACTCATTATCACTCTCTGATACTCTCTGACAATCACTATCACTCTCTGACAGTCTCGATACCTCCTGACACTCTATATCACTCTCTGAAACTCTCTATCAGTCTCTGACACTCTCTGACACTCTCTATCACTCTCTGACTCTCCCTGACACTCTCTAACACTCTCTATCACTCTCTGATACTTTCTGACACTCACTAACACTCTCTATCACTCTCTGACACTCTCTGACACTCTCAGACACTCTCAGACACTCTCGGACACTCACTATCACTCTCTGATACTTCTGACACTCTCTATCACTCTCTGAAACTCTCTATCAATCTCTGACACTCTCTGACACTCTCTATCACTTCTTTGATACTCTCTGACACTCACAAACACTCTCTGACACTCTCTGACACTCTTGATCACTCTCTGACACTCTCAGACACTCTCGGACACTCACTATCACTCTCTGACACTCACTATCACTCTCTGACACTCTCTATCTCTCTCTGACACTCACTATCACCCTCTGACACTCTCTATCTCACTCTGACACTCTCTGTCCCTCTCTAACACTCTCTGACACTCTCTGACAATCTCAGACTTTCTCATGCACTCACTATCACTCTCTGACATTCTCTGACACTCTCTGACATTCTCACAAACTCTCAGACACTCACTATCACTCTCTGATACTCTCTGACACACACTATCACTCTCTGATACTCTCTATCAATCCCTGACACTCACTATCACGCTCAGAACCTCTCTATCACTCTCAGACAATCTCAGACACTCACTGTCACGCTCTGACACTCACTATCACTCTCTGACACTCTCTATCACTCTCTGACACTCTCTGACACTCTCAGACACTCTCAGACACTCACTATCACTCTCTGATACTCTCTGACACTCACTATCACTCTCTGATACTCTCTGACACTCTCTATCACTCTCTGACACGCACTATCACTCTCTGACTCTCTCTGACACTCACTATCACTCGCAATCACTCTCTGACACACTCTGACACGTTCAGACACTCAGTGTCACTCTCTGAGTCTCTCTGACATTCTCTATCACTCTCTATCACTCTCTGACACACTCTGACACACTCTGACACTTTCAGACTCTCAGTGTCACTCTCTGACACTCTCTGACACACTCAGACAATCACTAACACTCTCTGACACTCTCTGACACACTCTATCACTCTCTATCACTCTCTGACACTCTCTGACACTCTCTGACACACTCTATCACTCTCTATCACTCTCTGACACTCTCAGACACTCAGAGACACTCTCTGACACTCTCTGATACTCACTATCACTCTCTGACAATCCCTATCAATCTATGACACACTCTGACACTCTCTGACACTCTCTGACACTCACTATCACTCTCTGACACTCCCTATCACTCTCTGACACTCTCTGACACTCTCTGACACTCTCTAACACTCTCTGACACACTCTGACACACGCTGACACTCTCACTATCACTCTCTGACAATCTCTGACTCTCTCTGACACTCCCTATCACTCTCTGACACTCTCTATAACTCTCTGACAATCCTTATCACTCTCAGACACTCACTATCACTCTCTGATACTCTCTGACACTCACTATCAGTCTCTGACACTCTCTATCTATCTCTGACACTCTCAGACACTCACTATCACTCTCTAATATTCTCTGACGCTCACTATCACTCTCTGATACTCTCTGACACTCAATATCACTCTCTGACACTCTCTGTCAATCTCTGACACTCTCTGGCACTCACTATCACTCTCTGACACTCACTATCACTCTCTGACACTCCCTATCACTCTCTGACACTCTCTATCACTCCCAGACACTCACTATCACTCTCAGACACTCTCATACACTCTCTATCTCTCTCTGACACTCGCTATCATTCTCTATCACTCTCTGACACTCTCTGACACTCACTATATCTCTCTGACACTCTCTGTCACTCTCAGACTCTGTCAGACACTCACTATCACTCTCTGACACTCTCTATCACTCTCAGACACTCTAAGACACTCACTATCACTCTCTGACACTCTCTATCATTCTCTGATACTGTCTGACACTCTCTATCAATCTCTGACACTCTCTGACTCTCTCAGACACTCACTATCTCTCTCTGACACTCTCTGACACTCTCAGACTCTCTCAGACACTCACTATCACTCTCTGACACTCTCTATCACTGTCAGACACTCTCAGACACTCACTATCACTCTCTGACGCTCACTATCACTCTCTGATGCTCTCTGACACTCAATATCACTCTCTGACACGCGCTATCACTCTCTGACACTCTCTGACACTCACTGGCAATCACTATCACTCTCTGACACTCACTATCACTCTCTGACACTCTCTATCACTCTCTGACACTCTCAGACACTCACTATCACTCTCTGACACTCTCTATCTCTCTCTGACACTTGCTATCACACTCTACCACTCTCTGACACTCACTATCTCTCTCTGACACTCTCTATCACTCTCAGACACTCTCTACCACTCTCAGACACTCTCAGACACTCACTATCACTCTCTGACACTCACTGTCACTCTCTGACTCTCTCTCACACTCTCTGACACTCTCTGAAACTCTCTATCTCTCTCTGAAACTCTCTATCACTCTCTGACACTCTCTGACACTCTCAGACACTAACTATCACTCTCTGATACTCTCTGGCACTCACTATCACTCTCTGATACTCTCTGACACTCACTAAAACTCTCTGACACTTTCTATCACGCTCTGACACTCTCTGACACTCACTATCACTCTCTGACACTCTCTGACACTCACTATCACTGTCTGACACTCTCTATCACTCTCTGACACTCTCTATCACTCTCTGACACTCTCAGACACTTTCTATCACGCTCTGACACTCTCTGACACTCACTATCACTCTCTGACACTCTCTGACACTCATTATCACTGTCTGACACTCTCTATCACTCTCAGACACTCTCAGACACTTACTATCACTCTCTGACACTCTCTATCACTCTCTGACACTCTCAGACAATCACTATCTATCTCTGACACTCTCTGACACTCTCCATTACTCTCGATAATCATCTGACACTCTCTGATACTCTCAGACACTCACAGACACTCACTATAACTCTCTGCACTCTCTGACACTCTCTGACACTTTCTGTCACTCTCTGATACTCTCTGACACTCACTATCACTCTCTGACACTCTCAATCACTCTCTGACATTCTCAGACTCTCTCGGATACTCACTATCACTCTCTGATACTCTATGACAATCACTAAAACTCTCTGACACTCTCTAGTACTTTCTGACACTCTCTGACACTCTCTGACACTTTCCGACTCTCTCCGACACTCTCCGACACTCACTATGACTCTTTGACACTCTCTGACACTCTCTGACACTCTCATACACTCACTATCACTCTCTGATACTCTACGACAATCACTAAAACTCTCTGACACTCTCTAGTACTCTCTGACACTCTCTGACACTCTCTGACACTTTCCGACTCTCTCCGACACTCTCCGACACTCACTATGGCTCTCTGACACTCTCTGACACTCTCGCACACTCACTATCACTCTCTGACATTCTCTGACACTCTCTGACATTCTCAGAAACTCTCAGACACTCACTATCACTCTCTGATACTCTCTGACACACACTATCACTCTCTGACACTCTCTATCACTCTCAGAAACTCTCTATCACTCTCTGACACTCTCAGACACTCACTATCACTCTCTGACACTCACTATCACTCTCTGACACTCCCTATCACTCTCTGACACTCTCTATCACTCCCAGACACTCACTATCACTCTCAGACACTCTCATACACTCTCTATCTCTCTCTGACACTCGCTATCATTCTCTATCACTCTCTGACACTCTCTGACACTCACTATATCTCTCTGACACTCTCTGTCACTCTCAGACTCTGTCAGACACTCACTATCACTCTCTGACACTCTCTATCACTCTCAGACACTCTAAGACACTCACTATCACTCTCTGACACTCTCTATCATTCTCTGATACTGTCTGACACTCTCTATCAATCTCTGACACTCTCTGACTCTCTCAGACACTCACTATCTCTCTCTGACACTCTCTGACACGCTCAGACTCTCTCAGACACTCACTATCACTCTCTGACACTCTCTATCACTGTCAGACACTCTCAGACACTCACTATCACTCTCTGACGCTCACTATCACTCTCTGATGCTCTCTGACACTCAATATCACTCTCTGACACGCGCTATCACTCTCTGACACTCTCTGACACTCACTGGCAATCACTATCACTCTCTGACACTCACTATCACTCTCTGACACTCTCTATCACTCTCTGACACTCTCAGACACTCACTATCACTCTCTGACACTCTCTATCTCTCTCTGACACTTGCTATCACACTCTATCACTCTCTGACACTCACTATCTCTCTCTGACACTCTCTATCACTCTCAGACACTCTCTACCACTCTCAGACACTCTCAGACACTCACTATCACTCTCTGACACTCACTGTCACTCTCTGACTCTCTCTCACACTCTCTGACACTCTCTGAAACTCTCTATCTCTCTCTGAAACTCTCTATCACTCTCTGACACTCTCTGACACTCTCTGACACTCTCAGACACTAACTATCACTCTCTGATACTCTCTGGCACTCACTATCACTCTCTGATACTCTCTGACACTCACTAAAACTCTCTGACACTTTCTATCACGCTCTGACACTCTCTGACACTCACTATCACTCTCTGACACTCTCTGACACTCACTATCACTGTCTGACACTCTCTATCACTCTCTGACACTCTCTATCACTCTCTGACACTCTCAGACACTTTCTATCACGCTCTGACACTCTCTGACACTCACTATCACTCTCTGACACTCTCTGACACTCATTATCACTGTCTGACACTCTCTATCACTCTCTGACACTCTCAGACACTTACTATCACTCTCTGACACTCTCTATCACTCTCTGACACTCTCAGACAATCACTATCTATCTCTGACACTCTCTGACACTCTCCATTACTCTCGATAATCATCTGACACTCTCTGATACTCTCAGACACTCACAGACACTCACTATAACTCTCTGCACTCTCTGACACTCTCTGACACTTTCTGTCACTCTCTGATACTCTCTGACACTCACTATCACTCTCTGACACTCTCAATCACTCTCTGACATTCTCAGACTCTCTCGGATACTCACTATCACTCTCTGATACTCTATGACAATCACTAAAACTCTCTGACACTCTCTAGTACTTTCTGACACTCTCTGACACTCTCTGACACTTTCCGACTCTCTCCGACACTCTCCGACACTCACTATGACTCTTTGACACTCTCTGACACTCTCTGACACTCTCATACACTCACTATCACTCTCTGATACTCTACGACAATCACTAAAACTCTCTGACACTCTCTAGTACTCTCTGACACTCTCTGACACTCTCTGACACTTTCCGACTCTCTCCGACACTCTCCGACACTCACTATGGCTCTCTGACACTCTCTGACACTCTCTGACACTCTCGCACACTCACTATCACTCTCTGACATTCTCTGACACTCTCTGACATTCTCAGAAACTCTCAGACACTCACTATCACTCTCTGATACTCTCTGACACACACTATCACTCTCTGACACTCTCTATCACTCTCAGAAACTCTCTATCACTCTCTGACACTCTCAGACACTCACTATCACTCTCTGACACTCACTATCACTCTCTGACACTCCCTATCACTCTCTGACACTCTCTATCACTCCCAGACACTCACTATCACTCTCAGACACTCTCATACACTCTCTATCTCTCTCTGACACTCGCTATCATTCTCTATCACTCTCTGACACTCTCTGACACTCACTATATCTCTCTGACACTCTCTGTCACTCTCAGACTCTGTCAGACACTCACTATCACTCTCTGACACTCTCTATCACTCTCAGACACTCTAAGACACTCACTATCACTCTCTGACACTCTCTATCATTCTCTGATACTGTCTGACACTCTCTATCAATCTCTGACACTCTCTGACTCTCTCAGACACTCACTATCTCTCTCTGACACTCTCTGACACTCTCAGACTCTCTCAGACACTCACTATCACTCTCTGACACTCTCTATCACTGTCAGACACTCTCAGACACTCACTATCACTCTCTGACGCTCACTATCACTCTCTGATGCTCTCTGACACTCAATATCACTCTCTGACACGCGCTATCACTCTCTGACACTCTCTGACACTCACTGGCAATCACTATCACTCTCTGACACTCACTATCACTCTCTGACACTCTCTATCACTCTCTGACACTCTCAGACACTCACTATCACTCTCTGACACTCTCTATCTCTCTCTGACACTTGCTATCACACTCTATCACTCTCTGACACTCACTATCTCTCTCTGACACTCTCTATCACTCTCAGACACTCTCTACCACTCTCAGACACTCTCAGACACTCACTATCACTCTCTGACACTCACTGTCACTCTCTGACTCTCTCTCACACTCTCTGACACTCTCTGAAACTCTCTATCTCTCTCTGAAACTCTCTATCACTCTATGACACTCTCTGACACTCTCAAACACTAACTATCACTCTCTGATACTCTCTGGCACTCACTATCACTCTCTGATACTCTCTGACACTCACTAAAACTCTCTGACACTTTCTATCACGCTCTGACACTCTCTGACACTCACTATCACTCTCTGACACTCTCTGACACTCACTATCACTGTCTGACACTCTCTATAACTCTCTGACACTCTCTATCACTCTCTGACACTCTCAGACACTTTCTATCACGCTCTGACACTCTCTGACACTCACTATCACTCTCTGACACTCTCTGACACTCATTATCACTGTCTGACACTCTCTATCACTCTCTGACACTCTCAGACACTTACTATCACTCTCTGACACTCTCTATCACTCTCTGACACTCTCAGACACTCACTATCACTCTCTGATACTCTCTGACACACACTATCACTCTCTGATACTCTCTATCAATCCCTGACACTCACTATCACGCTCAGAACCTCTCTATCACTCTCAGACAATCTCAGACACTCACTGTCACGCTCTGACACTCACTATCACTCTCTGACACTCTCTATCACTCTCTGACACTCTCTGACACTCTCAGACACTCTCAGACACTCACTATCACTCTCTGATACTCTCTGACACTCACTATCACTCTCTGATACTCTCTGACACTCTCTATCACTCTCTGACACGCACTATCACTCTCTGACTCTCTCTGACACTCACTATCACTCGCAATCACTCTCTGACACACTCTGACACGTTCAGACACTCAGTGTCACTCTCTGAGTCTCTCTGACATTCTCTATCACTCTCTATCACTCTCTGACACACTCTGACACACTCTGACACTTTCAGACTCTCAGTGTCACTCTCTGACACTCTCTGACACACTCAGACAATCACTAACACTCTCTGACACTCTCTGACACACTCTATCACTCTCTATCACTCTCTGACACTCTCTGACACTCTCTGACACACTCTATCACTCTCTATCACTCTCTGACACTCTCAGACACTCAGAGACACTCTCTGACACTCTCTGATACTCACTATCACTCTCTGACAATCCCTATCAATCTATGACACACTCTGACACTCTCTGACACTCTCTGACACTCACTATCACTCTCTGACACTCCCTATCACTCTCTGACACTCTCTGACACTCTCTGACACTCTCTAACACTCTCTGACACACTCTGACACACGCTGACACTCTCACTATCACTCTCTGACAATCTCTGACTCTCTCTGACACTCCCTATCACTCTCTGACACTCTCTATAACTCTCTGACAATCCTTATCACTCTCAGACACTCACTATCACTCTCTGATACTCTCTGACACTCACTATCAGTCTCTGACACTCTCTATCTATCTCTGACACTCTCAGACACTCACTATCACTCTCTAATATTCTCTGACGCTCACTATCACTCTCTGATACTCTCTGACACTCAATATCACTCTCTGACACTCTCTGTCAATCTCTGACACTCTCTGGCACTCACTATCACTCTCTGACACTCACTATCACTCTCTGACACTCCCTATCACTCTCTGACACTCTCTATCACTCCCAGACACTCACTATCACTCTCAGACACTCTCATACACTCTCTATCTCTCTCTGACACTCGCTATCATTCTCTATCACTCTCTGACACTCTCTGACACTCACTATATCTCTCTGACACTCTCTGTCACTCTCAGACTCTGTCAGACACTCACTATCACTCTCTGACACTCTCTATCACTCTCAGACACTCTAAGACACTCACTATCACTCTCTGACACTCTCTATCATTCTCTGATACTGTCTGACACTCTCTATCAATCTCTGACACTCTCTGACTCTCTCAGACACTCACTATCTCTCTCTGACACTCTCTGACACTCTCAGACTCTCTCAGACACTCACTATCACTCTCTGACACTCTCTATCACTGTCAGACACTCTCAGACACTCACTATCACTCTCTGACGCTCACTATCACTCTCTGATGCTCTCTGACACTCAATATCACTCTCTGACACGCGCTATCACTCTCTGACACTCTCTGACACTCACTGGCAATCACTATCACTCTCTGACACTCACTATCACTCTCTGACACTCTCTATCACTCTCTGACACTCTCAGACACTCACTATCACTCTCTGACACTCTCTATCTCTCTCTGACACTTGCTATCACACTCTATCACTCTCTGACACTCACTATCTCTCTCTGACACTCTCTATCACTCTCAGACACTCTCTACCACTCTCAGACACTCTCAGACACTCACTATCACTCTCTGACACTCACTGTCACTCTCTGACTCTCTCTCACACTCTCTGACACTCTCTGAAACTCTCTATCTCTCTCTGAAACTCTCTATCACTCTCTGACACTCTCTGACACTCTCAGACACTAACTATCACTCTCTGATACTCTCTGGCACTCACTATCACTCTCTGATACTCTCTGACACTCACTAAAACTCTCTGACACTTTCTATCACGCTCTGACACTCTCTGACACTCACTATCACTCTCTGACACTCTCTGACACTCACTATCACTGTCTGACACTCTCTATCACTCTCTGACACTCTCTATCACTCTCTGACACTCTCAGACACTTTCTATCACGCTCTGACACTCTCTGACACTCACTATCACTCTCTGACACTCTCTGACACTCATTATCACTGTCTGACACTCTCTATCACTCTCTGACACTCTCAGACACTTACTATCACTCTCTGACACTCTCTATCACTCTCTGACACTCTCAGACAATCACTATCTATCTCTGACACTCTCTGACACTCTCCATTACTCTCGATAATCATCTGACACTCTCTGATACTCTCAGACACTCACAGACACTCACTATAACTCTCTGCACTCTCTGACACTCTCTGACACTTTCTGTCACTCTCTGATACTCTCTGACACTCACTATCACTCTCTGACACTCTCAATCACTCTCTGACATTCTCAGACTCTCTCGGATACTCACTATCACTCTCTGATACTCTATGACAATCACTAAAACTCTCTGACACTCTCTAGTACTTTCTGACACTCTCTGACACTCTCTGACACTTTCCGACTCTCTCCGACACTCTCCGACACTCACTATGACTCTTTGACACTCTCTGACACTCTCTGACACTCTCATACACTCACTATCACTCTCTGATACTCTACGACAATCACTAAAACTCTCTGACACTCTCTAGTACTCTCTGACACTCTCTGACACTCTCTGACACTTTCCGACTCTCTCCGACACTCTCCGACACTCACTATGGCTCTCTGACACTCTCTGACACTCTCTGACACTCTCGCACACTCACTATCACTCTCTGACATTCTCTGACACTCTCTGACATTCTCAGAAACTCTCAGACACTCACTATCACTCTCTGATACTCTCTGACACACACTATCACTCTCTGACACTCTCTATCACTCTCAGAAACTCTCTATCACTCTCTGACACTCTCAGACACTCACTATCACTCTCTGACACTCACTATCACTCTCTGACACTCCCTATCACTCTCTGACACTCTCTATCACTCCCAGACACTCACTATCACTCTCAGACACTCTCATACACTCTCTATCTCTCTCTGACACTCGCTATCATTCTCTATCACTCTCTGACACTCTCTGACACTCACTATATCTCTCTGACACTCTCTGTCACTCTCAGACTCTGTCAGACACTCACTATCACTCTCTGACACTCTCTATCACTCTCAGACACTCTAAGACACTCACTATCACTCTCTGACACTCTCTATCATTCTCTGATACTGTCTGACACTCTCTATCAATCTCTGACACTCTCTGACTCTCTCAGACACTCACTATCTCTCTCTGACACTCTCTGACACTCTCAGACTCTCTCAGACACTCACTATCACTCTCTGACACTCTCTATCACTGTCAGACACTCTCAGACACTCACTATCACTCTCTGACGCTCACTATCACTCTCTGATGCTCTCTGACACTCAATATCACTCTCTGACACGCGCTATCACTCTCTGACACTCTCTGACACTCACTGGCAATCACTATCACTCTCTGACACTCACTATCACTCTCTGACACTCTCTATCACTCTCTGACACTCTCAGACACTCACTATCACTCTCTGACACTCTCTATCTCTCTCTGACACTTGCTATCACACTCTATCACTCTCTGACACTCACTATCTCTCTCTGACACTCTCTATCACTCTCAGACACTCTCTACCACTCTCAGACACTCTCAGACACTCACTATCACTCTCTGACACTCACTGTCACTCTCTGACTCTCTCTCACACTCTCTGACACTCTCTGAAACTCTCTATCTCTCTCTGAAACTCTCTATCACTCTCTGACACTCTCTGACACTCTCTGACACTCTCAGACACTAACTATCACTCTCTGATACTCTCTGGCACTCACTATCACTCTCTGATACTCTCTGACACTCACTAAAACTCTCTGACACTTTCTATCACGCTCTGACACTCTCTGACACTCACTATCACTCTCTGACACTCTCTGACACTCACTATCACTGTCTGACACTCTCTATCACTCTCTGACACTCTCTATCACTCTCTGACACTCTCAGACACTTTCTATCACGCTCTGACACTCTCTGACACTCACTATCACTCTCTGACACTCTCTGACACTCATTATCACTGTCTGACACTCTCTATCACTCTCTGACACTCTCAGACACTTACTATCACTCTCTGACACTCTCTATCACTCTCTGACACTCTCAGACAATCACTATCTATCTCTGACACTCTCTGACACTCTCCATTACTCTCGATAATCATCTGACACTCTCTGATACTCTCAGACACTCACAGACACTCACTATAACTCTCTGCACTCTCTGACACTCTCTGACACTTTCTGTCACTCTCTGATACTCTCTGACACTCACTATCACTCTCTGACACTCTCAATCGCTCTCTGACATTCTCAGACTCTCTCGGATACTCACTATCACTCTCTGATACTCTATGACAATCACTAAAACTCTCTGACACTCTCTAGTACTTTCTGACACTCTCTGACACTCTCTGACACTTTCCGACTCTCTCCGACACTCTCCGACACTCACTATGACTCTTTGACACTCTCTGACACTCTCTGACACTCTCATACACTCACTATCACTCTCTGATACTCTACGACAATCACTAAAACTCTCTGACACTCTCTAGTACTCTCTGACACTCTCTGACACTCTCTGACACTTTCCGACTCTCTCCGACACTCTCCGTCACTCACTATGGCTCTCTGACAGTCTCTGACACTCTCCGACACTCTCGCACACTCACTATCACTCTCTGACATTCTCTGACACTCTCTGACATTCTCAGAAACTCTCAGACACTCACTATCACTCTCTGATACTCTCTGACACACACTATCACTCTCTGACACTCTCTATCACTCTCAGAAACTCTCTATCACTCTCTGACACTCTCAGACACTCACTATCACTCTCTGACACTCACTATCAATCTCTGACACTCTCTCACACTCTCTGACACGCTCTGACACTCTGTATCACTCTCTGACACTCTCTGACACTCTCAGACACTCTCAGACACTCACTATCGCTCTCTGATACTCTCTGACACTCTCTATCACTCTCTGACACGCACTATCACTCTCTGACTCTCTCTGACACTCACTATCACTCTCAATCACTCTCTGACACACTCTGACACGCTCAGACACTCAGTGTCACTCTCTGAGTCTCTCTGACATTCTCTATCACCCTCTATCACTCTCTGACACACTCTGACACTTTCAGACTCTCAGTGTCACTCTCTGAAACACTCTGACACTCTCAGACAATCACTATCACTCTCTGACACTCTCTGACACACTCTATCTCTCTCTATCACTCTCTGACACTCTCTGACACTCTCTGACACTCTCAGACACGCAGAGACACTCTCTGACACTCTCTGACGCTCTCTGACACTCACTATCACTCTCTGACACTCACTATCACTCTCTGACACTCCCTATCACTCTCTGACACTCTCTGACACTCTCTGACACTCTCTAACACTCTCTGACACTCTCTGACACTCTCTCTATCACTCTCTGACACTCTCTGACACTCTCTGACACTCTCTATTACTCTCTGACAATCACTATCACTCTCAGACACTCACTATCACTCTCTGATACTCTGACACACTCTATCACTCTCTATCACTTTCTGACACTCTGACACTCTCTGACACACTCTATCACTCTCTATCACTGTCTGACACTCTCAGACACTCAGAGACACTCTCTGACACTCTCTGACACTCACTATCACTCTCTGAGACTCCCTATCAATCTCTGACACACTCTGACACTCTCTGACACTCTCTGACACTCACTATCACTCTCTGACACTCTCTGACACTCTCACTATCACTCTCTGACACTCTCTGACACTCTCTTTCACTCTCTGACACTCTCCATTACTCTCTGACAATCACTATCACTCTCAGACACTCACCATCACTCTCTGATACTCTCTGACACTCACTATCAGTCTCTGACACTCTCTATCAATCTCTGACACTCTCTGACACTCACTATCAATCTCTAACAGTCTCTATCACTCTCAGACACTCTCTATCACTCTCAGACTCTCTCAGACACTCTCTATCACTGTCTGACACCCTCTCACACTCTCTGAAACTCTCTATCTCTCTCTGACACTCTCTACCACTCTCTGACACTCTCTGACACTCTCAGACACTCACTATCACTCTCTGATGTTCTCTGACGCTCACTATCACTCTCTGATACTCTCTGACACTCAGTATCATTCTCTGACACTCTCTGTCACTCTCTGACACTCTCTGGCACTCACTATCACTCTCTGACACTCACTATCACTCTCTGACACTCTCTCACACTCTCTGACACTCTCTATCACTCTCTGACACTCTCTATCACTCTCAGACACTCACTATCACTCTCTGATACTCACTATCAGTCTCTGACACACTCTATCTCTCTCTGACACTCGCTATCATTCTCTATCACTCTCTGACACTCTCTGACACTCACTATCTCTCTGACACTCTCTGACACTCTCTGACACTCTCTATCACTCTCTGACACTCTCTATTACTGTCTGACAATCACTATCACTCTCAGACACTCACTATCACTCTCTGATACTCTCTGACACTCACCATCAGTCTCTGACACTCTCTATCTATCTCTGACACTCTCTGACACTCACTATCAATCTCTAACAGTCTCTATCACTCTCAGACACTCTCTATCACTCTCAGACTCTCTCAGACACTCTCGATCACTGTCTGACACTCTCTCACACTCTCTGAAACTCTCCATCTCTCTCTGACACTCTCTATCACTCTCTGACACTCTCTGACACTCTCAGACACTCACTATCACTCTCTGATATTCTCTGACGCTCACTATCACTCTCTGATACTCTCTGACAATCAATATCACTCTCTGACACTCTCTATCACTCTCTGACACTCTCTGGCACTCACTATCACTCTCTGACACTCACTATCACTCTCTGACACTCTCTATCACTCTATGACCCTCTCAGACACTCACTATCACTCTCTGACACTTCTCTGACACTCACTATCTCTCTCTGACATTCTCTATCACTCTCAGACACTCTCAGACACTCACTATCACTCTCTGACCCTCACTATCACTCTCTGACACTCTCTGACACTCTCTATCTCTCACTGACACTCGCTATCACACTCTATCACTCTCTGACACTCACTATCTCTCTCTGACACTCTCTATCACTCTCAGACACTCTCTACCACTCTCAGACACTCTCAGACACTCACTATCACTCTCTGACACTCACTGTCACTCTCTGACTCTCTCTCACACTCTCTGACACTCTCTGAAACTCTCTATCTCTCTCTGAAACTCTCTATCACTCTCTGACACTCTCTGACACTCTCTGACACTCTCAGACACTAACTATCACTCTCTGATACTCTCTGGCACTCACTATCACTCTCTGATACTCTCTGACACTCACTAAAACTCTCTGACACTTTCTATCACGCTCTGACACTCTCTGACACTCACTATCACTCTCTGACACTCTCTGACACTCACTATCACTGTCTGACACTCTCTATCACTCTCTGACACTCTCTATCACTCTCTGACACTCTCAGACACTTTCTATCACGCTCTGACACTCTCTGACACTCACTATCACTCTCTGACACTCTCTGACACTCACTATCACTGTCTGACACTCTCTATCACTCTCTGACACACTCAGACACTTACTATCACTCTCTGACACTCTCTATCACTCTCTGACACTCTCAGACAATCACTATCAATCTCTGACACTCTCTGACACTCTCCATTACTCTCGATAATCATCTGACACTCTCTGATACTCTCAGACACTCACAGACACTCACTATAACTCTCTGCACTCTCTGACACTCTCTGACACTCTCTGTCACTCTCTGATACTCTCTGACACTCACTATCACTCTCTGACACTCTCAATCACTCTCTGACATTCTCAGACTCTCTCGGATACTCACTATCACTCTCTGATACTCTATGACAATCACTAAAACTCTCTGACACTCTCTAGTACTCTCTGACACTCTCTGACACTCTCTGACACTTTCCGACTCTCTCCGACACTCTCCGACACTCACTATGACTCTCTGACACTCTCTGACACTCTCTGACACTCTCATACACTCACTATCACTCTCTGATACTCTACGACAATCACTAAAACTCTCTGACACTCTCTAGTACTCTCTGACACTCTCTGACACTCTCTGACACTTTCCGACTCTCTGCGACACTCTCCGACACTCACTATGGCTCTCTGACACTCTCTGACACTCTCTGACACTCTCGCACACTCACTATCACTCTCTGACATTCTCTGACACTCTCTGACATTCTCAGAAACTCTCAGACACTCACTATCACTCTCTGATACTCTCTGACACACACTATCACTCTCTGACACTCTCTATCACTCTCAGAAACTCTCTATCACTCTCTGACACTCTCAGACACTCACTATCACTCTCTGACACTCACTATCAATCTCTGACACTCTCTCACACTCTCTGACACGCTCTGACACTCTGTATCACTCTCTGACACTCTCTGACACTCTCAGACACTCTCAGACACTCACTATCACTCTCTGATACTCTCTGACACTCTCTATCACTTTCTGACACGCACTATCACTCTCTGACTCTCTCTGACACTCACTATCACTCTCAATCACTCTCTGACACACTCTGACACGCACAGACACTCAGTGTCACTCTCTGAGTCTCTCTGACATTCTCTATCACTCTCTATCACTCTCTGACACACTCTGACACTTTCAGACTCTCAGTGTCACTCTCTGAAACTCTCTGACACTCTCAGACAATCACTATCACTCTCTGACACTCTCTGACACACTCTATCTCTCTCTATCACTCTCTGACACTCTCTGACACTCTCTGACACTCTCAGACACGCAGAGACACTCTCTGACACTCTCTGACGCTCTCTGACACTCACTATCACTCTCTGACACTCACTATCACTCTCTGACACTCCCTATCACTCTCTGACACTCTCTGACACTCTCTGACACTCTCTAACACTCTCTGACACTCTCTGACACTCTCTGACACTCTCTATTACTCTCTGACAATCACTATCACTCTCAGACACTCACTATCACTCTCTGATACTCTCTGACACTCACTATCACTCTCTGACACTCACTATCACTCTCTGACACTCTCTATCACTCTCTGACACTCTCAGACACTCACTATCACTCTCTGACACTCTCTCACACTCTCTGACACTCTCTATCACTCTCTGACACTCTATCACTCTCAGACACTCACTATCACTCTCTGATACTCACTATCAGTCTCTGACACTCTCTATCTCTCTCTGACACTCGCTATCATTCTCTATCACTCTCTGACACTCTCTGACACTCACTATCTCTCTCTGACACTCTCTGACACTCTCTGACACTCTCTGACACTCTCTATCACTCTCTGACACTCTCTATTACTCTCTGACAATCACTATCACTCTCAGACACTCACTATCACTCTCTGATACTCTCTGACACTCACCATCAGTCTCTGACACTCTCTATCTATCTCTGACACTCTCTGACACTCACTATCAATCTCTAACAGTCTCTATCACTCTCAGACACTCTCTATCACTCTCAGACTCTCTCAGACACACACTATCACTCTCTGACACTCTCTATCACTCTCAGAAACTCTCTATCACTCTCTGACACTCTCAGACACTCACTATCACTCTCTGACACTCACTATCAATCTCTGACACTCTCTCACACTCTCTGACACGCTCTGACACTCTGTATCACTCTCTGACACTCTCTGACACTCTCAGACACTCTCAGACACTCACTATCACTCTCTGATACTCTCTGACACTCTCTATCACTTTCTGACACGCACTATCACTCTCTGACTCTCTCTGACACTCACTATCACTCTCAATCACTCTCTGACACACTCTGACACGCACAGACACTCAGTGTCACTCTCTGAGTCTCTCTGACATTCTCTATCACTCTCTATCACTCTCTGACACACTCTGACACTTTCAGACTCTCAGTGTCACTCTCTGAAACTCTCTGACACTCACAGACAATCACTATCACTCTCTGACACTCTCTGACACACTCTATCTCTCTCTATCACTCTCTGACACTCTCTGACACTCTCTGACACTCTCAGACACGCAGAGACACTCTCTGACACTCTCTGACGCTCTCTGACACTCACTATCACTCTCTGACACTCACTATCACTCTCTGACACTCCCTATCACTCTCTGACACTCTCTGACACTCTCTGACACTCTCTAACACTCTCTGACACTCTCTGACACTCTCTCTATCACTCTCTGACACTCTCTGACACTCTCTGACACTCTCTATTACTCTCTGACAATCACTATCACTCTCAGACACTCACTATCACTCTCTGATACTCTCTGACACTCACTATCACTCTCTGACACTCACTATCACTCTCTGACACTCTCTATCACTCTCTGACACTCTCAGACACTCACTATCACTCTCTGACACTCTCTCACACTCTCTGACACTCTCTATCACTCTCTGACACTCTATCACTCTCAGACACTCACTATCACTCTCTGATACTCACTATCAGTCTCTGACACTCTCTATCTCTCTCTGACACTCGCTATCATTCTCTATCACTCTCTGACACTCTCTGACACTCACTATCTCTCTCTGACACTCTCTGACACTCTCTGACACTCTCTATCACTCTCTGACACTCTCTATTACTCTCTGACAATCACTATCACTCTCAGACACTCACTATCACTCTCTGATACTCTCTGACACTCACCATCAGTCTCTGACACTCTCTATCTATCTCTGACACTCTCTGACACTCACTATCAATCTCTAACAGTCTCTATCACTCTCAGACACTCTCTATCACTCTCAGACTCTCTCAGACACTCTCGATCACTGTCTGACACTCTCTCACACTCTCTGAAACTCTCCATCTCTCTCTGACACTCTCTATCACTCTCTGACACTCTCTGACACTCTCAGACACTCACTATCACTCTCTGATATTCTCTGACGCTCACTATCACTCTCTGATACTCTCTGACACTCAATATCACTCTCTGACACTCTCTATCACTCTCTGACACTCTCTGGCACTCACTATCACTCTCTGACACTCACTATCACTCTCTGACACTCTCTATCACTCTATGACCCTCTCAGACACTCACTATCACTCTCTGACACTCTCTGACACTCACTATCTCTCTCTGACATTCTCTATCACTCTCAGACACTCTCAGACACTCACTATCACTCTCTGACACTCTCTGACACTCTCTGATACTCTCTATCACTCTCTGACACTCTCTATCACGCTCTGACACTCTCTGACACTCACTATCACACTCTGACACTCTCTGACACTCACTATCACTGTCTGATATTCTCTGACACTCACTATCACTCTCTGATACTCTCTGACACTCACTATCACTCTCTGACACTCTCTATCAATCTCTGACACTCTCAGACACTCACTATCACTCTCTGATACTCTCTGACACTCACTATCACTGTCTGACACTCTCAGACACTTACTATCACTCTCTGACACTCTCAGACACTTACTAACACACTCTGACACTCACTATCACTCTCTGACAGTCACTAAAACTCTCTGACACTCTCTATCACTCTCCGACACTCTCCAACACTCTCCGACACTCTCTGACACTCTCTGACACTCTCTGACACTCTCTGAAACTCACTATCACTCTCTGACACTCTCTGACACTCTCTGACACTCTCTGACACTCTCATACACTCTCTATCACTCTCTGGCACTCTCTGACACTCTCTCACACTCTCTCACACTCTCTGAAACTCTCTATCTCTCTCTGACACTCTCTATCACTCTCTGACACTCGCTATCACTCTCTGACACTCTCTGATACTCTCTGGCAATCACTATCACTCTCTGACACTCACTATCACTCTCTGACACTCTCTATCACTCTCTGACACACTCCATCACTGTCTGACACTCTCTATCACTCTTAGACACTCTCAGACACTCACTATCACTCACTGACACTCACAATCTCTCTCTGACTCTCTCTATCACTCTCAGACACTCTCTAACACTCTCAGACACTCTCAGACACTCTCAGACACTCACTATCACTCTCTGACACTCTCTCACACTCTCTGACACTCTCTGAAACTCTCTGACACTCTCAGACACTCTCAGACACTCACTATCACTCTCTGATACTCTCTGGCACTCACTATCACTCTCTGATACTCTCTGACACTCACTATCACTCTCTGACACTCTCTATCACGCTCTGACACTCTCTGACACTCACTATCACACTCTGACACTCTCTGACACTCACTATCACTGTCTGACACTCTCTATCACTCTCTGACACTCTCAGACACTTACTATCACTCTCTGACACTCTCCATCACTCTCTGAAACTCTCAAACAATCACTATCAATCTCTGACACGCTCTGACACTCTCCATTACTCTCTATAACTCTCTGACACTCTCTGATACTCGCAGACACTCACAGACACTCAGTATCGCTTTCTGACACTCTCTGACACTCTCTGACACTCTCTGACACTCTCTGTCACTCTCTGATACTCTGTGACACTCACTATCACCCTCTGACACTCTCTATCACTCTCTGACACTCTCTGACATTCTCAGACTCTCTCGGATACTCACTATCACTCTCTGATACTCTCTGACAATCAGTAAAACTCTCTGACACTTTCTATCACTCTCTATCACTCTATGACCCTCTCAGACACTCACTATCACTCTCTGACACTCTCTGACACTCACTATCTCTCTCTGACACTCTCTATCACTCTATGACCCTCTCAGACACTCACTATCACTCTCTGACACTCTCTGACACTCACTATCTCTCTCTGACATTCTCTATCACTCTCAGACACTCTCAGACACTCACTATCACTCTCTGACCCTCACTATCACTCTCTGACACTCTCTGACACTCTCTGATACTCTCTATCACTCTCTGACACTCTCTATCACGCTCTGACACTCTCTGACACTCACTATCACACTCTGACACTCTCTGACACTCACTATCACTGTCTGATATTCTCTGACACTCACTATCACTCTCTGATACTCTCTGACACTCACTATCACTCTCTGACACTCTCTGTCAATCTCTGACACTCTCAGACACTCACTATCACTCTCTGATACTCTCTGACACTCACTATCACTCTCTGATACTCTCTGACACTCACAATCACTCTCTGACACACTCTATCACTGTCTGACACTCTCAGACACTTACTATCACTCTCTGACACTCTCAGACACTTACTAACACTCTCTGACACTCACTATCACTCTCTGACAGTCACTAAAACTCTCTGACACTCTCTATCACTCTCCGACACTCTCTAACACTCTCCGACACTCTCTGACACTCTCTGACACTCTCTGACACTCTCTGAAACTCACTATCACTCTCTGACACTCTCTGACACTCTCTGACACTCTCTGACACTCTCATACACTCTCTATCACTCTCTGGCTCTCTCTGACACTCTCTGACACTCTCTCACACTCTCTCACACTCTCTGAAACTCTCTATCTCTCTCTGACACTCTCTATCACTCTCTGACACTCGCTATCACTCTCTGAGACTCTCTGATACTCTCTGGCAATCACTATCACTCTCTGACACTCACTATCACTCTCTGACACTCTCTATCACTCTCTGACACACTCCATCACTCTCTGACACTCTCTATCACTCTCTGACACTCTCAGACACTCACTATCACTCTCTGACACTCTCTCACACTCTCTGACACTCTCTATCACTCTCTGACACTCTCTATCACTCTCAGACACTCACTATCAGTCTCTGACACTCTCTATCTCTCTCTGACACTCGCTATCATTCTCTATCACTCTCTGACACTCTCTGACACTCACTATCTCTCTCTGACACTCTCTGACACTCTCTGACACTCTCTGACACTCTCTATCACTCTCTGACACTCTCTATTACTCTCTGACAATCGCTATCACTCTCAGACACTCACTATCACTCTCTGATACTCTCTGACACTCACCATCGGTCTCTGACACTTTCTATCTATCTCTGACACTCTCTGACACTCACTATCAATCTCTAACAGTCTCTATCACTCTCAGACTCTCTCTAACACTCTCAGACTCTCTCAGACACTCTCGATCACTGTCTGACACTCTCTCACACTCTCTGAAACTCTCCATCTCTCTCTGACACTCTCTATCACTCTCTGACACTCTCTGACACTCTCAGACACTCACTATCACTCTCTGATATTCTCTGACGCTCACTATCACTCTCTGATACTCTCTGACACTCAATATCACTCTCTGACACTCTCTATCACTCTCTGACATTCTCTGGCACTCACTATCACTCTCTGACACTCACTATCACTCTCTGACACTCTCTATCACTCTATGACCCTCTCAGACACTCACTATCACTCTCTGACACTCTCTGACACTGACTATCTCTCTCTGACATTCTCTATCACTCTCAGACACTCTCAGACACTCACTATCACTCTCTGACCCTCACTATCACTCTCTGACACTCTCTGACACTCTCTGATACTCTCTATCACTCTCTGACACTCTCTATCACGCTCTGACGCTCTCTGACACTCACTATCACACTCTGACACTCTCTGACACTCACTATCACTGTCTGATATTCTCTGACACTCACTATCACTCTCTGATACTCTCTGACACTCACTATCACTCTCTGACACTCTCTATCAATCTCTGACACTCTCAGACACTCACTATCACTCTCTGATACTCTCTGACACTCACTATCACTGTCTGACACTCTCAGACACTTACTATCACTCTCTGACACTCTCAGACACTTACTAACACTCTCTGACACTCACTATCACTCTCTGACAGTCACTAAAACTCTCTGACACTCTCTATCACTCTCCGACACTCTCCAACACTCTC
This sequence comes from Heterodontus francisci, assembly GCF_036365525.1. NCBI lineage: Eukaryota > Metazoa > Chordata > Chondrichthyes > Heterodontiformes > Heterodontidae > Heterodontus > Heterodontus francisci. The sequence goes on from NW_027141025.1 coordinate 175,995, forward strand.
CGACACTCTCTGACACTCTCTGACACTCTCTGACACTCTCTGAAACTCACTATCACTCTCTGACACTCTCTGACACTCTCTGACACTCTCATACACTCTCTATCACTCTCTGGCACTCTCTGACACTCTCTCACACTCTCTCACACTCTCTGAAACTCTCTATCTCTCTCTGACACTCTCTATCACTCTCTGACACTCGCTATCACTCTCTGACACTCTCTGATACTCTCTGGCAATCACTATCACTCTCTGACACTCACTATCACTCTCTGACACTGTCTATCACTCTCTGACACACTCCATCACTGTCTGACACTCTCTATCACTCTTAGACACTCTCAGACACTCACTATCACTCTCTGACACTCACTATCTCTCTCTGACTCTCTCTATCACTCTCAGACACTCTCTAACACTCTCAGACACTCTCAGACACTCACTATCACTCTCTGACACTCACTATCACTCTCTGACACTCTCTCACACTCTCTGACACTCTCTGAAACTCTCTGACACTCTCAGACACTCTCAGACACTCACTATCACTCTCTGATACTCTCTGGCACTCACTATCACTCTCTGATACTCTCTGACACTCACTATCACTCTCTGACACTCTCTATCACGCTCTGACAATCTCTGACACTCACTATCACACTCTGACACTCTCTGACACTCACTATCACTGTCTGACACTCTCTATCACTCTCTGACACTCTCAGACACTTACTATCACTCTCTGACACTCTCCATCACTCTCTGACACTCTCAAACAATCACTATCAATCTCTGACACTCTCTGACACTCTCCATTACTCTCTATAACTCTCTGACACTCTCTGATACTCGCAGACACTCACAGACACTCAGTATCGCTTTCTGACACTCTCTGACACTCTCTGACACTCTCTGACACTCTCTGTCACTCTCTGATACTCTGTGACACTCACTATCACCCTCTGACACTCTCTATCACTCTCTGACACTCTCTGACATTCTCAGACTCTCTCGGATACTCACTATCACTCTCTGATACTCTCTGACAATCAGTAAAACTCTCTGACACTCTCTATCACTCTCTATCACTCTATGACCCTCTCAGACACTCACTATCACTCTCTGACACTCTCTGACACTCACTATCTCTCTCTGACACTCTCTATCACTCTATGACCCTCTCTGACACTCACTATCTCTCTCTGACATTCTCTATCACTCTCAGACACTCTCAGACACTCACTATCACTCTCTGACCCTCACTATCACTCTCTGACACTCTCTGACACTCTCTGATACTCTCTATCACTCTCTGACACTCTCTATCACGCTCTGACACTCTCTGACACTCACTATCACACTCTGACACTCTCTGACACTCACTATCACTGTCTGATATTCTCTGACACTCACTATCACTCTCTGATACTCTCTGACACTCACTATCACTCTCTGACACTCTCTATCAATCTCTGACACTCTCAGACACTCACTATCACTCTCTGATACTCTCTGACACTCACTATCACTCTCTGATACTCTCTGACACTCACAATCACTCTCTGACACACTCTATCACTGTCTGACACTCTCAGACACTTACTATCACTCTCTGACACTCTCAGACACTTACTAACACTCTCTGACACTCACTATCACTCTCTGACAGTCACTAAAACTCTCTGACACTCTCTATCACTCTCCGACACTCTCTAACACTCTCCGACACTCTCTGACACTCTCTGACACTCTCTGACACTCTCTGAAACTCACTATCACTCTCTGACACTCTCTGACACTCTCTGACACTCTCTGACACTCTCATACACTCTCTATCACTCTCTGGCACTCTCTGACACTCTCTGACACTCACTCACACTCTCTCACACTCTCTGAAACTCTCTATCTCTCTCTGACACTCTCTATCACTCTCTGACACTCGCTATCACTCTCTGACACTCTCTGATACTCTCTGGCAATCACTATCACTCTCTGACACTCACTATCACTCTCTGACACTCTCTATCACTCTCTGACACACTCCATCACTCTCTGACACTCTCTATCACTCTTAGACACTCTCAGACACTCACTATCAATCTCTGACACTCACTATCTCTCTCTGACTCTCTCTATCACTCTCAGACACTCTCTAACACTCTCAGACACTCTCAGACACTCACTATCACTCTCTGACACTCACTATCACTCTCTGACACTCTCTCACACTCTCTGACACTCTCTGAAACTCTCTGACACTCTCAGACACTCTCAGACACTCACTATCACTCTCTGATACTCTCTGGCACTCACTATCACTCTCTGATACTCTCTGACACTCACTATCACTCTCTGACACTCTCTATCACGCTCTGACACTCTCTGACACTCACTATCACACTCTGACACTCTCTGACACTCACTATCACTGTCTGACACTCTCTATCACTCTCTGACACTCTCAGACACTTACTATCACTCTCTGACACTCTCCATCACTCTCTGACACTCTCAAACAATCACTATCAATCTCTGACACTCTCTGACACTCTCCATTACTCTCTATAACTCTCTGACACTCTCTGATACTCGCAGACACTCACAGACACTCACTATCGCTTTCTGACACTCTCTGACACTCTCTGTCACTCTCTGATACTCTGTGACACTCACTATCACCCTCTGACACTCTCTATCACTCTCTGACACTCTCTGACATTCTCAGACTCTCTCGGATACTCACTATCACTCTCTGATACTCTCTGACAATCAGTAAAACTCTCTGACACTCTCTATCACTCTCTATCACTCTCTGACACACTCTGACACTCTCTGACACTCTCCGACTCTCTCCGACACTCTCCGACACTCACTATCACTCTCCGACTCTCTCCGACACTCTCCGACACTCACTATCACTCTCTGACACTCTCTGACACTCTCATACACTCACTATCACTCTCTGACATTCTCTGACACTTTCTATCACTCTCTGATACTTTCCGAAAATCACTATCACTCTCTGACTCTCTCAGACACTCTCGGACACTCACTATCACTCTCTGATACTCTCTGACACTCACTATCACTCTCTGACAGTCGCTATCACTCTGTGACACTCTCTGACACTCATTATCACTCTCTGATACTCTCTGACAATCACTATCACTCTCTGACAGTCTCTATCACTCTCTGACACTCTCAGACACTCATTATCACTCTCTGACAGTCTCGATACCTCCTGACACTCTATATTACTCTCTGACACTCTCTATCAGTCTCTGACACTCTCTGACACTCTCTATCACTCTCTGACTCTCCCTGACACTCTCTAACACTCTCTATCACTCTCTGATACTTTCTGACACTCACTAACACTCTCTATCACTCTCTGACACTCTCTGACACTCTCTGACACTCTCAGACACTCTCAGACACTCTCGGACACTCACTATCACTCTCTGATACTTCTGACACTCTCTGTCACTCTCTGACACTCTCTATCAATCTCTGACACTCTCTGACACTCTCTATCACTTCTTTGATACTCTCTGACAGTCACGAACACTCTCTGACACTCTCTGACACTCTCAATCACTCTCTGACACTCTCGGACACTCACTATCACTCTCTGACACTCACTATCACTCTCTGACACTCACTATCTCTCTCTGACACTCACTATCACCCTCTGACACTCTCTATCTCACTCTGACACTCTCTGTCCCTCTCTAACACTCTCTGACACTCTCTGACAATCTCAGACTTTCTCATGCACTCACTATCACTCTCTGACATTCTCTGACACTGTCTGACATTCTCACAAACTCTCAGACACTCACTATCACTCTCTGATACTCTCTGACACACACTATCACTCTCTGATACTCTCTATCAATCCCTGACACTCACTATCACTCTCAGAAACTCTCTATCACTCTCAGACAATCTCAGACACTCTCTGTCACGCTCTAACACTCGCTATCACTCTCTGACACTCTCAATCAATCTCTGACACTCTCTGACACTCTCTGACACTCTCAGACACTCTCAGACACTCACTATCACTCTCTGATACTCTCTGACACTCACTATCACTCTCTGATACTCTCTGACTCTCTCTATCACTCTCTGACACGCACTATCACTCTCTGACTCTCTCTGACACTCACTATCACTCGCAATCACTCTCTGACACACTCTGACACGTTCAGACACTCAGTGTCAATCTCTGAGTCTCTCTGACATTCTCTATCACTCTCTATCACTCTCTGACACACTCTGACACACTCTGACACTTTCAGACTCTCAGTGTCACTCTCTGACACTCTCTGACACACTCAGAGAATCACTATCACTCTCTGACACTCTCTGACACACTCTATCACTCTCTATCACTCTCTGACACTCTCTGACACTCTCGGACACACTCTATCACTCTCTATCACTCTCTGACACTCTCAGACACTCAGAAACACTCTCTGACACTCTCTGACACTCACTATCACTCTCTGACACTCCCTATCAATCTATGACACACTCTGACACTCTCTGACACTCTCTGACACTCACTATCACACTCTGACACTCCCTATCACCCTCTGACACTCTCTGACACTCTCTGACACTCTCTGACACTCGCTGACACTCTCACTATCACTCTCTGACACTCTCTGACAATCCCTATCACTCTCTGACACTCTCTATAACTCTCTGACAATCACTATCACTCTCAGACACTCACTATCACTCTCTGATACTCTCTGACACTCACTATCAGTCTCTGACACTCTCTATCTATCTCTGACACTCTCTGACACTCACTATCAATCTCTAACAGTCTCTATCACTCTCAGACACTCTCTATCCCTCTCAGACTCTCTCAGACACTCTCTATCACTGTCTGACACTCTCTCACACTCTCTGAAAATCTCTATATCTCTCTGACTCTCTCTACCACTCTCTGACACTCTCTGACACTCTCAGACACTCACTATCACTCTCTGATATTCTCTGACGCTCACTATCACTCTCTGATACTCTCTGACACTCAATATCACTCTCTGACACTCTCTGTCACTCTCTGACACTCTCTGGCACTCACTATCACTCTCTGACACTCACTATCACTCTCTGACACTCTCTATCACTCTCTGACACTCTCTGACACTCTCTATCACTCCCAGACACTCTCTATCACTCTCAGACACTCTCATACAATCTCTATCTCTCTCTGACACTCGCTATCATTCTCTATCACTCTCTGACACTCTCTGACACTTACTATCTCTCTCTGACACTCTCTATCACTCTCAGACTCTCTCAGACACTCACTATCACTCTCTGACACTCTCTATCACTCTCAGACACTCTCAGACACTCACTATCACTCTCTGACACTCTCTATCATTCTCTGATACTGTCTGACACTCTCTATCAATCTCTGACACTCTCTGACTCTCTCAGACACTCACTATCTCTCTCTGACACTCTCTATCAATCTCAGACTCTCTCAGAGACTCACTATCACTCTCTGACACTCTCTATCACTCTCAGACACTCTCAGACACTCACTATCACTCTCTGACGCTCACTATCACTCTCTGATACTCTTTGACACTCAATATCACTCTCTGACACTCGCTATCACTCTCTGACACTCTCTGACACTCTCTGGCAATCACTATCACTCTCTGACACACACTATCACTCTCTGACACTCTCTATCTCTCTCTGACACTCGCTATCACACTCTATCACTCTCTGACACTCACTATCTCTCTCTATCACTCTCTGACACTCTCAGACACTCTCTATCACTCTCTGACACTCTCTATCACTCTCAGACACTCTCAGACACTCACTATCACTCTCTGACGCTCACTATCACTCTCTGATACTCTTTGACACTCAATATCACTCTCTGACACTGGCTATCACTCTCTGACACTCTCTGACACTCTCTGGCAATCACTATCACTCTCTGACACACACTATCACTCTCTGACACTCTCTATCTCTCTCTGACACTCGCTATCACACTCTATCACTCTCTGACACTCACTATCTCTCTCTGACTCTCTCTCTCACTCTCTGACACTCTCTGAAACTCTCTATCTCTCTCTGAAACTCTCTATCACTCTCTGACACTCTCTGACACTCTCAGACACTAACTATCACTCTCTGATACTCTCTGGCACTCACTATCACTCTCTGATACTCTCTGACACTCACTATCACTCTCTGACACTTTCTATCACGCTCTGACACTCTCTGACACTCACTATCACTCTCTGACACTCTCTGACACTCACTATCACTGTCTGACACTCTCTATCACTCTCTGACACTCTCAGACACTTTCTATCACGCTCTGACACTCTCTGACACTCACTATCACTCTCTGACACTCTCTGACACTCACTATCACTGTCTGTCACTCTCTATCACTCTCTGACACTCTCAGACACTTACTATCACTCTCTGAACTCTCTATCACTCTCTGACACTCTCAGACAATCACTATCAATCTCTGACACTCTCTGACACTCTCCATTACTCTCGATAATCCTCTGACACTCTCTGATACTCTCAGACACTCACAGACACTCACTATAACTCTCTGCACTCTCTGACACTCTCTGACACTCTCGGTTACTCACTATCACTCTCTGATACTCTATGACAATCACTAAAACTCTCTGACACTCTCTAGTACTCTCTGACACTCTCTGACACTTTCTATCACTCTCTGACTCTCTCAGACACTCTCGCACTCTCACTATCACTCTCTGACATTCTCTGACACTCTCTGACATTCTCAGAAACTCTCAGACACTCACTATCACTCTCTGATACTCTCTGACACACACTATCACTCTCTGACACTCTCTATCACTCTCAGAAACTCTCTATCACTCTCTGACACTCTCAGACACTCACTATCACTCTCTGACACTCACTATCAGTCTCTGACACTCTCTCACACTCTCTGACACGCTCTGACACTCTGTATCACTCTCTGACACTCTCTGACACTCTCAGACACTCTCTGACACGCACTATCACTCTCTGACTCTCTCTGACACTCACTATCACTCTCAATCACTCTCTAACACACTCTGACACGCTCAGACACTCAATGTCACTCTCTGAGTCTCTCTGACATTCTCTATCACTCTCTATCACTCTCTGACACACTCTGACACTTTCAGACTCTCAGTGTCACTCTCTGAAACTCTCTGACACTCTCAGACAATCACTATCACTCTCTGACACTCTCTGACACACTCTATCTCTCTCTACCTCTCTCTGACACTCTCTGACACTCTCTGACACTCTCAGACACTCAGAGACAGTCTCTGACACTCTCTGACGCTCTCTGACACTCACTGTCACTCTCTGACACTCACTATCACTCTCTGACACTCCCTATCACTCTCTGACACTCTCTGACACTATCTGACACTGTCTAACACTCTCTGACACTCTCTCTATCACTCTCTGACACTCTCTGACACTCTCTGACACTCTCTGACACTCTCTGACAATCACTATCACTCTTAGACACTCACTATCACTCTCTGATACTCTCTGACACTCACTATCAGTCTCTGACACTCTCTATCTATCTCTGACACTCTCTGACACTCACTATCAATCTCTAACAGTCTCTATCACTCTCAGACACTCTCTATCACTCTCAGACACTCTCTATCACTCTCAGACTCTCTCAGACACTCTCGATCACTGTCTGACACTCTCTCACACTCTCTGAAACTCTCCATCTCTCTCTGACACTCTCTATCACTCTCTGACACTCTCTGACACTCTCAGACACTCACTATCACTCTCTGATATTATCTGACGCTCACTATCACTCTCTGATACTCTCTGACACTCAATATCACTCCCTGACACTCTCTATCACTCTCTGACACTCTGGCACTCACTATCACTCTCTGACACTCACTATCACTCTCTGACACTCTCTAACACTCTCTGACACACTCTATCACTCTCTGACACTCTCTGACACTCTCTGACACACATTATCTCTCGCTGACACTCTCTATTAATCTCAGACACTCTCAGACACTCACTATCACTCTCTGACACTCACTATCACTCTCTGACACTCTCTCAATCTCTCTGACACTCTCTGAAACTCTCTATCTCTCTCTGAAACTCTATATCACTCTCTGGCACTCTCTGACACTCTCAGACACTCTCAGACACTCACTATCACTCTCTGATATTCTCTGACACTCACTATCACTCTCTGATACTCTCTGACACTCACTATCACTCTCTGACACTCTCTATCAATCTCTGACACTCTCAGACACTCACTATCACTCACTGATACTCTCTGACACTCACTATCACTCTCTGATACTCTCTGACACTCACTATCACTCTCTGACACACTCTATCACTGTCTGACACTCTCAGACACTTACTATCACTCTCTGACACTCTCAGACACTTACTAACACTCTCTGACACTCTCTATCACTCTCTGACACTCTCTATCACTCTCTATCACTCTCTGACACTCTCTGATACTCTCAGACACTCACAGACATGCACTATCACTCTCTGACACTCACTGATACTCTCTGACACTCACTATTACTCTCTGACACTCTCTGACATTCTCAGACACTCTCGGACACTCACTATCACTCTCTGATACACTCTGACACTCACTATCACTCTCTGACAGTCACTAAAACTCTCTGACACTCTCTATCACTCTCTGACACTCTCCGACACTCACTATCACTCTCTGAAACTCTCTATCACGCTCTGACACTCTCTGACACTCACTATCACTGTCTGACACTCTCTATCACTCTCTGACACTCTCAGACACTTACTATCACTCTCTGACACTCTCCATCACTCTCTGACACTCTCAAACAATCACTATCAATCTCCGACACTCTCTGACACTCTCCATTACTCTCTATAACTCTCTGACACTCTCTAATTCTCTCAGACACTCACAGACACTCACTATTACTCTCTGACACTCTCTGACACTCTCTGTCACTCTCTGTCTCTCTCTGATACTCTGTGACACTCACTATCACCCTCTGACACTCTCTATCACTCTCTGACACTCTCTGACATTCTCAGACTCTCTCGGATACTCACTATCACTCTCTGATACTCTCTGACAATCACTAAAACTCTCTGACACTCTCTATCACTCTCTGACACTCTCTGACATTCTCCGACTCTCTCCGACACTCTCCGACACTCACTATCACTCTCTGACACTCTCTGACACTCTCATACACTCACTATCACTCTCTGACACTCTCTGACACTTTCTATCACTCTCTGATACTCTCCGAAAATCACTATCACTCTCTGACTCTCTCAGACACTCTCGGACACTCACTATCACTCTCTGATAGTCTCTGACACTCACTATCACTCTCTGACAGTCTCTATCACTCTGTGACACACTCTGACACTCATTATCACTCTCTGATACTCTCTGACACTCACTATCACTCTCTGACAGTCTCTATCACTCTCTGACACTCTCTGACACTCATTATCACTCTCTGACAGTCTCGATACCTCCTGACACTCTATATCACTCTCTAACACTCTCTATCAGTCTCTGACTCTCCCTGACACTCTCTAACACTCTCTATCACTCTCTGATACTTTCTGACACTCACTAACACTCTCTGACACTCTCTGACGCTCTCTATCACTCTCTGACACTCTCTGACACTCTCAGACACTCACTATCACTCCCTGATACTTCTGACAATCTCTATCACTCTCTGACACTCTCTATCAATGTCTGACACTCTCTGACACTCTCTATCCCTTCTTTGATACTCTCTGACACTCTCTGACACTCTCGATCACTCTCTGACACTCTCAGACACTCTCGGACACTCACTATCACTCTCTGACACTCACTATCACTCTCTGACACTCTCTATCTCTCTCTGACACTCACTATCACCCTCTGACACTCTCTGACACTCTCTGACACTCTCTGACACTCTCAGACTCTCTCTATCACTCTCCATCACTCTCTGACACTCACTATCACTCTCTGACACTCTCTGACACTCTCTATCACTCTCTGACACTCTCTGGCACGCTCTGACACTCTCTGACACTCTCTGACACTCTCTGACACTCTATTTCACTCTCTATCACTCTCTGACACTCTCAGACACTCTCTATCACTCTCTGACACTCTCTGACACTCTCGATCACTCTCTATCACTCTCTGACACTCTCTGACACTCTCGATCACTCTCAATCACTCTCTGAAACTCTCAGACACTCTCTGACACTTTCTATCACTCTCTATCACTCTCTATCACTCTCTGACACTCTCTGACACTCTCAGACACTCTCTGACACTCTCTGAAACTCTCTATCACTCTCTATCACTCTCTGACACTCTCTGATACTCTCAGACACTCACAGACACGCACTATCACTCTCTGACACTCTCTGACACTCTCTGACACTCACTGATACTCTCTGACACTCACTATCACTCTCTGACACTCTCTGACATTCTCAGACTCTCTCGGACACTCACTATCACTCTCTGATACACTCTGACACTCACTATCACTCTCTGACAGTCACTAAAACTCTCTGACACTCTCTATCACTCTCTGACACTCTCCGACACTCACTATCACTCTCTGAAACTCACTATCACTCTCTGATACTCTCTGACACTCACTATCACTCTCTGACACACTCTATCACTGTCTGACACTCTCAGACACTTACTATCACTCTCTGACACTCTCAGACACTTACTAACACTCTCTGACACTCTCTATCACTCTCTGACACTCTCTATCACTCTCTATCACTCTCTGACACTCACTGATACTCTCTGACACTCACTATCACTCTCTGACACTCTCTGACATTCTCAGACACTCTCGGACACTCACTATCACTCTCTGATACACTCTGACACTCACTATCACTCTCTGACAGTCACTAAAACTCTCTGACACTCTCTATCACTCTCTGACACTCTCTGACACTCACTATCACTCTCTGAAACTCTCTATCACGCTCTGACACTCTCTGACACTCACTATCACTGTCTGACACTCTCTATCACTCTCTGACACTCTCAGACACTTACTATCACTCTCTGACACTCTCCATCACTCTCTGACACTCTCAAACAATCACTATCAATCTCCGACACTCTCTGACACTCTCCATTACTCTCTATAACTCTCTGACACTCTCTAATTCTCTCAGACACTCACAGACACTCACTATTACTCTCTGACACTCTCTGACACTCTCTGTCACTCTCTGTCACTCTCTGATACTCTGTGACACTCACTATCACCCTCTGACACTCTCTATCACTCTCTGACACTCTCTGACATTCTCAGACTCTCTCGGATACTCACTATCACTCTCTGATACTCTCTGACAATCACTAAAACTCTCTGACACTCTCTATCACTCTCTGACACTCTCTGACATTCTCCGACTCTCTCCGACACTCTCCGACACTCACTATCACTCTCTGACACTCTCTGACACTCTCATACACTCACTATCACTCTCTGACACTCTCTGACACTTTCTATCACTCTCTGATACTCTCCGAAAATCACTATCACTCTCTGACTCTCTCAGACACTCTCGGACACTCACTATCACTCTCTGATAGTCTCTGACACTCACTATCACTCTCTGACAGTCTCTATCACTCTGTGACACACTCTGACACTCATTATCACTCTCTGATACTCTCTGACACTCACTATCACTCTCTGACAGTCTCTATCACTCTCTGACACTCTCTGACACTCATTATCACTCTCTGACAGTCTCGATACCTCCTGACACTCTATATCACTCTCTGACACTCTCTATCAGTCTCTGACTCTCCCTGACACTCTCTAACACTCTCTATCACTCTCTGATACTTTCTGACACTCACTAACACTCTCTGACACTCTCTGACGCTCTCTATCACTCTCTGACACTCTCTGACACTCTCAGACACTCACTATCACTCCCTGATACTTCTGACACTCTCTATCACTCTCTGACACTCTCTATCAATGTCTGACACTCTCTGACACTCTCTATCCCTTCTTTGATACTCTCTGACACTCACGAACACTCTCTGACACTCTCTGACACTCTCGATCACTCTCTGACACTCTCAGACACTCTCGGACACTCACTATCACTCTCTGACACTCACTATCACTCTCTGACACTCTCTATCTCTCTCTGACACTCACTATCACCCTCTGACACTCTCTATCTCACTCTGACACTCTCTGTCCCTCTCTAACACTCTCTGACACTCTCTGACAATCTCAGACTTTCTCATGCACTCACTATCACTCTCTGACATTCTCTGACACTCTCTGACTTTCTCACAAACTCTCAGACACTCACTATCACTCTCTGATACTCTCTGACACACACTATCACTCTCTGATACTCTCTATCAATCCCTGACACTCACTATCACTCTCAGAAGCTCTCGATCACTCTCAGACAATCTCAGACACTCACTATCACGCTCTGACACTCACTATCACTCTCTGACACTCTCTGACACTCTCTGACACTCTCTATCACTATCTGACACTCTCTGACACTCTCAGACACTCTCAGACACTCACTATCACTCTCTGATACTCTCTGACACTCACTATCACTCTCTGATACTCTCTGACACTCTCTATCACTCTCTGACACGCACTATCACTCTCTGACTCTCTCTGACACTCACTATCACTCACAATCACTCTCTGACACACTCTGACACGCTCAGACACTCAGTGTCACTCTCTGAGTCTCTCTGACATTCTCTATCACTCTCTATCACTCTCTGACACACTCTGACACACTCTGACACTTTCAGACTCTCAGTGTCACTCTCTGACACTCTCTGACACTCTCAGACAATCACTATCACTCTCTGACACTCTGACACACTCTGACACACTCTATCACTCTCTATCACTGTCTGACACTCTCAGACACTCAGAGACACTCTCTGACACTCTCTGACACTCACTATCACTCTCTGACACTCCCTATCAATCTCTGACACACTCTGACACTCTCTGACGCTCTCTGACACTGACTATCACTCTCTGACACTCTCTGGCACTCTCACTATCACTCTCTGACACTCTCTGACACTCTCTGATACTCTCCATTACTCTCTGACAATCACTATCACTCTCAGACACTCACTATCACTCTCTGATACTCTCTGACACTCACTATCAGTATCTGACACTCTCTATCTATCTCTGACACTCTCTGACACTCACTATCAATCTCTAACAGTCTCTATCACTCTCAGACACTCTCTATCACTCTCAGACTCTCTCAGACACTCTCTATCACTGTCTGACACTCTCTCACACTCTCTGAAACTCTCTATCTCTCTCTGACACTCTCTACCACTCTCTGACACTCTCTGACACTCTCAGACACTCACTATCACTCTCTGATATTCTCTGACGCTCACTATCACTCTCTGATACTCTCTGACACTCAATATCACTCTCTGACACTCTCTGTCACTCTCTGACACTCTCTGGTACTCACTATCACTCTCTGACACTCACTATCACTCTCTGACACTCTCTATCACTCTCTGACACTCTCAGACACTCACTATCACTCTCTGACACTCTCTCACACTCTCTGACACTCTCTATCACTCTCTGACACTCTCTATCACTCTCAGACACTCACTATCACTCTCTGATACTCACTATCAGTCTCTGACACTCTCTATCTCTCTCTGACACTCGCTATCATTCTCTATCACTCTCTGACACTCTCTGACACTCACTATCTCTCTCTGACACTCTCTGACACTCTCTGACACTCTCTGACACTCTCTATCACTCTCTGACACTCTCTATTACTCTCTGACAATCACTATCACTCTCAGACACTCACTATCACTCTCTGATACTCTCTGGCACTCACTATCACTCTCTGACACTCACTATCACTCTCTGACACTCTCTATCATTCTATGACCCTCTCAGACACTCACTATCACTCTCTGACACTCTCTGACACTCTCTGACACTCACTATCTCTCTCTGACATTCACTATCACTCTCTGACACACTCTATCACTGTCTGACACTCTCAGACACTTACTATCACTCTCTGACACTCTCAGACACTTACTAACACTCTCTGACACTCTCTATCACTCTCTGACACTCTCTATCACTCTCTATCACTCTCTGACACTCTCTGATACTCTCAGACACTCACAGACACTCACTATCACTCTCTGACACTCTCTGACAATCTCTGACACTCTCTGACACTCTCTGATACTCTCTGACACTCACTATCACTCTCTGACACTCTCTATCACTCTCTGACACTCTCTGACATTCTCAGACACTCTCGGACACTCACTATCACTCTCTGATACACTCTGACACTCACTATCACTCTCTGACTGTCACTAAAACTCTCTGACACTCTCTATCACTCTCCGACACTCTCCGACACTCTCCGACACTCTCTGACACTCTCTGACACTCTCTGAAACTCACTATCACTCTCTGACACTCTCTGACACTCTCTGACACTCTCATACACTCACTATCACTCTCTGGCACTCTCTGACTCTCTCTGACACTCTCTGACACTCTCTCACACTCTCTCACACTCTCTGAAACTCTCTATCTCTCTCTGACACTCTCTATCACTCTCTGACACTCGCTATCACTCTCTGACACTCTCTGATACACTCTGGCAATCACTATCACTCTCTGACACTCACTATCACTCTCTGACACTCTCTATCACTCTCTGACACTCTCAGACACTCACTATCACTCTCTGACACTCTCTCCCACTCTCTGACACACTCCATCACTCTCTGACACTCTCTATCACTCTTAGACACTCTCAGACACTCACTATCACTCTCTGACACTCACTATCTCTCTCTGACTCTCTCTATCACTCTCAGACACACTCTATCACTCTCAGACACTCTCAGACACTCACTATCACTCTCTGACACTCACTATCACTCTCTGACACTCTCTCACACTCTCTGACACTCTCTGAAACTCTCTGACACTCTCAGACACTCTCAGACACTCACTATCACTCTCTGATACTCTTTGGCACTCACTATCACTCTCTGATACTCTCTGACACTCACTATCACTCTCTGACACTCTCTATCACGCTCTGACACTCTCTGACACTCACTATCACACTCTGACACTCTCTGACACTCACTATCACTGTCTGACACTCTCTATCACTCTTTGACACTCTCAGACACTTACTATCACTCTCTGACACTCTCCATCACTCTCTGACACTCTCAAACAATCACTATCAATCTCTGACACTCTCTGACACTCTCCATTACTCTCTATAACTCTCTGACACTCTCTGATACTCTCAGACACTCACAGACACTCACTATCACTTTCTGACACTCTCTGACACTCTCTGACACTCTCTGACAATCTCTTTCACTCTCTGATACTCTGTGACACTCACTATCACCCTCTGACACTCTCTATCACTCTCTGACACTCTCTGACATTCTCAGACTCTCTCGGATACTCACTATCACTCTCTGATACTCTCTGACAATCAGTAAAACTCTCTGACACTCTCTATCACTCTCTGGCACTCTCTGACACTCTCTGACACTCTCCGACTCTCTCCGACACTCTCCGACACTCACTATCACTCTCCGACTCTCTCCGACACTCTCCGACACTCACTATCACTCTCTGACACTCTCTGACACTCTCATACACTCACTATCACTCTCTGACACTCTCTGACACTTTCTATCACTCTCTGATACTTTCCGAAAATCACTATCACTCTCTGACTCTCTCAGACACTCTCGGACACTCACTATCACTCTCTGATACTCTCTGACACTCACTATCACTCTCTGACTATCGCTATCACTCTGTGACACTCTCTGACACTCATTATCACTCTCTGATACTCTCTGACACTCACTATCACTCTCTGACTATCGCTATCACTCTGTGACACTCTCAGACACTCATTATCACTCTCTGACAGTCTCGATACCTCCTGACACTCTATATTACTCTCTGACACTCTCTATCAGTCTCTGACACTCTCTGACACTCTCTATCACTCTCTGACTCTCCCTGACACTCTCTAACACTCTCTATCACTCTCTGATACTTTCTGACACTCACTAACACTCTCTATCACTCTCTGACACTCTCTGACACTCTCTGACACTCTCAGACACTCTCAGACACTCTCGGACACTCACTATCACTCTCTGATACTTCTGACACTCTCTGTCACTCTCTGACACTCTCTATCAATCTCTGACACTCTCTGACACTCTCTATCACTTCTTTGATACTCTCTGACAGTCACGAACACTCTCTGACACTCTCTGACACTCTCAATCACTCTCTGACACTCTCGGACACTCACTATCACTCTCTGACACTCACTATCACTCTCTGACACTCACTATCTCTCTCTGACACTCACTATCACCCTCTGACACTCTCTATCTCACTCTGACACTCTCTGTCCCTCTCTAACACTCTCTGACACTCTCTGACAATCTCAGACTTTCTCATGCACTCACTATCACTCTCTGACATTCTCTGACACTGTCTGACATTCTCACAAACTCTCAGACACTCACTATCACTCTCTGATACTCTCTGACACACACTATCACTCTCTGATACTCTCTATCAATCCCTGACACTCACTATCACTCTCAGAAACTCTCTATCACTCTCAGACAATCTCAGACACTCTCTGTCACGCTCTAACACTCGCTATCACTCTCTGACACTCTCAATCAATCTCTGACACTCTCTGACACTCTCTGACACTCTCAGACACTCTCAGACACTCACTATCACTCTCTGATACTCTCTGACACTCACTATCACTCTCTGATACTCTCTGACTCTCTCTATCACTCTCTGACACGCACTATCACTCTCTGACTCTCTCTGACACTCACTATCACTCGCAATCACTCTCTGACACACTCTGACACGTTCAGACACTCAGTGTCAATCTCTGAGTCTCTCTGACATTCTCTATCACTCTCTATCACTCTCTGACACACTCTGACACACTCTGACACTTTCAGACTCTCAGTGTCACTCTCTGACACTCTCTGACACACTCAGAGAATCACTATCACTCTCTGACACTCTCTGACACACTCTATCACTCTCTATCACTCTCTGACACTCTCTGACACTCTCGGACACACTCTATCACTCTCTATCACTCTCTGACACTCTCAGACACTCAGAAACACTCTCTGACACTCTCTGACACTCACTATCACTCTCTGACACTCCCTATCAATCTATGACACACTCTGACACTCTCTGACACTCTCTGACACTCACTATCACACTCTGACACTCCCTATCACCCTCTGACACTCTCTGACACTCTCTGACACTCTCTGACACTCGCTGACACTCTCACTATCACTCTCTGACACTCTCTGACAATCCCTATCACTCTCTGACACTCTCTATAACTCTCTGACAATCACTATCACTCTCAGACACTCACTATCACTCTCTGATACTCTCTGACACTCACTATCAGTCTCTGACACTCTCTATCTATCTCTGACACTCTCTGACACTCACTATCAATCTCTAACAGTCTCTATCACTCTCAGACACTCTCTATCCCTCTCAGACTCTCTCAGACACTCTCTATCACTGTCTGACACTCTCTCACACTCTCTGAAAATCTCTATATCTCTCTGACTCTCTCTACCACTCTCTGACACTCTCTGACACTCTCAGACACTCACTATCACTCTCTGATATTCTCTGACGCTCACTATCACTCTCTGATACTCTCTGACACTCAATATCACTCTCTGACACTCTCTGTCACTCTCTGACACTCTCTGGCACTCACTATCACTCTCTGACACTCACTATCACTCTCTGACACTCTCTATCACTCTCTGACACTCTCTGACACTCTCTATCACTCCCAGACACTCTCTATCACTCTCAGACACTCTCATACAATCTCTATCTCTCTCTGACACTCGCTATCATTCTCTATCACTCTCTGACACTCTCTGACACTTACTATCTCTCTCTGACACTCTCTATCACTCTCAGACTCTCTCAGACACTCACTATCACTCTCTGACACTCTCTATCACTCTCAGACACTCTCAGACACTCACTATCACTCTCTGACACTCTCTATCATTCTCTGATACTGTCTGACACTCTCTATCAATCTCTGACACTCTCTGACTCTCTCAGACACTCACTATCTCTCTCTGACACTCTCTATCAATCTCAGACTCTCTCAGAGACTCACTATCACTCTCTGACACTCTCTATCACTCTCAGACACTCTCAGACACTCACTATCACTCTCTGACGCTCACTATCACTCTCTGATACTCTTTGACACTCAATATCACTCTCTGACACTCGCTATCACTCTCTGACACTCTCTGACACTCTCTGGCAATCACTATCACTCTCTGACACACACTATCACTCTCTGACACTCTCTATCTCTCTCTGACACTCGCTATCACACTCTATCACTCTCTGACACTCACTATCTCTCTCTATCACTCTCTGACACTCTCAGACACTCTCTATCACTCTCTGACACTCTCTATCACTCTCAGACACTCTCAGACACTCACTATCACTCTCTGACGCTCACTATCACTCTCTGATACTCTTTGACACTCAATATCACTCTCTGACACTCGCTATCACTCTCTGACACTCTCTGACACTCTCTGGCAATCACTATCACTCTCTGACACACACTATCACTCTCTGACACTCTCTATCTCTCTCTGACACTCGCTATCACACTCTATCACTCTCTGACACTCACTATCTCTCTCTGACTCTCTCTCTCACTCTCTGACACTCTCTGAAACTCTCTATCTCTCTCTGAAACTCTCTATCACTCTCTGACACTCTCTGACACTCTCAGACACTAACTATCACTCTCTGATACTCTCTGGCACTCACTATCACTCTCTGATACTCTCTGACACTCACTATCACTCTCTGACACTTTCTATCACGCTCTGACACTCTCTGACACTCACTATCACTCTCTGACACTCTCTGACACTCACTATCACTGTCTGACACTCTCTATCACTCTCTGACACTCTCAGACACTTTCTATCACGCTCTGACACTCTCTGACACTCACTATCACTCTCTGACACTCTCTGACACTCACTATCACTGTCTGTCACTCTCTATCACTCTCTGACACTCTCAGACACTTACTATCACTCTCTGAACTCTCTATCACTCTCTGACACTCTCAGACAATCACTATCAATCTCTGACACTCTCTGACACTCTCCATTACTCTCGATAATCCTCTGACACTCTCTGATACTCTCAGACACTCACAGACACTCACTATAACTCTCTGCACTCTCTGACACTCTCTGACACTCTCGGTTACTCACTATCACTCTCTGATACTCTATGACAATCACTAAAACTCTCTGACACTCTCTAGTACTCTCTGACACTCTCTGACACTTTCTATCACTCTCTGACTCTCTCAGACACTCTCGCACTCTCACTATCACTCTCTGACATTCTCTGACACTCTCTGACATTCTCAGAAACTCTCAGACACTCACTATCACTCTCTGATACTCTCTGACACACACTATCACTCTCTGACACTCTCTATCACTCTCAGAAACTCTCTATCACTCTCTGACACTCTCAGACACTCACTATCACTCTCTGACACTCACTATCAGTCTCTGACACTCTCTCACACTCTCTGACACGCTCTGACACTCTGTATCACTCTCTGACACTCTCTGACACTCTCAGACACTCTCTGACACGCACTATCACTCTCTGACTCTCTCTGACACTCACTATCACTCTCAATCACTCTCTAACACACTCTGACACGCTCAGACACTCAATGTCACTCTCTGAGTCTCTCTGACATTCTCTATCACTCTCTATCACTCTCTGACACACTCTGACACTTTCAGACTCTCAGTGTCACTCTCTGAAACTCTCTGACACTCTCAGACAATCACTATCACTCTCTGACACTCTCTGACACACTCTATCTCTCTCTACCTCTCTCTGACACTCTCTGACACTCTCTGACACTCTCAGACACTCAGAGACAGTCTCTGACACTCTCTGACGCTCTCTGACACTCACTGTCACTCTCTGACACTCACTATCACTCTCTGACACTCCCTATCACTCTCTGACACTCTCTGACACTATCTGACACTGTCTAACACTCTCTGACACTCTCTCTATCACTCTCTGACACTCTCTGACACTCTCTGACACTCTCTGACACTCTCTGACAATCACTATCACTCTTAGACACTCACTATCACTCTCTGATACTCTCTGACACTCACTATCAGTCTCTGACACTCTCTATCTATCTCTGACACTCTCTGACACTCACTATCAATCTCTAACAGTCTCTATCACTCTCAGACACTCTCTATCACTCTCAGACACTCTCTATCACTCTCAGACTCTCTCAGACACTCTCGATCACTGTCTGACACTCTCTCACACTCTCTGAAACTCTCCATCTCTCTCTGACACTCTCTATCACTCTCTGACACTCTCTGACACTCTCAGACACTCACTATCACTCTCTGATATTATCTGACGCTCACTATCACTCTCTGATACTCTCTGACACTCAATATCACTCCCTGACACTCTCTATCACTCTCTGACACTCTGGCACTCACTATCACTCTCTGACACTCACTATCACTCTCTGACACTCTCTAACACTCTCTGACACACTCTATCACTCTCTGACACTCTCTGACACTCTCTGACACACATTATCTCTCGCTGACACTCTCTATTAATCTCAGACACTCTCAGACACTCACTATCACTCTCTGACACTCACTATCACTCTCTGACACTCTCTCAATCTCTCTGACACTCTCTGAAACTCTCTATCTCTCTCTGAAACTCTATATCACTCTCTGGCACTCTCTGACACTCTCAGACACTCTCAGACACTCACTATCACTCTCTGATATTCTCTGACACTCACTATCACTCTCTGATACTCTCTGACACTCACTATCACTCTCTGACACTCTCTATCAATCTCTGACACTCTCAGACACTCACTATCACTCACTGATACTCTCTGACACTCACTATCACTCTCTGATACTCTCTGACACTCACTATCACTCTCTGACACACTCTATCACTGTCTGACACTCTCAGACACTTACTATCACTCTCTGACACTCTCAGACACTTACTAACACTCTCTGACACTCTCTATCACTCTCTGACACTCTCTATCACTCTCTATCACTCTCTGACACTCTCTGATACTCTCAGACACTCACAGACATGCACTATCACTCTCTGACACTCACTGATACTCTCTGACACTCACTATTACTCTCTGACACTCTCTGACATTCTCAGACACTCTCGGACACTCACTATCACTCTCTGATACACTCTGACACTCACTATCACTCTCTGACAGTCACTAAAACTCTCTGACACTCTCTATCACTCTCTGACACTCTCCGACACTCACTATCACTCTCTGAAACTCTCTATCACGCTCTGACACTCTCTGACACTCACTATCACTGTCTGACACTCTCTATCACTCTCTGACACTCTCAGACACTTACTATCACTCTCTGACACTCTCCATCACTCTCTGACACTCTCAAACAATCACTATCAATCTCCGACACTCTCTGACACTCTCCATTACTCTCTATAACTCTCTGACACTCTCTAATTCTCTCAGACACTCACAGACACTCACTATTACTCTCTGACACTCTCTGACACTCTCTGTCACTCTCTGTCTCTCTCTGATACTCTGTGACACTCACTATCACCCTCTGACACTCTCTATCACTCTCTGACACTCTCTGACATTCTCAGACTCTCTCGGATACTCACTATCACTCTCTGATACTCTCTGACAATCACTAAAACTCTCTGACACTCTCTATCACTCTCTGACACTCTCTGACATTCTCCGACTCTCTCCGACACTCTCCGACACTCACTATCACTCTCTGACACTCTCTGACACTCTCATACACTCACTATCACTCTCTGACACTCTCTGACACTTTCTATCACTCTCTGATACTCTCCGAAAATCACTATCACTCTCTGACTCTCTCAGACACTCTCGGACACTCACTATCACTCTCTGATAGTCTCTGACACTCACTATCACTCTCTGACAGTCTCTATCACTCTGTGACACACTCTGACACTCATTATCACTCTCTGATACTCTCTGACACTCACTATCACTCTCTGACAGTCTCTATCACTCTCTGACACTCTCTGACACTCATTATCACTCTCTGACAGTCTCGATACCTCCTGACACTCTATATCACTCTCTAACACTCTCTATCAGTCTCTGACTCTCCCTGACACTCTCTAACACTCTCTATCACTCTCTGATACTTTCTGACACTCACTAACACTCTCTGACACTCTCTGACGCTCTCTATCACTCTCTGACACTCTCTGACACTCTCAGACACTCACTATCACTCCCTGATACTTCTGACAATCTCTATCACTCTCTGACACTCTCTATCAATGTCTGACACTCTCTGACACTCTCTATCCCTTCTTTGATACTCTCTGACACTCTCTGACACTCTCGGACACTCACTATCACTCTCTGACACTCACTATCACTCTCTGACACTCTCTATCTCTCTCTGACACTCACTATCACCCTCTGACACTCTCTGACACTCTCTGACACTCTCTGACACTCTCAGACTCTCTCTATCACTCTCCATCACTCTCTGACACTCACTATCACTCTCTGACACTCTCTGACACTCTCTATCACTCTCTGACACTCTCTGGCACGCTCTGACACTCTCTGACACTCTCTGACACTCTCTGACACTCTATTTCACTCTCTATCACTCTCTGACACTCTCAGACACTCTCTATCACTCTCTGACACTCTCTGACACTCTCGATCACACTCTATCACTCTCTGACACTCTCTGACACTCTCGATCACTCTCAATCACTCTCTGAAACTCTCAGACACTCTCTGACACTTTCTATCACTCTCTATCACTCTCTATCACTCTCTGACACTCTCTGACACTCTCAGACACTCTCTGACACTCTCTGAAACTCTCTATCACTCTCTATCACTCTCTGACACTCTCTGATACTCTCAGACACTCACAGACACGCACTATCACTCTCTGACACTCTCTGACACTCTCTGACACTCACTGATACTCTCTGACACTCACTATCACTCTCTGACACTCTCTGACATTCTCAGACTCTCTCGGACACTCACTATCACTCTCTGATACACTCTGACACTCACTATCACTCTCTGACAGTCACTAAAACTCTCTGACACTCTCTATCACTCTCTGACACTCTCCGACACTCACTATCACTCTCTGAAACTCACTATCACTCTCTGATACTCTCTGACACTCACTATCACTCTCTGACACACTCTATCACTGTCTGACACTCTCAGACACTTACTATCACTCTCTGACACTCTCAGACACTTACTAACACTCTCTGACACTCTCTATCACTCTCTGACACTCTCTATCACTCTCTATCACTCTCTGACACTCACTGATACTCTCTGACACTCACTATCACTCTCTGACACTCTCTGACATTCTCAGACACTCTCGGACACTCACTATCACTCTCTGATACACTCTGACACTCACTATCACTCTCTGACAGTCACTAAAACTCTCTGACACTCTCTATCACTCTCTGACACTCTCTGACACTCACTATCACTCTCTGAAACTCTCTATCACGCTCTGACACTCTCTGACACTCACTATCACTGTCTGACACTCTCTATCACTCTCTGACACTCTCAGACACTTACTATCACTCTCTGACACTCTCCATCACTCTCTGACACTCTCAAACAATCACTATCAATCTCCGACACTCTCTGACACTCTCCATTACTCTCTATAACTCTCTGACACTCTCTAATTCTCTCAGACACTCACAGACACTCACTATTACTCTCTGACACTCTCTGACACTCTCTGTCACTCTCTGTCACTCTCTGATACTCTGTGACACTCACTATCACCCTCTGACACTCTCTATCACTCTCTGACACTCTCTGACATTCTCAGACTCTCTCGGATACTCACTATCACTCTCTGATACTCTCTGACAATCACTAAAACTCTCTGACACTCTCTATCACTCTCTGACACTCTCTGACATTCTCCGACTCTCTCCGACACTCTCCGACACTCACTATCACTCTCTGACACTCTCTGACACTCTCATACACTCACTATCACTCTCTGACACTCTCTGACACTTTCTATCACTCTCTGATACTCTCCGAAAATCACTATCACTCTCTGACTCTCTCAGACACTCTCGGACACTCACTATCACTCTCTGATAGTCTCTGACACTCACTATCACTCTCTGACAGTCTCTATCACTCTGTGACACACTCTGACACTCATTATCACTCTCTGATACTCTCTGACACTCACTATCACTCTCTGACAGTCTCTATCACTCTCTGACACTCTCTGACACTCATTATCACTCTCTGACAGTCTCGATACCTCCTGACACTCTATATCACTCTCTGACACTCTCTATCAGTCTCTGACTCTCCCTGACACTCTCTAACACTCTCTATCACTCTCTGATACTTTCTGACACTCACTAACACTCTCTGACACTCTCTGACGCTCTCTATCACTCTCTGACACTCTCTGACACTCTCAGACACTCACTATCACTCCCTGATACTTCTGACACTCTCTATCACTCTCTGACACTCTCTATCAATGTCTGACACTCTCTGACACTCTCTATCCCTTCTTTGATACTCTCTGACACTCACGAACACTCTCTGACACTCTCTGACACTCTCGATCACTCTCTGACACTCTCAGACACTCTCGGACACTCACTATCACTCTCTGACACTCACTATCACTCTCTGACACTCTCTATCTCTCTCTGACACTCACTATCACCCTCTGACACTCTCTATCTCACTCTGACACTCTCTGTCCCTCTCTAACACTCTCTGACACTCTCTGACAATCTCAGACTTTCTCATGCACTCACTATCACTCTCTGACATTCTCTGACACTCTCTGACTTTCTCACAAACTCTCAGACACTCACTATCACTCTCTGATACTCTCTGACACACACTATCACTCTCTGATACTCTCTATCAATCCCTGACACTCACTATCACTCTCAGAAGCTCTCGATCACTCTCAGACAATCTCAGACACTCACTATCACGCTCTGACACTCACTATCACTCTCTGACACTCTCTGACACTCTCTGACACTCTCTATCACTATCTGACACTCTCTGACACTCTCAGACACTCTCAGACACTCACTATCACTCTCTGATACTCTCTGACACTCACTATCACTCTCTGATACTCTCTGACACTCTCTATCACTCTCTGACACGCACTATCACTCTCTGACTCTCTCTGACACTCACTATCACTCACAATCACTCTCTGACACACTCTGACACGCTCAGACACTCAGTGTCACTCTCTGAGTCTCTCTGACATTCTCTATCACTCTCTATCACTCTCTGACACACTCTGACACACTCTGACACTTTCAGACTCTCAGTGTCACTCTCTGACACTCTCTGACACTCTCAGACAATCACTATCACTCTCTGACACTCTGACACACTCTGACACACTCTATCACTCTCTATCACTGTCTGACACTCTCAGACACTCAGAGACACTCTCTGACACTCTCTGACACTCACTATCACTCTCTGACACTCCCTATCAATCTCTGACACACTCTGACACTCTCTGACACTCTCTGACACTCACTATCACTCTCTGACACTCTCTGGCACTCTCACTATCACTCTCTGACACTCTCTGACACTCTCTGATACTCTCCATTACTCTCTGACAATCACTATCACTCTCAGACACTCACTATCACTCTCTGATACTCTCTGACACTCACTATCAGTATCTGACACTCTCTATCTATCTCTGACACTCTCTGACACTCACTATCAATCTCTAACAGTCTCTATCACTCTCAGACACTCTCTATCACTCTCAGACTCTCTCAGACACTCTCTATCACTGTCTGACACTCTCTCACACTCTCTGAAACTCTCTATCTCTCTCTGACACTCTCTACCACTCTCTGACACTCTCTGACACTCTCAGACACTCACTATCACTCTCTGATATTCTCTGACGCTCACTATCACTCTCTGATACTCTCTGACACTCAATATCACTCTCTGACACTCTCTGTCACTCTCTGACACTCTCTGGTACTCACTATCACTCTCTGACACTCACTATCACTCTCTGACACTCTCTATCACTCTCTGACACTCTCAGACACTCACTATCACTCTCTGACACTCTCTCACACTCTCTGACACTCTCTATCACTCTCTGACACTCTCTATCACTCTCAGACACTCACTATCACTCTCTGATACTCACTATCAGTCTCTGACACTCTCTATCTCTCTCTGACACTCGCTATCATTCTCTATCACTCTCTGACACTCTCTGACACTCACTATCTCTCTCTGACACTCTCTGACACTCTCTGACACTCTCTGACACTCTCTATCACTCTCTGACACTCTCTATTACTCTCTGACAATCACTATCACTCTCAGACACTCACTATCACTCTCTGATACTCTCTGGCACTCACTATCACTCTCTGACACTCACTATCACTCTCTGACACTCTCTATCATTCTATGACCCTCTCAGACACTCACTATCACTCTCTGACACTCTCTGACACTCTCTGACACTCACTATCTCTCTCTGACATTCACTATCACTCTCTGACACACTCTATCACTGTCTGACACTCTCAGACACTTACTATCACTCTCTGACACTCTCAGACACTTACTAACACTCTCTGACACTCTCTATCACTCTCTGACACTCTCTATCACTCTCTATCACTCTCTGACACTCTCTGATACTCTCAGACACTCACAGACACTCACTATCACTCTCTGACACTCTCTGACAATCTCTGACACTCTCTGACACTCTCTGATACTCTCTGACACTCACTATCACTCTCTGACACTCTCTATCACTCTCTGACACTCTCTGACATTCTCAGACACTCTCGGACACTCACTATCACTCTCTGATACACTCTGACACTCACTATCACTCTCTGACAGTCACTAAAACTCTCTGACACTCTCTATCACTCTCCGACACTCTCCGACACTCTCCGACACTCTCTGACACTCTCTGACACTCTCTGAAACTCACTATCACTCTCTGACACTCTCTGACACTCTCTGACACTCTCATACACTCACTATCACTCTCTGGCACTCTCTGACTCTCTCTGACACTCTCTGACACTCTCTCACACTCTCTCACACTCTCTGAAACTCTCTATCTCTCTCTGACACTCTCTATCACTCTCTGACACTCGCTATCACTCTCTGACACTCTCTGATACACTCTGGCAATCACTATCACTCTCTGACACTCACTATCACTCTCTGACACTCTCTATCACTCTCTGACACTCTCAGACACTCACTATCACTCTCTGACACTCTCTCCCACTCTCTGACACACTCCATCACTCTCTGACACTCTCTATCACTCTTAGACACTCTCAGACACTCACTATCACTCTCTGACACTCACTATCTCTCTCTGACTCTCTCTATCACTCTCAGACACACTCTATCACTCTCAGACACTCTCAGACACTCACTATCACTCTCTGACACTCACTATCACTCTCTGACACTCTCTCACACTCTCTGACACTCTCTGAAACTCTCTGACACTCTCAGACACTCTCAGACACTCACTATCACTCTCTGATACTCTTTGGCACTCACTATCACTCTCTGATACTCTCTGACACTCACTATCACTCTCTGACACTCTCTATCACGCTCTGACACTCTCTGACACTCACTATCACACTCTGACACTCTCTGACACTCACTATCACTGTCTGACACTCTCTATCACTCTTTGACACTCTCAGACACTTACTATCACTCTCTGACACTCTCCATCACTCTCTGACACTCTCAAACAATCACTATCAATCTCTGACACTCTCTGACACTCTCCATTACTCTCTATAACTCTCTGACACTCTCTGATACTCTCAGACACTCACAGACACTCACTATCACTTTCTGACACTCTCTGACACTCTCTGACACTCTCTGACAATCTCTTTCACTCTCTGATACTCTGTGACACTCACTATCACCCTCTGACACTCTCTATCACTCTCTGACACTCTCTGACATTCTCAGACTCTCTCGGATACTCACTATCACTCTCTGATACTCTCTGACAATCAGTAAAACTCTCTGACACTCTCTATCACTCTCTGGCACTCTCTGACACTCTCTGACACTCTCCGACTCTCTCCGACACTCTCCGACACTCACTATCACTCTCCGACTCTCTCCGACACTCTCCGACACTCACTATCACTCTCTGACACTCTCTGACACTCTCATACACTCACTATCACTCTCTGACACTCTCTGACACTTTCTATCACTCTCTGATACTTTCCGAAAATCACTATCACTCTCTGACTCTCTCAGACACTCTCGGACACTCACTATCACTCTCTGATACTCTCTGACACTCACTATCACTCTCTGACTATCGCTATCACTCTGTGACACTCTCTGACACTCATTATCACTCTCTGATACTCTCTGACAATCACTATCACTCTCTGACAGTCTCTATCACTCTCTGACACTCTCTGACACTCATTATTACTCTCTGACAGTCTCGATACCTCCTGACACTCTATATCACTCTCTGACACTCTCTATCAGTCTCAGACACTCTCTGACACTCTCTATCACTCTCTGACTCTCCCTGACACTCTCTAACACTCTCTATCACTCTCTGATACTTTCTGACAATCACTAACACTCTCTATCACTCTCTGACACTCTCTGACACTCTCTGACACTCTCAGACACTCTCGGACACTCTCGGACACTCACTATCACTCTCTGATACTTCTGACACTCTCTATCACTCTCTGACACTTCTTTGATACTCTCTGACACTCACGAACACTCTCTGACACTCTCTGACACTCTCGATCACTCTCTGACACTCTCGGACACTCACTATCACTCTCTGACACTTACTATCACTCTCTGACACTCTCTATCACTCTCTGACACTCGCTATCACTCTCTGACACTCTCTGATACACTCTGGCAATCACTATCACTCTCTGACACTCACTATCACTCTCTGACACTCTCTATCACTCTCTGACACTCTCAGACACTCACTATCACTCTCTGACACTCTCTCCCACTCTCTGACACACTCCATCACTCTCTGACACTCTCTATCACTCTTAGACACTCTCAGACACTCACTATCACTCTCTGACACTCACTATCTCTCTCTGACTCTCTCTATCACTCTCAGACACACTCTATCACTCTCAGACACTCTCAGACACTCACTATCACTCTCTGACACTCACTATCACTCTCTGACACTCTCTCACACTCTCTGACACTCTCTGAAACTCTCTGACACTCTCAGACACTCTCAGACACTCACTATCACTCTCTGATACTCTTTGGCACTCACTATCACTCTCTGATACTCTCTGACACTCACTATCACTCTCTGACACTCTCTATCACGCTCTGACACTCTCTGACACTCACTATCACACTCTGACACTCTCTGACACTCACTATCACTGTCTGACACTCTCTATCACTCTTTGACACTCTCAGACACTTACTATCACTCTCTGACACTCTCCATCACTCTCTGACACTCTCAAACAATCACTATCAATCTCTGACACTCTCTGACACTCTCCATTACTCTCTATAACTCTCTGACACTCTCTGATACTCTCAGACACTCACAGACACTCACTATCACTTTCTGACACTCTCTGACACTCTCTGACACTCTCTGACAATCTCTTTCACTCTCTGATACTCTGTGACACTCACTATCACCCTCTGACACTCTCTATCACTCTCTGACACTCTCTGACATTCTCAGACTCTCTCGGATACTCACTATCACTCTCTGATACTCTCTGACAATCAGTAAAACTCTCTGACACACTCTATCACTCTCTGGCACTCTCTGACACTCTCTGACACTCTCCGACTCTCTCCGACACTCTCCGACACTCACTATCACTCTCCGACTCTCTCCGACACTCTCCGACACTCACTATCACTCTCTGACACTCTCTGACACTCTCATACACTCACTATCACTCTCTGACACTCTCTGACACTCTCTCACACTCTCTCACACTCTCTGAAACTCTCTATCTCTCTCTGACACTCTCTATCACTCTCTGACACTCGCTATCACTCTCTGACACTCTCTGATACACTCTGGCAATCACTATCACTCTCTGACACTCACTATCACTCTCTGACACTCTCTATCACTCTCTGACACTCTCAGACACTCACTATCACTCTCTGACACTCTCTCCCACTCTCTGACACACTCCATCACTCTCTGACACTCTCTATCACTCTTAGACACTCTCAGACACTCACTATCACTCTCTGACACTCACTATCTCTCTCTGACTCTCTCTATCACTCTCAGACACACTCTATCACTCTCAGACACTCTCAGACACTCACTATCACTCTCTGACACTCACTATCACTCTCTGACACTCTCTCACACTCTCTGACACTCTCTGAAACTCTCTGACACTCTCAGACACTCTCAGACACTCACTATCACTCTCTGATACTCTTTGGCACTCACTATCACTCTCTGATACTCTCTGACACTCACTATCACTCTCTGACACTCTCTATCACGCTCTGACACTCTCTGACACTCACTATCACACTCTGACACTCTCTGACACTCACTATCACTGTCTGACACTCTCTATCACTCTTTGACACTCTCAGACACTTACTATCACTCTCTGACACTCTCCATCACTCTCTGACACTCTCAAACAATCACTATCAATCTCTGACACTCTCTGACACTCTCCATTACTCTCTATAACTCTCTGACACTCTCTGATACTCTCAGACACTCACAGACACTCACTATCACTTTCTGACACTCTCTGACACTCTCTGACACTCTCTGACAATCTCTTTCACTCTCTGATACTCTGTGACACTCACTATCACCCTCTGACACTCTCTATCACTCTCTGACACTCTCTGACATTCTCAGACTCTCTCGGATACTCACTATCACTCTCTGATACTCTCTGACAATCAGTAAAACTCTCTGACACTCTCTATCACTCTCTGGCACTCTCTGACACTCTCTGACACTCTCCGACTCTCTCCGACACTCTCCGACACTCACTATCACTCTCCGACTCTCTCCGACACTCTCCGACACTCACTATCACTCTCTGACACTCTCTGACACTCTCATACACTCACTATCACTCTCTGACACTCTCTGACACTTTCTATCACTCTCTGATACTTTCCGAAAATCACTATCACTCTCTGACTCTCTCAGACACTCTCGGACACTCACTATCACTCTCTGATACTCTCTGACACTCACTATCACTCTCTGACTATCGCTATCACTCTGTGACACTCTCTGACACTCATTATCACTCTCTGATACTCTCTGACAATCACTATCACTCTCTGACAGTCTCTATCACTCTCTGACACTCTCTGACACTCATTATTACTCTCTGACAGTCTCGATACCTCCTGACACTCTATATCACTCTCTGACACTCTCTATCAGTCTCAGACACTCTCTGACACTCTCTATCACTCTCTGACTCTCCCTGACACTCTCTAACACTCTCTATCACTCTCTGATACTTTCTGACAATCACTAACACTCTCTATCACTCTCTGACACTCTCTGACACTCTCTGACACTCTCAGACACTCTCGGACACTCTCGGACACTCACTATCACTCTCTGATACTTCTGATACTCTCTATCACTCTCTGACACTTCTTTGATACTCTCTGACACTCACGAACACTCTCTGACACTCTCTGACACTCTCGATCACTCTCTGACACTCTCGGACACTCACTATCACTCTCTGACACTTACTATCACTCTCTGACACTCTCTATCACTCTCTGACACTCTCTGACACTCTCTGACACTCTCAGACACTCTCAGACACTCACTATCACTCTCTGATACTCTCAGACACTCACTATCACTCTCTGATACTCTCAGACACTCACTATCACTCTCTGACTCTCTCTGACACTCACTATCACTCGCAATCACTCTCTGACACACTCTGACACGTTCAGACACTCAGTG
Organism: Heterodontus francisci; assembly: GCF_036365525.1. Classification (NCBI taxonomy): domain Eukaryota; kingdom Metazoa; phylum Chordata; class Chondrichthyes; order Heterodontiformes; family Heterodontidae; genus Heterodontus; species Heterodontus francisci. The sequence continues at coordinate 208,489 of NW_027141025.1, forward strand.
TCACTCTCTGAGTCTCTCTGACATTCTCTATCACTCTCTATCACTCTCTGACACACTCTGACACACTCTGACACTTTCAGACTCTCAGTGTCACTCTCTGACATTCTCTGACACACTCAGACAATCACTATCACTCTCTGACGCTCTCTGACACACTCTATCACTCTCTATCACTCTCTGACACTCTCTGACACTCTCTGACACACTCTATCACTCTCTATCACTCTCTATCACTCTCTGACACTCTCAGACACTCAGAGACACTCTCTGACACTCACTATCACTCTCTGACACTCCCTATCAATCTATGACACACTCTGACACTCTCTGACACTCTCTGACACTCACTATCACTCTCTGACACTCCCTATCACCCTCTGACACACTCTGACACTCTCTGACACTCTCTAACACTCTCTGACACTCTCTGACACTCGCTGACACTCTCACTATCACTCTCTGACACTCTCTGACACTCTCTGACACTCCCTATCACTCTCTCACACTCTCTATAACTCTCTGACTATCACTATCACTCTCAGACACTCACTGTCACTCTCTGATACTCTCTGACACTCACTATCAGTCTCTGACACTCTCTATCTATCTCTGACACTCTCTGACACTCACTATCAATCTCTAACAGTCTCTATCACTCTCAGACACTCTCTATCCCTCTCAGACTCTCTCAGACACTCTCTATCACTGTCTGACACTCTCTCACACTCTCTGAAACTCTCTATATCTCTCTGAATCTCTCTACCACTCTCTGACACTCTCTGACACTCTCAGACACTCACTATCACTCTCTGATATTCTCTGACGCTCACTATCACTCTCTGATACTCTCTGACACTCAATATCACTCTCTGACACTCTCTGTCACTCTCTGACACTCTCTGGCACTCACTATCACTCTCTGACACTCACTATCACTCTCTGACACTCTCTATCACTCTCTGACACTCTCTGACACTCTCTATCACTCTCAGACACTCACTATCACTCTCAGACACTCTCATACACTCTCTATCTCTCTCTGACACTCGCTATCATTCTCTATCACTCTCTGACACTCTCTGACACTCTCTATCACTCTCAGACTCTCTCAGACACTCACTATCACTCTCTGACACTCTCTATCACTCTCAGACACTCTCAGACACTCACTATCACTCTCTGACACTCTCTATCATTCTCTGATACTGTCTGACACTCTCTATCAATCTCTGACACTCTCTGACTCTCTCAGACACTCACTATCTCTCTCTGACACTCTCTATCACTCTCAGACTCTCTCAGACACTCACTATCACTCTCTGACACTCTCTATCACTCTCAGACACTCACTATCACTCTCTGACGCTCACTATCACTCTCTGATACTCTCTGACGCTCAATATCACTCTCTGACACTCGCTATCACTCTCTGACACTCTCTGACACTCTCTGGCAATCACTATCACTCTCTGACACTCACTATCACTCTCTGACACTCTCTATCACTCTCTGACACTCTCAGACACTCACTATCACTCTCTGACACTCTCTATCTCTCTCTGACACTCGCTATCACACTCTATCACTCTCTGACACTCACTATCTCTCTCTGACACTCTCTATCAATCTCAGACACTCTCTACCACTCTCAGACACTCTCAGACACTCACTATCACTCTCTGACACTCACTGTCACTCTCTGACTCTCTCTCACACTCTCTGACACTCTCTGAAACTCTCTATCTCTCTCTGAAACTCTCTATCACTCTCTGACACTCTCTGACTCTCTCTGACACTCTCAGACACTAACTATCACTCTCTGATACTCTCTGGCACTCACTATCACTCTCTGATACTCTCTGACACTCACTATCACTCTCTGACACTTTCTATCACGCTCTGACACTCTCTGACACTCACTATCACTCTCTGACACTCTCTGACACTCACTATCACTGTCTGACACTCTCAGACACTTTCTATCACGCTCTGACACTCTCTGACACTCACTATCACTCTCTGACACTCTCTGACACTCACTATCACTCTCTGACACTCTCAGACACTTTCTATCACGCTCTGACACTCTCTGACACTCACTATCACTCTCTGACACTCACTATCACTGTCTGACACTCTCTATCACTCTCTGACACTCTCAGACTCTTACTATCACTCTCTGACACTCTCTATCACTCTCTGACACTCTCAGACAATCACTATCAATCTCTGACACTCTCTGACACTCTCCATTACTCTCGATAATCCTCTGACACTCTCTGATACTCTCAGACACTCACAGACACTCACTATAACTCTCTGCACTCTCTGACACTCTCTGACACTCTCTGTCACTCTCTGATACTCTCTGACACTCACTATCACTCTCTGACACTCTCAATCACTCTCTGACATTCTCAGACTCTCTCGGATACTCACTATCACTCTCTGATACTCTATGACAATCACTAAAACTCTCTGACACTCTCTAGTACTCTCTGACACTCTCTGACACTTTCCGACTCTCTCCGACACTCTCCGACACTCACTATGACTCTCTGACACTCTCTGACACTCTCTGACACTCTCATACTCTCACTATCACTCTCTGACACTCTCTGACACTTTCTATCACTCTCTGACTCTCTCAGACACTCTCGCACACTCACTATCACTCTCTGATACTCTCTGACACTCACTATCACAATCTGACAGTCTCTATCACTCTCTGACACTCATTATCACTCTCTGACAGTCTCGATAACTCTCTGACACTCTATATCACTCTCTGAAACTCTCTATCACTCTCTGACACTCTCTGACACTCACTATCACTCTCTGACTCTCCCTGACACTCTCTATATCACTCTCTCATATTTTCTGACACTCACTAACACTTTCTGACACTCTCTATCACTCTCTGACACTCTCTGACACTCTCAGACACTCACTATCACTCTCTGATACTCTCTGACACACACTATCACTCTCTGACACTCTCTATCACTCTCAGAAACTCTCTATCACTCTCTGACACTCTCAGACACTCACTATCACTCTCGGACACTCACTATCACTCTCTGACTCTCTCTCACACTCTCTGACACTCTCTGAAACTCTCTATCTCTCTCTGAAACTCTCTATCACTCTCTGACACTCTCTGACACTCTCTGACACTCTCAGACACTCTCAGACACTAACTATCACTCTCTGATACTCTCTGGCACTCACTATCACTCTCTGATACTCTCTGACACTCACTATCACTCTCTGACACTTTCCATCACGCTCTGACACTCTCTGACACTCACTATCACTCTCTGACACTCTCTGACACTCACTATCACTGTCTGGCACTCTCTATGACTCTCTGACACTCTCAGACACTTACTATCACTCTCTGACACTCTCTATCACTCTCTGACACTCTCAGACAATCACTATCAATCTCTGACACTCTCTGACACTCTCCATTACTCTCGATAATCCTCTGACACTCTCTGATACTCTCAGACACTCACAGACACTCACTATAACTCTCTGCACTCTCTGACACTCTCTGACACTCTCTATCACTCTCTGATACTCTCTGACACTCACTATCACTCTCTGACACTCTCAATCACTCTCTGACATTCTCAGACTCTCTCGGATACTCACTATCACTCTCTGATACTCTCTGACAATCACTAAAACTCTCTGACACTCTCTAGTACTCTCTGACACTCTCTGACACTCTCCGACTCTCTCCGACACTCTCCGACACTCACTATCAATCTCTGACACTCTCTGACACTCTCATACACTCACTATCACTCTCTGACACTCTCTGACACTTTCTATCACTCTCTGACTCTCTCAGACACTCTCGCACACTCACTATCACTCTCTGATACTCTCTGACACTCACTATCACAATCTGACAGTCTCTATCACTCTCTGACACTCATTATCACTCTCTGACAGTCTCGATAACTCTCTGACACTCTATATCACTCTCTGAAACTCTCTATCAGTCTCTGACACTCTCTGACTCGCTCTGACACTCTCTATCACTCTCTGACTCTCCCTGACACTCTCTATATCACTCTCTGATATTTTCTGACACTCACTAACACTTTCTGACACTCTCTATCACTCTCTGACACTCTCTGACACTCTCTGACACTCTCAGACAATCTCAGACACTCTCGTACACTCACCATCACTTCTTTGATATTCTCTGACACTCATGAACACTCTCTGACACTCTCTGACACTCTCTGACACTCTCTGATACTCTCAGAGACTCTCGGACTCTCACTGTCACTCTCTGACACTCACTATCACTCTCTGACACTCTCTATCTCTCTCTGACACTCGCTGTCCCTCTCTAACACTCTCTGACACTCTCTGACACTCTCAGACAGTCTCAGACACTCACTATCACTCTCTGATGCTCTCTGACACTCACTATCACTCTCTATCTCTCTCTGCCATCTCTATCACACTCTATCACTCTCTGACACTCACTATCTCTCTCTGATACTCTCTATCACTCTCTGACACTCTCTATCACTCTCTGACACTCTCTGACACTCACTATCACTGTTTGACAATCTCTATCACTCTTTGACACTCTCAGACACTGACTATCACTCTCTGACACTCTCTATCACTCTCTGACACTCTCAGACAATCACTATCACTCTCTGACACTCTCTATCACTCTCAGACACTCACTTTCACTCTCTGACACTCTCTATCTCTCTCTGACACTCGCTATCATTTTCTATCAATCTCTGACACTCTCTGACACTCACTATCTCACTCTGACACTCTCTAACACTCTCAGACACTCTCTATCACTCTCAGACTCTCTCAGACACTCACTATCACTCTCTGACACTCACTATCACTCTCTGACACGCTCTCACACTCTCTGATACTCTCGGAAACTCTCTATCTCTCTCTGAAACTCTCTATCGCTCTCTGACACTCTCTGACACTCTCTGACACTCTCTGACACGCTCTCTCACTCTCAGACACTCACTATCACTCTCTGATACTCTCTGACACTCACTATCACTCTCTGATACTCTCGGACACTCACTATCATTCTCTGACACTCACCATCACCCTCTGACACTCTCTGACACTCTCTGACACTCACTATCATTCTCTGACACTCTCTGACACTCACTATCACTCTCTGACACTCTCTATCACTCTCTGACACTCTCAGTCACTTACTATCACTCTCTGACACTCTCTGACACTCTCTATCACTCTCTGACACTCTCTATCACTCTCTGTCACTCTCTGACACTCTCTGACACTCTCAGAAAATCATTATCACTCTCTGACACTCTCTGACACTCACTATCACGCTCTGACACTCTCTGACACTCACTGTCACTCTCTGACACTCTCTGACACTCACAATCACTCTCTGATACTCTCTGACACTCTCTATCACTCTCTATCACTCTCTGACACTCGAAGACACTCACTTTCACTCACTTTCACTCTCTGACACTCTCTGACACTCTCTGATACTCTCTGACACTCACTGTCAATCTCTATCACTCTGTGACACTCTCTGACATTCTCAGACACTCTCGGACACTCACTATCACTCTCTGATACTCTCTGACACTCACTATCACTCTCTGACACTCTCTGACACTCTCTATCACTCTCTATCACTCTCTGACACACTCTGACTCTCTCTATCACTCTCTGACACTCTCTATCACTCTCTATCACTCTCTGACACTCTCTGACACTCTCAGACTCTCTCTGACACTCTCTATCAATCTCTATCACTCTCTGACACACTCTGACACTCTCTATCACTCTCTGACACACTCTGACTCTCTCTATCACTCTCTGACACTCTCTGTCACTCTCTATCACTCTCTGACACTCTCTGACACTCTCTGACACTCTCAGACTCTCTCTGACACTCTCTATCAATCTCTATTACTCTCTGACACACTCTGACACTCTCTATCACTCTCTGACACTCTCTGGCACGCTCTGACACTCTCTGACACTCTCTATCACTCTCTGACACTCTCTGGCACGCTCTGACACTCTCTGACACTCTCTGACACTCTCTTTCACTCTCTATCACTCTCTGACACTCTCAGACACTCACTATCACTCTCTGACACTCTCTGACACTCTCTATCACTCTCTGACACTCTCTGGCACGCTCTGACACTCTCTGACACTCTCTTTCACTCTCTATCACTCTCTGACATTCTCAGACACTCTCTATCACTCTCTGACACTCTCTGACACTCTCGATCACTCTCTATCACTCTCTGAAACTCTCAGACACTCTCTGACACTTTCTATCACTCTCTATCACTCTCTATCACTCTCTATCACTCTCTGACACTCTCTGATACTCTCTATCACTCTCTATCACTCTCAGACACTCACTGTCACTCTCTATCAATCTCTGACACTCTCTTACACTCTCCATTACTCTCGATAATCCTCTGACACTCTCTGATACTCTCAGACACTCACAGACACTCACTATAACTCTCTGCACTCTCTGACACTCTCTGACACTCTCTGTCACTCTCTGATACTCTCTGACACTCACTATCACTCTCTGACACTCTCAATCACTCTCTGACATTCTCAGACTCTCTCGGATACTCACTATCACTCTCTGATACTCTATGACAATCACTAAAACTCTCTGACACTCTCTAGTACTCTCTGACACTCTCTGACACTTTCCGACTCTCTCCGACACTCTCCGACACTCACTATGACTCTCTGACACTCTCTGACACTCTCTGACACTCTCATACACTCACTATCACTCTCTGACACTCTCTGACACTTTCTATCACTCTCTGACTCTCTCAGACACTCTCGCACACTCACTATCACTCTCTGATACTCTCTGACACTCACTATCACAATCTGACAGTCTCTATCACTCTCTGACACTCATTATCACTCTCTGACAGTCTCGATAACTCTCTGACACTCTATATCACCCTCTGAAACTCTCTATCACTCTCTGACACTCTCTGACACTCACTATCACTCTCTGACTCTCCCTGACACTCTCAGACACTCACTATCACTCTCTGATACTCTCTGACACACACTATCACTCTCTGACACTCTCTATCACTCTCAGAAACTCTCTATCACTCTCTGACACTCTCAGACACTCACTATCACTCTCGGACACTCACTATCACTCTCTGACTCTCTCTCACACTCTCTGACACTCTCTGAAACTCTCTATCTCTCTCTGAAACTCTCTATCACTCTCTGACACTCTCTGACACTCTCTGACACTCTCAGACACTCTCAGACACTAACTATCACTCTCTGATACTCTCTGGCACTCACTATCACTCTCTGATACTCTCTGACACTCACTATCACTCTCTGACACTTTCCATCACGCTCTGACACTCTCTGACACTCACTATCACTCTCTGACACTCTCTGACACTCACTATCACTGTCTGACACTCTCTATGACTCTCTGACACTCTCAGACACTTACTATCACTCTCTGACACTCTCTATCACTCTCTGACACTCTCAGACAATCACTATCAATCTCTGACACTCTCTGACACTCTCCATTACTCTCGATAATCCTCTGACACTCTCTGATACTCTCAGACACTCACAGACACTCACTATAACTCTCTGCACTCTCTGACACTCTCTGACACTCTCTATCACTCTCTGATACTCTCTGACACTCACTATCACTCTCTGACACTCTCAATCACTCTCTGACATTCTCAGACTCTCTCGGATACTCACTATCACTCTCTGATACTCTCTGACAATCACTAAAACTCTCTGACACTCTCTAGTACTCTCTGACACTCTCTGACACTCTCCGACTCTCTCCGACACTCTCCGACACTCACTATCAATCTCTGACACTCTCTGACACTCTCATACACTCACTATCACTCTCTGACACTCTCTATCACTCTCTGACACTCTCAGTCACTTACTATCACTCTCTGACACTCTCTGACACTCTCTATCACTCTCTGACACTCTCTATCACTCTCTGTCACTCTCTGACACTCTCTGACACTCTCAGAAAATCATTATCACTCTCTGACACTCTCTGACACTCACTATCACGCTCTGACACTCTCTGACACTCACTGTCACTCTCTGATACTCTCTGACACTCTCTGACACTCACAATCTCTCTCTGATACTCTCTGACACTCTCTATCACTCTCTATCACTCTCTGACACTCGAAGACACTCACTTTCACTCACTTTCACTCTCTGACACTCTCTGACACTCTCTGATACTCTCTGACACTCACTGTCAATCTCTATCACTCTGTGACACTCTCTGACATTCTCAGACACTCTCGGACACTCACTATCACTCTCTGATACTCTCTGACACTCACTATCACTCTCTGACACTCTCTATCACTCTCTATCACTCTCTGACACACTCTGACTCTCTCTATCACTCTCTGACACTCTCTATCACTCTCTATCACTCTCTGACACTCTCTGACACTCTCTGACACTCTCAGACTCTCTCTGACACTCTCTATCAATCTTTATCACTCTCTGACACACTCTGACACTCTCTATCACTCTCTGACACACTCTGACTCTCTCTATCACTCTCTGACACTCTCTATCACTCTCTATCACTCTCTGACACTCTCTGACACTCTCTGACACTCTCAGACTCTCTCTGACACTCTCTATCAATCTCTATTACTCTCTGACACACTCTGACACTCTCTATCACGCTCTGACACTCTCTGGCACGCTCTGACACTCTCTGACACTCTCTATCACTCTCTGACACTCTCTGGCACGCTCTGACACTCTCTGACACTCTCTGACACTCTCTTTCACTCTCTATCACTCTCTGACACTCTCAGACACTCACTATCACTCTCTGACACTCTCTGACACTCTCTATCACTCTCTGACACTCTCTGGCACGCTCTGACACTCTCTGACACTCTCTGACACTCTCTTTCAATCTCTATCACTCTCTGACACTCTCAGACACTCTCTATCACTCTCTGACACTCTCTGACACTCTCGATCACTCTCTATCACTCTCTGAAACTCTCAGACACTCACTATCACTCTCTATCAATCTCTGACACTCTCTGACACTCTCCATTACTCTCGATAATCCTCTGACACTCTCTGATACTCTCAGACACTCACAGACACTCACTATAACTCTCTGCACTCTCTGACACTCTCTGACACTCTCTGTCACTCTCTGATACTCTCTGACCCTCACTATCACTCTCTGACACTCTCAATCACTCTCTGACATTCTCAGACTCTCTCGGATACTCACTATCACTCTCTGATACTCTATGACAATCACTAAAACTCTCTGACACTCTCTAGTACTCTCTGACACTCTCTGACACTTTCCGACTCTCTCCGACACTCTCCGACACTCACTATGACTCTCTGACACTCTCTGACACTCTCTGACACTCTCATACACTCACTATCACTCTCTGACACTCTCTGACACTTTCTATCACTCTCTGACTCTCTCAGACACTCTCGCACACTCACTATCACTCTCTGATACTCTCTGACACTCACTATCACAATCTGACAGTCTCTATCACTCTCTGACACTCATTATCACTCTCTGACAGTCTCGATAACTCTCTGACACTCTATATCACTCTCTGAAACTCTCTATCACTCTCTGACACTCTCTGACACTCACTATCACTCTCTGACTCTCCCTGACACTCTCTATATCACTCTCTGATATTTTCTGACACTCACTAACACTTTCTGACACTCTCTATCACTCTCTGACACTCTCTGACACTCTCAGACACTCACTATCACTCTCTGATACTCTCTGACACACACTATCACTCTCTGACACTCTCAATCACTCTCAGAAACTCTCTATCACTCTCTGACACTCTCAGACACTCACTATCACTCTCGGACACTCACTATCACTCTCTGACTCTCTCTCACACTCTCTGACACTCTCTGAAACTCTCTATCTCTCTCTGAAACTCTCTATCACTCTCTGACACTCTCTGACACTCTCTGACACTCTCAGACACTCTCAGACACTAACTATCACTCTCTGACACTCTCTGGCACTCACTATCACTCTCTGATACTCTCTGACACTCACTATCACTCTCTGACACTTTCCATCACGCTCTGATACTCTCTGACACTCACTATCACTCTCTGACACTCTCTGACACTCACTATCACTGTCTGACACTCTCTATGACTCTCTGACACTCTCAGACACTTACTATCACTCTCTGACACTCTCTATCACTCTCTGACACTCTCAGACAATCACTATCAATCTCTGACACTCTCTGACACTCTCCATTACTCTCGATAATCCTCTGACACTCTCTGATACTCTCAGACACTCACAGACACTCACTATAACTCTCTGCACTCTCTGACACTGTCTATCACTCTCTGATACTCTCTGACACTCACTATCACTCTCTGACACTCTCAATCACTCTCTGACATTCTCAGACTCTCTCGGATACTCACTATCACTCTCTGATACTCTCTGACAATCACTAAAACTCTCTGACACTCTCTAGTACTCTCTGACACTCTCTGACACTCTCCGACTCTCTCCGACACTCTCCGACACTCACTATCAATCTCTGACACTCTCTGACACTCTCATACACTCACTATCACTCTCTGACACTCTCTGACACTTTCTATCACTCTCTGACTCTCTCAGACACTCTCGCACACTCACTATCACTCTCTGATACTCTCTGACACTCACTATCACAATCTGACAGTCTCTATCACTCTCTGACACTCATTATCACTCTCTGACAGTCTCGATAACTCTCGGAAACTCTCTATCTCTCTCTGAAACTCTCTATCGCTCTCTGACACTCTCTGACACTCTCTGACACTCTCTGACACGCTCTCTCACTCTCAGACACTCACTATCACTCTCTGATACTCTCTGACACTCACTATCACTCTCTGATACTCTCGGACACTCACTATCATTCTCTGACACTCACCATCACCCTCTGACACTCTCTGACACTCTCTGACACTCACTATCATTCTCTGACACTCTCTGACAATCACTATCACTCTCTGACACTCTCTATCACTCTCTGACACTCTCAGTCACTTACTATCACTCTCTGACACTCTCTGACACTCTCTATCACTCTCTGACACTCTCTATCACTCTCTGTCACTCTCTGACACTCTCTGACACTCTCAGAAAATCATTATCACTCTCTGACACTCTCTGACACTCACTATCACGCTCTGACACTCTCTGACACTCACTGTCACTCTCTGATACTCTCTGACACTCACAATCACTCTCTGATACTCTCTGACACTCTCTATCACTCTCTATCACTCTCTGACACTCGAAGACACTCACTTTCACTCACTTTCACTCTCTGACACTCTCTGACACTCTCTGATACTCTCTGACACTCACTGTCAATCTCTATCACTCTCTGATACTCTCTGACACTCACTATCACTCTCTGACACTCTCTGACACTCTCTATCACTCTCTATCACTCTCTGACACACTCTGACTCTCTCTATCACTCTCTGACACTCTCTATCACTCTCTATCACTCTCTGACACTCTCTGACACTCTCAGACTCTCTCTGACACTCTCTATCAATCTCTATCACTCTCTGACACACTCTGACACTCTCTATCACTCTCTGACACACTCTGACTCTCTCTATCACTCTCTGACACTCTCTATCACTCTCTATCACTCTCTGACACTCTCTGACACTCTCTGACACTCTCAGACTCTCTCTGACACTCTCTATCAATCTCTATTACTCTCTGACACACTCTGACACACTCTATCACTCTCTGACACTCTCTGGCACGCTCTGACACTCTCTGACACTCTCTATCACTCTCTGACACTCTCTGGCACGCTCTGACACTCTCTGACACTCTCTGACACTCTCTTTCACTCTCTATCACTCTCTGACACTCTCAGACACTCACTATCACTCTCTGACACTCTCTGACACTCTCTATCACTCTCTGACACTCTCTGGCACGCTCTGACACTCTCAGACACTCACTATCACTCTCTGACACTCTCTGACACTCTCTATCACTCTCTGACACTCTCTGGCACGCTCTGACACTCTCTGACACTCTCTTTCACTCTCTATCACTCTCTGACACTCTCAGACACTCTCTATCACTCTCTGACACTCTCTGACACTCTCGATCACTCTCTATCACTCTCTGAAACTCTCAGACACTCTCTGACACTTTCTATCACTCTCTATCACTCTCTATCACTCTCTATCACTCTCTGACACTCTCTGATATTCTCTATCACTCTCTATCACTCTCAGACACTCACTATCACTCTCTATCAATCTCTGACACTCTCTGACACTCTCCATTACTCTCGATAATCCTCTGACACTCTCTGATACTCTCAGACACTCACAGACACTCACTATAACTCTCTGCACTCTCTGACACTCTCTGACACTCTCTGTCACTCTCTGGTACTCTCTGACACTCACTATCACTCTCTGACACTCTCAATCACTCTCTGACATTCTCAGACTCTCTCGGATACTCACTATCACTCTCTGATACTCTATGACAATCACTAAAACTCTCTGACACTCTCTAGTACTCTCTGACACTCTCTGACACTTTCCGACTCTCTCCGACACTCTCCGACACTCACTATGACTCTCTGCCACTCTCTGACACTCTCTGACACTCTCATACACTCACTATCACTCTCTGACACTCTCTGACACTTTCTATCACTCTCTGACTCTCTCAGACACTCTCGCACACTCACTATCACTCTCTGATACTCTCTGACACTCACTATCACAATCTGACAGTCTCTATCACTCTCTGACGCTCATTATCACTCTCTGACAGTCTCGATAACTCTCTGACACTCTATATCACCCTCTGAAACTCGCTATCACTCTCTGACACTCTCTGACACTCACTATCACTCTCTGACTCTCCCTGACACTCTCAGACACTCACTATCACTCTCTGATACTCTCTGACACACACTATCACTCTCTGACACTCTCTATCACTCTCAGAAACTCTCTATCACTCTCTGACACTCTCAGACACTCACTATCACTCTCGGACACTCACTATCACTCTCTGACTCTCTCTCACACTCTCTGACACTCTCTGAAACTCTCTATCTCTCTCTGAAACTCTCTATCACTCTCTGACACTCTCTGACACTCTCTGACACTCTCAGACACTCTCAGACACTAACTATCACTCTCTGATACTCTCTGGCACTCACTATCACTCTCTGATACTCTCTGACACTCACTATCACTCTCTGACACTTTCCATCACGCTCTGACACTCTCTGACACTCACTATCACTCTCTGACACTCTCTGACACTCACTATCACTGTCTGACACTCTCTATGACTCTCTGACACTCTCAGACACTTACTATCACTCTCTGACACTCTCTATCACTCTCTGACACTCTCAGACAATCACTATCAATCTCTGACACTCTCTGACACTCTCCATTACTCTCGATAATCCTCTGACACTCTCTGATACTCTCAGACACTCACAGACACTCACTATAACTCTCTGCACTCTCTGACACTCTCTGACACTCTCTATCACTCTCTGATACTCTCTGACACTCACTATCACTCTCTGACACTCTCAATCACTCTCTGACATTCTCAGACTCTCTCGGATACTCACTATCACTCTCTGATACTCTCTGACAATCACTAAAACTCTCTGACACTCTCTAGTACTCTCTGACACTCTCTGACACTCTCCGACTCTCTCCGACACTCTCCGACACTCACTATCAATCTCTGACACTCTCTGACACTCTCATACACTCACTATCACTCTCTGACACTCTCTATCACTCTCTGACACTCTCAGTCACTTACTATCACTCTCTGACACTCTCTGACACTCTCTATCACTCTCTGACACTCTCTATCACTCTCTGTCACTCTCTGACACTCTCTGACACTCTCAGAAAATCATTATCACTCTCTGACACTCTCTGACACTCACTATCACGCTCTGACACTCTCTGACACTCACTGTCACTCTCTGATACTCTCTGACACTCTCTGACACTCACAATCACTCTCTGATACTCTCTGACACTCTCTATCACTCTCTATCACTCTCTGACACTCGAAGACACTCACTTTCACTCACTTTCACTCTCTGACACTCTCTGACACTCTCTGATACTCTCTGACACTCACTGTCAATCTCTATCACTCTGTGACACTCTCTGACATTCTCAGACACTCTCGGACACTCACTATCACTCTCTGATACTCTCTGACACTCACTATCACTCTCTGACACTCTCTGACACTCTCTATCACTCTCTATCACTCTCTGACACACTCTGACTCTCTCTATCACTCTCTGACACTCTCTATCACTCTCTATCACTCTCTGACACTCTCTGACACTCTCTGACAATCTCAGACTCTCTCTGACACTCTCTATCAATCTTTATCACTCTCTGACACACTCTGACACTCTCTATCACTCTCTGACACTCTCTGACAGTCTCTGACACTCTCAGACTCTCTCTGACACTCTCTATCAATCTCTATTACTCTCTGACACACTCTGACACTCTCTATCACTCTCTGACACTCTCTGGCACGCTCTGACACTCTCTGACACTCTCTATCACTCTCTGACACTCTCTGGCACGCTCTGACACTCTCTGACACTCTCTTTCACTCTCTATCACTCTCTGACACTCTCAGACACTCACTATCACTCTCTGACACTCTCTGACACTCTCTATCACTCTCTGACACTCTCTGGCACGCTCTGACACTCTCTGACACTCTCTTTCACTCTCTATCACTCTCTGACACTCTCAGACACTCTCTATCACTCTCTGACACTCTCTGACACTCTCGATCACTCTCTATCACTCTCTGAAACTCTCAGACACTCACTATCACTCTCTATCAATCTCTGACACTCTCTGACACTCTCCATTACTCTCGATAATCCTCTGACACTCTCTGATACTCTCAGACACTCACAGACACTCACTATAACTCTCTGCACTCTCTGACACTCTCTGACACTCTCTGTCACTCTCTGATACTCTCTGACACTCACTATCACTCTCTGACACTCTCAATCACTCTCTGACATTCTCAGACTCTCTCGGGTACTCACTATCACTCTCTGATACTCTATGACAATCACTAAAACTCTCTGACACTCTCTAGTACTCTCTGACACTCTCTGACACTTTCCGACTCTCTCCGACACTCTCCGACACTCACTATGACTCTCTGACACTCTCTGACACTCTCTGACACTCTCATACACTCACTATCACTCTCTGACACTCTCTGACACTTTCTATCACTCTCTGACTCTCTCAGACACTCTCGCACACTCACTATCACTCTCTGATACTCTCTGACACTCACTATCACAATCTGACAGTCTCTATCACTCTCTGACACTCATTATCACTCTCTGACAGTCTCGATAACTCTCTGACACTCTATATCACTCTCTGAAACTCTCTATCACTCTCTGACACTCTCTGACACTCACTATCACTCTCTGACTCTCCCTGACACTCTCTATATCACTCTTTGATATTTTCTGACACTCACTAACACTTTCTGACACTCTCTATCACTCTCTGACACTCTCTGACACTCTCAGACACTCACTATCACTCTCTGATACTCTCTGACACACACTATCACTCTCTGACACTCTCAATCACTCTCAGAAACTCTCTATCACTCTCTGACACTCTCAGACACTCACTATCACTCTCGGACACTCACTATCACTCTCTGACTCTCTCTCACACTCTCTGACACTCTCTGAAACTCTCTCTCTCTGAAACTCTCTATCACTCTCTGACACTCTCTGACACTCTCTGACACTCTCAGACACTCTCAGACACTAACTATCACTCTCTGACACTCTCTGGCACTCACTATCACTCTCTGATACTCTCTGACACTCACTATCACTCTCTGACACTTTCCATCACGCTCTGACACTCTCTGACACTCACTATCACTCTCTGACACTCTCTGACACTCACTATCACTGTCTGACACTCTCTATGACTCTCTGACACTCTCAGACACTTACTATCACTCTCTGACACTCTCTATCACTCTCTGACACTCTCAGACAATCACTATCAATCTCTGACACTCTCTGACACTCTCCATTACTCTCGATAATCCTCTGACACTCTCTGATACTCTCAGACACTCACAGACACTCACTATAACTCTCTGCACTCTCTGACACTCTCTGACACTCTCTATCACTCTCTGATACTCTTTGACACTCACTATCACTCTCTGACACTCTCAATCACTCTCTGACATTCTCAGACTCTCTCGGATACTCACTATCACTCTCTGATACTCTCTGACAATCACTAAAACTCTCTGACACTCTCTAGTACTCTCTGACACTCTCTGACACTCTCCTACTCTCTCCGACACTCTCCGACACTCACTATCAATCTCTGACACTCTCTGACACTCTCATACACTCACTATCACTCTCTGACACTCTCTGACACTTTCTATCACTCTCTGACTCTCTCAGACACTCTCGCACACTCACTATCACTCTCTGATACTCTCTGACACTCACTATCACAATCTGACAGTCTCTATCACTCTCTGACACTCATTATCACTCTCTGACAGTCTCGATAACTCTCTGACACTCTATATCACTCTCTGAAACTCTCTATCACTCTCTGACACTCTCTGACACGCTCTGACACTCTCTATCACTCTCTGACTCTCCCTGACACTCTCTATATCACTCTCTGATATTTTCTGACACTCACTAACACTTTCTGACACTCTCTATCACTCTCTGACACTCTCAGACAATCTCAGACACTCTCGTACACTCACCATCACTTCTTTGATATTCTCTGACACTCATGAACACTCTCTGACACTCTCTGACACTCTCTGACACTCTCTGATACTCTCAGAGACTCTCGGACTCTCACTGTCACTCTCTGACACTCACTATCACTCTCTGACACTCTCTATCTCTCTCTGACACTCGCTGTCCCTCTCTAACACTCTCTGACACTCTCTGACACTCTCAGACAGTCTCAGACACTCACTATCACTCTCTGATGCTCTCTGACACTCACTATCACTCTCTGACACTCTCTATCTCTCTCTGCCATCTCTATCACACTCTATCACTCTCTGACACTCACTATCTCTCTCTGATACTCTCTATCACTCTCTGACACTCTCTATCACTCTCTGACACTCTCTGACACTCACTATCACTGTTTGACAATCTCTATCACTCTTTGACACTCTCAGACACTGACTATCACTCTCTGACACTCTCTATCACTCTCTGACACTCTCAGACAATCACTATCACTCTCTGACACTCTCTATCACTCTCAGACACTCACTTTCACTCTCTGACACTCTCTATCTCTCTCTGACACTCGCTATCACTTTCTATCTATCTCTGACACTCTCTGACACTCACTATCTCTCTCTGACACTCTCTAACACTCTCAGACACTCTCTATCACTCTCAGACTCTCTCAGACACTCACTATCACTCTCTGACACTCACTATCACTCTCTGACACGCTCTCACACTCTCTGATACTCTCGGAAACTCTCTATCTCTCTCTGAAACTCTCTATCGCTCTCTGAAACTCTCTGACACTCTCTGACACGCTCTCTCACTCTCAGACACTCACTATCACTCTCTGATACTCTCTGACACTCACTATCACTCTCTGATACTCTCGGACACTCACTATCATTCTCTGACACTCACCATCACCCTCTGACACTCTCTGACACTCTCTGACACTCACTATCATTCTCTGACACTCTCTGACACTCACTATCACTCTCTGACACTCTCTATCACTCTCTGACACTCTCTATCACTCTCTGTCACTCTCTGACACTCTCTGACACTCTCAGAAAATCATTATCACTCTCTGACACTCTCTGACACTCACTATCACGCTCTGACACTCTCTGACACTCACTGTCACTCTCTGATACTCTCTGACACTCTCTGACACTCACAATCACTCTCTGATACTCTCTGACACTCTCTATCACTCTCTATCACTCTCTGACACTCAAAGACACTCACTTTCACTCACTTTCACTCTCTGACACTCTCTGACACTCTCTGATACTCTCTGACACTCACTGTCAATCTCTATCACTCTGTGACACTCTCTGACATTCTCAGACACTCTCGGACACTCACTATCACTCTCTGACACTCTGACACTCACTATCACTCTCTGACACTCTCTGACACTCTCTATCACTCTCTATCACTCTCTGACACACTCTGACTCTCTCTATCACTCTCTGACACTCTCTATCACTCTCTATCACTCTCTGACACTCTCTGACACTCTCTGACACTCTCAGACTCTCTCTGACACTCTCTATCAATCTCTATCACTCTCTGACACACTCTGACACTCTCTATCACTCTCTGACACACTCTGACTCTCTCTATCACTCTCTGACACTCTCTATCACTCTCTATCACTCTCTGACACTCTCTGACACTCTCTGACACTCTCAGACTCTCTCTGACACTCTCTATCAATCTCTATCACTCTCTGACACACTCTGACACTCTCTATCACTCTCTGACACTCTCTGGCTCGCTCTGACACTCTCTGACACTCTCTATCACTCTCTGACACTCTCTGGCACGCTCTGACACTCTCTGACACTCTCTGACACTCTCTTTCACTCTCTATCACTCTCTGACACTCTCAGACACTCACTATCACTCTCTGACACTCTCTGACACTCTCTATCACTCTCTGACACTCTCTGACACTCTCTGGCACGCTCTGACACTCTCTGACCCTCTCTGACACTCTCTGACACTCTCGATCACTCTCTATCACTCTCTGAAACTCTCAGACACTCTCTGACACTTTCTATCACTCTCTATCACTCTCTATCACTCTCTGACACTCTCTGATACTCTCTATCACTCTCTATCACTCTCAGACACTCACTATCACTCTCTATCACTCTCTGACACTCTCTGACACTCTCAGACTCTCTCTGACACTCTCTGAAACTCTCTATCACTCTCTATCACTCTCTGACACTATCTGACACTCTCTGACACTCTCTATCAATCTCTGACACTCTCCATCACTCTCTATCACTCTCTGACACTCTCTGACACTCTCAGACACTCTCTGACACTCTCTGAAACTCTCTATCACTCTCTGACTCCCTCTGACACTCTCTATCACTCTCTGACACTCTCTATCACTCTCTGACACTCTCCATCACTCTCTGACACTCACTATCACTCTCTGACACTCTCTGACACTCTCTATCACTCTCTGACACTCTCTGGCACGCTCTGACACTCTCTGACACTCGCTGACACTCTCTGACACTCTCTGACACTCTCTGACACTCTCTTTCACTCTCTATCACTCTCTGACACTCTCAGACACTCTCTATCACTCTCTGACACTCTCTGACACTCTCGATCACTCTCTATCACTCTCTGAAACTCTCAGACACTCTCTGACACTTTATATCACTCTCTATCACTCTCTATCACTCTCTGACACTCTCTGACACTCTCAGACACTCTCTGACACTCTCTGAAACTCTCTATCACTCTCTATCACTCTCTGACACTCTCTGACACTCACTGACACTCTCTATCACTCTCTATCACTCTCTATCACTCTCTGACACTCTCTGACACTCTCTGACTCTCTCTGACAATCTCTGACACTCTCTATCACTCTCTATCGCTCTCTATCACTCTCTGACACTCTCAGATACTCTCTGACACTCTCTGAAACTCTCTGAAACTCTCTATCACTCTCTGACACTCTCAGACACTCACTATCACTCTCTGACACTCTCTGACACTCTCTATCACTCTCTGACACTCTCTGGCACGCTCTGACACTCTCTGACACTCTCTTTCACTCTCTATCACTCTCTGACACTCTCAGACACTCTCCATCACTCTCTGACACTCTCGATCACTCTCTATCACTCTCTGAAACTCTCAGACACTCTCTGACACTTACTATCACTCTCTATCACTCTCTATCACTCTCAATCACTCTCTGACACTCTCTGACACTCTCTGACACTCTCTGATATTCTCTATCACTCTCTATCACTCTCAGACACTCACTATCACTCTCTATCACTCTCTGACACTCTCTGACACTCTCAGACTCTCTCTGACACTCTCTGAAACTCTCTATCACTCTCTATCACTCTCTGACACTATCTGACACTCTCTGACACTCTCTATCACTCTCTGACACTCTCCATCACTCTCTATCACTCTCTGACACTCTCTGACACTCTCAGACTCTCTCTGACACTCTCTGAAACACTCTATCACTCTCTGACACTCTCTGACACTCTCTATCACTCTCTGACAATCTATATCACTCTCTGACACTCTCCATCACTCTCTGACACTCACTATCACTCTCTGACACTCTCTGACATTGTCTATCACTCTCTGACACTCTCTGGCGCGCTCTGACACTCTCTGACTCTCTCTGACACTCTCTGACACTCTCTGACACTCTCTTTCACTCTCTATCACTCTCTGACACTCTCAGACACTCTCTATCACTCTCTGACACTCTCTGACACTCTTTTTCACTCTCTATCACTCTCTGACACTCTCAGACACTCTCTATCACTCTCTGACACTCTCTGACACTCTTGATCACTCTCTCTCACTCTCTGAAACTCTCAGACACTCTCTGACACTCTCTGACACTCTCTGAAACAGTCTATCACTCTCTATCACTCTCTGACACTCTCTGGTGCGCTCTGACACTCTCTGACTCTCTCTGACAATCTCTGACACTCTCTATCACTCTCTATCACTCTCTGACACTCTCTGACACTCTCGATCACTCTCTATCACTCTCTGAAACTCTCAGACACTCTCTGACACTCTCTGAAACTCTCTATCACTCTCTATCACTCTCTGACACTCTCTGACACTCTCTGACACTCTCTATCACTCTCTGACACTCTCTGACACTCTCTGACTCTCTCTGACAATCTCTGACACTCTCTATCACTCTCTATCACTCTCTGACACTCTCAGACACTCTCTGACACTCTCTGAAACTCTCTATCACTCTCTGACACTCTCAGACACTCACTATCACTCTCTGAAAATCTCTGACACTCTCTGACAATCTCTATCACTCTCTGACACTCTCTTACACTCTCTGACACTCTCTATCACTCTATGACACTCTCTGACACTCTCAGACACTCTCTGACACTCTCTGATACTCACTATCACTCTCTGACACTCACTATCACTCTCTGACACTCTCTGACACTCTCTATCACTCTCTGACACTCTCTGACACTCTCTGACGCTCTCTATCACTCTCTAACACTCTCTGACAATCTCAGACACTCTCTGACACTCTCTGAAACTCTCTATCACTCTCTATCACTCTCTGACACTCTCTGACACTCTCTGACACTCTCTATCACTCTCTGACACTCTCTGACACTCTCTGACACTCTATCACTCTCTGACACTCTCTGACACTCTCTATCACTCTCTGACACTCTCTTACACTCTCTGACACTCTCTATCACTCTATGACACTCTCTGACACTCTCAGACACTCTCTATCACTGTCTATCACTCTCTGACACTCTCTGACACTCTCAGACACTCTCTGACACTCTCTGAAACTCTCTATCACTCTCTGACACTCTCAGACACTCTCTGACACTCTCTGACACTCTCAGACACTCTCTATCACTGTCTATCACTCTCTGACACTCTCTGACACTCTCAGACACTCTCTGACACTCTCTGAAACTCTCTATCACTCTCTGACACTCTCAGACACTCTCTGACACTCTCTGACATTCTCTGAAACTCTCTATCACTCTCTGACACTCTCTGACACTCTCTGACACTCTCTATCACTCTCTATCACTCTCTGACACTCTCTGACACTCTCTGACACTCTCAGACACTCTCTGACACTCTCAGACACTCACTATCACTCTCTATCACTCTCTATCACTCTCTGACACTCTCTGAAACTCTCTATCACTCTCTGACACTCTCAGACACTCTCTGACACTCTCTATCACTCTCTATCACTCTCTGACACTCTCTGACACACCCAGACACTCACTATCACTCTCTATCACTCTCTGACACTCTCTGACACTCACCATCACCCTCTGACACTCTCTGACACTCTCTGACACTCACTATCATTCTCTGACACTCTCTGACACTCACTATCACTCTCTGACACTCTCTATCACTCTCTGACACTCTCAGTCACTTACTATCACTCTCTGACACTCTCTGACACTCTCTATCACTCTCTGTCACTCTCTGACACTCTCTGACACTCTCAGAAAATCATTATCACTCTCTGACACTCTCTGACACTCACTGTCACTCTCTGATACTCTCTGACACTCTCTGACACTCACTATCACTCTCTGATACTCTCTGACACTCTCTGACACTCTCTATCACTCTCTATCACTCTCTGACACTCTAAGACACTCACTTTCACTCACTTTCACTCTCTGACACTCTCTGACACTCTCTGATACTCTCTGACACTCACTGTCACTCTCTATCACTCTGTGACACTCTCTGACATTCTCAGACACTCTCGGACACTGACTTTCACTCTCTGATACTCTCTGACACTCACTATCACTCTCTGACACTCTCTGACACTCTCTATCACTCTCTATCACTCTCTGACACACTCTGACTCTCTCTATTACTCTCTGACACTCTCTATCACTGTCTATCACTCTCTGACACTCTCTGACACTCTCTGACACTCTCTGACACTCTCTATCAATCTCTATCACTCTCTGACACACTCTGACAGTCCCAGACACTCAGTGTCACTCTCTGACACTCTCTGACACTCTCTGACACTCTCAGACAATCACGATCACTCTCTGACACTCTCTATCACTCTCTGACACTCTCCATCACTCTCTGACACTCTCAGACACTCACTATCACTCTCTGACACTCTCTGACACTCTCTATCACTCTCTGACACTCTCAGACACTCACTATCACTCTCTGACACTCTCTGACACTCTCTATCACTCTCTGACACTCTCTGGCACGCTCTGACACTCTCTGACACTCTCTATCACTCTCTGCCACTCTCAGACACTCTCAGACACTCACTATCACTCTCTGACAGTCTCTGACACTCTCTATCACTCTCTGACACTCTCCATCACTCTCTGGCACGCTCTGACACTCTCTGACACTCTCTGACACTCTCTTTCACTCTCTATCACTCTCTGACACTCTCAGACACTCACTATCACTCTCTGACACTCTCTGACACTCTCTATCACTCTCTGACACTCTCTGGCACGCTCTGACACTCTCTGACACTCTCTGACACTCTCTTTCACTCTCTATCACTCTCTGACACTCTCAGACACTCTCTATCACTCTCTGACACTCTCTGACACTCTCCATCACTCTCTATCACTCTCTGAAACTCTCAGACACTCTCTGACACTTTCTATCACTCTCTATCACTCTCTATCACTCTCTATCACTCTCTGACACTCTCTGACACTCTCGGACACTCTCTGACACTCTCTGATACTCTCTATCACTCTCTATCACTCTCTATCACTCTCAGACACTCACTATCACTCTCTATCACTCTCTGACACTCTCTGACACTCTCAGACTCTCTCTGACACTCTCTGAAACTCTCTATCACTCTCTATCACTCTCTGACACCATCTGACACTCTCTGACACTCTCTATCACTCTCTGACACTCTCCATCACTCTCTATCACTCTCTAACACTCTCTGACACTCTCAGACTCTCTCTGACACTCTCTGAAACTCTCTATCACTCTCTGACACTCTCTGACTCTCTCTATCACTCTCTGACACTCTCTATCACTCTCTGACACTCTCCATCACTCTCTGACACTCACTATCACTCTCTGACACACTCTGACACTCTCTATCACTCTCTGACACTCTCTGGCACGCTCTGACACTCTCTGACACTCTCTGACACTCTCTGACACTCTCTTTCACTCTCTATCACTCTCTGACACTCTCAGACACTCTCTATCACTCTCTGACACTCTCTGACACTCTCGATCACTCTCAATCACTCTCTGAAACTCTCAGACACTCTCTGACACTTTCTATCACTCTCTATCACTCTCTATCACTCTCTGACACTCTCTATCACTCTCTGACACTCTCTGGCACGCTCTGACACTCTCTGACACTCTCTATCACTCTCTGACACTCTCAGACACTCTCAGACACTCACTATCACTCTCTGACACTCTCTGACACTCTCTATCACTCTCTGACACTCTCCATCACTCTCTATCACTCTCTGACACTCTCAGACACTCTCAGACACTCACTATCACTCTCTGACACTCTCTGACACTCATTATCACTCTCTGACACTCTCTGGCACGCTCTGACACTTTCTGACACTCTCTGACACTCTCTTTCACTCTCTATCACTCTCTGACACTCTCAGACACTCTCTATCACTCTCTGACACTCTCTGACACTCTCCATCACTCTCTATCACTCTCTGAAACTCTCAGACACTCTCTGACACTTTCTATCACTCTCTATCACTCTCTATCACTCTCTATCACTCTCTGACACTCTCTGACACTCTCGGACACTCTCTGACACTCTCTGATACTCTCTATCACTCTCTATCACTCTCTATCACTCTCAGACACTCACTATCACTCTCTATCACTCTCTGACACTCTCTGACACTCTCAGACTCTCTCTGACACTCTCTGAAACTCTCTATCACTCTCTATCACTCTCTGACACTATCTGACACTCTCTGACACTCTCTATCACTCTCTGACACTCTCCATCACTCTCTATCACTCTCTAACACTCTCTATCACTCTCTGACACTCTCCATCACTCTCTGACACTCTCTATCACTCTCTGCCACTCTCAGACACTCTCAGACACTCACTATCACTCTCTGACAGTCTCTGACACTCTCTATCACTCTCTGACACTCTCCATCACTCTCTGGCACGCTCTGACACTCTCTGACACTCTCTGACACTCTCTTTCACTCTCTATCACTCTCTGACACTCTCAGACACTCACTATCACTCTCTGACACTCTCTGACACTCTCTATCACTCTCTGACACTCTCTGGCACGCTCTGACACTCTCTGACACTCTCTGACACTCTCTTTCACTCTCTATCACTCTCTGACACTCTCAGACACTCTCTATCACTCTCTGACACTCTCTGACACTCTCCATCACTCTCTATCACTCTCTGAAACTCTCAGACACTCTCTGACACTTTCTATCACTCTCTATCACTCTCTATCACTCTCTATCACTCTCTGACACTCTCTGACACTCTCGGACACTCTCTGACACTCTCTGATACTCTCTATCACTCTCTATCACTCTCTATCACTCTCAGACACTCACTATCACTCTCTATCACTCTCTGACACTCTCTGACACTCTCAGACTCTCTCTGACACTCTCTGAAACTCTCTATCACTCTCTATCACTCTCTGACACCATCTGACACTCTCTGACACTCTCTATCACTCTCTGACACTCTCCATCACTCTCTATCACTCTCTAACACTCTCTGACACTCTCAGACTCTCTCTGACACTCTCTGAAACTCTCTATCACTCTCTGACACTCTCTGACTCTCTCTATCACTCTCTGACACTCTCTATCACTCTCTGACACTCT
Organism: Heterodontus francisci; assembly: GCF_036365525.1. Classification (NCBI taxonomy): domain Eukaryota; kingdom Metazoa; phylum Chordata; class Chondrichthyes; order Heterodontiformes; family Heterodontidae; genus Heterodontus; species Heterodontus francisci. The sequence goes on from NW_027141025.1 coordinate 234,410, forward strand.
CCATCACTCTCTGACACTCACTATCACTCTCTGACACACTCTGACACTCTCTATCACTCTCTGACACTCTCTGGCACGCTCTGACACTCTCTGACACTCTCTGACACTCTCTGACACTCTCTTTCACTCTCTATCACTCTCTGACACTCTCAGACACTCTCTATCACTCTCTGACACTCTCTGACACTCTCGATCACTCTCAATCACTCTCTGAAACTCTCAGACACTCTCTTACACTTTCTATCACTCTCTATCACTCTCTATCACTCTCTGACACTCTCTATCACTCTCTGACACTCTCTGGCACGCTCTGACACTCTCTGACACTCTCTATCACTCTCTGACACTCTCAGACACTCTCAGACACTCACTATCACTCTCTGACACTCTCTGACACTCTCTATCACTCTCTGACACTCTCCATCACTCTCTATCACTCTCTGACACTCTCAGACACTCTCAGACACTCACTATCACTCTCTGACACTCTCTGACACTCATTATCACTCTCTGACACTCTCTGGCACGCTCTGACACTTTCTGACACTCTCTGACACTCTCTTTCACTCTCTATCACTCTCTGACACTCTCAGACACTCTCTATCACTCTCTGACACTCTCTGACACTCTCCATCACTCTCTATCACTCTCTGAAACTCTCAGACACTCTCTGACACTTTCTATCACTCTCTATCACTCTCTATCACTCTCTATCACTCTCTGACACTCTCTGACACTCTCGGACACTCTCTGACACTCTCTGATACTCTCTATCACTCTCTATCACTCTCTATCACTCTCAGACACTCACTATCACTCTCTATCACTCTCTGACACTCTCTGACACTCTCAGACTCTCTCTGACACTCTCTGAAACTCTCTATCACTCTCTATCACTCTCTGACACTATCTGACACTCTCTGACACTCTCTATCACTCTCTGACACTCTCCATCACTCTCTATCACTCTCTAACACTCTCTGACACTCTCAGACTCTATCTGACACTCTCTGAAACTCTCTATCACTCATTGACACTCTCTGACTCTCTCTATCACTCTCTGACACTCTCTATCACTCTCTGACACTCTCCATCACTCTCTGACACTCACTATCACTCTCTGACACACTCTGACACTCTCTATCACTCTCTGACACTCTCTGGCACGCTCTGACACTCTCTGACACTCTCTGACACTCTCTGACACTCTCTTTCACTCTCTATCACTCTCTGACACTCTCAGACACTCTCTATCACTCTCTGACACTCTCTGACACTCTCGATCACTCTCAATCACTCTCTGAAACTCTCAGACACTCTCTGACACTTTCTATCACTCTCTATCACTCTCTATCACTCTCTGACACTCTCTATCACTCTCTGACACTCTCTGGCACGCTCTGACACTCTCTGACACTCTCTATCACTCTCTGACACTCTCAGACACTCTCAGACACTCACTATCACTCTCTGACACTCTCTGACACTCTCTATCACTCTCTGACACTCTCCATCACTCTCTATCACTCTCTGACACTCTCAGACACTCTCAGACACTCACTATCACTCTCTGACACTCTCTGACACTCATTATCACTCTCTGACACTCTCTGGCACGCTCTGACACTTTCTGACACTCTCTGACACTCTCTTTCACTCTCTATCACTCTCTGACACTCTCAGACACTCTCTATCACTCTCTGACACTCTCTGACACTCTCCATCAATCTCTATCACTCTCTGAAACTCTCAGACACTCTCTGACACTTTCTATCACTCTCTATCACTCTCTATCACTCTCTATCACTCTCTGACACTCTCTGACACTCTCGGACACTCTCTGATACTCTCTATCACTCTCTATCACTCTCTATCACTCTCTATCACTCTCAGACACTCACTATCACTCTCTATCACTCTCTGACACTCTCTGACACTCTCAGACTCTCTCTGACACTCTCTGAAACTCTCTATCACTCTCTATCACTCTCTGACACTATCTGACACTCTCTGACACTCTCTATCACTCTCTGACACTCTCCATCACTCTCTATCACTCTCTAACACTCTCTGACACTCTCAGACTCTCTCTGACACTCTCTGAAACTCTCTATCACTCTCTGACACTCTCTGACATTCTCTATCACTCTCTGACACTCTCTATCACTCTCTGACACTCTCCATCACTCTCTGACACTCACTATCACTCTCTGACACACTCTGACACTCTCTATCACTCTCTGACACTCTCTGGCACGCTCTGACACTCTCTGACACTCTCTGACACTCTCTGACACTCTCTTTCACTCTCTATCACTCTCTGACACTCTCAGACACTCTCTATCACTCTCTGACACTCTCTGACACTCTCGATCACTCTCAATCACTCTCTGAAACTCTCAGACACTCTCTGACACTTTCTATCACTCTCTATCACTCTCTATCACTCTCTGACACTCTCTGACACTCTCAGACACTCTCTGACACTCTCTGAAACTCTCTATCTCTCTCTATCACTCTCTGACACTCTCTGACACTCTCTGACACTCTCTATCACTCTCTAGCACTCTCTGACACTCTCTGACACTCTCTGACTCTCTCTGACAATCTCTGACACTCTCTATCACTCTCTATCACTCTCTATCACTCTCTGACACTCTCTGACACTCTCAGACACTCTCTGACACTCTCTATCACTCTTTATCACTCTCTGACACTCTGACACTCTCTATCACTCTCTGACACTCTCTATCACTCTCTGACACTCTCCATCACTCTCTGACACTCACTATCACTCTCTGACACTCTCTGACACTCTCTATCACTCTCTGACACTCTCTGGCACGCTCTGACACTCTCTGACACTCTCTGACACTCTCTGACACACTCTTTCACTCTCTATCACTCTCTGACACTCTCAGACACTCTCTATCACTCTCTGACACTCTCTGACACTCTCTGACACTCTCAGACACTCTCTGACACTCTCTGACACTCTCTGAAACTCTCTATCACTCTCTGACACTCTCAGACACTCACTATCACTCTCTGAAAATCTCTGACACTCTCTGACACTCTCTATCACTCTCTATCACTCTCTGACACTCTCAGACACTCTCTGACACTCTCTGAAACTCTCTATCACTCTCTATCACTCTCTGACACTCTCTTACACTCTCTGACACTCTCTATCACTCTCTGACACTCTCTGACACACACTATCACTCTCTGACACTCACTATCACTCTCTGACACTCTCTGACACTCTCTATCACTCTCTGAAACTCTCTGACACTCTCTGACACTCTCTGACACTCTCCGACGCTCTCTATCACTCTCTAACACTCTCTGACAATCTCAGACACTCTCTGACACTCTCTGAAACTCTCTATCACTCTCTATCACTCTCTGACACTCTCTGACACTCTATCACTCCATGACACTCTCTGACACTCTCTATCACTCTCTGACACTCTCTGACACTCTCTGACACTCTCTGACACTCTCTGACACACTCTATCACTCTCAGACACTCACTATCACTCTATATCACCCTCTGACACTCTCTATCACTCTCTATCACTCTCTGACACTCTCTGACACTCTCAGACACTCTCTGACACTTTCTATCACTCTCTATCACTCTCTATCACTCTCTATCACTCTCTGAAACTCTCTGAAACTCTCTATCACTATCTGACACTCTCAGACACTCTCTGACACTCTCTGACACTCTCTATCACTCTCTATCACTCTCTGACACTCTCAGACACTCACTATCACTCTCTATCACTCTCTGACACTCTCTGACACTCTCTGACACTCACCATCACCCTCTGACACTCTCTGACACTCTCTGACACTCACTATCATTCTCTGACACTCTCTGACACTCACTATCACTCTCTGACACTCTCTATCACTCTCTGACACTCTCAGTCACTTACTATCACTCTCTGACACTCTCTGACACTCTCTATCACTCTCTGACACTCTCTATCACTCTCTGTCACTCTCTGACACTCTCTGACACTCTCAGAAAATCATTATCACTCTCTGACACTCTCTGACACTCACTATCACGCTCTGACACTCTCTGACACTCACTGTCACTCTCTGATACTCTCTGACACTCTCTGACACTCACTATCACTCTCTGACACTCTCTGACACTCTCTATCACTCTCTATCACTCTCTGACACTCTAAGACACTCACTTTCACTCACTTTCACTCTCTGACACTCTCTGACACTCTCTGATACTCTCTGACACTCACTGTCACTCTCTATCACTCTGTGACACTCTCTGACATTCTCAGACACTCTCGGACACCCACTATCACTCTCTGATACTCTCTGACACTCACTATCACTCTCTGACACTCTCTGACACTCTCTATCACTCTCTATCACTCTCTGACACTCTCGGACTCTCTCTGACACTCTCTATCAATCTCTATCACTCTCGGACACACTCTGACATTCCCAGACACTCAGTGTCACTCTCTGACACTCTCTGACACTCTCTGACACTCTCTGACACTTTCTATCACTCTCTATCACTCTCTATCACTCTCTATCACTCTCTGACACTCTCTGGCACGCTCTGACACTCTCTGACACTCTCTTTCACTTTCTATCACTCTCTGACACTCTCAGACACTCACTATCACTCTCTGACACTCTCTGACACTCTCTATCACTCTCTGACACTCTCTGGCACGCTCTGACACTCTCTGACACTCTCTGACACTCTCTTTCACTCTCTATCTCTCTCTGACACTCTCAGACACTCTCTATCACTCTCTGACACTCTCTGACACTCTCGATCACTCTCGATCACTCTCTATCACTCTCTGAAACTCTCAGACACTCTCTGACACTTTCTATCACTCTCTATCACTCTCTATCACTCACTATCACTCTCTGACACTCTCTGGCACGCTCTGACACTCTCTGACACTCTCTGACACTCTCTTTCACTCTCTATCACTCTCTGACACTCTCAGACACTCTCTATCACTCTCTGACACTCTCTGACACTCTCGATCACTCTCGATCACTCTCGATCACTCTCTATCACTCTCTGAAACGCTCAGACACTCTCTGACACTTTCTATCACTCTCTATCACTATCTATCACTCTCTATCACTCTCTGACACTCTCTGACACTCCCTGACACTCTCTGATACTCTCTATCAATCTCTATCACTCTCTATCACTCTCAGACACTCACTATCACTCTCTGAAACTCTCTATCACTCTCTATCACTCTCTGACACTATCTGACACTCTCTGACACTCTCTATCACTCTCTGACACTCTCCATCACTCTCTATCGCTCTCTGACACTCTCTGACACTCTCAGACTCTCTCTATCACTCTCTGACACTCTCCATCACTCTCTGACACTCACTATCACTGTCTGACACTCTCTGACACTCTCTATCACTCTCTGACACTCTCTGGCACGCTCTGACACTCTCTGACACTCTCTGACACTCTCTGACACTCTCTTTCACTCTCTAACACTCTCTGACACTCTCAGACACTCTCTATCACTCTCTGACACTCTCTGACACTCTCGATCACTCTCTGTCACTCTCTGAAACTCTCAGACACTCTCTGACACTTTCTATCACTCTCTATCACTCTCTATCACTCTCTATCACTCTCTGACACTCTCTGACACTCTCAGACACTCTCTGACACTCTCTGAAACTCTCTATCACTCTCTATCACTCTCTGACACTCTCTGACACTCTCTGACACTGTCTATCACTCTCTATCACTCTCTGACACTCTCTGACACTCTCTGATTCTCTCTGACAATCTCTGGCACTCTCTATCACTCTCTATCACTCTCTATCACTCTCTGACACTCTCAGACACTCTCTGACACTCTCAGACACTCTCTGACACTCTCTGAAACTCTCTGAAACTCTCTATCACTCTCTGACACTCTCAGACACTCACTATGACTCTCTGAAAATCTCTGACACTCTCAGACACTCTCTATCACTCTTTATCACTCTCTGACACTCTCTGACACTCTCTATCACTCTCTGACACTCTCTATCACTCTCTGACACTCTCCATCACTCTCTGACACTCAGTATCACTCTCTGACACTCTCTGACACTCTCTGACACTCTCTATCACTCTCTGACAGTCTCTGGCACGCTCTGACACTCTCTGACACTCTCTGACACTCTCTGACACTCTCTTTCACTCTCTATCACTCTCTGACACTCTCAGACACTCTCTATCACTCTCTGACACTCTCTGACACTCTCGATCACTCTCAATCACTCTCTGAAACTCTCAGACACTCTCTGACACTCTCTGACACTCTCTGAAACACTCTATCACTCTCTATCAGTCTCTGACACTCTCTGACTCTCTCTGACACTCTCTGTCACTCTCTATCACTCTCTGACACTCTCTGACACTCTCTGACTCTCTCTGACAATCTCTGACACTCTCTATCACTCTCTATCACTCTCTATCACTCTCTGACACTCTCAGACACTCTCTGACACTCTCTGAAACTCTCTATCACTCTCTGACACTCTCAGACACTCTTATCACTCTCTGAAAATCTCTGACACTCTCTGACACTCTCTATCACTCTCTATCACTCTCTGACACTCTCAGACACTCTCTGACACTCTCTGAAACTCTCTACCACTCTCTATCACTCTCTGACACTCTCTTACACTCTCTGACACTCTCTATCACTCTCTATCACTCTCTGACACTCTCAGACACTCTCTATCACTCTCTGACACGCTCTGACACTCTCGATCACTCTCTATCACTCTCTGAAACTCTCAGACACTCTCTGACACTTTCTATCACTCTCTATCACTCTCTATCACTCTCTGACACTCTCTGACACTCTCTGACACTCTCTGATACTCTCTATCACTCTCTATCACTCTCAGACACTCACTATCACTCTCTGAAACTCTCTATCACTCTCTATCACTCTCTGACACTATCTGACACTCTCTGACACTCTCTATCTCTCTCTGAGACTCTCCATCACTCTCTATCACTCTCTGACACTCTCTGACACTCTCTGACACTCTCTGACACTCTCAGACTCTCTCAGACTCTCTCTATCACTCTCCATCACTCTCTGAGCTCACTATCACTCTCTGACACTCTCTGACACTATCTGACTCTCTCTGACAATCTCTGACACTCTCTATCACTCTCTATCACTCTCTATCACTCTCTGACACTCTCAGACACTCTCTGACACTCTCTGAAACTCTCTATCACTCTCTGACACTCTCAGACACTCTTATCACTCTCTGAAAATCTCTGACACTCTCTGAAACTCTCTATCACTCTCTATCACTCTCTGACACTCTCAGACACTCTCTGACACTCTCTGAAACTCTCTACCACTCTCTATCACTCTCTGACACTCTCTTACACTCTCTGACACTCTCTATCACTCTCTATCACTCTCTGACACTCTCAGACACTCTCTATCACTCTCTGACACGCTCTGACACTCTCGATCACTCTCTATCACTCTCTGAAACTCTCAGACACTCTCTGACACTTTCTATCACTCTCTATCACTCTCTATCACTCTCTGACACTCTCTGACACTCTCTGACACTCTCTGATACTCTCTATCACTCTCTATCACTCTCAGACACTCACTATCACTCTCTGAAACTCTCTATCACTCTCTATCACTCTCTGACACTATCTGACACTCTCTGACACTCTCTATCACTCTCTGAGACTCTCCAACACTCTCTATCACTCTCTGACACTCTCTGACACTCTATGACACTCTCTGACACTCTCAGACTCTCTCTATCACTCTCCATCACTCTCTGACACTCACTATCACTCTCTGACACTCTCTGACACTCTCTATCACTCTCTGACACTCTCTGGCACGCTCTGACACTCTCTGACACTCTCTGACACTCTCTGACACTCTATTTCACTCTCTATCACTCTCTGACACTCTCAGACACTCTCTATCACTCTCTGACACTCTCTGACACTCTCGATCACTCTCTATCACTCTCTGACACTCTCTGACACTCTCGATCACTCTCAATCACTCTCTGAAACTCTCAGACACTCTCTGACACTTTCTATCACTCTCTATCACTCTCTATCACTCTCTGACACTCTCTGACACTCTCAGACACTCTCTGACACTCTCTGAAACTCTCTATCACTCTCTATCACTCTCTGACATGGTCTGACACTCTCTGACACTCTCTATCACTCTCTATCTCTCTCTGACACTCTCTGACACTCTCTGACTCTCTCTGACAATCTCTGACACTCTCTATCACTCTCTATCACTCTCTATCACTCTCTGACACTCTCTGACACTCTCAGACACTCTCTGACACTCTCTGAAACTCTCTGAAACTCTCTATCACTCTCTGACACTCTCAGACACTCACTATCACTCTCTGAAAATCTCTGACACTCTCTGACACTCTCTATCACTCTTTATCACTCTCTGACACTCTGACACTCTCTATCACTCTCTGACACTCTCTATCACTCTCTGACACTCTCCATCACTCTCTGACACTCACTATCACTCTCTGACACTCTCTGACACTCTCTATCACTCTCTGACACTCTCTGGTACGCTCTGACACTCTCTGACACTCTCTGACACTCTCTTTCACTCTCTATCATTCTCTGACAGTCTCAGACACTCTCTATCACTCTCTGACACTCTCTGACACTCTCGATCACTCTCTATCACTCTCTGAAACTCTCAGTCACTCTCTGACACTCTCTGACACTCTCTGAAACTCTCTATCACTCATTGACACTCTCCGACACTCTCTGACACTCTTTGACACTCTCTATCACTCTCTGACACTCTCAGACACTCTCTGACACTCTCTGAAACTCTCTATCACTCTCTGACACTCTCAGACACTCACTATCACTCTCTGAAAATCTCTGACACTCTCTGACACTCTCTATCACTCTCTATCACTCTCTGACACTCTCAGACACTCTCTGACACTCTCTGAAACTCTCTATCACTCTCTATCACTCTCTGACACTCTCTTACACTCTCTGACACTCTCTATCACTCTCTGACACTCTCTGACACTCTCAGACACTCTCTGACACTCACTATCACTCTCTGACACTCACTATCACTCTCTGACAATCTCTGACACTCTCTATCACTCTCTGAAACTCTCTGACACTCTCTGACGCTCTCTATCACTCTCTAACACTCTCTGACAATCTCAGACACTCTCTGACACTCTCTGAAACTCTCTATCACTCTCTATCAACCTCTGATACTCTCTGACACTCTCTGACACTCTATCACTCCATGACACTCTCTGACACTCTCTATCACTCTCTGACACTCTCTGACACTCTCTGACACTCTCTGACACACTCTATCACTCTCAGACACTCACTATCACTCTATATCACTCTCTGACACTCTCTATCACTCTCTATCACTCTCTGACACTCTCTGACACTCTCAGACACTCTCTGACACTCTCTGAAACTCTCTGAAACTCTCTATCACTCTCTGACACTCTCTGACACTCTCTGACACTCTCTATCACTCTTTATCACTCTCTGACACTCTGACACTCTCTATCACTCTCTGACACTCTCTATCACTCTCTGACACTCTCCATCACTCTCTGACACTCACTATCACTCTCTGACACTCTCTGACACTCTCTATCACTCTCTGACACTCTCTGGTACGCTCTGACACTCTCTGACACTCTCTGACACTCTCTTTCACTCTCTATCATTCTCTGACAGTCTCAGACACTCTCTATCACTCTCTGACACTCTCTGACACTCTCGATCACTCTCTATCACTCTCTGAAACTCTCAGTCACTCTCTGACACTCTCTGACACTCTCTGAAACTCTCTATCACTCATTGACACTCTCCGACACTCTCTGACACTCTTTGACACTCTCTATCACTCTCTGACACTCTCAGACACTCTCTGACACTCTCTGAAACTCTCTATCACTCTCTGACACTCTCAGACACTCACTATCACTCTCTGAAAATCTCTGACACTCTCTGACACTCTCTATCACTCTCTATCACTCTCTGACACTCTCAGACACTCTCTGACACTCTCTGAAACGCTCTATCACTCTCTATCACTCTCTGACACTCTCTTACACTCTCTGACACTCTCTATCACTCTCTGACACTCTCTGACACTCTCAGACACTCTCTGACACTCACTATCACTCTCTGACACTCACTATCACTCTCTGACAATCTCTGACACTCTCTATCACTCTCTGAAACTCTCTGACACTCTCTGACGCTCTCTATCACTCTCTAACACTCTCTGACAATCTCAGACACTCTCTGACACTCTCTGAAACTCTCTATCACTCTCTATCAACCTCTGATACTCTCTGACACTCTCTGACACTCTATCACTCCATGACACTCTCTGACACTCTCTATCACTCTCTGACACTCTCTGACACTCTCTGACACTCTCTGACACACTCTATCACTCTCAGACACTCACTATCACTCTATATCACTCTCTGACACTCTCTATCACTCTCTATCACTCTCTGACACTCTCTGACACTCTCAGACACTCTCTGACACTCTCTGAAACTCTCTGAAACTCTCTATCACTCTCTGACACTCTCTGACACTCTCTGACACTCTCTATCACTCTTTATCACTCTCTGACACTCTCAGACACTCTCTGACACTCTCTGACACTCTCAGACACTCACTATCACTCTCTATCACTCTCTGACACTCTCTGAAACTCTCTATCACTCTCTGACACTCTCAGACACTCTCTGACACTCTCTGACACTCTCTATCACTCTCTGACACTCTCAGACACTCACTATCACTCTCTATCACTCTCTGACACTCTCTGACACTCTCTGACACTCACCATCACCCTCTGACACTCTCTGACACTCTCTGACACTCACTATCATTCTCTGACACTCTCTGACACTCACTATCACTCTCTGACACTCTCTATCACTCTCTGACACTCTCAGTCACTTACTATCACTCTCTGACACTCTCTGACACTCTCTATCACTCTCTGACACTCTCTATCACTCTCTGTCACTCTCTGACACTCTCTGACACTCTCAGAAAATCATTATCACTCTCTGACACTCTCTGACACTCACTATCACGCTCTGAAAATCTCTGACACTCACTGTCACTCTCTGATACTCTCTGACACTCTCTGACACTCTCTATCACTCTCTATCACTCTCTGACACTCTAAGACACTCACTTTCACTCACTTTCACTCTCTGACACTCTCTGACACTCTCAGACACTCTCTGACACTCTCTGAAACTCTCTGAAACTATCTATCACTCTCTGACACTCTCAGACACTCACTATCACTCTCTGAAAATCTCTGACACTCTCTGACACTCTCTATCACTCTTTATCACTCTCTGACACTCTGACACTCTCTATCACTCTCTGACACTCTCTATCACTCTCTGACACTCTCCATCACTCTCTGACACTCACTATCACTCTCTGACACTCTCTGACACTCTCTATCACTCTCTGACACTCTCTGGTACGCTCTGACACTCTCTGACACTCTCTGACACTCTCTGACACTCTCTTTCACTCTCTATCATTCTCTGACACTCTCAGACACTCTCTATCACTCTCTGACACTCTCTGACACTCTCGATCACTCTCTATCACTCTCTGAAACTCTCAGTCACTCTCTGACACTCTCTGACACTCTCTGAAACTCTCTATCACTCTCTGACACTCTCTGACACTCTCTGACACTCTTTGACACTCTCAATCACTCTCTGACACTCTCAGACACTCTCTGACACTCTCTGAAACTCTCTATCACTCTCTGACACTCTCAGACACTCACTATCACTCTCTGAAAATCTCTGACACTCTCTGACACTCTCTATCACTCTCTATCACTCTCTGACACTCTCAGACACTCTCTGACACTCTCTGAAACTCTCTATCACTCTCTATCACTCTCTGACACTCTCTTACACTCTCTGACACTCTCTATCACTCTCTGACACTCTCTGACACTCTCAGACACTCTCTGACACTCACTATCACTCTCTGACACTCACTATCACTCTCTGACACTCTCTGACACTCTCTATCACTCTCTGAAACTCTCTGGCACTCTCTGACAATCTCTGAAACTCTCTATCACTCTCTATCAACCTCTGACACTCTCTGACACTCTCTGACACTCTATCACTCCATGACACTCTCTGACACTCTCTATCACTCTCTGACACTCTCTGACACTCTCTGACACTCTCTGACACACTCTATCACTCTCAGACACTCACTATCACTCTATATCACTCTCTGACACTCTCTATCACTCTCTATCACTCTCTGACACTCTCTGACACTCTCAGACACTCTCTGACACTCTCTGAAACTCTCTGAAACTCTCTATCACTCTCTGACACTCTCTGACACTCTCTATCACTCTTTATCACTCTCTGACACTCTCTGACACTCTCTGACACTCTCAGACACTCTCTGACACTCTCTGACACTCTCTATCACTCTCTATCACTCTCTGACACTCTCAGACCCTCTCTGACACTCTCTGAAACTCTCTGAAACTCTCTATCACTCTCTGACACTCTCTGACACTCTCTGACACTCTCTATCACTCTCTATCACTCTCTGACACTCTCAGACACTCTCTGACACTCTCTGAAACTCTCTACCACTCTCTATCACTCTCTGACACTCTCTTACACTCTCTGACACTCTCTATCACTCTCTATCACTCTCTGACACTCTCAGACACTCTCTATCACTCTCTGACACGCTCTGACACTCTCGATCACTCTCTATCACTCTTTGAAACTCTCAGACACTCTCTGACACTTTCTATCACTCTCTATCACTCTCTATCACTCTCTGACACTCTCTGACACTCTCTGACACTCTCTGATACTCTCTATCACTCTCTATCACTCTCAGACACTCACTATCACTCTCTGAAACTCTCTATCACTCTCTATCACTCTCTGACACTATCTGACACTCTCTGACACTCTCTATCACTCTCTGAGACTCTCCAACACTCTCTATCACTCTCTGACACTCTCTGACACTCTCTGACACTCTCTGACACTCTCAGACTCTCTCTATCACTCTCCATCACTCTCTGACACTCACTATCACTCTCTGACACTCTCTGACACTCTCTATCACTCTCTGACACTCTCTGGCACGCTCTGACACTCTCTGACACTCTCTGACACTCTCTGACACTCTATTTCACTCTCTATCACTCTCTGACACTCTCAGACACTCTCTATCACTCTCTGACACTCTCTGACACTCTCGATCACTCTCTATCACTCTCTGACACTCTCTGACACTCTCGATCACTCTCAATCACTCTCTGAAACTCTCAGACACTCTCTGACACTTTCTATCACTCTCTATCACTCTCTGACACTCTCTGACACTCTCAGACACTCTCTGACACTCTCTGAAACTCTCTATCACTCTCTATCACTCTCTGACATGGTCTGACACTCTCTGACACTCTCTATCACTCTCTATCACTCTCTGACACTCTCTGACACTCTCTGACTCTCTCTGACAATCTCTGACACTCTCTATCACTCTCTATCACTCTCTATCACTCTCTGACACTCTCTGACACTCTCAGACACTCTCTGACACTCTCTGAAACTCTCTGAAACTCTCTATCACTCTCTGACACTCTCAGACACTCACTATCACTCTCTGAAAATCTCTGACACTCTCTGACACTCTCTATCACTCTTTATCACTCTCTGACACTCTGACACTCTCTATCACTCTCTGACACTCTCTATCACTCTCTGACACTCTCCATCACTCTCTGACACTCACTATCACTCTCTGACACTCTCTGACACTCTCTATCACTCTCTGACACTCTCTGGTACGCTCTGACACTCTCTGACACTCTCTGACACTCTCTTTCACTCTCTATCATTCTCTGACAGTCTCAGACACTCTCTATCACTCTCTGACACTCTCTGACACTCTCGATCACTCTCTATCACTCTCTGAAACTCTCAGTCACTCTCTGACACTCTCTGACACTCTCTGAAACTCTCTATCACTCATTGACACTCTCTGACACTCTCTGACACTCTTTGACACTCTCTATCACTCTCTGACACTCTCAGACACTCTCTGACACTCTCTGAAACTCTCTATCACTCTCTGACACTCTCAGACACTCACTATCACTCTCTGAAAATCTCTGACACTCTCTGACACTCTCTATCACTCTCTATCACTCTCTGACACTCTCAGACACTCTCTGACACTCTCTGAAACTCTCTATCACTCTCTATCACTCTCTGACACTCTCTTACACTCTCTGACACTCTCTATCACTCTCTGACACTCTCTGACACTCTCAGACACTCTCTGACACTCACTATCACTCTCTGACACTCACTATCACTCTCTGACACTCTCTGACACTCTCTATCACTCTCTGAAACTCTCTGACACTCTCTGACGCTCTCTATCACTCTCTAACACTCTCTGACAATCTCAGACACTCTCTGACACTCTCTGAAACTCTCTATCACTCTCTATCAACCTCTGATACTCTCTGACACTCTCTGACACTCTATCACTCCATGACACTCTCTGACACTCTCTATCACTCTCTGACACTCTCTGACACTCTCTGACACTCTCTGACACACTCTATCACTCTCAGACACTCACTATCACTCTATATCACTCTCTGACACTCTCTATCACTCTCTATCACTCTCTGACACTCTCTGACACTCTCAGACACTCTCTGACACTCTCTGAAACTCTCTGAAACTGTCTATCACTCTCTGACACTCTCTGACACTCTCTGACACTCTCTATCACTCTTTATCACTCTCTGACACTCTCAGACACTCTCTGACACTCTCTGACACTCTCAGACACTCACTATCACTCTCTATCACTCTCTGACACTCTCTGAAACTCTCTATCACTCTCTGACACTCTCAGACACTCTCTGACACTCTCTATCACTCTCTGACACTCTCAGACACTCACTATCACTCTCTATCACTCTCTGACACTCTCTGACACTCTCTGACACTCACCATCACCCTCTGACACTCTCTGACACTCTCTGACACTCACTATCATTCTCTGACACTCTCTGACACTCACTATCACTCTCTGACACTCTCTATCACTCTCTGACACTCTCAGTCACTTACTATCACTCTCTGACACTCTCTGACACTCTCTATCACTCTCTGACACTCTCTATCACTCTCTGTCACTCTCTGACACTCTCTGACACTCTCAGAAAATCATTATCACTCTCTGACACTCTCTGACACTCACTATCACGCTCTGAAAATCTCTGACACTCACTGTCACTCTCTGATACTCTCTGACACTCTCTGACACTCTCTATCACTCTCTATCACTCTCTGACACTCTAAGACACTCACTTTCACTCACTTTCACTCTCTGACACTCTCTGACACTCTCAGACACTCTCTGACACTCTCTGAAACTCTCTGAAACTATCTATCACTCTCTGACACTCTCAGACACTCACTATCACTCTCTGAAAATCTCTGACACTCTCTGACACTCTCTATCACTCTTTATCACTCTCTGACACTCTGACACTCTCTATCACTCTCTGACACTCTCTATCACTCTCTGACACTCTCCATCACTCTCTGACACTCACTATCACTCTCTGACACTCTCTGACACTCTCTATCACTCTCTGACACTCTCTGGTACGCTCTGACACTCTCTGACACTCTCTGACACTCTCTGACACTCTCTTTCACTCTCTATCATTCTCTGACACTCTCAGACACTCTCTATCACTCTCTGACACTCTCTGACACTCTCGATCACTCTCTATCACTCTCTGAAACTCTCAGTCACTCTCTGACACTCTCTGACACTCTCTGAAACTCTCTATCACTCTCTGACACTCTCTGACACTCTCTGACACTCTTTGACACTCTCAATCACTCTCTGACACTCTCAGACACTCTCTGACACTCTCTGAAACTCTCTATCACTCTCTGACACTCTCAGACACTCACTATCACTCTCTGAAAATCTCTGACACTCTCTGACACTCTCTCTCACTCTCTATCACTCTCTGACACTCTCAGACACTCTCTGACACTCTCTGAAACTCTCTATCACTCTCTATCACTCTCTGACACTCTCTTACACTCTCTGACACTCTCTATCACTCTCTGACACTCTCTGACACTCTCAGACACTCTCTGACACTCACTATCACTCTCTGACACTCACTATCACTCTCTGACACTCTCTGACACTCTCTATCACTCTCTGAAACTCTCTGGCACTCTCTGACAATCTCTGAAACTCTCTATCACTCTCTATCAACCTCTGACACTCTCTGACACTCTCTGACACTCTATCACTCCATGACACTCTCTGACACTCTCTATCACTCTCTGACACTCTCTGACACTCTCTGACACTCTCTGACACACTCTATCACTCTCAGACACTCACTATCACTCTATATCACTCTCTGACACTCTCTATCACTCTCTGACACTCTCTGACACTCTCAGACACTCTCTGACACTCTCTGAAACTCTCTGAAACTCTCTATCACTCTCTGACACTCTCTGACACTCTCTATCACTCTTTATCACTCTCTGACACTCTCTGACACTCTCTGACACTCTCTGACACTCTCTGACACTCTCTATCACTCTCTATCACTCTCTGACACTCTCTGACACTCTCAGACCCTCTCTGACACTCTCTGAAACTCTCTGAAACTCTCTATCACTCTCTGACACTCTCTGACACTCTCTGACACTCTCTATCACTCTTTATCACTCTCTGACACTCTCTGACACTCTCTGACACTCTCAGACACTCTCTGACACTCTCTGACACTCTCAGACACTCACTATCACTCTCTATCACTCTCTATCACTCTCTGACACTCTCTGAAACTCTCTATCACTCTCTGACACTCTCAGACACTCTCTGACACTCTCTGATACTCTCTATCACTCTCTGACACTCTCAGACACTCACTATCACTCTCTATCACTCTCTGACACTCTCTGACACTCTCTGACACTCACCATCACCCTCTGACACTCTCTGACACTCTCTGACACTCACTATCATTCTCTGACACTCTCTGACACTCACTATCACTCTCTGACACTCTATATCACTCTCTGACACTCTCAGTCACTTACTATCACTCTCTGACACTCTCTGACACTCTCTATCACTCTCTGACACTCTCTATCACTCTCTGTCACTCTCTGACACTCTCTGACACTCTCAGAAAATCATTATCACTCTCTGACACTCTCTGACACTCACTATCACGCTCTGAAAATCTCTGACACTCACTGTCACTCTCTGATACTCTCTGACACTCTCTGACACTCACTATCACTCTCTGACACTCTCTGACACTCTCTATCACTCTCTATCACTCTCTGACACTCTAAGACACTCACTTTCACTCACTTTCACTCTCTGACACTCTCTGACACTCTCTGATACTCTCTGACACTCACTGTCACTCTTTATCACTCTGTGACACTCTCTGACATTCTCAGACACTCTCGGACACCCACTATCACTCTCTGATACTCTCTGACACTCACTATCACTCTCTGACACTCTCTGACACTCTCTATCACTCTCTGACATTCTCGGACTCTCTCTGACACTCTCTATCAATCTCTATCACTCTCTGACACACTCTGACATTCCCAGACACTCAGTGTCACTCTCTGACACTCTCTGACACTCTCTGACACTCTCAGACAATCACTATCACTCTCTGACACTCTCTATCACTCTCTGACACTCTCCATCACTCTCTGACACTCTCAGACACTCACTATCACTCTCTGACACTCTCTGACACTCTCTATCACTCTCTGACACTCTCTGGCACGCTCTGACACTCTCTGACACTCTCTTTCACTCTCTGACACTCTCAGACACTCACTATCACTCTCTGACACTCTCTGACACTCTCTATCACTCTCTGACACTCTCTGGCACGCTCTGACACTCTCTGACACTCTCTGACACTCTCTGACACTCTCTTTCACTCTCTATCACTCTCTGACACTCTCAGACACTCTCTATCACTCTCTGACACTCTCTGACACTCTCGATCACTCTCGATCACTTTCTATCACGCTCTGAAACTCTCAGACACTCTCTGACACTTTCTATCACTCTCTATCACTCTCTATCACTCTCTATCACTCTCTGACACTCTCTGGCACGCTCTGACACTCTCTGACACTCTCTGACACTCTGTTTCACTCTCTATCACTCTCTGACACTCTCAGACACTCTCTATCACTCTCTGACACTCTCTGACACTCTCGATCACTCTCTGACACTCTCTGACACTCTCGATCACTCTCGATCACTCTCTGACACTCTCGTTCACTCTCTATCACTCTCTATCACTCTCTATCACTCTCTGACACTCTCTGACACTCTCTGACACTCTCTGATACTCTCTATCACTCTCTATCACTCTCTATCACTCTCAGACACTCACTATCACTCTCTGAAACTCTCTATCACTCTCTATCACTCTCTGACACTATCTGACACTCTCTGACACTCTCTATCACTCTCTGACACTCTCCATCACTCTCTATCACTCTCTGACACACTCTGACACTCTCAGACTCTCTCTATCACTCTCTATCACTCTCTATCACTCTCAGACACTCACTATCACTCTCTGAAACTCTCTATCACTCTCTATCACTCTCTGACACTCTCTGACACTCTCTGACACTCTCTATCACTCTCTATTACTCTCTGACACTCTCTGACACTCTCTGACTCTCTCTGACAATCTCTGACACTCTCTATCACTCTCTATCACTCTCTGACACTCTCAGACACTCTCTGACACTCTCTGAAACTCTCTGAAACTCTCTATCACTCTCAGACACTCACTATCACTCTCTGAAAATCTTTGACACTCTCTGACACTCTCTATCACTCTCTGACACTCTCTATCACTCTCTGACACTCTCCATCACTCTCTGACACTCACTATCACTCTCTGACACTCTCTGACACTCTCTATCACTCTCTGACACTCTCTGGCACGCTCTGACACTCTCTGACACTCTCTGACACTCTCTGACACTCTCTTTCACTCTCTATCCCTCTCTGACACTCTCAGACACTCTCTATCACTCTCTGACACTCTCTGACACTCTCGATCACTCTCTATCACTCTCTGAAACTCTGAAACTCTCAGACACTCTCTGACACTCTCGGACACTCTCTGAAACACGCTATCACTCTCTATCTGTCTCTGACACTCTCTGACACTCTCTGACACTCTCTATCACTCTCTATCACTCTCTGACACTCTCTGACACTCTCTGACTCTCTCTGACAATCTCTGACACTCTCTATCACTCTCTATCACTCTCTATCACTCTCTGACACTCTCAGACACTCTCTGACACTCTCTGAAACTCTCTATCACTCTCTGACACTCTCAGACACTCACTATCACTCTCTGAAAATCTCTGACACACTCTGACACACTCTATCACTCTCTATCACTCTCTGACACTCTCTGACACTCTCTGAAACTCTCTATCACTCTCTATCACTCTCTGACACTCTCTTACACTCTCTGACACTCTCTATCACTCTCTGACACTCTCTTTCACTCTCTATCACTCTCTGACACTCTCAGACACTCTCTATCACTCTCTGACACTCTCTGACACTCTCGATCACTCTCGATCACTCTCTATCACTCTCTGAAACTCTCAGACACTCTCTGACACTTTCTATCACTCTCTATCACTCTCTATCACTCTCTATCACTCTCAGACACTCACTATAACTCTCTGAAACTCTCTATCACTCTCTATCACTCTCTGACACTATCTGACACTCTCTGACACTCTCTATCACTCTCTGACACTCTCCATCACTCTCTATCACTCTCTGACACTCTCTGACACACTCTGACACTCTCAGACACTCTCTATCACTCTCTGACACTCTCCATCACTCTCTGACACTCACTATCACTCTCTGACACTCTCTGACACTGTCTGACACTCTCTGAAACTCTCTATCACTCTCTATCACTCTCTGACACTCTCTGACACTCTCTGACACTCTCTATCACTCTCTATCACTCTCTGACACTCTCTGACACTCTCTGACTCTCTCTGACAATCTCTGACACTCTCTATCACTCTCTATCACTCTCTGACACTCTCAGACACTCTCTGACACTCTCTGAAACTCTCTGAAACTCTATATCACTCTCTGACACTCTCAGACACTCACTATCACTCTCTGAAAATCTCTGACACTCTCTGACACTCTCTATCACTCTTTATCACTCTCTGACACTCTCTGACACTCTCTATCACTCTCTGACACTCTCCATCACTCTCTGACACTCACTATCACTCTCGGACACTCTCTGACACTCTCTATCACTCTCTGACACTCTCTGGCACGCTCTGACACTCTCTGACACTCTCTGACACTCTCTTTCACTCTCTATCACTCTCTGACACTCTCAGACACTCTCTATCACTCTCTGACCCTCTCTGACACTCTCGATCACTCTCTATCACTCTCTGAAACTCTCAGACACTCTCTGACACTCTGTGACCCTCTCTGAAACACTCTATCACTCTCTATCACTCTCTGACACTCTCTGACACTCTCTGACACTCTCAGACACTCACTATCACTATCTGACACTCTCTGACACTCTCAGACACTCTCTATCACTCTCTGACACTCTCTGACACTCTCTGACACTCACTATCACTATCTGACACTCTCTGACACTCTCAGACACTCTCTATCACTCTCTGACACTCTCTGACACTCTCTGACACTCTCGATCACTCTCTATCACTCTCTGAAACTCTCAGACACTCTCTGACACTCTGTGACACTCTCTGAAACACTCTATCACTCTCTATCACTCTCTGACACTCTCTGACACTCTCTGACACTCTCTGACACTCTCTAGCACTCTCTGACACTCTCTATCACTCTCTGACACTCTCAGACACTCACTATCACTATCTGACACTCTCTGACACTCTCTGACACTCTCTATCACTCTCTGACACTCTCTGACACTCTCTGACACTCTCAGACACACTCTGACACTCTCTGACACACTCTGACAATCTCTGTCACTCTCTATCACTCTCAGACACTCTCTGACACTCTCTGACACTCTCTGAAACTCTCTATCACTCTCTATCACTCTCTGACACTCTCTGACACTCTCTGACATTCTCTGAAACTCTTTATCACTCTCTATCGCTCTCTGACACTCTCTATCACTCTCTGACACTCTCTGAAACTCTCTATCACTCTCTATCACTCTCTATCACTCTCTGACACTCTCTGACACTCTCTGACACTCTCTGACACTCTCTGAAACTCTCTATCACTCTCTATCACTCTCTGACACTCTCTGACACACTCTGACATTCTCAGACACTCACTATCACTCTCTGACACTCTCTGACACTCTCTGACACTCTCTATCACTCTCTATCACTCTCTGACACTCTCTATCACTCTCTGACACTCTCTGAAACTCTCTGAAACTCTCTATCAGTCTCTGACACTCTCTATCACTCTCTGACACTCTCTGACACTCTCTGACACTCTCTAGCACTCTCTATCACTCTCTGACACTCTCTGACACTCTCTGACACTCACTATCACTCTCTGACACTCTCTGACACTCTCTGACACTCTCTGACACTCTCTATCACTCTCTGACACTCTCTGACACTCTCTGACACTCACTATCACTCTCTGACACTCTCTGACACTCTCTGACACTCTCTAGCACTCTCTAGCACTCTCTATCACTCTCTGACACTCTCTGACACTCACTATCACTCTCTGACACTCTCTGACACTCTCTGACACTCTCTAGCACTCTCTAGCACTCTCTGACACTCACTATCACTCTCTGACACTCTCTGACACACTCTGACACTCTCTGACACTCTCTAGCACTCTCTAACACTCTCTGACACTCTCAGACACTCTCTGACACTCTCTGAAACTCTCTATCACTCTCTATCACTCACTGTCACTCTCTGACACTCTCTGACACTCTCTGATACTCTCTGACACTCACTGTCACTCTTTATCACTCTGTGACACTCTCTGACATTCTCAGACACTCAGTGTCACTCTCTGACACTCTCTGACACTCTCTGACACTCTCAGACAATCACTATCACTCTCTGACACTCTCTATCACTCTCTGACACTCTCCATCACTCTCTGACACTCTCAGACACTCACTATCACTCTCAGACACTCTCAGACACTCTCTATCACTCTCTGACACTCTCTGACACTCTCTTTCACTCTCTATCACTCTCTGACACTCTCAGACACTCACTATCACTCTCTGACACTCTCTGACACTCTCTATCACTCTCTGACACTCTCTGGCACGCTCTGACACTCTCTGACACTCTCTGACACTCTCTTTCAATCTCTATCACTCTCTGACACTTTCAGACACTCTCTATCACTCTCTGACACTCTCTGACACTCTCGATCACTCTCGATCACTCTCTATCACTCTCTGAAACTCTCAGACACTCTCTGACACTTTCTATCACTCTCTATCACTCTCTATCACTCTCTGACACTCTCTGGCACGCTCTGACACTCTCTGACACTCTCTGACACTCTCTTTCACTCTCTATCACTCTCTGACACTCTCTATCACTCTCTGACACTCTCTGACACTCTCGATCACTCTCGATCACTCTCTATCACTCTCTGAAACTCTCAGGCACTCTCTGACACTTTCTATCACTCTCTATCACTCTCTATCACTCTCTGACACTCTCTGACACTCTCTGACACTCTCTGATGCTCTCTATCACTCTCTATCACTCTCAGACACTCACTATCACTCTCTGAAACTCTCTATCACTCTCTATCACTCTCTGACACTATCTGACACTCTCTGACACTCTCTATCACTCTCTGACACTCTCCATCACTCTCTATCACTCTCTGACACTCTCTGACACTCTCAGACTCTCTCTATCACTCTCTATCACTCTCAGACACTCACTATCACTCTCTGAAACTCTCTATCACTCTCTATCACTCTCTGACACTCTCTGACACTCTCTGACACTCTCTATCACTCTCTATCACTCTCTGACACTCTCTGACACTCTCTGACTCTCTCTGACAATCTCTCACACTCTCTATCACTCTCTATCACTCTCTATCACTCTCTGACACTCTCTGACTCTCTCTGACACTCTCTGAAACTCTCTGAAACTCTCTATCACTCTCTGACACTCTCAGACACTCACTATCACTCTCTGAAAATCTTTGACACTCTCTGACACTCTCTATCACTCTTTATCACTCTCTGACACTCTCTGACACTCTCTATCACTCTCTGACACTCTCTATCACTCTCTGACACTCACTATCACTCTCTGACACTCTCTGACACTCTCTATCACTCTCTGACACTCTCTGGCACGCTCTGACACTCTCTGACACTCTCTGACACTCTCTGACACTCTCTTTCACTCTCTATCCCTCTCTGACACGCTCAGACACTCTCTATCACTCTCTGACACTCTCTGACACTCTCGATCACTCTCTATCACTCTCTGAAACTCTCAGACACTCTCTGACACTCTCTGACACTCTCTGAAACACGCTATCACTCTCTATCAGTCTCTGACACTCTCTGACACTCTCTGACACTCTCTATCACTCTCTATCACTCTCTGACACTCTCTGACACTCTCTGACTCTCTCTGACAATCTCTGACACTCTCTATCACTCTCTATCACTCTCTATCACTCTCTGACACTCTCAGACACTCTCTGACACTCTCTGAAACTCTCTATCACTCTCTATCACTCTCTGACACTCTCTTACACTCTCTGACACTCTCTATCACTCTCTGACACTCTCTTTCACTCTCTATCACTCTCTGACACTCTCAGACACTCTCTATCACTCTCTGACACTCTCTGACACTCTCGATCACTCTCGATCACTCTCTATCACTCTCTGAAACTCTCTGACACTCTCTGACACTTTCTATCACTCTCTATCACTCTCTATCACTCTCTATCACTCTCAGACACTCACTATCACTCTCTGAAACTCTCTATCCCTCTCTATCACTCTCTGACACTATCTGACACTCTCTGACACTCTCTATCACTCTCTGACACTCTCCATCACTCTCTATCACTCTCTGACACTCTCTGACACACTCTGACACTCTCAGACACTCTCTATCACTCTCTGACACTCTCCATCACTCTCTGACACTCACTATCACTCTCTGACACTCTCTGACACTCTCTATCACTCTCTGACACTCTCTGGCACGCTCTGACACTCTCTGACACTCTCTGACACTCTCTGACACTCTATTTCACTCTCTATCACTCTCTGACACTCTCAGACACTCTCTATCACTCTCTGACACTCTCTGACACTCTCGATCACTCTCTATCACTCTCTGAAACTCTCAGACACTCTCTGACACTTTCTATCACTCTCTATCACTCTCTATCACTCTCTGACACTCTCTGACACTCTCTGACACTCTCAGACACTCTCTGACACTCTCTGAAACTCTCTATCACTCTCTATCACTCTCTGACACTCTCTGACACTCTCTGACACTCTCTATCACTCTCTATCACTCTCTGACACTCTCTGACTCTCTCTGACAATCTCTGACACTCTCTATCACTCTCTATCACTCTCTGACACTCTCAGACACTCTCTGACACTCTCTGAAACTCTCTGAAACTCTCTATCACTCTCTGACACTTTCAGACACTCACTATCACTCTCTGAAATTCTCTGACACTCTCTGACACTCTCTATCACTCTTTATCACTCTCTGACACTCTCTGACACTCTCTATCACTCTCTGACACTCTCTATCACTCTTTGACACTCTCCATCACTCTCTGACACTCACTATCACTCTCTGACACTCTCTGACACTCTCTAACACTCTCTGACACTCTCTGGCACGCTCTGACACTCTCTGACACTCTCTGCCACTCTCTGACACTCTCTTTCACTCTCTATCACTCTCTGACACTCTCAGACACTCTCTATCACTCTCTGACACTCTCTGCCACTCTCGATCACTCTCTATCACTCTCTGAAACTCTCAGACACTCTCTGACACTCTCTGACACTCTCTGAAACAGTCTATCACTCTCTATCACTCTCTGACACTCTCTGACACTCTCTGACACTCTCAGACACTCACTATCACTATCTGACACTCTCTGACACTCTCAGACACTCACTATCACTATCTGACACTCTCTGACACTCTCTAGCACTCTCTGACACTCTCTATCACTCTCTGACACTCTCAGACACTCACTATCACTATCTGACACTCTCTGACACTCTCTGACACTCTCTATCACTCTCTGACACTCTCTGACACTCTCTGACACTCTCAGACACACTCTGACACTCTCTGACACACTCTGACAATCTCTGTCACTCTCTATCACTCTCAGACACTTTCTGACACTCTCTGACACTCTCTGAAACTCTCTATCACTCTCTATCACTCTCTGACACTCTCTGACACTCTCTGACATTTTCTGAAACTCTTTATCACTCTCTATCGCTCTCTGACACTCTCTATCACTCTCTGACACTCTCTGAAACTCTCTATCACTCTCTATCACTCTCTATCACTCTCTGACACTCTCTGACACTCTCTGACACTCTCTGAAACTCTCTATCACTCTCTATCACTCTCTGACACTCTCTGACACACTCTGACATTCTCAGACACTCACTATCACTCTCTGACACTCTCTGACACTCTCTGACACTCTCTATCACTCTCTATCACTCTCTGACACTCTCTATCACTCTCTGACACTCTCTGAAACTCTCTGAAACTCTCTATCACTCTCTGACACTCTCTATCACTCTCTATCACGCTCTGACACTCTCTGACACTCTCTGACACTCTCTGACACTCTCTAGCACTCTCTATCACTTTCTGACACTCTCTGACACTCTCTGACACTCACTATCACTCTCTGACACTCTCTGACACTCTCTGACACTCTCTATCACTCTCTGACACTCTCTGACACTCACTATCACTCTCTGACACTCTCTGACACTCTCTGACACTCTCTAGCACTCTCTAGCACTCTCTGACACTCTCTGACACTCACTATCACTCTCTGACACTCTCTGACACTCTCTGACACTCTCTAGCACTCTCTAGCACTCTCTGACACTCACTATCACTCTCTGACACTCTCTGACACACTCTGACACTCTCTGACACTCTCTAGCACTCTCTATCACTCTCTGACACTCTCAGACACTCTCTGACACTCTCTGAAACTCTCTATCACTCTCTATCACTCTCTGACACTCTCTGACACTCTCTATCACTCTCAGACACTCACTATCACTCTCTGACACTCTGTGACACTCTCTGACACTCTCTGACACTCTCTGACACTCTCTAGCACTCTCCAGCACTTTCTATCACTCTCTGACACTCTCTGAAACTCACTATCACTCTCTGAACCTCTCTGACACTCTCTGACACTCTCTATCACTCTCTGACACTCTCTGACACTCTCTCGCACTCTCTATCACTCTCTGACACTCTCAGACACTCTCTGACACTCTCTGACACTCTCTATCACTCTCTATCACTCTCTGACACTCTCTGACACTCTCTGACACTCTCTAGCACTCTCCAGCACTCTCTGACACTCTCAGACACTCTCAGACACTCTCTGACACTCTCTGACACTCTCTATCACTCTCTGACACTCTCTGACACTCTCTGACACTCTCTGAAACACTCTATCACTCTCTATCACTCTCTGACACTCTCTGACACTCTCTGACACTCTCTATCACTCTCTATCACTCTCTGACACTCTCTGACACTCTCTGACTCTCTCTGACAATCTCTGACACTCTCTATCACTCTCTATCACTCTCTATCACTCTCTGACACTCTCTGACACTCTCTGACACTCTCTATCACTCTCTATCACTCTCTGACACTCTCTGACACTCTCTGACACTCTCTGACACTCTCTGAAACACTCTATCAATCTCTATCACTCTCTGACACTCTCTGACCCTCTCTGACACTCTCTATCACTCTCTATCACTCTCTGACACTCTCTGACACTCTCTGACTCTCTCTGACAATCTCTGACACTCTCTATCACTCTCTATCACTCTCTATCACTCTCTGACACTCTCTATCACTCTCTGACACTCTCAGACACTCACTATCACTCTCTGAAAATCTCTGACACTCTCTGACACTCTCTATCACTCTCTATCACTCTCTGACACTCTCAGACACTCTCTGACACTCTCTGAAACTCTCTATCACTCTCTATCACTCTCTGACACTCTCTTACAATCTCTGACACTTTCTATCACTCTCTGACACTCTCTGACACTCTCAGACACTCTCTGACACTCTCTGACACTCACTATCACTCTCTGACACTCACTATCACTCTCTGACACTCTCTGACACTCTCTATCACTCTCTGACACTCTCTGACACTCTCTATCACTCTCCATCACTCTCTGACACTCTCTGACACTCTCAGACACTCTCTGACACTCTCTGAAACTCTCCATAACTCTCTGACACTCTCTGACACTCTCAGACACTCTCTGACACTCTCTGAAACTCTCTATCACTCTCTGACACTCTCTGACACTCTCTGACACTCTCTGACACTCTCTATCACTCTCTATCACTCTCTGACACTCTCTGACACTCTCTGACACTCTCAGACACTCTCTGACACTCTCTGACACTCTCTGAAACTCTCTATCACTCTCTGACACTCTCTGACACTCTCTGACACTCTCTATCACTCTCTATCACTCTCTGACACTCTCTGACACTCTCTGAAACTCTCTATCACTCTCTGACACTCTCTGACACTCTCTATCACTCTCTATCACTCTCTATCACTCTCTGACACTCTCTGACACTCTCAGACACTCACTATCACTCTCTATCACTCTCTGACACTCTCTGACACTCTCTGACACTCACTATCACTCTCTGACACTCTCTGACACTCTCTATCACTCTCTGACCCTCTCTGACAATATCTGACACTCACTATCACTCTCTGACACTCACTATTACTCTCTGACACTCACTATCACTCTCTGACACTCTCTGACACTCTCTGACACTCTCTATCACTCTCTGACACTCTCTGACACTCTCTGACACTCACTATCACTCTCTATCACTCTCTGACACTCTCTGACACTCACTATCACTCTCTGACACTCTCTGACACTCTCTGACACTCACTATCACTCTCTGACACTCACTATCACTCTCTGACACTCTCTGACACTCTCTATCACTCTCTGACACTCTCTGACACTCTCTGACACTCACTATCCCTCTCTGACACTCACTATCACTTTCTATCACTCTCTGACACTCTCTGACACTCTCTGATACTCACTATCACTCTCTGACACTCTCTGACACTCTCTGACACTCTCTATCACTCTCTGACACTCTCTGACACTCTCTGACACTCTCTGACACTCTCTATCACTCTCTGACACTCTATGACACTCTCTGACACTCTCTATCACTCTCTGACACTCTCTGACACTCTCTGACACTCTCTGACACTCTCTGACACTCTCTGACACTCACTATCACTCTCTGACACTCTCTGACACTCTCTTACACTCTCTATCACTCTCAGACACTCACTATCACTCTCTGACACTCTCTGACACTCTCTGACACTCTCTGACACTCTCTAGCACTCTCTAGCACTCTCTAGCACTCTCCATCACTCTCTGACACTCTCTGACACTCTCTGACACTCTCTGACACTCTCTAGCACTCTCTGACACTCTCAGACACTATCTGACACTCTCTGACACTCTCAGACACTCACTATCACTATCTGACACTCTCTGACACTCTCTGACACTCTCTATCACTCTCTGACACTCTCTGACACTCTCTGACACTCTCAGACACACTCTGACACACTCTGACACACTCTGACAATCTCTGTCACTCTCTATCACTCTCAGACACTCTCTGAAACTCTCTTACACTCTCTGAAACTCTCTATCACTCTCTATCACTCTCTATCACTCTCTGACACTCTCTGACACTCTCTGACACTCTCTGAAACTCACTATCACTCTCTATCACTCTCTATCACTCTCTGACACTCTCTGACACTCTCTGACACTCTCTGAAACTCACTATCACTCTCTATCGCTCTCTGACACTCTCTATCACTCTCTGACACTCTCTGAAACTCTCTATCACTCTCTATCACTCTCTATCACTCTCTGACACTCTCTGAAACTCTCTATCACTCTCTATCACTCTCTGACACTCTCTATCACTCTCTGACACTCTCTGACACACTCTGACACTGTCTGACACTCTCTAGCACTCTCTATCACTCTCTAGCACTCTCTGACACTCTCTTACACTCTCTATCACTCTCAGACACTCACTATCACTCTCTGACACTCTCTGACACTCTCTAGCACTCTCTAGCACTCTCCATCACTCTCTGACACTCTCTGACACTCACTATCACTCTCTGACCCTCTCTGACACTCTCTATCACTCTCTGACACTCTCTGACACTCTCTGACACTCTCTGACACTCTCTAGCACTCTCTGACACTCTCAGACACTATCTGACACTCTCTGACACTCTCAGACACTCACTATCACTATCTGACACTCTCTGACTCTCTCTGACACTCTCTATCACTCTCTGACACTCTCTGACACTCTCAGACACACTCTGACACTCTCTGACACACTCTGACAATCTCTGTCACTCTCTATCACTCTCAGACACTCACTATCACTATCTGACACTCTCTGACACTCTCTGACACTCTCTATCACTCTCTGACACTCTCTGACACTCTCAGACACACTCTGACAATCTCTGACACACTCTGACAATCTCTGTCACTCTCTATCACTCTCAGACACTCTCTGAAACTCTCTGACACTCTCTGAAACTCTCTATCACTCTCTATCACTCTCTATCACTCTCTGACACTCTCTGACACTCTCTGACACTCTCTGAAACTCTCTAACACTCTCTATCGCTCTCTGACACTCTCTATCACTCTCTGACACTCTCTGAAACTCTCTATCACTCACTATCACTCTCTATCACTCTCTGACACTCTCTGACACTCTCTGACACTCTCTGAAACTCTCTATCACTCTCTGACACTCTCTATCACTCTCTGACACTCTCTGAAACTCTCTGAAACTCTCTATCACTCTCTAACAGTCTCTATCACTCTCTATCACTCTCTGACACTCTCTGACACTCTCTGACACTCTCTGACACTCTCTAGCACTCTCTATCACTCTCTGACTCTCTCTGACACTCTCTGACACTCACTATCACTCTCTGACACTCTCTGACACTCTCTATCACTCTCTGACACTCTCTGACACTCTCTGACACTCTCTGACACTCACTATCACTCTCTGACACTCACTATCACTGTCTGACACTCTCTGACACTCCTTATCACTCACTGACACTCTCTGACACTCTATATCACTCTCTGACACTCTCTATCACTCTCTATCACTCTCTGACACTCTCTGACACTCTCTGACACTCTCTATCACTCTCTATCACTCTCTGACACTCTCTGACACTCTCTGAAACTCTCTATCACTCTCTGACACTCTCAGACACTCACTATCACTCTCTATCACTCTCTGACACTCTCTGACACTCTCTGACACTCTCTGACACTCACTATCACTCTCTGACACTCTCTGACACTCTCTATCACTCTCTGACACTCTCTGACACTCTCTGACACTCACTATCACTCTCTGACACTCACTATTACTCTCTGACACTCACTATCACTCTCTGACACTCTCTGACACTCTCTGACACTCTCTATCACTCTCTATCACTCTCTGACACTCTCTGACACTCTCTGACACTCACTATCACTCTCTATCACTCTCTGACACTCTCTGACACTCACTATCACTCTCTGACACTCTCTGACACTCACTATCACTCTCTGACACTCTCTGACACTCTCTGTCACTCTCTGACACTCTCTGACACTCTCTATCACTCACTATCACTCTCTATCACTCTCTGACACTCTCTGACACTCTCTGACACTCTCTGAAACTCTCTATCACTCTCTATCACTCTCTGACACTCTCTGACACTCTCTGACACTCTCTGAAACTCTCTAACACTCTCTATCGCTCTCTGACACTCTCTATCACTCTCTGACACTCTCTGAAACTCTCTATCACTCACTATCACTCTCTATCACTCTCTGACACTCTCTGACACTCTCTGACACTCTCTGAAACTCTCTATCACTCTCTATCACTCTCTGACACTCTCTATCACTCTCTGACACTCTCTGAAACTCTCTGAAACTCTCTATCACTCTCTAACAGTCTCTATCACTCTCTATCACTCTCTGACACTCTCTGACACTCTCTGACACTCTCTGACACTCTCTAGTGCTCTCTATCACTCTCTGACTCTCTCTGACACTCTCTGACACTCACTATCACTCTCTGACACTCTCTGACACTCTCTATCACTCTCTGACACTCTCTGACACTCTCTGACACTCTCTGACACTCACTATCACTCTCTGACACTCACTATCACTGTCTGACACTCTCTGACACTCTCTATCACTCACTGACACTCTCTGACACTCTATATCACTCTCTGACACTCTCTATCACTCTCTATCACTCTCTGACACTCTCAGACACTCTCTGACACTCTCTGAAACTCTCTATCACTCTCTGACACTCTCTGACACTCTCTGACACTCTCTATCACTCTCTATCACTCTCTGACACTCTCTGACACTCTCAGACACTCTCTGACACTCTCTGACACTCTCTGAAACTCTCTATCACTCTCTGACACTCTCTGACACTCTCTGACACTCTCTATCACTCTCTATCACTCTCTGACACTCTCTGACACTCTCTGAAACTCTCTATCACTCTCTGACACTCTCTGACACTCTCTATCACTCTCTATCACTCTCTGACACTCTCTGACACTCTCAGACACTCTCTGACACTCACTATCACTCTCTGACACTCTCTGACACTCTCTATCACTCTCTGACACTCTCTGACACTCTCTGACACTCACTATCACTCTCTGACACTCACTATTACTCTCTGACACTCACTATCACTCTCTGACACTCTCTGACACTCTCTGACACTCTCTATCACTCTCTGACACTCTCTGACACTCTCTGACACTCACTATCACTCTCTATCACTCTCTGACACTCTCTGACACTCACTATCACTCTCTGACACTCTCTGACACTCACTATCACTCTCTGACACTCTTTGACACTCTCTGTCACTCTCTGACACTCTCTGACACTCTCTGACACTCTCTGACACTCACTATCACTCTCTGACACTCACTATCACTCTCTGACACTCACTATCACTCTCTGACACTCTCTGACACTCTCTGACACTCTCTATCACTCTCTGACACTCTCTGACACTCTCTGACACTCACTATCACTCTCTGACACTCACTATCACTTTCTATCACTCTCTGACACTCTCTGACACTCACTATCACTCTCTGACACTCTCTGACACTCTCTGACACTCTCTATCACTCTCTGACACTCTCTGACACTCTCTGACACTCTCTATCACTCTCTGACACTCTCTGACACTCTCTGACACTCTCTGACACTCTCTATCACTCTCTGACACTCTCTGACACTCACTATCACTCTCTGACACTCTCTGACACTCTCTATCACTCTCTGACACTCTCAGACACTCACTATCACTCTCTGACACTCCCTGACACTCTCTGACACTCTCTAGCACTCTCTGACACTCTCTGACACTCTCTGACACTCTCTGACACTCTCTAGCACTCTCTATCACTCTCTAGCACTCTCTGACACTCTCTTACACTCTCTATCACTCTCAGACACTCACTATCACTCTCTGACACTCTCTGACACTCTCTGACACTCTCTAGCACTCTCTAGCACTCTCCATCACTCTCTGACACTCTCTGACACTCTCTGACACTCACTATCACTCTCTGACCCTCTCTGACACTCTCTATCACTCTTTGACATTCTCTGACACTCTCTGACACTCTCTAGCACGCTCTGACACTCTCAGACACTATCTGACACTCTCTGACACTCTCAGACACTCACTATCACTATCTGACACTCTCTGACACTCTCTGACACTCTCTATCACTCTCTGACACTCTCTGACACTCTCAGACACACTCTGACACACTCTGACACACTCTGACAATCTCTGTCACTCTCTATCACTCTCAGACACTCTCTGAAACTCTCTTACACTCTCTGAAACTCTCTATCACTCTCTATCACTCTCTATCACTCTCTGACACTCTCTGACACTCTCTGACACTCTCTGAAACTCTCTATCACTCTCTATCGCTCTCTGACACTCTCTATCACTCTCTGACACTCTCTGAAACTCTCTATCACTCTCTATCACTCTCTATCACTCTCTGACACTCTCTGACACTCTCTGAAACTCTCTATCACTCTCTATCACTCTCTGACACTCTCTATCACTCTCTGACACTCTCTGACACACTCTGACACTCTCTGACACTCTCTAGCACTCTCTATCACTCTCTAGCACTCTCTGACACTCTCTTACACTCTCTATCACTCTCAGACACTCACTATCACTCTCTGACACTCTCTGACACTCTCTGACACTCTCTAGCACTCTCTAGCACTCTCCATCACTCTCTGACACTCTCTGACGCTCTCTGACACTCACTATCACTCTCTGACCCTCTCTGACACTCTCTATCACTCTCTGACACTCTCTGACACTCTCTGACACTCTCTGACACTCTCTAGCACTCTCTGACACTCTCAGACACTATCTGACACTCTCTGACACTCTCAGACACTCACTATCACTATCTGACACTCTCTGACACTCTCTGACACTCTCTATCACTCTCTGACACTCTCTGACACTCTCAGACACACTCTGACACTCTCTGACACACTCTGACAATCTCTGTCACTCTCTATCACTCTCAGACACTCACTATCACTATCTGACACTCTCTGACACTCTCTATCACTCTCTGACACTCTCTGACACTCTCAGACACACTCTGACAATCTCTGACACACTCTGACAATCTCTGTCACTCTCTATCACTCTCAGACACTCTCTGAAACTCTCTGACACTCTCTGAAACTCTCTATCACTCTCTATCACTCTCTATCACTCTCTGACACTCTCTGACACTCTCTGACACTCTCTGAAACTCTCTAACACTCTCTATCGCTCTCTGACACTCTCTATCACTCTCTGACACTCTCTGAAACTCTCTATCACTCACTATCACTCTCTATCACTCTCTGACACTCTCTGACACTCTCTGAAACTATCTATCACTCTCTATCACTCTCTGACACTCTCTGACACTCTCTGACACTCTCTAGCACTCTCTATCACTCTCTAGCACTCTCTGACACTCTCTTACACTCTCTATCACTCTCAGACACTCACTATCACTCTCTGACACTCTCTGACACTCTCTGACACTCTCTAGCACTCTCTAGCACTCTCCATCACTCTCTGACACTCTCTGACACTCTCTGACACTCACTATCACTCTCTGACCCTCTCTGACACTCTCTATCACTCTTTGACATTCTCTGACACTCTCTGACACTCTCTAGCACGCTCTGACACTCTCAGACACTATCTGACACTCTCTGACACTCTCAGACACTCACTATCACTATCTGACACTCTCTGACACTCTCTGACACTCTCTATCACTCTCTGACACTCTCTGACACTCTCAGACACACTCTGACACACTCTGACAATCTCTGTCACTCTCTATCACTCTCAGACACTCTCTGAAACTCTCTTACACTCTCTGAAACTCTCTATCACTCTCTATCTGTAGTGTATTGCTCCTCCTGCAGTATGTTCGAGGTGAGGGGAACCTCCGGTGACCCTGCCGACTTCACCTGCTGGAAGTGCATCCGTCTCCAGCTCCTATCAGACCGTGTTAGGGAATTGGAGCTGGAGCTGGATGAACTGAGGATCATTCGGGAAGCTGAGGGGTTGATAGATAGAAGCTACACGGAGGTCGTTACTCCACAAATCAAAGGCAGCTGGGTAACAGTTAGAGGTGGGAAGAGGTCAGTGCAGGGATCTCCTGTGGTCGTTCCCCTCAACAACAAGTATACAGTTTTAGATACTGTTGGGGGGGACGGCCTATCGGGGGCAGGCTGCAGTGACCGGGCCTCTGGCACGGGGTCCTGCACTGTGGCTCAGAAGGGAAGGAGGGAGAATGGGAGAGCACTAGTCATCGGGGACTCGATGGTGAGGAGTACGGACAGGCGGTTCTGTGGGCGCAGGCGAGACGCACGGATGGTTTGTTGCCTCCCTGGTGCCAGGGTCCGTGATGTTTGTGATCGCGTCTTCAGGATCCTTAAAGGGGAGGGGGAGCAGCCAGAGGTCGTGGTGCACATTGGCACCAACGACGTAGGAAGGAAGGGTGGCACAGATGTTAGAAGTGAGTTTAGGGAGTTAGGCTGGAAGCTGAAAGCTCGGACGGACAGAGTTGTTATCTCTGGTTTGTTGCCGGCGCCACGTGATAGTGAGGCTAGGAATAGGGAGAGAGCACAGCTGAACACGTGGCTGCAGGAATGGTGTAGGAGGGAGGGCTTCCAGTTCTTGGATAATTGGACTGCATTCTGGGGAAGATGGGACCTGTTCAAACAGGACGGGCTGCATCTGAACCAGAGGGGCACCAATATCCTGGGAGGGAGGTTTGCTAGTACTGTTCGGGAGGGTTTAAACTAGTTTGGGAGGGGGATGGGAACCGGACTTGTAATCCAGGGACCAGTGGGTCCACTCAGAAAGACAAAGAGTGTAGTGAGGTATTGGGGAAGGTAGCACTGTCACAGAGGACAGATGGGCACGGAGAAGGGTTAAAGTGCGTATACTTCAACGCAAGAAGCATCAGGAATAAGGTGAGTGAATTGAAGGCGTGGATGGGCACTTGGGACTACGATGTTGTGGCCATCACTGAAACGTGGATAGGTGAGGGGGAGGAATGGTTTTTGGAGGTACCTGGTTATAGATGTTTTCATAAGATTAGGAATGGTGGTAAAAGAGGTGGGGGGGTGGCATTGTTAGTTAGAAATAGTGTAACAACTGCTGAAAGAATTTTCGAGGAGGATCTGCCGACTGAGGCACTGTGGGTTGAGGTCAGGAACAGGAAAGGAGCAGTCACCTTGATGGGAGTTTTCTATAGGCCCCCCAATAGCAGCAGGGAGGTGGAAGAGCAGATTGGGAAACAGATTTTGGAAAGGAGCAGAAGTCACAGGGTAGTAATTATGGGGGATTTCAACTTCCCAAATATTGATTGGCAACTCTTTAGATCGAATAGTTTGGATGGGGTAGTGTTTGTGCAGTATGTCCAGGAAGCTTTTCTGACGCAGTATGTAGACTGCCCGACCAGAGGGGAGGCAATATTGGATTTGGTACTAGGTAATGAACCAGGGCAAGTGATAGAGCTGTTGGTGGGCGAGCACTTTGGAGATAGTGATCACAATTCTGTAGCATTCACTGTGGTAATGGAGAGGGATAGGTATGTGCAACAGGGCAAGGTTTACAATTGGGGGAAGGGTAGATATGATGCTGTGAGGCAGGAACTGAGGAGCATAAGTTGGGAGCATATGCTGGCAGGGAAGGGCACGGTCGAAATGTGGAACTTTTTCAAGGAGCAGATAGTAGGGGCCATTGATAAGCATGTCCCTGTCAGACAGGGAAGGGATGGTCATGTGAGGGAACCGTGGTTGACAAGAGAGGTTGAGAGTCTTGTTAGGAAGAAGAAGGATGCGTATATAAAGTTGAGGAAAAAGGGCACAGGCATAGCTCTGGAGGGATACAAGATGGCCAGGAAGGATCTGAAGAAAGGGATTAGGAGAGCTAAGAGAGGGCATGAAAAATGCTTGGCGGGTAGGATAAAAGAAAACCCCAAGGCCTTTTACGCGTATGTCAGAAATATGAGGATGACTAGGGGGACCGTAGGTCCGGTCAAGGACAATAGCGGGAGACTGTGTGTTGAGCCGGAAGAGATAAGTGAGGTTTTGAATGAGTACTTCTCTTCGGTATTTACGAATGAGAAGGGGTGTATTACTGAAGAGGACGGTGGGAAGCAGACTGGTAAGCTCGAGGAAGTGCTCGTTAGGAGGGAAGATGTGTTGGGGTTTTTGAATAACTTGAAGATAGACAAGTCTCCCGGGCCTGACGGGGTATATCCAAGGATGTTATGGGAAGCAAGGGATGAAATTGCAGAGCCGCTGGCAATGATCTTTTCATCTTCTCTGCTGACGGGGGTGGTACCAGGTGATTGGAGGGTGGCAAATGTTGTGCCCCTGTTCAAGAAAGGGAATAGGAACAACCCTGGGAATTACAGGCCAGTTAGTCTTACTTCGGTGGTAGGCAAGTTGATGGAAAAGGTGCTGAGGGATAGGATTTCTGAGCATCTGGAAAGACACTGCTTGATTCGGGACAGTCAGCACGGTTTTGTGAGGGGTAGGTCTTGCCTCACAAGCCTGATTGAATTCTTTGAGCAGGTGACCAAGCAAGTGGATGAGGGTAAACCAGTGGATGTGGTGTACATGGATTTTAGTAAGGCATTTGATAAGGTCCCCCATGGTAGACTTATGGAGAAAGTCAGGAGGCATGGGATAGTGGGGAATGTGGCCAGTTGGATTAAGAATTGGCTAACTGATAGAAGGCAGAGAGTGGTCTTAGATGGTAAATACTCAGCCTGGAGCCCAGTTACCAGTGGCGTGCCGCAGGGATCAGTTCTGGGTCCTCTCCTGTTTGTGATTTTTATTAACGACTTGGATGAGGAAGTCGAAGGGTGGGTCAGTAAATTTGCAGATGATACAAAGGTTGGTGGAGTTGTGGATACCGAGGAGGGCTATTGTCGTCTGCAAAGGGACTTGGATAGGTTGCAGTGCTGGGCTGAAAAGTGGCAGATGGAGTTTAACCCTGAAAAGTGTGAGGTCGTCCATTTTGGAAGGACAAACATGAATGCAAAATACTGGGTTAACGGTAGGGTTCTTGGGCATGTGGAGGAGCAGAGAGACCTTGGGGTCTATGTGCATAGATCATTGAAAGTTGCAACTCAAGTGGATAGGGCTGTGAAGAAGGCATATGGGGTGTTAGCGTTCATTAGCAGAGGGATTGAATTTAAGAGCCGTGAGGTGATGATGCAGCTGTACAGGACCTTGGTAAGGCCTCATTTGGAGTACTGTGTGCAGTTCTGGTCGCCTCATTTTAGGAAGGATGTGGAAGCCTTGGAGAGGGTGCAGAGGAGATTTACCAGGATGTTGCCTGGAATGGAGAATAAGTCTTACGAGGAAAGGCTGAACATTCTAGGCCTCTTCTCATTAGAAAGGAGAAGGATGAGGGGTGACATGATAGAGGTTTATAAGATGATCAGGGGAATAGATAGGGTAGACAGTCAGAAACTTTTTCCCCGGGTGGAGCAAAGCGTTACAAGGGGTCATAAATTTAAGGTGAAGGGTGGGAGATATAAGGGGGATGTCAGGGGAAGGTTCTTTACCCAGAGAGTGGTCGAGGCATGGAATGCCTTGCCCGGGGAAGTTGTTGAGTCAGAAACTTTAGGGACTTTCAAAAGGCTTTTGGATAGGTATATGGATAAAGGAGAATGATGGGGTATAGATTAAATTGTCCTTGACAGAGGACAAAGGATCGGCACAACATTGTGGGCCGAAGGGCCTGTTCTGTGCTGTATGTTCTATGTTCTATGTTCTATGTTCTATCACTCTCTGACACTCTCTGACACACTCTGACATTCTCAGACACTCTCTATCATTCTCTATCACTCGCTGACACTCTCTATCACTCTCTGACACTCTCTGAAACTCTCTGAAACTCTCTATCACTCTCTAACAGTCTCTATCACTCTCTATCACTCTCTGACACTCTCTGACACTCTCTGACACTCTCTGACACTCTCTAGCACTCTCTATCACTCTCTGACTCTCTCTGATACTCTCTGACACTCACTATCACTCTCTGACACTCTCTGACACTCTCTGACACTTTCTATCACTCTCTGACACTCTCTGACACTCTCTGACACTCTCTAGCACTCTCTAGCACTCTCTATCACTCTCTGACACTCTCTGACACTCTATATCACTCTCAGACACTCACTATCACTCTCTGACACTCTCTGACACTCTCTAGCACTCTCTAGCACTCTCCATCACTCTCTGACACTCTCTGACACTCTCTGACACTCACTATCACTCTCTGACCCTCTCTGACACTCTCTGACACTCTCTATCACTCTCTGACACTCTCTGACACTCTCTGACACTTACTATCACTCTCTGACACTCTCTGACACTCTCTAGCACTCTCTATCACTCTCTGACACTCTCAGACACTCACTATCACTCTCTGACACTCTCTGACACTCTCTGACACTCTCTAGCACTCTCTATCACTCTCTGACACTCTCAGACACTCTCTGACACTCTCTGAAACTATCTACCACTCTCTATCACTCTCTGACACTCTCTGACACTCTCTATCACTCTCTGACACTCTCTGACACTCTCTGACACTCTCTAGCACTCTCTATCACTCTCTGACACTCTATAT
Organism: Heterodontus francisci; assembly: GCF_036365525.1. NCBI lineage: Eukaryota > Metazoa > Chordata > Chondrichthyes > Heterodontiformes > Heterodontidae > Heterodontus > Heterodontus francisci. Next base: position 274,388 of record NW_027141025.1, read on the forward strand.
CACTCTCAGACACTCACTATGACTCTCTGACACTCTCTGACACTCTCTGACACTCTCTGACACTCTCTAGCACTCTCTATCACTCTCTGACACTCTATATCACTCTCAGACACTCACTATCACTCTCTGACACTCTCTGACACTCTCTGACACTCTCTAGCACTCTTTTGCACTCTCCATCACTCTCTGACACTCTCTGACACTCTCTGACACTCACTATCACTCTCAGACCCTCTCCGACACTCTCAATCACTCTCTGACACTCTCTGACACTCTCTGACACTCTCTGACACTCACTATCACTCTCTGACACTCTCAGACACTCTCAGCACTCTCTATCACTCTCTGAAACTCTCAGACACTCACTATCACTATCTGACACTCTCTGACACTCTCTAGCACTCTCTATCACTCTCTGACACTCTCAGACACTCTCTGACACTCTCTGAAACTCTCTACCACTCTCTATCACTCTCTGACACTCTCTGACACTCGCTATCACTCTCTGACACTCTCTGACACTCTCTGACACTCTCTAGCACTCTCTATCACTCTCTGACACTCTCAGACACTCTCTGAAACTCTCTACCACTCTCTATCACTCTCCGACACTCTCTGACACTCTCTATCACTCTCTGACACTCTCTGACACTCTCTGACACTCTCTAGCACTCTCTGACACTCTCTGACACTCTCATACACTCTCTGACACTCTCTGGAACTCTCTACCACTCTCTATCACTCTCTGACACTCTCTGACACTCTCTATCACTCTCTGACACTCACTATCACTCTCTGACACTCTCTGACACTCACTATCACTCTCTGACACTCTCTGACACTCTCTGACACTCTCTAGCACTCTCTATCACTCTCTGACACTCTCAGACACTCTCTGACACTCTCTGAAACTATCTACCACTCTCTATCACTCTCTGACACTCTCTGACACTCTCTATCACTCTCTGACACTCTCTGACACTCTCTGACACTCTCTAGCACTCTCTATCACTCTCTGACACTCTATATCACTCTCAGACACTCACTATGACTCTCTGACACTCTCTGACACTCTCTGACACTCTCTAGCACTCTCTATCACTCTCTGACACTCTATATCACTCTCAGACACTCACTATCACTCTCTGACACTCTCTGACACTCTCTGACACTCTCTAGCACTCTTTTGCACTCTCCATCACTCTCTGACACTCTATGACACTCTCTGACACTCACTATCACTCTCTGACCATCTCTGACACTCTCAATCACTCTCTGACACTCTCTGACACTCTCTGACACTCTCTGACACTCACTATCACTCTCTGACACTCTCTGACACTCTCAGCACTCTCTATCACTCTCTGAAACTCTCAGACACTCACTATCACTATCTGACACTCTCTGACACTCTCTGACACTCTCTAGCACTCTCTATCACTCTCTGACACTCTCAGACACTCTCTGACACTCTCTGAAACTCTCTACCACTCTCTATCACTCTCTGACACTCTCTGACACTCGCTATCACTCTCTGACACTCTCTGACACTCTCTGACACTCTCTAGCACTCTCTATCACTCTCTGACACTCTCAGACACTCTCTGAAACTCTCTACCACTCTCTATCACTCTCCGACACTCTCTGACACTCTCTATCACTCTCTGACACTCTCTGACACTCTCTGACACTCTCTAGCACTCTCTGACACTCTCTGACACTCTCATACACTCTCTGACACTCTCTGGAACTCTCTACCACTCTCTATCACTCTCTGACACTCTCTGACACTCTCTATCACTCTCTGACACTCACTATCACTCTCTGACACTCTCAGACACTCTCAGACACTCTCTGACACTCTCAGACACTCACTATCACTATCTGACACTCTCTGACACTATCTGACACTCTCTATCACTCTCTGACACTCTCTGACACTCTCTATCACTCTCTGACACTCTCAGACACTCACTATCACTATCTGACACTCTCTGACACTCTCTAGCACTCTCTATCACTCTCTGACTCTCTCTGACACTCTCAGACACTCACTATCACTATCTGACAGTCTCTGACACTCTCTGACACTCTCTATCACTCTCTGACAGTCTCAGACACTCACTATCACTATCTGACACTCTCTGACACTCTCTGACACTCTCTATCACTCTCTGACACTCTCTGACTCTCTCTGACACTCTCAGACACACTCTGACACTCTCTGACACACTCTGACAATCTCTGTCACTCTCTATCACTCTCAGACACTCTCTATCACTATCTGACACTCTCTGACACTCTCTGACACTCTCTATCACTCTCTGACACTCTCTGACACTCTCTGACACTCTCAGACAATCTCTGACACTCTCTGACACACTCTGACAATCTCTGAAACTCTCTATCACTCTCTATCACTCTCTGACACTCTCTGACACTCTCTGACATTCTCTGAAACTCTTTATCACTCTCTATCGCTCTCTGACACTCTCTATCACTCTCTGACACTCTCTGAAACTCTCTATCACTCTCTATCACTCTCTGACACTCTCTGACACTCTCTGACACTCTCTGAAACTCTCTATCACTCTCTATCACTCTCTGACACTCTCTGACACACTCTGACATTCTCAGACACTCACTATCACTCTCTGACACTCTCTGACACTCTCTGACACTCTCTATCACTCTCTATCACTCTCTGACACTCTCTATCACTCTCTGACACTCTCTGAAACTCTCTGAAACTCTCTATCACTCTCTGACACTCTCTGACACACTCTGACACTCTCTGACACTCTCTAGCACTCTCTATCACTCTCTAGCACTCTCTGACACTCTCTTACACTCTCTATCACTCTCAGACACTCACTATCACTCTCTGACACTCTCTGACACTCTCTGACACTCTCTAGCACTCTCTAGCACTCTCCATCACTCTCTGACACTCTCTGACACTCTCTGACACTCACTATCACTCTCTGACCTTCTCTGACATTCTCTATCACTCTCTGACACTCTCTGACACTCTCTGACACTCTCTAGCACTCTCTGACACTCTCAGACACTATCTGACACTCTCTGACACTCTCAGACACTCACTATCACTATCTGACACTCTCTGACACTCTCTGAAACTCTCTGAAACTCTCTATCACTCTCTGACACTCTCAGACACACTCTGACACTCTCTGACACACTCTGACAATCTCTGTCACTCTCTATCACTCTCAGACACTCTCTGAAACTCTCTGACACTCTCTGAAACTCTCTATCACTCTCTATCACTCTCTATCACTCTCTGACACTCTCTGACACTCTCTGACACTCTCTGAAACTCTCTAACACTCTCTAACACTCTCTAACACTCTCTGACACTCTCAGACACACTCTGACACTCTCTGACACACTCTGACAATCTCTGTCACTCTCTATCACTCTCAGACACTCTCTGAAAGTCTCTGACACTCTCTGAAACTCTCTATCACTCTCTATCACTCTCTATCACTCTCTGACACTCTCTGACACTCTCTGACACTCTCTGAAACTCTCTAACACTCTCTATCGCTCTCTGACACTCTCTATCACTCTCTGACACTCTCTGAAACTCTCTATCACTCTCTATCACTCTATATCACTCTCTGACACTCTCTGACACTCTCTGACACTCTCTGAAACTCTCTATCACTCTCTATCACTCTCGGACACTCTCTATCACTCTCTGACACTCTCTGACACACTCTGACATTCTCAGACACTCTCTATCACTCTCTGACACTCTCTATCACTCTCTAACAGTCTCTATCACTCTCTATCACTCTCTGACACTCTCTGACACTCTCTGACACTCTCTGACACTCTCTAGCACTCTCTATCACTCTCTGACTCTCTCTGACACTCTCTGACACTCACTATCACTCTCTGAAACTCTCTAGCACTCTCTATCACTCTCTGACTCTCTCTGACACTCTCTGACACTCACTATCACTCTCTGAAACTCTCTGACACACTCTGACACTTTCTATCACTCTCTGACACTCTCTGACACTCTCTGACACTCACTATCACACTCTGACACTCTCTGACACTCTCTGACACTCCCTGACACTCTCTAGCACTCTCTAGCACTCTCTATCACTCTCTGACACTCTATATCACTCTCAGACACTCACTATCACTCTCTGACACTCTCTGACACTCTCTGACACTCACTATCACTCTCTGACACTCACTATGACTCTCTGACACTCTCTGACACTCTCTGACACTCTCTGACACTCTCTAGCACTCTCTATCACTCTCTGACACTCTATATCACTCTCAGACACTCACTATCACTCTCTGACACTCTCTGACACTCTCTGACACTCTCTAGCACTCTTTTGCACTCTCCATCACTCTCTGACACTCTCTGACACTCTCTGACACTCACTATCACTCTCAGACCCTCTCCGACACTCTCAATCACTCTCTGACACTCTCTGACACTCTCTGACACTCTCTGACACTCACTATCACTCTCTGACACTCTCAGACACTCTCAGCACTCTCTATCACTCTCTGAAACTCTCAGACACTCACTATCACTATCTGACACTCTCTGACACTCTCTAGCACTCTCTATCACTCTCTGACACTCTCAGACACTCTCTGACACTCTCTGAAACTCTCTACCACTCTCTATCACTCTCTGACACTCTCTGACACTCGCTATCACTCTCTGACACTCTCTGACACTCTCTGACACTCTCTAGCACTCTCTATCACTCTCTGACACTCTCAGACACTCTCTGAAACTCTCTACCACTCTCTATCACTCTCCGACACTCTCTGACACTCTCTATCACTCTCTGACACTCTCTGACACTCTCTGACACTCTCTAGCACTCTCTGACACTCTCTGACACTCTCATACACTCTCTGACACTCTCTGGAACTCTCTACCACTCTCTATCACTCTCTGACACTCTCTGACACTCTCTATCACTCTCTGACACTCACTATCACTCTCTGACACTCTCTGACACTCACTATCACTCTCTGACACTCTCTGACACTCTCTGACACTCTCTAGCACTCTCTATCACTCTCTGACACTCTCAGACACTCTCTGACACTCTCTGAAACTATCTACCACTCTCTATCACTCTCTGACACTCTCTGACACTCTCTATCACTCTCTGACACTCTCTGACACTCTCTGACACTCTCTAGCACTCTCTATCACTCTCTGACACTCTATATCACTCTCAGACACTCACTATGACTCTCTGACACTCTCTGACACTCTCTGACACTCTCTAGCACTCTCTATCACTCTCTGACACTCTATATCACTCTCAGACACTCACTATCACTCTCTGACACTCTCTGACACTCTCTGACACTCTCTAGCACTCTTTTGCACTCTCCATCACTCTCTGACACTCTATGACACTCTCTGACACTCACTATCACTCTCTGACCATCTCTGACACTCTCAATCACTCTCTGACACTCTCTGACACTCTCTGACACTCTCTGACACTCACTATCACTCTCTGACACTCTCTGACACTCTCAGCACTCTCTATCACTCTCTGAAACTCTCAGACACTCACTATCACTATCTGACACTCTCTGACACTCTCTGACACTCTCTAGCACTCTCTATCACTCTCTGACACTCTCAGACACTCACTATCACTATCTGACACTCTCTGACACTCTCTGACACTCTCTAGCACTCTCTATCACTCTCTGACACTCTCAGACACTCTCTGACACTCTCTGAAACTCTCTACCACTCTCTATCACTCTCTGACACTCTCTGACACTCGCTATCACTCTCTGACACTCTCTGACACTCTCTGACACTCTCTAGCACTCTCTATCACTCTCTGACACTCTCAGACACTCTCTGAAACTCTCTACCACTCTCTATCACTCTCCGACACTCTCTGACACTCTCTATCACTCTCTGACACTCTCTGACACTCTCTGACACTCTCTAGCACTCTCTGACACTCTCTGACACTCTCATACACTCTCTGACACTCTCTGGAACTCTCTACCACTCTCTATCACTCTCTGACACTCTCTGACACTCTCTATCACTCTCTGACACTCACTATCACTCTCTGACACTCTCAGACACTCTCAGACACTCTCTGACACTCTCAGACACTCACTATCACTATCTGACACTCTCTGACACTATCTGACACTCTCTATCACTCTCTGACACTCTCTGACACTCTCTATCACTCTCTGACACTCTCAGACACTCACTATCACTATCTGACACTCTCTGACACTCTCTAGCACTCTCTATCACTCTCTGACTCTCTCTGACACTCTCAGACACTCACTATCACTATCTGACAGTCTCTGACACTCTCTGACACTCTCTATCACTCTCTGACAGTCTCAGACACTCACTATCACTATCTGACACTCTCTGACACTCTCTGACACTCTCTATCACTCTCTGACACTCTCTGACTCTCTCTGACACTCTCAGACACACTCTGACACTCTCTGACACACTCTGACAATCTCTGTCACTCTCTATCACTCTCAGACACTCTCTATCACTATCTGACACTCTCTGACACTCTCTGACACTCTCTATCACTCTCTGACACTCTCTGACACTCTCTGACACTCTCAGACAATCTCTGACACTCTCTGACACACTCTGACAATCTCTGAAACTCTCTATCACTCTCTATCACTCTCTGACACTCTCTGACACTCTCTGACATTCTCTGAAACTCTTTATCACTCTCTATCGCTCTCTGACACTCTCTATCACTCTCTGACACTCTCTGAAACTCTCTATCACTCTCTATCACTCTCTGACACTCTCTGACACTCTCTGACACTCTCTGAAACTCTCTATCACTCTCTATCACTCTCTGACACTCTCTGACACACTCTGACATTCTCAGACACTCACTATCACTCTCTGACACTCTCTGACACTCTCTGACACTCTCTATCACTCTCTATCACTCTCTGACACTCTCTATCACTCTCTGACACTCTCTGAAACTCTCTGAAACTCTCTATCACTCTCTGACACTCTCTGACACACTCTGACACTCTCTGACACTCTCTAGCACTCTCTATCACTCTCTAGCACTCTCTGACACTCTCTTACACTCTCTATCACTCTCAGACACTCACTATCACTCTCTGACACTCTCTGACACTCTCTGACACTCTCTAGCACTCTCTAGCACTCTCCATCACTCTCTGACACTCTCTGACACTCTCTGACACTCACTATCACTCTCTGACCTTCTCTGACATTCTCTATCACTCTCTGACACTCTCTGACACTCTCTGACACTCTCTAGCACTCTCTGACACTCTCAGACACTATCTGACACTCTCTGACACTCTCAGACACTCACTATCACTATCTGACACTCTCTGACACTCTCTGAAACTCTCTGAAACTCTCTATCACTCTCTGACACTCTCAGACACACTCTGACACTCTCTGACACACTCTGACAATCTCTGTCACTCTCTATCACTCTCAGACACTCTCTGAAACTCTCTGACACTCTCTGAAACTCTCTATCACTCTCTATCACTCTCTATCACTCTCTGACACTCTCTGACACTCTCTGACACTCTCTGAAACTCTCTAACACTCTCTAACACTCTCTAACACTCTCTGACACTCTCAGACACACTCTGACACTCTCTGACACACTCTGACAATCTCTGTCACTCTCTATCACTCTCAGACACTCTCTGAAAGTCTCTGACACTCTCTGAAACTCTCTATCACTCTCTATCACTCTCTATCACTCTCTGACACTCTCTGACACTCTCTGACACTCTCTGAAACTCTCTAACACTCTCTATCGCTCTCTGACACTCTCTATCACTCTCTGACACTCTCTGAAACTCTCTATCACTCTCTATCACTCTATATCACTCTCTGACACTCTCTGACACTCTCTGACACTCTCTGAAACTCTCTATCACTCTCTATCACTCTCGGACACTCTCTATCACTCTCTGACACTCTCTGACACACTCTGACATTCTCAGACACTCTCTATCACTCTCTGACACTCTCTATCACTCTCTAACAGTCTCTATCACTCTCTATCACTCTCTGACACTCTCTGACACTCTCTGACACTCTCTGACACTCTCTAGCACTCTCTATCACTCTCTGACTCTCTCTGACACTCTCTGACACTCACTATCACTCTCTGAAACTCTCTAGCACTCTCTATCACTCTCTGACTCTCTCTGACACTCTCTGACACTCACTATCACTCTCTGAAACTCTCTGACACACTCTGACACTTTCTATCACTCTCTGACACTCTCTGACACTCTCTGACACTCACTATCACACTCTGACACTCTCTGACACTCTCTGACACTCCCTGACACTCTCTAGCACTCTCTAGCACTCTCTATCACTCTCTGACACTCTATATCACTCTCAGACACTCACTATCACTCTCTGACACTCTCTGACACTCTCTGACACTCACTATCACTCTCTGACACTCACTATCACTCTCTGACACTCTCTGACACTCTCTGACACTCTCTAGCAATCTCTAGCACTCTCCATCACTCTCAGACACTCTCTGACACTCTCTGACACTCTCTATCACTCTCTGACCCTCTCTGACACTCACTGACACTCTCAATCACTCTCTGACACTCTCTGACACTCTCTGACACTCACTATCACTCTCTGACACTCTCTGACACTCTCTGACACTCTCTAGCACTCTCTATCACTCTCTGACACTCTCAGACGCTCACTATCACTCTCTGACACTCTCTGACACTCTCTACCACTCTCTATCACTCTCTGACAGTCTCTGCCACTCTCTATCACTCTCTGACACTCTCTGACACTCTCTGACACTCTCTATCACTCTCTGACACTCTCTGACACTCTCTGACACTCTCTAGCACTCTCTATCACTCTCTGACACTCTCAGACACTCTCTGAAACGCTCTACCACTCTCTATCACTCTCCGACACTCTCTGACACTCTCTATCACTCTCTGACACTCTCTGACACTCTCTGACACTCTCTAGCACTCTCTGACACTCTCTGACACTCTCAGACACTCTCTGACACTCTCTGAAACTCTCTACCACTCTCTATCACTCTCTGACACTCTCTGACACTCTCTACCACTCTCTAGCACTCTCTGACACTCTCAGACACTATCTGACACTCTCTGACACTCTCAGACACTCACTATCACTATCTGACACTCTCTGACACTCTCTGACACTCTCTATCACTCTCTGACACTCTCTGACACTCTCAGACACACTCTGACACACTCTGAAAATCTCTGTCACTCTCTATCACTCTCAGACACTCTCTATCACTCTCTGACACTCTCTGAAACTCTCTATCACTCTCTATCACTCTCTATCACTCTCTGACACTCTCTATCACTCTCTGACAATCTCTGAAACTCTTTATCAGTCTCTATCGCTCTCTGACACTCTCTATCACTCTCTGGCACTCTCTGAAACTCTCTATCACTCTCTATCACTCTCTATCACTCTCTGACACTCTCTGACACTCTCTGACACTCTCTGAAACTCTCTATCACTCTCTATCACTCTCTGACACTCTCTATCACTCTCTGACACTCTCTGACACACTCTGACACTCTCTGACACTCTCTAGCACTCTCTATCACTCTCTAGCACTCTCTGACACTCTCTTACACTCTCTATCACTCTCAGACGCTCACTATCACTCTCTGACACTCTCTGACACTCTCTGACACTCTCTAGCACTCTCTAGCACTCTCCATCACTCTCTGACACTCTCTGACACTCTCTGACACTCACTATCACTCTCTGACACTCTCTGACACTCTCTATCACTCTCTGACACTCTCTGACACTCTCTGACACTCTCTAGCACTCTCTGACACTCTCAGACACTATCTGACACTCTCTGACACTCTCAGACACTCACTATCACTATCTGACACTCTCTGACACTCTCTGACACTCTCTATCACTCTCTGACACTCTCTGACACTCTCAGACACACTCTGACACTCTCTGACACACTCTGACAATCTCTGTCACTCTCTATCACTCTCTGACACTCTCTGACACTCTCAGACACACTCTGACACTCTCTGACACACTCTGACAATCTCTGTCACTCTCTATCACTCTCAGACACTCTCTGAAACTCTCTGACACTCTCTGAAACTCTCTATCACTCTCTATCACTCTCTATCACTCTCTGACACTCTCTGAGACTCTCTGACACTCTCTGAAACTCTCTAACACTCTCAGACACTCTCTGACACTCTCTATCACTCTCTGACACTCTCTGAAACTCTCTATCACTCTCTATCACTCTCTATCACTCTCTGACACACTCTGACATCCTCTGACACTCTCTGAAACTCTCTATCACTCTCTATCACTCTCGGACACTCTCTATCACTCTCTGACACTCTGTGACACACTCTGACATTCTCAGACACTCTCTATCACTCGCTGACACTCTCTATCACTCTCTGACACTCTCTGAAACTCTCTGAAACTCTCTGAAACTCTCTATCACTCTCTAACAGTCTCTATCACTCTCTATCACTCTCTGACACTCTCTGACACTCTCTGACACTCTCTAGCACTCTCTATCACTCTCTGACTCTCTCTGACACTCTCTGACACTCACTATCACTCTCTGACACTCTCTGACACTCTCTGACACTTTATATCACTCTCTGACACTCTCTGACACTCACTATCACACTCTGACACTCTCTGACACTCTCTGACACTCTCTGACACTCTCTAGCACTCTCTAGCACTCTCTATCACTCTCTGACACTCTATATCACTCTCAGACACTCACTATCACTCTCTGACACTCTCTGACACTCACTAGCACTCTCCATCACTCTCTGACACTCTCTGAAACTCTCTACCACTCTCTATCACTCTCTGACACTCTCTGACACTCTCTACCACTCTCTAGCACTCTCTGACACTCTCAGACCCTATCTGACACTCTCTGACACTCTCAGACACTCACTATCACTATCTGACACTCTCTGACACTCTCTGACACTCTCTATCACTCTCTGACACTCTCTGACACTCTCTACCACTCTCTATCACTCTCTGACACTCTATATCACTCTCAGACACTCACTATCACTCTCTGACACTCTCTGACACTCTCTAGCACTCTCCATCACTCTCTGAAACTCTCTGAAACTCTCTACCACTCTCTATCACTCTCTGACACTCTCTGACACTCTCTACCACTCTCTAGCACTCTCTGACACTCTCAGACACTATCTGACACTCTCAGACACACTCTGACACACTCTGAAAATCTCTGTCACTCTCTATCACTCTCAGACACTCTCTATCACTCTCTGACACTCTCTGAAACTCTCTATCACTCTCTATCACTCTCTGACACTCTCTCACACTCTCTGACACTCTCTGAAACTCTTTATCACTCTCTATCGCTCTCTGACACTCTCTATCACTCTCTGACACTCTCTGAAACTCTCTATCACTCTCTATCACTCTCTATCACTCTCTGACACTCTCTGACACTCTCTGACACTCTCTGAAACTCTCTATCACTCTCTATCACTCTCTGACACTCTCTATCACTCTCTGACACTCTCTGACACACTCTGACACTCTCTGACACTCTCTAGCACTCTCTATCACTCTCTAGCACTCTCTGACACTCTCTTACACTCTCTACCACTCTCAGACACTCACTATCACTCTCTGAAACTCTCTGACACTCTCTGACACTCTCTAGCACTATCTAGCACTCTCCATCACTCTCTGACACTCTCTGACACTCTCTGACACTCACTATCACTCTCTGACCCTCTCTGACACTCTCTATCACTCTCTGACACTCTCTGACACTCTCTGACACTCTCTAGCACTCTCTGACACTCTCAGACACTATCTGACACTCTCTGACACTCTCAGACACTCACTATCACTATCTGACACTCTCTGACACTCTCTGACACTCTCTATCACTCTCTGACACTCTCTGACACTCTCAGACACACTCTGACACTCTCTGACACACTCTGACAATCTCTGTCACTCTCTATCACTCTCAGACACTCTCTGAAACTCTCTGACACTCTCTGAAACTCTCTATCACTCTCTATCACTCTCTATCACTCTCTGACACTCTCTGAGACTCTCTGACACTCTCTGAAACTCTCTAACACTCTCTATCGCTCTCTGACACTCTCTATCACTCTCTGACACTCTCTGAAACTCTCTATCACTCTCTATCACTCTCTATCACTCTCTGACACTCTCTGACACTCTCTGACACTCTCTGAAACTCTCTATCACTCTCTATCACTCTCGGACACTCTCTATCACTCTCTGACACTCTCTGACACACTCTGACATTCTCAGACACTCTCTATCACTCTCTATCACTCGCTGACACTCTCAATCACTCTCTGACACTCTCTGAAACTCTCTGAAACTCTCTATCACTCTCTAACAGTCTCTATCACTCTCTATCACTCTCTGACACTCTCTGACACTCTCTGACACTCTCTGACACTCTCTAGCACTCTCTATCACTCTCTGACTCTCTCTGACACTCTCTGACACTCACTATCACTCTCTGACACTCTCTGACACTCTCTGACACTTTCTATCACTCTCTGACACTCTCTGACACTCTCTGACACTCACTATCACACTCTGACACTCTCTGACACTCTCTGACACTCTCTGACACTCTCTAGCACTCTCTAGCACTCTCTATCACTCTCTGACACTCTATATCACTCTCAGACACTCACTATCACTCTCTGACACTCTCTGACACTCTCTGACACTCTCTGACACTCTCAGACACACTCTGACACTCTCTGACACACTCTGACAATCTCTGTCACTCTCTATCACTCTCAGACACTCTCTGAAACTCTCTGACACTCTCTGAAACTCTCTATCACTCTCTATCACTCTCTATCACTCTCTGACACTCTCTGAGACTCTCTGACACTCTCTGAAACTCTCTAACACTCTCTATCGCTCTCTGACACTCTCTATCACTCTCTGACACTCTCTGAAACTCTCTATCACTCTCTATCACTCTCTATCACTCTCTGACACTCTCTGACACTCTCTGACACTCTCTGAAACTCTCTATCACTCTCTATCACTCTCGGACACTCTCTATCACTCTCTGACACTCTCTGACACACTCTGACATTCTCAGACACTCTCTATCACTCTCTATCACTCGCTGACACTCTCAATCACTCTCTGACACTCTCTGAAACTCTCTGAAACTCTCTATCACTCTCTAACAGTCTCTATCACTCTCTATCACTCTCTGACACTCTCTGACACTCTCTGACACTCTCTGACACTCTCTAGCACTCTCTATCACTCTCTGACTCTCTCTGACACTCTCTGACACTCACTATCACTCTCTGACACTCTCTGACACTCTCTGACACTTTCTATCACTCTCTGACACTCTCTGACACTCTCTGACACTCACTATCACACTCTGACACTCTCTGACACTCTCTGACACTCTCTGACACTCTCTAGCACTCTCTAGCACTCTCTATCACTCTCTGACACTCTATATCACTCTCAGACACTCACTATCACTCTCTGACACTCTCTGACACTCTCTAGCACTCTCTAGCACTCTCCATCACTCTCTGACACTCTCTGACACTCTCTGACACTCACTATCACTCTCTGACCCTCTCTGACACTCTCTGACACTCTCTATCACTCTCTGACACTCTCTGACACTCTCTGACACTCTCTGACACTCACTATCACTCTCTGACACTCTCTGACACTCTCTAGCACTCTCTATCACTCTCTGACACTCTCAGACACTCACTATCACTCTCTGACACTCTCTGACACTCTCTGACACTCTCTAGCACTCTCTATCACTCTCTGACACTCTCTGACACTCTCTGACACTCTCTACCACTGTCTATCACTCTCTGACACTCTCTGACACTCTATATCACTCTCAGACACTCACTATCACTCTCTGACACTCTCTGACACTCTCTGACACTCTCTAGCACTCTCTAGCACTCTCTGACACTCTCTGACACTCTCTGACACTCTCTACCACTGTCTATCACTCTCTGACACTCTCTGACACTCTATATCACTCTCAGACACTCACTATCACTCTCTGACACTCTCTATCACTCTCTGACACTCTCAGACACTCTCTGACACTCTCTGAAACTATCTACCACTCTCTATCACTCTCTGACACTCTCTGACACTCTCTATCACTCTCTGACACTCTCTGACACTCTCTGACACTCTCTAGCACTCTCTATCACTCTCTGACACTCTATATCACTCTCAGACACTCACTATGACTCTCTGACACTCTCTGACACTCTCTGACACTCTCTAGCACTCTCTATCACTCTCTGACACTCTATATCACTCTCAGACACTCACTATCACTCTCTGACACTCTCTGACACTCTCTGACACTCTCTAGCACTCTTTTGCACTCTCCATCACTCTCTGACACTCTATGACACTCTCTGACACTCACTATCACTCTCTGACCATCTCTGACACTCTCAATCACTCTCTGACACTCTCTGACACTCTCTGACACTCTCTGACACTCACTATCACTCTCTGACACTCTCTGACACTCTCAGCACTCTCTATCACTCTCTGAAACTCTCAGACACTCACTATCACTATCTGACACTCTCTGACACTCTCTGACACTCTCTAGCACTCTCTATCACTCTCTGACACTCTCAGACACTCTCTGACACTCTCTGAAACTCTCTACCACTCTCTATCACTCTCTGACACTCTCTGACACTCGCTATCACTCTCTGACACTCTCTGACACTCTCTGACACTCTCTAGCACTCTCTATCACTCTCTGACACTCTCAGACACTCTCTGAAACTCTCTACCACTCTCTATCACTCTCCGACACTCTCTGACACTCTCTATCACTCTCTGACACTCTCTGACACTCTCTGACACTCTCTAGCACTCTCTGACACTCTCTGACACTCTCATACACTCTCTGACACTCTCTGGAACTCTCTACCACTCTCTATCACTCTCTGACACTCTCTGACACTCTCTATCACTCTCTGACACTCACTATCACTCTCTGACACTCTCAGACACTCTCAGACACTCTCTGACACTCTCAGACACTCACTATCACTATCTGACACTCTCTGACACTATCTGACACTCTCTATCACTCTCTGACACTCTCTGACACTCTCTATCACTCTCTGACACTCTCAGACACTCACTATCACTATCTGACACTCTCTGACACTCTCTAGCACTCTCTATCACTCTCTGACTCTCTCTGACACTCTCAGACACTCACTATCACTATCTGACAGTCTCTGACACTCTCTGACACTCTCTATCACTCTCTGACAGTCTCAGACACTCACTATCACTATCTGACACTCTCTGACACTCTCTGACACTCTCTATCACTCTCTGACACTCTCTGACTCTCTCTGACACTCTCAGACACACTCTGACACTCTCTGACACACTCTGACAATCTCTGTCACTCTCTATCACTCTCAGACACTCTCTATCACTATCTGACACTCTCTGACACTCTCTGACACTCTCTATCACTCTCTGACACTCTCTGACACTCTCTGACACTCTCAGACAATCTCTGACACTCTCTGACACACTCTGACAATCTCTGAAACTCTCTATCACTCTCTATCACTCTCTGACACTCTCTGACACTCTCTGACATTCTCTGAAACTCTTTATCACTCTCTATCGCTCTCTGACACTCTCTATCACTCTCTGACACTCTCTGAAACTCTCTATCACTCTCTATCACTCTCTGACACTCTCTGACACTCTCTGACACTCTCTGAAACTCTCTATCACTCTCTATCACTCTCTGACACTCTCTGACACACTCTGACATTCTCAGACACTCACTATCACTCTCTGACACTCTCTGACACTCTCTGACACTCTCTATCACTCTCTATCACTCTCTGACACTCTCTATCACTCTCTGACACTCTCTGAAACTCTCTGAAACTCTCTATCACTCTCTGACACTCTCTGACACACTCTGACACTCTCTGACACTCTCTAGCACTCTCTATCACTCTCTAGCACTCTCTGACACTCTCTTACACTCTCTATCACTCTCAGACACTCACTATCACTCTCTGACACTCTCTGACACTCTCTGACACTCTCTAGCACTCTCTAGCACTCTCCATCACTCTCTGACACTCTCTGACACTCTCTGACACTCACTATCACTCTCTGACCTTCTCTGACACTCTCTATCACTCTCTGACACTCTCTGACACTCTCTGACACTCTCTAGCACTCTCTGACACTCTCAGACACTATCTGACACTCTCTGACACTCTCAGACACTCACTATCACTATCTGACACTCTCTGACACTCTCTGAAACTCTCTGAAACTCTCTATCACTCTCTGACACTCTCAGACACACTCTGACACTCTCTGACACACTCTGACAATCTCTGTCACTCTCTATCACTCTCAGACACTCTCTGAAACTCTCTGACACTCTCTGAAACTCTCTATCACTCTCTATCACTCTCTATCACTCTCTGACACTCTCTGACACTCTCTGACACTCTCTGAAACTCTCTAACACTCTCTAACACTCTCTAACACTCTCTGACACTCTCAGACACACTCTGACACTCTCTGACACACTCTGACAATCTCTGTCACTCTCTATCACTCTCAGACACTCTCTGAAAGTCTCTGACACTCTCTGAAACTCTCTATCACTCTCTATCACTCTCTATCACTCTCTGACACTCTCTGACACTCTCTGACACTCTCTGAAACTCTCTAACACTCTCTATCGCTCTCTGACACTCTCTATCACTCTCTGACACTCTCTGAAACTCTCTATCACTCTCTATCACTCTCTATCACTCTCTGACACTCTCTGACACTCTCTGACACTCTCTGAAACTCTCTATCACACTCTATCACTCTCGGACACTCTCTATCACTCTCTGACACTCTCTGACACACTCTGACATTCTCAGACACTCTCTATCACTCTCTATCACTCGCTGACACTCTCTATCACTCTCTGACACTCTCTGAAACTCTCTGAAACTCTCTATCACTCTCTAACAGTCTCTATCACTCTCTATCACTCTCTGACACTCTCTGACACTCTCTGACACTCTCTGACACTCTCTAGCACTCTCTATCACTCTCTGACTCTCTCTGACACTCTCTGACACTCACTATCACTCTCTGAAACTCTCTGACACACTCTGACACTTTCTATCACTCTCTGACACTCTCTGACACTCTCTGACACTCACTATCACACTCTGACACTCTCTGACACTCTCTGACACTCCCTGACACTCTCTAGCACTCTCTAGCACTCTCTATCACTCTCTGACACTCTATATCACTCTCAGACACTCACTATCACTCTCTGACACTCTCTGACACTCTCTGACACTCACTATCACTCTCTGACACTCACTATCACTCTCTGACACTCTCTGACACTCTCTGACACTCTCTAGCAATCTCTAGCACTCTCCATCACTCTCAGACACTCTCTGACACTCTCTGACACTCTCTATCACTCTCTGACCCTCTCTGACACTCACTGACACTCTCAATCACTCTCTGACACTCTCTGACACTCTCTGACACTCACTATCACTCTCTGACACTCTCTGACACTCTCTGACACTCTCTAGCACTCTCTATCACTCTCTGACACTCTCAGACGCTCACTATCACTCTCTGACACTCTCTGACACTCTCTACCACTCTCTATCACTCTCTGACAGTCTCTGCCACTCTCTATCACTCTCTGACACTCTCTGACACTCTCTGACACTCTCTAGCACTCTCTATCACTCTCTGACACTCTCTGACACTCTCTATCACTCTCTGACACTCTCTGACACTCTCTGACACTCTCTAGCACTCTCTATCACTCTCTGACACTCTCAGACACTCTCTGAAACGCTCTACCACTCTCTATCACTCTCCGACACTCTCTGACACTCTCTATCACTCTCTGACACTCTCTGACACTCTCTGACACTCTCTAGCACTCTCTGACACTCTCTGACACTCTCAGACACTCTCTGACACTCTCTGAAACTCTCTACCACTCTCTATCACTCTCTGACACTCTCTGACACTCTCTACCACTCTCTAGCACTCTCTGACACTCTCAGACACTATCTGACACTCTCTGACACTCTCAGACACTCACTATCACTATCTGACACTCTCTGACACTCTCTGACACTCTCTATCACTCTCTGACACTCTCTGACACTCTCAGACACACTCTGACACACTCTGAAAATCTCTGTCACTCTCTATCACTCTCAGACACTCTCTATCACTCTCTGACACTCTCTGAAACTCTCTATCACTCTCTATCACTCTCTATCACTCTCTGACACTCTCTATCACTCTCTGACAATCTCTGAAACTCTTTATCAGTCTCTATCGCTCTCTGACACTCTCTATCACTCTCTGGCACTCTCTGAAACTCTCTATCACTCTCTATCACTCTCTATCACTCTCTGACACTCTCTGACACTCTCTGACACTCTCTGAAACTCTCTATCACTCTCTATCACTCTCTGACACTCTCTATCACTCTCTGACACTCTCTGACACACTCTGACACTCTCTGACACTCTCTAGCACTCTCTATCACTCTCTAGCACTCTCTGACACTCTCTTACACTCTCTATCACTCTCAGACGCTCACTATCACTCTCTGACACTCTCTGACACTCTCTGACACTCTCTAGCACTCTCTAGCACTCTCCATCACTCTCTGACACTCTCTGACACTCTCTGACACTCACTATCACTCTCTGACACTCTCTGACACTCTCTATCACTCTCTGACACTCTCTGACACTCTCTGACACTCTCTAGCACTCTCTGACACTCTCAGACACTATCTGACACTCTCTGACACTCTCAGACACTCACTATCACTATCTGACACTCTCTGACACTCTCTGACACTCTCTATCACTCTCTGACACTCTCTGACACTCTCAGACACACTCTGACACTCTCTGACACACTCTGACAATCTCTGTCACTCTCTATCACTCTCTGACACTCTCTGACACTCTCAGACACACTCTGACACTCTCTGACACACTCTGACAATCTCTGTCACTCTCTATCACTCTCAGACACTCTCTGAAACTCTCTGACACTCTCTGAAACTCTCTATCACTCTCTATCACTCTCTATCACTCTCTGACACTCTCTGAGACTCTCTGACACTCTCTGAAACTCTCTAACACTCTCAGACACTCTCTGACACTCTCTATCACTCTCTGACACTCTCTGAAACTCTCTATCACTCTCTATCACTCTCTATCACTCTCTGACACACTCTGACATCCTCTGACACTCTCTGAAACTCTCTATCACTCTCTATCACTCTCGGACACTCTCTATCACTCTCTGACACTCTGTGACACACTCTGACATTCTCAGACACTCTCTATCACTCGCTGACACTCTCTATCACTCTCTGACACTCTCTGAAACTCTCTGAAACTCTCTGAAACTCTCTATCACTCTCTAACAGTCTCTATCACTCTCTATCACTCTCTGACACTCTCTGACACTCTCTGACACTCTCTGACACTCTCTAGCACTCTCTATCACTCTCTGACTCTCTCTGACACTCTCTGACACTCACTATCACTCTCTGACACTCTCTGACACTCTCTGACACTTTATATCACTCTCTGACACTCTCTGACACTCACTATCACACTCTGACACTCTCTGACACTCTCTGACACTCTCTGACACTCTCTGACACTCTCTAGCACTCTCTAGCACTCTCTATCACTCTCTGACACTCTATATCACTCTCAGACACTCACTATCACTCTCTGACACTCTCTGACACTCACTAGCACTCTCCATCACTCTCTGACACTCTCTGAAACTCTCTACCACTCTCTATCACTCTCTGACACTCTCTGACACTCTCTACCACTCTCTAGCACTCTCTGACACTCTCAGACCCTATCTGACACTCTCTGACACTCTCAGACACTCACTATCACTATCTGACACTCTCTGACACTCTCTGACACTCTCTATCACTCTCTGACACTCTCTGACACTCTCTACCACTCTCTATCACTCTCTGACACTCTATATCACTCTCAGACACTCACTATCACTCTCTGACACTCTCTGACACTCTCTAGCACTCTCCATCACTCTCTGACACTCTCTGAAACTCTCTACCACTCTCTATCACTCTCTGACACTCTCTGACACTCTCTACCACTCTCTAGCACTCTCTGACACTCTCAGACACTATCTGACACTCTCAGACACACTCTGACACACTCTGAAAATCTCTGTCACTCTCTATCACTCTCAGACACTCTCTATCACTCTCTGACACTCTCTGAAACTCTCTATCACTCTCTATCACTCTCTGACACTCTCTCACACTCTCTGACACTCTCTGAAACTCTTTATCACTCTCTATCGCTCTCTGACACTCTCTATCACTCTCTGACACTCTCTGAAACTCTCTATCACTCTCTATCACTCTCTATCACTCTCTGACACTCTCTGACACTCTCTGACACTCTCTGAAACTCTCTATCACTCTCTATCACTCTCTGACACTCTCTATCACTCTCTGACACTCTCTGACACACTCTGACACTCTCTGACACTCTCTAGCACTCTCTATCACTCTCTAGCACTCTCTGACACTCTCTTACACTCTCTACCACTCTCAGACACTCACTATCACTCTCTGAAACTCTCTGACACTCTCTGACACTCTCTAGCACTATCTAGCACTCTCCATCACTCTCTGACACTCTCTGACACTCTCTGACACTCACTATCACTCTCTGACCCTCTCTGACACTCTCTATCACTCTCTGACACTCTCTGACACTCTCTGACACTCTCTAGCACTCTCTGACACTCTCAGACACTATCTGACACTCTCTGACACTCTCAGACACTCACTATCACTATCTGACACTCTCTGACACTCTCTGACACTCTCTATCACTCTCTGACACTCTCTGACACTCTCAGACACACTCTGACACTCTCTGACACACTCTGACAATCTCTGTCACTCTCTATCACTCTCAGACACTCTCTGAAACTCTCTGACACTCTCTGAAACTCTCTATCACTCTCTATCACTCTCTATCACTCTCTGACACTCTCTGAGACTCTCTGACACTCTCTGAAACTCTCTAACACTCTCTATCGCTCTCTGACACTCTCTATCACTCTCTGACACTCTCTGAAACTCTCTATCACTCTCTATCACTCTCTATCACTCTCTGACACTCTCTGACACTCTCTGACACTCTCTGAAACTCTCTATCACTCTCTATCACTCTCGGACACTCTCTATCACTCTCTGACACTCTCTGACACACTCTGACATTCTCAGACACTCTCTATCACTCTCTATCACTCGCTGACACTCTCAATCACTCTCTGACACTCTCTGAAACTCTCTGAAACTCTCTATCACTCTCTAACAGTCTCTATCACTCTCTATCACTCTCTGACACTCTCTGACACTCTCTGACACTCTCTGACACTCTCTAGCACTCTCTATCACTCTCTGACTCTCTCTGACACTCTCTGACACTCACTATCACTCTCTGACACTCTCTGACACTCTCTGACACTTTCTATCACTCTCTGACACTCTCTGACACTCTCTGACACTCACTATCACACTCTGACACTCTCTGACACTCTCTGACACTCTCTGACACTCTCTAGCACTCTCTAGCACTCTCTATCACTCTCTGACACTCTATATCACTCTCAGACACTCACTATCACTCTCTGACACTCTCTGACACTCTCTAGCACTCTCTAGCACTCTCCATCACTCTCTGACACTCTCTGACACTCTCTGACACTCACTATCACTCTCTGACCCTCTCTGACACTCTCTGACACTCACTATCACTCTCTGACACTCTCTGACACTCTCTAGCACTCTCTATCACTCTCTGACACTCTCTGACACTCACTATCACTCTCTGACACTCTCTGACACTCTCTGACACTCTCTAGCACTCTCTATCACTCTCTGACACTCTCTGACACTCTCTGACACTCTCTACCACTGTCTATCACTCTCTGACACTCTCTGACACTCTATATCACTCTCAGACACTCACTATCACTCTCTGACACTCTCTGACACTCTCTGACACTCTCTAGCACTCTCTAGCACTCTCCATCACTCTCTGACACTCTCTGACACTCTCTGACACTCACTATCACTCTCTGACCCTCTCTGACACTCTCAATCACTCTCTGACACTCTCTGACACTCTCTGACACTCTCTGACACTCACTATCACTCTCTGACACTCTCTGACACTCTCAGCACTCTCTATCACTCTCTGAAACTCTCAGACACTCACTATCACTATCTGACACTCTCTGACACTCTCTAGCACTCTCTATCACTCTCTGACACTCTCAGACACTCTCAGACACTCTCTGACACTCTCTGAAACTCTCTACCACTCTCTATCACTCTCTGACACTCTCTGACACTCGCTATCACTCTCTGACACTCTCTGACACTCTCTGACACTCTCTAGCACTCTCTATCACTCTCTGACACTCTCAGACACTCTCTGAAACTCTCTACCACTCTCTATCACTCTCCGACACTCTCTGACACTCTCTATCACTCTCTGACACTCTCTGACACTCTCTGACACTCTCTAGCACTCTCTGACACTCTCTGACACTCTCATACACTCTCTGACACTCTCTGGAACTCTCTACCACTCTCTATCACTCTCTGACACTCTCTGACACTCTCTGACACTCTCAGACACTCTCAGACACTCTCTGACACTCTCAGACACTCTCAGACACTCTCTGACACTCTCAGACACTCACTATCACTATCTGACACTCTCTGACACTATCTGACACTCTCTATCACTCTCTGACACTCTCTGACACTCTCTGACACTCTCTGACACTCTCAGACACACTATGACACTCTCAGACACTCACTATCACTATCTGACACTCTCTGACACTATCTGACACTCTCTATCACTCTCTGACACTCTCTGACACTCTCTGACACACTCTGACACACTCTGACACTCTCTGACACTCTCAGACACTCACTATCACTATCTGACACTCTCTGACACTCTCTGACACTCTCTATCACTCTCTGACACTCTCTGACTCTCTCTGACACTCTCAGACACACTCTGACACTCTCTGACACACTCTGACAATCTCTGTCACTCTCTATCACTCTCAGACACTCTCTATCACTATCTGACACTCTCTGACACTCTCTGACACTCTCTATCACTCTCTGACACTCTCTGAGACTCTCTGACACTCTCAGACAATCTCTGACACTCTCTGACACACTCTGACAATCTCTGAAACTCTCTATCAATCTCTATCACTCTCTGACACTCTCTGACACTCTCTGACATTCTCTGAAACTCTTTATCACTCTCTATCGCTCTCTGACACTCTCTATCACTCTCTGACACTCTCTGAAACTCTCTATCACTCTCTATCACTCTCTGACACTCTCTGACACTCTCTGACACTCTCTGAAACTCTCTATCACTCTCTATCACTCTCTGACACTCTCTGACACACTCTGACATTCTCAGACACTCACTATCACTCTCTGACACTCTCTGACACTCTCTATCACTCTCTATCACTCTCTGACACTCTCTATCACTCTCTGACACTCTCTGAAACTCTCTGAAACTCTCTATCACTCTCTGACACTCTCTGACACACTCTGACACTCTCTGACACTCTCTTGCACTCTCTATCACTCTCTAGCACTCTCTGATACTCTCTTACACTCTCTATCACTCTCAGACACACACTATCACTCTCTGACACTCTCTGACACTCTCTGACACTCTCTAGCACTCTCTAGCACTCTCCATCACTCTCTGACACTCTCTGACACTCTCTGACACTCACTATCACTCTCTGACCCTCTCTGACACTCTCTATCACTCTCTGACACTCTCTGACACTCTCTGACACTCTCTAGCACTCTCTGACACTCTCAGACACTATCTGACACTCTCTGACACTCTCAGACGCTCACTATCACTATCTGACACTCTCTGACACTCTCTGACACTCTCTATCACTCTCAGACACTCTCTGACACTCTCAGACACACTCTGACACTCTCTGACACACTCTGACAATCTCTGTCACTCTCTATCACTCTCAGACACTCTCTGAAATTCTCTGACACTCTCTGAAACTCTCTATCACTCTCTATCACTCTCTATCACTCTCTGACACTCTCTGACACTCTCTGACACTCTCTGAAACTCTCTAACACTCTCTAACACTCTCTAACACTCTCTGACACTCTCAGACACACTCTGACACTCTCTGACACACTCTGACAATCTCTGTCACTCTCTATCACTCTCAGACACTCTCTGAAACTCTCTGACACTCTCTGAAACTCTCTATCACTCTCTATCACTCTCTATCACTCTCTGACACTCTCTGACACTCTCTGACACTCTCTGAAACTCTCTAACACTCTCTAACACTCTCTGACACTCTCAGACACACTCTGACACTCTCTGACACACTCTGACAATCTCTGTCACTCTCTATCACTCTCAGACACTCTCTGAAACTCTCTGACACTCTCTGAAACTCTCTATCACTCTCTATCACTCTCTATCACTCTCTGACACTCTCTGACACTGTCTGACACTCTCTGAAACTCTCTAACACTCTCTATCGCTCTCTGACACTCTCTATCACTCTCTGACACTCTCTGAAACTCTCTATCACTCTCTATCACTCTCTATCACTCTCTGACACTCTCTGACACTCTCTGACACTCTCTGAAACTCTCTATCACTCTCTATCACTCTCGGACACTCTCTATCACTCTCTGACACTCTCTGACACACTCTGACATTCTCAGACACTCTCTATCACTCTCTATCACTCGCTGACACTCTCTATCACTCTCTGACACTCTCTGAAACTCTCTGAAACTCTCTATCACTCTCTAACAGTCTCTATCACTCTCTATCACTCTCTGACACTCTCTGACACTCTCTGACACTCTCTGACACTCTCTAGCACTCTCTATCCATCTCTGACTCTCTCTGACACTCTCTGACACTCACTATCACTCTCTGACACTCTCTGACACTCTCTGACACTTTCTATTACTCTCTGACACTCTCTGACACTCTCTGACACTCACTATCACACTCTGACACTCTCTGACACTCTCTGACACTCTCTGACACTCTCTAGCACTCTCTAGCACTCTCTATCACTCTCTGACACTCTATATCACTCTCAGACACTCACTATCACTCTCTGACACTCTCTGACACTCTCTAGCACTCTCTAGCACTCTCCATCACTCTCTGACACTCTCTGACACTCTCTGACACTCACTATCACTCTCTGACCCTCTCTGACACTCTCTGACACTCTCTATCACTCTCTGACACTCTCTGACACTCTCTGACACTCTCTGACACTCACTATCACTCTCTGACACTCTCTGACACTCTCTAGCACTCTCTATAACTCTCTGACACTCTCAGACACTCACTATCACTCTCTGACACTCTCTGACACTCTCTGACACTCTCTAGCACTCTCTATCACTCTCTGACACTCTCTGACACTCTCTGACACTCTCTACCACTCTCTATCACTCTCTGACACTCTCTGACACTCTCTATCACTCTCTGACACTCTCTGACACTCTCTGACACTCTCTAGCACTCTCTATCACTCTCTGACACTCTATATCACTCTCAGACACTCACTATCACTCTCTGACACTCTCTGACACTCTCTGACACTCTCTAGCACTCTCTAGCACTCTCCATCACTCTCTGACACTCTCTGACACTCTCTGACACTCACTATCACTCTCTGACCCTCTCTGACACTCTCAATCACTCTCTGACACTCTCTGACACTCTCT
Source organism: Heterodontus francisci (assembly GCF_036365525.1). Lineage (NCBI taxonomy): Eukaryota > Metazoa > Chordata > Chondrichthyes > Heterodontiformes > Heterodontidae > Heterodontus > Heterodontus francisci. Next base: position 300,520 of record NW_027141025.1, read on the forward strand.
GACACTCACTATCACTCTCTGACACTCTCTGACACTCTCAGCACTCTCTATCACTCTCTGAAACTCTCAGACACTCACTATCACTATCTGACACTCTCTGACACTCTCTAGCAATCTCTATCACTCTCTGACACTCTCAGACACTCTCTGACACTCTCTGAAACTCTCTACCACTCTCTATCACTCTCTGACACTCTCTGACACTCGCTGTCACTCTCTGACACTCTCTGACACTCTCTGACACTCTCTAGCACTCTCTATCACTCTCTGACACTCTCAGACACTCTCTGAAACTCTCTACCACTCTCTATCACTCTCCGACACTCTCTGACACTCTCTATCACTCTCTGACACTCTCTGACACTCTCTGACACTCTCTAGCTCTCTCTGACACTCTCTGACACTCTCATACACTCTCTGACACTCTCTGGAACTCTCTACCACTCTCTATCACTCTCTGACACTCTCTGACACTCTCTATCACTCTCTGATACTCACTATCACTCTCTGACACTCTCAGACACTCTCAGACACTCTCTGACACTCTCAGACACTCACTATCACTATCTGACACTCTCTGACACTATCTGACACTCTCTATCACTCTCTGACACTCTCTGACACTCTCTGACACTATCTGACACTCTCTATCACTCTCTGACACTCTCTGACACTCTCTATCACTCTCTGACACTCTCAGACACTCACTATCACTATCTGACACTCTCTGACACTCTCTAGCACTCTCTATCACTCTCTGACTCTCTCTGACACTCTCAGACACTCACTATCACTATCTGACAGTCTCTGACAGTGTCTGACACTCTCTGACACTCTCTATCACTCTCTGACACTCTCAGACACTCACTATCACTATCTGACACTCTCTGACACTCTCTGACACTCTCTATCACTCTCTGACACTCTCTGACTCTCTCTGACACTCTCAGACACACTCTGACACTCTCTGACACACTCTGACAATCTCTGTCACTCTCTATCACTCTCAGACACTCTCTATCACTATCTGACACTCTCTGACACTCTCTGACACTCTCTATCACTCTCTGACACTCTCTGAAACTCTCTACCACTCTCTATCACTCTCTGACACTCTCTGACACTCGCTATCACTCTCTGACACTCTCTGACACTCTCTGACACTCTCTAGCACTCTCTATCACTCTCTGACACTCTCAGACACTCTCTGAAACTCTCTACCACTCTCTATCACTCTCCGACACTCTCTGACACTCTCTATCACTCTCTGACACTCTCTGGCACTCTCTGACACTCTCTAGCACTCTCTGACACTCTCTGACGCTCTCATACACTCTCTGACACTCTCTGGAACTCTCTACCACTCTCTATCACTCTCTGACACTCTCTGACACTCTCTATCACTCTCTGACACTCACTATTACTCTCCGACACTCTCAGACACTCTCAGACACTCTCTGACAGTCTCAGACACTCACTATCACTATCTGACACTCTCTGACACTATCTGACACTCTCTATCACTCTCTGACACTCTCTGACACTCTCTATCACTCTCTGACACTCTCAGACACTCACTATCACTATCTGACACTCTCTGACACTCTCTAGCACTCTCTGACTCTCTCTGACACTCTCAGACACTCACTATCACTATCTGACAGTCTCTGACACTCTCTGACACTCTCTATCACTCTCTGACACTCTCAGACACTCACTATCACTATCTGACACTCTCTGACACTCTCTGACACTCTCTATCACTCTCTGACACTCTCTGACTCTCTCTGACACTCTCAGACACACTCTGACACTCTCTGACAATCTCTGTCACTCTCTATCACTCTCAGACACTCTCTATCACTAGCTGACACTCTCTGACACTCTCTGACACTCTCTATCACTCTCTGACACTCTCTGACACTCTCTGACACTCTCAGACAATCTCTGACACTCTCTGACACACTCTGACAATCTCTGAAACTCTCTATCACTCTCTATCACTCTCTGACACTCTCTGACACTCTCTGACATTCTCTGAAACTCTTTATCACTCTCTATCGCTCTCTGACACTCTCTATCACTCTCTGACACTCTCTGAAACTCTCTATCACTCTCTATCACTCTCTGACACTCTCTGACACTCTCTGACACTCTCTGAAACTCTCTATCACTCTCTATCACTCTCTGACACTCTCTGACACACTCTGACATTCTCAGACACTCACTATCACTCTCTGACACTCTCTGACACTCTCTGACACTCTCTATCACTCTCTATCAATCTCTGACACTCTCTATCACTCTCTGACACTCTCTGAAACTCTCTGAAACTCTCTATCACTCTCTGACACTCTCTGAAACTCTCTGACACTCTCTGACACTCTCTAGCACTCTCTATCACTCTCTGACTCTCTCTGACACTCTCTGACACTCACTATCACTCTCTGACACTCTCTGACACTCTGTGACACTCTCTATCACTCTCTGACACTCTCTGACACTCTCTGACACTCACTATCACACTCTGACACTCTCTGACACTCTCTGACACTCTCTAGCACTCTCTAGAACTCTCTATCACTCTCTGACACTCTCTGACACTCACTATCACTCTCTGACACTCTCTGACACTCTCTGACACTCTCTATCACTCTCTAGCACTCTCTGACACTCACTATCACTCTCTGACACTCTCTGACACACTCTGACACTCTCTGACACTCTCTAGCACTCTCTATCACTCTCTGACACTCTCTGACACTCTCTGAAACTCTCTATCACTCTCTATGACTCTCTATCACTCTCTGACACTCTCTGACACTCTCTATCACTCTCAGACACTCACTATCACTCACTGACACTCTCTGACACTCTCTGACACTCTCTGACACTCTCTAGCACTCTCCAGCACTTTCTATCACTCTCTGACACTCTCTGACACTCACTATCACTCTCTGACCCTCTCTGACACTCTCTGACCCTCTCTGACACTCTCTCACACTCTCTATCAATCTCTGACACTCTCTGACACTCTCTCGCACACTCTATCACTCTCTGACACTCTCAGACACTCTCTGACACTCTCTGACACTCTCTATCACTCTCTATCACTCTCTGACACTCTCTGACACTCTCTGACACTCTCTAGCACTCTCCAGCACTCTCTGACACTCTCAGACACTCTCTGACACTCTCTGACACTCTCTATCACTCTCTGACACTCTCTGACACTCCCTATCAATCTCTGACACTCTCTATCACTCTCTGACACTCTCTATCACTCTCTATCACTCTCTGACATTCTCAGACACTCTCTGACACTCTCTGACACTCTCTATCACTCTCTATCACTCTCTGACACTCTCTGACTCTCTCTGACACTCTCTGACACTCTCTAGCACTCTCTGACACTCTCTGACACTCTCTGACACTCTCTATTACTCTCTGACACTCTCTGACACTCTCTGACACTCTCTATCACTCTCTGACACTCTCGATCACTCTCTGACACTCTCTGACACTCTCTGACACTCTCTGACACTCTCTATCACTCTCTGACACTCTCTGTCACTCTCTGACACTCTCTGACACTCTCTGACACTCTCTGACATTCTCTAGCACTCTCTATCACTCTCTGACACTCTCAGACACTCTCTGACACTCTCTGACACTCTCTATCACTCTCTATCACTCTCTGACACTCTCTAGCACTCTCTATCACTCTCTGACACTCACTGACACTTTCTGACACTCTCTGACACTCTCTAGCACTCTCTAGCACTCTCTGACACTCTCTAGCACTCTCTATCACTCTCTATCACTCTCTGACACTCTCAGACACTCACTATCACTCTCTGAAACTCTCTGACACTCTCTATCATTCTCTATCACTCTCTGACAATCTCGGACACTCTCTGACACTCACTATCACTCTCTGACACTCTCTGACACTCGCTATCACTCTCTGACACTCTCTGACACCCTCTGACACTCTCTGACACTCTCTAGCACTCTCTATCACTCTCTGACTCTCTCTGACACTCACTATCACTCTCTGACACTCTCTGACACTCTCTATCACTCTCTATCACTCTCTGACACTCTCAGACACTCTCTATCACTCTCTATCACTCTCTGACACTCACTATCACTCTCTGACACTCTCTGACACTCTCTGAAACTCTCTATCACTCTCTATCACTCTCAGACACTCACTATCACTCTCTGAAACTCTCTGACACTCTCTATCATTCTCTATCACTCTCTGACAATCTCGGACACTCTCTGACACTCACTATCACTCTCTGACACTCTCTGACACTCTCTGACACTCTCTAGCACTCTCTATCACTCTCTATCACTCTCTGACACTCTCTGACACTCTCTGACACTCTCTATCACTCTCAGACACTCACTATGACTCTCTGACACTCTCTGACACTCTCTGACACTCTCTGACACTCTCTAGCACTCTCTATCACTCTCTGACACTCTCTGACACTCACTGACACTCACTATCACTCTCTGACCCTCTCTGACACTCTCTATCACTCTCTGACACTCTCTGACACTCTCTGACACTCACTATCACTCTCTGACACTCTCTGACACTCTCTAGCACTCTCTATCACTCTCTGAAACTTTCAGACACTCACTACCACTCTCTGACACTCTCTGACACTCTCTGACACTCTCTAGCACTCTCTATCACTCTCTGACACTCTCTGACACTCTCTAGCACTCTCTATCACTCTCTGACACTCTCTGACACTCTCTGACACTCTCTGAAACTCTCTATCACTCTCTGACACTCTCAGACACTCTCTGACACTCTCTATCACTCTCTATCACTCTCTGACACTCACTATCACTCTCTGACACTCTCTGACACTCTCTGACACTCTCTATCACTCTCTGACACTCTCTGACACTCTCTATCACTCTCTGACACTCTCTGACACTCTCTGACACTCTGTATCACTCTCTGACACTCTCTATCACTCTCTGACACTCTCTGACACTCTCTATCACTCTCTGACACTCTCTATCACTCTCTGACACTCTCTATCACTCTCTGACACTCTCTGACACTCTCTGACACTCTCTATCACTCTCTATCACTCTCTGACACTCTCAGACACATACTATCACTCTCTGACACTCTCTGACACTCTCTATCACTCTCTATCACTCTCTGACAATCTCAGACACTCTCTGACACTCACTATCACTCTCTGACACACTCTGACACTCGCTATCACTCTCTGACACTCTCTGACACACTCTGACACTCTCTGACACTCTCTAAAACTCTCTATCACTCTCTGACTCTCTCTGACACTCACTATCACTCTCTGACACACTCTGACACTCTCTATCACTCTCTATCACTCTCTGACACTCTCAGACACTCTCTGACACTCTCTATCACTCTCTGACACTCTCTGACACTCTCTATCACTCTCTGACACTCTCTGACACACTCTGACACTCTCTGACACTCTCTATCACTCTCTGACACTCTCAGACACTCTCTGACACTCTCTATCACTCTCTGACACTCTCTGACACTCTCTATCACTCTCTGACACTCTCTGACACTCTCTGACACTCTGTATCACTCTCTGACACTCTCTATCACTCTCTGACACTCTCTGACACTCACTATCACTCTCTGACACTCTCTGACACTCGCTATCACTCTCTGACACTCTCTGACACACTCTGACACTCTCTGACACTCTCTAAAACTCTCTATCACTCTCTGACAATCTCAGACACTCTCTGACACTCACTATCACTCTCTGACACTCTCTGACACTCGCTATCACTCTCTGACACTCTCTGACACACTCTGACACTCTCTGACACTCTCTAAAACTCTCTATCACTCTCTGACTGTCTCTGACACTCACTATCACTCTCTGACACACTCTGACACTCTCTATCACTCTCTATCACTCTCTGACACTCTCAGACACTCTCTGACACTCTCTATCACTCTCTGACACTCTCTGACACTCTCTATCACTCTCTGACACTCTCTGACACTCTCTGACACTCTCAGACACTCTCTGACACTTTCTATCACTCTCTGACACTCTCTATCACTCTCTGACACACTCTATCACTCTCTATCACTCTCTGACACTCTCTATCATTCTCTGACACTCTCTATCACTCTCTGACACTCTCTGACACTCTCTGACACTCACTATCACTCTCTGACACTCTCTGACACTCGCTATCACTCTCTGACACCCTCTGACACTCTCTGACACTCTCTAGCACTCTCTATCACTCTCTGACTCTCTCTGACACTCTCTGACACTCACTATCACTCGCTGACACTCCCTGACACTCTCTATCACTCTCTATCACTCTCTGACACTCTCAGACACTCTCTGACACTCTCTATCACTCTCTGACACTCTTTGACACTCTCTATCACTCTCTGACACTCTCTGACACTCTCTGACACTCTCAGACATTCTCTGACACTCTCTAACACTCTCTGACACTCTCTGACACTCTCTATCACTCTCTGACACACTCTATCACTCTCTATCACTCTCTGACACTCTCTGACATTCTCTATCACTCTCTATCACTCTCTGACACTCTCTGACACGCTCTATCACTCTCTATCACTCTCTGACACTCTCAGACACTCTCTGAAACTCTCTATCACTCTCTGTCACTCTCTGACACTCTCTGACACTCTCTATCACTCTCTGACACTCTCTGACACTCTCTGACACTCACTATCACTCCCTGGCACTCTCTGACACTCTCCATCACTCTCTATCACTCTCTGACACTCTCTATCATTCTCTGACACTCTCTATCACTCTCTGACACTCTCTGACACTCACTATCACTCTCTGACACTCTCTGACACTCGCTATCACTCTCTGACACCCTCTGACACTCTCTGACACTCTCTAGCACTCTCTATCACTCTCTGACTCTCTCTGACACTCTCTGACACTCACTATCACTCTCTGACACTCCCTGACACTCTCTATCACTCTCTATCACTCTCTGACACTCTCAGACACTCTCTGACACTCTCTATCACTCTCTGACACTCTCTGACACTCTCTATCACTCTCTGACACTCTCTGACACTCTCTGACACTCTCTGACACACTCTATCACGCTCTATCACTCTCTGACACTCTCTATCACTCTCTGACACTCTCTATCACTCTCTGACACTCTCTATCACTCTCTGACAATCTCAGACAGTCTCTGAAACTCACTATCACTCTCTGACACTCTCTATCACTCTCTATCACTCTCTGACACTCTCAGACACTCTCTATCACTCTCTGACACTCACTATCACTATCTGACACACTCTGACACTCTCTGACACTCTCTATCACTCTCTATCACTCTCTGACACTCTCTGACACTCTCTGACACTCTCAGACACTCACTGACACTCTCTGAATCTCTCTATCACTCTCCATCACTCTCTGACACTCTCTGACACACTCTGCCATTCTCAGACACTCACTATCACTCTCTGACACTCTCTGACACTCTCTGACACTCTCTATCACTCTCTGACACTCTCTATCACTCTCTGACACTCTCTGAAACTCTCTGATACTCTATATCACTCTCTGACACTCTCTATCACTCTCTATCACTCTCTGACACTCTCTGACACTCTCTATCACTCTCTATCACTCTCTGACACTCTCTGACACTCTCTGACACTCTCTGACGCTCTCTATCACTTTCTGACACTCTCTGACACTCACTATCACTCTCTGACACTCACTATCACTCTCTGACACTCTCTGACACTCTCTGACACTCTCTGACACTCTCTAGCACTCTCTATCACTCTCTATCACTCTCTGACACTCTCTGACACTCTCTGACACTCTCTATCACTCTCAGACACTCACTATGACTCTCTGACACTCTCTGACACTCTCTGACACTCTCTGACACTCTCTGACACTCTCTAGCACTCTCTATCACTCTCTGACACTCTCTGACACTCACTGACACTCACTATCACTCTCTGACCCTCTCTGACACTCTCTGACACCCTCTATCACTCTCTGACACTCTCTGACACTCTCTGACACTCACTATCACTCTCTGACACTCTCTGACACTCTCTGACACTCTCTGACACTCTCTGACACTCTCTAGCACTCTCTATCACTCTCTGAAACTTTCAGACACTGACTATCACTCTCTGACACTCTCTGACACTCTCTGACACTCTCTAGCACTCTCTATCACTCTCTGACACTCTCTGACACTCTCTAGCACTCTCTATCACTCTCTGACACTCTCTGACACTCTCTGACACTCTCTGAAACTCTCTGACACTCACTATCACTCTCTGACACTCTCTGACACTCTCTGACACTCTCTATCACTCTCTGTCACTCTCTGACACTCTCTGACACTCTCTATCACTCTCTGACACTCTCTATCAATCTCTGACACTCTCTGACACTCTCTATCACTCTTTGACAATCTCTATCACTCTCTGACACTCTCTATCACTCTCTGACACTCTCTATCACTCTCTGACACTCTCTGACACTCTCTATCACTCTCTATCACTCTCTGACTCTCTCAGACACTCACTATCACTCTCTGACACTCACTATCACTCTCTGACACTCTCTGACACTCTCTATCACTCTCAGACACTCACTATGACTCTCTGACACTCTCTGACACTCTCTGACACTCTCTAGCACTCTCTATCACTCTCTGACACTCTCTAGCACTCTCTGTCACTCTCTGTCACTCTCAGACACTCTCTGACACTCCCTGACACTCTCTGAAACTCTCTATCACTCTCTGACAGTCTCTGACACTCTCTTTCACTCTCTGACACTCTCAGACACTCTCTGACACTCTCAGACACTCACTCTCACTATCTGACACTCTCTGACACTCTCTGACACTCTCTGACACTCTCTATCACTCTCTATCACTCTCTATCACTCTCTGACACTCTCAGACACACTCTGACACTCTCTGTCACTCTCTATCACTCTCAGACACTCTCTATCACTCTCAGACACTCTCTGACACTCTCTGAAACTCTCTATCACTCTCTATCACTCTCAGACACTCTCTGACACACTCTGACAATCTCTGTCACTCTCTATCACTCTCAGACACACTCTGACACTCTCTGACACACTCTGACAATCTCTGTCACTCTCTATCACTCTCAGACACTCTCTGACACTCTCTGACACTCTCTGAAACTCTCTATCACTCTCTATCACTCCTTGACACTCTCTGACACTCTCTGAAACTCTCTATCACTCCCTATCACTCTCTGACACTCTATATCACTCTCTGACACTCTCTGAAACTCTCTATCACTCACTATCACTCTCTGACACTCTCTGACACTCTCTGACACACTCTATCACTCTCTATCACTCTCTGATACTCTCAGACACTCTCTGACACTCTCTATCACTCTCTGACACTCTCTGACACTCTCTATCACTCTCTGACACTCAATGACACTCTCTGACACTGTCTGACACTCTCAGACACTCTCTGACACTCTAATTCACTCTCTGACACTCTCTGACACTCGCTATCACTCTCTGACACTCTCTATCACTCTCTATCACTCTCTGACACTCTCAGACAATCTCTGACACTCTCTGAAACTCTCTATCACTCTCTATCACTCTCTGACACTCTCTGACACTCTCTATCACTCTCTGACACTCTCTATCACTCTCTATCACTCTCTGACACTCTCTGACACTCTCTGACACTCGCTATCACTCTCTATCACTCTCTGACACTCTCTGACACTCTCTGACACTCTCTGACACTCACTATCACTCTCTGACCCTCTCTGACACTCTCTGACACTCTCTATCACTCTCTGACACTCTCTGACACTCTCTGACACTCACTATCACTCTCTGACACTCTCTGACACTCTCTGACACTCTCTAGCACTCTCTATCACTCTCTAACACTCTCTGACACTCTCTGACTCTCTGACACTCTCTGTCACGCTCAGACACTCACTAAGACTCTCTGACACTCTCTGACACTCTCTGACACTCCCTGACACTCTCTAGCACTCTCTAGCACTCTCTATCACTCTCTGACACTCTCTGACACTCACTGACACTCACTATCACTCTCTGACACTCTCTGACACTCTCTATCACTCTCTGACACTCTCTGACACTCTCTGACACTCTCTAGCACTCTCTATCACTCTCTGACACTCTCTAGCACTCTCTATCACTCTCTGACACTCTCAGACACACTCTGACACTCTCTGACACACTCTGACAATCTCTGTCACTCTCTATCACTCTCAGACACTCTCTGACACTCTCTGACACTCTCTGAAACTCTCTATCACTCTCTATCACTCTCTGACACTCTCTGACACTCTCTGAAACTCTCTATCACTCTCTATCGCTCTCTGACACTCTATATCACTCTCTGACACTCTCTGAAACTCTCTATCACTCACTATCACTCTCTGACACTCTCTGACACTCTCTATCACTCTCTATCACTCTCTGATACTCTCAGACACTCTCTGACACTCTCTATCACTCTCTGACACTCTCTGACACTCTCTATCACTCTCTGACACTCTCTGACACTGTCTGACACTCTCAGACACTCTCTGACACTCTAATTCACTCTCTGACACTCTCTGACACTCGCTATCACTCTCTGACACTCTCTATCACTCTCTATCACTCTCTGACACTCTCAGACACTCTCTGACACTCTCTGAAACTCTCTATCACTCTCTATCACTCTCTGACACTCTCTGACACTCTCTATCACTCTCTGACACTCTCTATCACTCTCTGTCACTCTCTGACACTCTCTGACACTCTCTGACACTCTCTATCACTCTCTATCACTCTCTGACACTCTCTGACACTCTCTGACACTCTCTGACACTCACTATCACTCTCTGACCCTCTCTGACACTCTCTGACACTCTCTATCACTCTCTGACACTCTCTGACACTCTCTGACACTCACTATCACTCTCTGACACTCTCTGACACTCTCTGACACTCTCTAGCACTCTCTATCACTCTCTAACACTCTCTGACACTCTCTGACTCTCTGACACTCTCTGTCACTCTCAGACACTCACTAAGACTCTCTGACACTCTCTGACACTCTCTGACACTCCCTGACACTCTCTAGCACTCTCTATCACTCTCTGACACTCTCTGACACTCACTGACACTCACTATCACTCTCTGACACTCTCTGACACTCTCTGACACTCTCTATCACTCTCTGACACTCTCTGACACTCTCTAACACTCTCTAGCACTCTCTATCACTCTCTGACACTCTCAGACACTCACTATCACTCTCTGACACTCTCTGACACTCTCTGACACTCTCTAGCACTCTCTATCACTCTCTGACACTCTCAGACACTCTCTGACACTCTCTGAAACTCTCTATCACTTTCTGACACTCTCAGACACTCTCTGACACTCTATATCACTCTCTGACACTCTCTGACACTCTCTATCACTCTCTGTCACTCTCTGACACTCTCTATCACTCTCTGACACTCTCTTTCACTCTCTGACACTCTCTGACACTCTATCACTCTCTGACACTCTCTGACACTCTCTATCACTCTCTGACACTCTCTGACACTCTCTGACACTCTCAGACACTCTCTGACACTCTCTATCACTCTCTGACACTCTCTGACACTCTCTCTCACTCTCTGACACACTCTATCACTCTCTATCACTCTCTGACACTCTCTATCACTCTCTGACACTCGCTATCACTCTCTGACACTCTCTATCACTCTCTGACAATCTCAGACACTCTCTGACACTCACTATCACTCTCTGACACTCTCTATCACTCTCTATCACTGTCTGACACTCTCAGACACTCTCTATCACTCTCTGACACTCACTATCACTATCTGACACACTCTGACACTCTCTGACACTCTCTATCTCTCTCTATCACTCTCTGACACTCTCTGACACTCTCTGACACTCTCAGACACTCACTGACACTCTCTGAATCTCTCTATCACTCTCCATCACTCTCTGACACTCTCTGACACACTCTGACATTCTCAGACACTCACTATCACTCTCTGACACTCTCTGACACTCTCTGACACTCTCTATCACTCTCTGACACTCTCTATCACTCTCTATCACTCTCTGACACTCTCTGACACTCTCTGACACTCTCTATCACTCTCTATCACTCTCTGACACTCTCTGACACTCTCTGACACTCTCTGACGCTCTCTATCACTCTCTGACACTCTCTGACACTCACTATCACTCTCTGACACTCACTATCACTCTCTGACACTCTCTGACACTCTCTGACACTCTCTGACACTCTCTAGCACTCTCTATCACTCTCTATCACTCTCTGACACTCTCTGACACTCTCTGACACTCTCTATCACTCTCAGACACCCACTATGACTCTCTGACACTCTCTGACACTCTCTGACACTCTCTAGCACTCTCTATCACTCTCTGACACTCTCTGACACTCACTGACACTCACTCTCACTCTCTGACCCTCTCTGACACTCTCTGACACTCTCTATCACTCTCTGACACTCTCTGACACTCTCTGACACTCTCTGACACTCACTATCACTCTCTGACACTCTCTGACACTCTCTAGCACTCTCTATCACTCTCTGAAACTTTCAGACACTCACTGTCACTCTCTGACACTCTCTGACACTCTCTGACACTCTCTGACACTCTCCAGCACTCTCTATCACTCTCTGACACTCTCTGATACTCTCTAGCAATCTCTATCACTCTCTGACACTCTCTGACACTCTCTGACACTCTCTGAATCTCTCTATCACCCTCTGACACTCTCAGACACTCTCTGACACTCTCTATCACTCTCTGACACTCTCTGACACTCTCTGACACTCTCTATCACTCTCTGACACTCTCTGACACTCTCTATCACTCTCTGACACTCTCTATCACTCTCTGACACTCTCTGACACTCTCTATCACTCTTTGACACTCTCTATCACTCTCTGACACTCTCTATCACTCTCTGACACTCTCTGACACCCTCTATCACTCTCTATCACTCTCTGACTCTCTCAGACACTCACTATCACTCTCTGACACTCACTATCACTCTCTGACACTCTCTGACACTCTCTAGCACTCTCTATCACTCTCTATCACTCTCTGACACTCTCTGACACTCTCTGACACTCTCTATCACTCTCAGACACTCACTATGACTCTCTGACACTCTCTGACACTCTCTGACACTCTCTGACACTCTCTAGCACTCTCTATCACTCTCTGACACTCTCTGACACTCACTGACACTCACTATCACTCTCTGACCCTCTCTGACACTCTCTGACACTCTCTATCACTCTCTGACACTCTCTGACACTCTCTGACACTCTCTGACACTCACTATCACTCTCTGACACTCTCTGACACTCTCTGACACTCTCTAGCACTCTCTATCACTCTCTGAAACTTTCAGACACTCACTATCACTCTCTGACACTCTCTGACACTCTCTGACACTCTCTGACACTCTCTAGCACTCTCTATCACTCTCTGACACTCTCTGACACTCTCTAGCACTCTCTATCACTCTCTGACACTCTCTGACTCTCTCTGACACTCTCTGAAACTCTCTATCACTCTCAGACACTCTCTGACACTCTCTATCACTCTCTGACACTCTCTGACACTCTCTGACATTCTCCATCACTCTCTGACACTCTCTGACACTCTCTATCACTCTCTGACACTCTCTGACACTCTCTATCACTCTCTGACACTCTCTATCACTCTCTGACACTCTCTGACACTCTCTATCACTCTTTGACACTCTCTATCACTCTCTGACACTCTCTATCACTCTCTGACACTCTATATCACTCTCTGACACTCTCTGACACTCTCTATCACTCTCTATCACTCTCTGACTCTCTCAGACACTCACTATCACTCTCTGACACTCTCTGACACTCTCTATCACTCTCTGACAATCTCAGACACTCTCTGACACTAACTATCACTCTCTGACACTCTCTGACACTCTCTAGCACTATCTATCACTCTCTGACTCTCTCTGACACTCACTATCACTCTCTGACACTCTCTGACACTCTCTATCACTCTCTATCACTCTCTGACACTCTCAGACACTCTCTGACACTCTATCACTCTCTGACACTCTCTGACACTCTCTATCACTCTCTGACACTCTCTGACACTCTCTGACACTCTCAGACACTCTCTGACACTTTCTATCACTCTCTGACACTCTCTGACACTCTCTATCACTCTCTGACACACTCTATCACTCTCTATCACTCTCTGACACTCTCTACCACTCTCTGACACTCACTATCACTCTCTGACACTCTCTATCACTCTCTGACACTCTCTGACACTCTCTGACACTCACTATCACTCTCTGACACTCTCTGACACTCGCTATCACTCTCTGACACTCTCTGACACCCTCTGACACTCTCTGACACTCTCTAGCACTCTCTATCACTCTCTGACTCTCTCTGACACTCTCTATCACTCTCTATTACTCTCTGACACTCTCAGACCCTCTCTGACACTCACTATCACTATCTGACACTCTCTGACACTCTCTATCACTCTCTATTACTCTCTGACACTCTCAGACACTCTCTGACACTCTCTATCACTCTCTGACACTCTCTGACACTCTCTATCACTCTCTGACACTCTCTGACACTCTCAGACACTCTCTGACACTCTCTATCACTCTCTGACAATCTCTGACACTCTCTATCACTCTCTGACACACTCTATCACTCTCTATCACTCTCTGACACTCTCTATCACTCTCTGACACTCTCTATCACTCTCTGACAATCTCAGACACTCTCTGACACTGACTATCACTCTCTGACACTCTCTGACACTCTCTATCACTCTCTATCACTCTCTGACACTCTCAGACACTCTCTATCACTATCTGACACTCACTATCACTATCTGACACACTCTGACACTCTCTGACACTCTCTATCACTCTCTATCACTCTCTGACACTCTCTGACACTCTCTGACATTCTCAGACACTCACTATCACTCTCTGACACTCTCTGACACTATCTGACACTCTCTATCACTCTCTATCACTCTCTGACACTCTCTATCACTCTCTGACACTCTCTGAATCTCTCTGATACTCTCTATCACTCTCTGACACTCTCTATCACTCTCTATCACTCTCTGACACTCTCTGACACTCTGTGACACTCTCTATCACTCTCTATCACTCTCTGACACTCTCTGACACTCTCTGACACTCTCTGACGCTCTCTATCACTCTCTGACACTCTCTGACACTCTCTGACACTCTCTGACACTCACTATCACTCTCTGACACTCTCTGACACTCTCTGACACTCTCTAGCACTCTCTATCACTCTCTATCACTCTCTGACACTCTCTGACACTCTCGGACGCTCTCTATCACTCTCTGACACTCTCTGACACTCTCTGACACTCACTATCACTCTCTGACACTCTCTGACACTCTCTGACACTCTCTGACACTCACTATCACTCTCTGACACTCTCTGACACTCTCTGACACTCTCTGACACTCTCTAGCACTCTCTATCACTCTCTATCACTCTCTGACACTCTCTGACACTCTCTGACACTCTCTATCACTCTCAGACACTCACTATGACTCTCTGACACTCTCTGACACTCACTATCACTCTCTGACACTCTCTGACACTCTCTGACACTCTCTGACACTCTCTGACACTCTCTGACACTCTCTAGCACTCTCTATCACTCTCTAACACTCTCTGACACTCTCTGACTCTCTGACACTCTCTGTCACTCTCAGACACTCACTAAGACTCTCTGACACGCTCTGACACTCTCTGACACTCCCTGAGACTCTCTAGCACTCTCTAGCACTCTCTATCACTCTCTGACACTCTCTGACACTCACTGACACTCACTATCACTCTCTGACACTCTCTGACACTCTCTAACACTCTCTAGCACTCTCTATCACTCTCTGACACTCTCAGGCACTCTCTGACACTCTCTGAAACTCTCTATCACTCTCTATCACTCTCTGACACTCACTATCACTCTCTGACACTCTCTGACACTCTCTGACACTCTATCACTCTCTATCACTTTCTGACACTCTAAGACACTCTCTGACACTCTCTAACACTCTCTGACACTCTCTGACACTCTCTATCACTCTCTGTCACTCTCTGACACTCTCTATCACTCTCTGACACTCTCTATCACTCTCTGACACTCTCTATCACTCTCTATCACTCTCTATCACTCTCTATCACTCTCTGACACTCTCTATCACTCTCTGACACTCTATATCACTCTCTATCACTCTCTGACACTCTCAGACACTCACTATCACTCTCTGACACTCTCTGACACTCTCTATCACTCTCTATCACTCTCTGACAATCTCAGACACTCTCTGACACTCACTATCACTCTCTGACACTCTCTGACACTCTCTATCACTCTCTAACACTCTCTGACACTCTCTGACTCTCTGACACTCTCTGTCACTCTCAGACACTCACTAAGACTCTCTGACACGCTCTGACACTCTCTGACACTCCCTGAGACTCTCTAGCACTCTCTAGCACTCTCTATCACTCTCTGACACTCTCTGACACTCACTGACACTCACTATCACTCTCTGACACTCTCTGACACTCTCTAACACTCTCTAGCACTCTCTATCACTCTCTGACACTCTCAGGCACTCTCTGACACTCTCTGAAACTCTCTATCACTCTCTATCACTCTCTGACACTCACTATCACTCTCTGACACTCTCTGACACTCTCTGACACTCTATCACTCTCTATCACTTTCTGACACTCTAAGACACTCTCTGACACTCTCTAACACTCTCTGACACTCTCTGACACTCTCTATCACTCTCTGTCACTCTCTGACACTCTCTATCACTCTCTGACACTCTCTATCACTCTCTGACACTCTCTATCACTCTCTATCACTCTCTATCACTCTCTATCACTCTCTGACACTCTCTATCACTCTCTGACACTCTATATCACTCTCTATCACTCTCTGACACTCTCAGACACTCACTATCACTCTCTGACACTCTCTGACACTCTCTATCACTCTCTATCACTCTCTGACAATCTCAGACACTCTCTGACACTCACTATCACTCTCTGACACTCTCTGACACTCGCTATCACTCTCTGACACTCTCTGACACCCTCTGACACTCTCTGACACTCACTAGCACTCTCTATCACTCTCTGACTCTCTCTGACACTCTCTGACACTCACTATCACTCTCTGACTCTCTCTGACACTCACTATCACTCTCTATCACTCTCTGACACTCTCAGACACTCTCTGACACTCTCTATCACTCTCTGACACTCTCTGACACTCTCTATCACTCTCTGACACTCTCTGACACTCTCTGACACTCTCAGACACTCTCTGACACTCTCTATCACTCTCTGACATTCTCTGACACTCTCTATCACTCTCTGACACACTCTATCACTCTCTATCACTCTCTGACACTCTCTATCACTCTCTGACACTCTCTATCACTCTCTGACACTCACTATCACTATCTGACACACTCTGACACTCTCTGACACTCTCTATCACTCTCTATCACTCTCTGACACTCTCTGACACTCTCTGACACTCTCAGACACTCACTGACACTCTCTGAATATCACTTTCACTCTCTATCACTCTCTGACACTCTCTGACACACTCTGACATTCTCAGACACTCACTGTCACTCTCTGACACTCTCTGACACTCTCTGACACTCTCTATCACTCTCTATCACTCTCTGACACTCACTATCACTCTCTGACACTCTCTGACACTCTCTATCACTCTCTATCACTCTCTGACACTCTCAGACACTCTCTATCACTCTCTGACACTCACTATCACTATCTGACACACTCTGACACTCTCTGACACTCTCTGACACTCTCTATCACTCTCTATCACTCTCTGACACTCTCTGACACTCTCTGACACTCTCAGACACTCACGGACACTCTCTGAATATCTCTATCACTCTCTATCACTCTCTGACACTCTCTGACACACTCTGACATTCTCAGACACTCACTATCACTCTCTGACACTCTCTGACACTCTCTGACACTCCCTATCACTCTCTATCACTCTCTGACACTCTCTATCACTCTCTGACACACTCTGAAACTCTCTGATACTCTCTATCACTCTCTGACACTCTCTATCACTCTCTATCACTCTCTGACACTCTCTGACACTCTCTGACACTCTCTGACACTCTCTATCACTCTCTATCACTCTCTGGCACTCTCTAACACTCTCTGACACTCACTATCACTCTCTGACCCTCTCTGACACTCTCTGACGCTCTCTATCACTCTCTGACACTCTCTGACACTCTCCGACACTCACTATCCCTCTCTGACACTCTCTGACACTCTCTGACACTCTCTGACACTCTCTATCACTCTCAGACACTCACTATGAATCTCTGACACTCTCTGACACTCTCTGACACTCTCTAGCACTCTCTAGCACTCTCTATCACTCTCTGACACTCTCTGACACTCATTGACACTCACTATCACTCTCTGACCCTCTCTGACACTCTCTGACACTCTCTATCACTCTCTGACATTCTCTGACACTCTCTGACACTCACTATCACTCTCTGACACTCTCTGACACTCTCTGACACTCTCTGACACTCTCTAGCACTCTCTATCACTCTCTGACACTCTCAGACACTCACTATCACTCTCTGACACTCTCTGACACTCTCTGACACTCTCTAGCACTCTCTATCACTCTCTGACACTCTCTGACACTCTCTAGCACTCTCTCTCACTCTCTGACACTCTCTGACACTCTCTGACACTCTCTGAAACTCTCTATCACTCTCTATCACTCTCTGACACTCTCTGACACTCTCTATCACTCTCTGACACTCTCTATCACTCTCTGACACTCTCTGACACTCTCTGACACTCTCAGACACTCACTCTCACTATCTGACACTCTCTGACACTCTCTGACACTCTCAGACACTCACTCTCACTATCTGACACTCTCTGACACTCTCTGACACTCTCTGACACTCTCTATCACTCTCTATCACTCTCTGACACTCTCAGACACACTCTGACACTCTCTGACACACTCTGACAATCTTTGTCACTCTCTATCACTCTCAGACACTCACTCTCACTATCTGACACTCTCTGACACTCTCTGACACTCTCAGACACTCACTCTCACT
This sequence comes from Heterodontus francisci, assembly GCF_036365525.1. Classification (NCBI taxonomy): domain Eukaryota; kingdom Metazoa; phylum Chordata; class Chondrichthyes; order Heterodontiformes; family Heterodontidae; genus Heterodontus; species Heterodontus francisci. The sequence goes on from NW_027141025.1 coordinate 319,909, forward strand.
ATCTGACACTCTCTGACACTCTCTGACACTCTCTGACACTCTCTATCACTCTCTATCACTCTCTGACACTCTCTGACACTCTCTGACACTCTCTATCACTCTCTATCACTCTCTGACACTCTCAGACACAATCTGACACTCTCTGACACAGTCTGACAATCTCTGTCACTCTCTATCACTCTCAGACACTCTCTGACACTCTCTGACAATCTCTGACAATCTCTATCACTCTCAGACACTCTCTGACACTCTCTGACACTCTCTGAAACTCTCTATCACTCTCTGACACTCTCAGACACTCACTATCACTCTCTGACACTCTCTGACACTCTCTGACACTCTCTATCACTCTCTATCACTCTCTGACACTCTCAGACACACTCTGACACTCTCTGACACACTCTGACAATCTCTGTCACTCTCTATCACTCTCAGACACTCTCTGACACTCTCTGACAATCTCTGACAATCTCTATCACTCTCAGACACTCTCTGACACTCTCTGACACTCTCTGAAACTCTCTATCACTCTCTGACACTCTCAGACACTCACTATCACTCTCTGACACTCTCATACACTCTCTGACACTCTCTAGCACTCTCTATCACTCTCTGACACTCTCTGACACTCTCTAGCACTCTCTCTCACTCTCTGACACTCTCTGACACTCTCTGACACTCTCTGAAACTCTCTATCACTCTCTATCACTCTCTGACACTCTCTGACACTCTCTATCACTCTCAGACACACTCTATCACTCTCAGACACACTCTGACACTCCCTGACACTCTCTAGCACTCTCTAGCACTCTCTATCACTCTCTGACACTCTCTGACACTCACTGACACTCACTATCACTCTCTGACACTCTCTGACACTCTCTGACACTCTCTATCACTCTCTGACACTCTCTGACACTCTCTAGCACTCTCTATCACTCTCTGACACTCTCAGACACTCACTATCACTCTCTGACACTCTCTGACACTCTCTGACACTCTCTAGCACTCTCTATCACTCTCTGACACTCTCTAGCACTCTCTATCACTCTCTGACACTCTCAGACACACTCTGACACTCTCTGACACACTCTGACAATCTCTGTCACTCTCTATCACTCTCAGACACTCTCTGACACTCTCTGACACTCTCTGAAACTCTCTATCACTCTCTATCACTCTCTGACACTCTCTGACACTCTCTGAAACTCTCTATCACTCTCTATCGCTCTCTGACACTCTATATCACTCTCTGACACTCTCTGAAACTCTCTATCACTCACTATCACTCTCTGACACTCTCTGACACTCTCTGACACTCTCTATCACTCTCTATCACTCTCTGATACTCTCAGACACTCTCTGACACTCTCTATCACTCTCTGACACTCTCTGACACTCGCTATCACTCTCTGACACTCTCTGACACTCTCTGACACTGTCTGACACTCTCAGACACTCTCTGACACTCTAATTCACTCTCTGACACTCTCTGACACACGCTATCACTCTCTGACACTCTCTATCACTCTCTATCACTCTCTGACACTCTCAGACACTCTCTGACACTCTCTGAAACTCTCTATCACTCTCTATCACTCTCTGACACTCTCTGACACTCTCTATCACTCTCTGACACTCTCTATCACTCTCTGTCACTCTCTGACACTCTCTGACACTCTCTGACACTCTCTATCACTCTCTATCACTCTCTGACACTCTCTGACACTCTCTGACACTCTCTGACACTCACTATCACTCTCTGACCCTCTCTGACACTCTCTGACACTCTCTATCACTCTCTGACACTCTCTGACACTCTCTGACACTCACTATCACTCTCTGACACTCTCTGACACTCTCTAGCACTCTCTATCACTCTCTAACACTCTCTGACACTCTCTGACTCTCTGACACTCTCTGTCACTCTCAGACACTCACTAAGACTCTCTGACACTCTCTGACACTCTCTGACACTCCCTGACACTCTCTAGCACTCTCTATCACTCTCTGACACTCTCTGACACTCATTGACACTCACTATCACTCTCTGACCCTCTCTGACACTCTCTGACACTCTCTATCACTCTCTGACATTCTCTGACACTCTCTGACACTCACTATCACTCTCTGACACTCTCTGACACTCTCTGACACTCTCTGACACTCTCTAGCACTCTCTATCACTCTCTGACACTCTCAGACACTCACTATCACTCTCTGACACTCTCTGACACTCTCTGACACTCTCTAGCACTCTCTATCACTCTCTGACACTCTCTGACACTCTCTAGCACTCTCTCTCACTCTCTGACACTCTCTGACACTCTCTGACACTCTCTGAAACTCTCTATCACTCTCTATCACTCTCTGACACTCTCTGACACTCTCTATCACTCTCTGACACTCTCTATCACTCTCTGACACTCTCTGACACTCTCTGACACTCTCAGACACTCACTCTCACTATCTGACACTCTCTGACACTCTCTGACACTCTCAGACACTCACTCTCACTATCTGACACTCTCTGACACTCTCTGACACTCTCTGACACTCTCTATCACTCTCTATCACTCTCTGACACTCTCAGACACACTCTGACACTCTCTGACACACTCTGACAATCTTTGTCACTCTCTATCACTCTCAGACACTCACTCTCACTATCTGACACTCTCTGACACTCTCTGACACTCTCAGACACTCACTCTCACTATCTGACACTCTCTGACACTCTCTGACACTCTCTGACACTCTCTATCACTCTCTATCACTCTCTGACACTCTCAGACACAATCTGACACTCTCTGACACACTCTGACAATCTCTGTCACTCTCTATCACTCTCAGACACTCTCTGACACTCTCTGACAATCTCTGACAATCTCTATCACTCTCAGACACTCTCTGACACTCTCTGACACTCTCTGAAACTCTCTATCACTCTCTGACACTCTCAGACACTCACTATCACTCTCTGACACTCTCTGACACTCTCTATCACTCTCTGACACTCTCTGACACTCTCTATCACTCTCTATCACTCTCTGACACTCTCAGACACTCTCTGACACACTCTGACAATCTCTGTCACTCTCTATCACTCTCAGACACTCTCTGACACTCTCTGACAATCTCTGACAATCTCTATCACTCTCAGACACTCTCTGACACTCTCTGACACTCTCTGAAACTCTCTATCACTCTCTGACACTCTCAGACACTCACTATCACTCTCTGACACTCTCTGACACTCTCTATCACTCTCTGACACTCTCTGACACTCTCTATCACTCTCTATCACTCTCTGACACTCTCAGACACTCTCTGACACACTCTGACAATCTCTGTCACTCTCTATCACTCTCAGACACTCTCTGACACTCTCTGACAATCTCTGACAATCTCTATCACTCTCAGACACTCTCTGACACTCTCTGACACTCTCTGAAACTCTCTATCACTCTCTGACACTCTCAGACACTCACTATCACTCTCTGACACTCTCATACACTCTCTGACACTCTCTAGCACTCTCTATCAATCTCTGACACTCTCTGACACTCTCTAGCACTCTCTCTCACTCTCTGACACTCTCTGACACTCTCTGACACTCTCTGAAACTCTCTATCACTCTCTATCACTCTCTGACACTCTCTGACACTCTCTATCACTCTCAGACACACTCTATCACTCTCAGACACACTCTGACACTCCCTGACACTCTCTAGCACTCTCTAGCACTCTCTATCACTCTCTGACACTCTCTGACACTCACTGACACTCACTATCACTCTCTGCCACTCTCTGACACTCTCTGACACTCTCTATCACTCTCTGACACTCTCTGACACTCTCTAGCACTCTCTATCACTCTCTGACACTCTCAGACACTCACTATCACTCTCTGACACTCTCTGACACTCTCTGACACTCTCTAGCACTCTCTATCACTCTCTGACACTCTCTAGCACTCTCTATCACTCTCTGACACTCTCAGACACACTCTGACACTCTCTGACACACTCTGACAATCTCTGTCACTCTCTATCACTCTCAGACACTCTCTGACACTCTCTGACACTCTCTGAAACTCTCTATCACTCTCTATCACTCTCTGACACTCTCTGACACTCTCTGAAACTCTCTATCACTCTCTATCGCTCTCTGACACTCTATATCACTCTCTGACACTCTCTGAAACTCTCTATCACTCACTATCACTCTCTGACACTCTCTGACACTCTCTGACACTCTCTATCACTCTCTATCACTCTCTGATACTCTCAGACACTCTCTGACACTCTCTATCACTCTCTGACACTCTCTGACACTCGCTATCACTCTCTGACACTCTCTGACACTCTCTGACACTGTCTGACACTCTCAGACACTCTCTGACACTCTAATTCACTCTCTGACACTCTCTGACACTCACTATCACTCTCTGACACTCTCTATCACTCTCTATCACTCTCTGACACTCTCAGACACTCTCTGACACTCTCTGAAACTCTCTATCACTCTCTATCACTCTCTGACACTCTCTGACACTCTCTATCACTCTCTGACACTCTCTATCACTCTCTGTCACTCTCTGACACTCTCTGACACTCTCTGACACTCTCTATCACTCTCTATCACTCTCTGACACTCTCTGACACTCTCTGACACTCTCTGACACTCACTATCACTCTCTGACCCTCTCTGACACTCTCTGACACTCTCTATCACTCTCTGACACTCTCTGACACTCTCTGACACTCACTATCACTCTCTGACACTCTCTGACACTCTCTAGCACTCTCTATCACTCTCTAACACTCTCTGACACTCTCTGACTCTCTGACACTCTCTGTCACTCTCAGACACTCACTAAGACTCTCTGACACTCTCTGACACTCTCTGACACTCCCTGACACTCTCTAGCACTCTCTATCACTCTCTGACACTCTCTGACACTCACTGACACTCACTATCACTCTCTGACACTCTCTGACACTCTCTGACACTCTTTATCACTCTCTGACACTCTCTGAGACTCTCTAACACTCTCTAGCACTCTCTATCACTCTCTGACACTCTCAGACACTCACTATCACTCTCTGACACTCTCTGACACTCTCTAGCACTCTCTATCACTCTCTGACACTCTCAGACACTCTCTGACACTCTCTGAAACTCTCTATCACTTTCTGACACTCTCAGACACTCTCTGACACTCTCTATCACTCTCTGACACTCTCTGACACTCTCTATCACTCTCTGTCACTCTCTGACACTCTCTATCACTCTCTGACACTCTCTTTCACTCTCTGACACTCTCTGACACTCTATCACTCTCTGACACTCTCTGACACTCTCTATCACTCTCTGACACTCTCTGACACTCTCTGACACTCTCAGACACTCTCTGACACTCTCTATCACTCTCTGACACTCTCTGACACTCTCTCTCACTCTCTGACACACTCTATCACTCTCTATCACTCTCTGACACTCTCTATCACTCTCTGACACTCGCTATCACTCTCTGACACTCTCTATCACTCTCTGACAATCTCAGACACTCTCTGACACTCACTATCACTCTCTGACACTCTCTATCACTCTCTATCACTGTCTGACACTCTCAGACACTCTCTATCACTCTCTGACACTCACTATCACTATCTGACACACTCTGACACTCTCTGACACTCTCTATCACTCTCTATCACTCTCTGACACTCTCTGACACTCTCTGACACTCTCAGACACTCACTGACACTCTCTGAATCTCTCTATCACTCTCCATCACTCTCTGACACACTCTGACATTCTCAGACACTCACTATCACTCTCTGACACTCTCTGACACTCTCTGACACTCTCTATCACTCTCTGACACTCTCTATCACTCTCTATCACTCTCTGACACTCTCTGACACTCTCTGACACTCTCTATCACTCTCTATCACTCTCTGACACTCTCTGACACTCTCTGACACTCTCTGACGCTCTCTATCACTCTCTGACACTCTCTGACACTCACTATCACTCTCTGACACTCACTATCACTCTCTGACACTCTCTGACACTCTCTGACACTCTCTGACACTCTCTAGCACTCTCTATCACTCTCTATCACTCTCTGACACTCTCTGACACTCTCTGACACTCTCTATCACTCTCAGACACCCACTATGACTCTCTGACACTCTCTGACACTCTCTGACACTCTCTGACACTCTCTAGCACTCTCTATCACTCTCTGACACTCTCTGACACTCACTGACACTCACTCTCACTCTCTGACCCTCTCTGACACTCTCTGACACTCTCTATCACTCTCTGACACTCTCTGACACTCTCTGACACTCTCTGACACTCACTATCACTCTCTGACACTCTCTGACACTCACTGTCACTCTCTGACACTCTCTGACACTCTCTGACACTCTCTAGCACTCTCTATCACTCTCTGACACTCTCTGACACTCTCTAGCACTCTCTATCACTCTCTCACACTCTCTGACACTCTCTGACACTCTCTGAAACTCTCTATCACCCTCTGACACTCTCAGACTCTCTCTGACACTCTCTATCACTCTCTGACACTCTCTGACACTCTCTGACACTCTCTGACACTCTCTATCACTCTCTGACACTCTCTGACACTCTCTATCACTCTCTGACACTCTCTGACACTCTCTATCACTCTCTGACACTCTCTATCACTCTCTGACACTCTCTGACACTCTCTATCACTCTTTGACACTCTCTATCACTCTCTGACACTCTATATCACTCTCTGACACTCTCTGACACTCTCTATCACTCTCTATCACTCTCTGACTCTCTCAGACACTCACTATCACTCTCTGACACTCACTATCACTCTCTGACACTCTCTGACACTCTCTAGCACTCTCTATCACTCTCTATCACTCTCTGACACTCTCTGACACTCTCTGACACTCTCTATCACTCTCAGACACTCACTATGACTCTCTGACACTCTCTGACACTCTCTGACACTCTCTGACACTCTCTAGCACTCTCTATCACTCTCTGACACTCTCTGACACTCACTGACACTCACTATCACTCTCTGACCCTCTCTGACACTCTCTGACAATCTCTATCACTCTCTGACACTCTCTGACACTCTCTGACACTCTCTGACACTCACTATCACTCTCTGACACTCTCTGACACTCTCTGACACTCTCTAGCACTCTCTATCACTCTCTGAAACTTTCAGACACTCACTATCACTCTCTGACACTCTCTGACACTCTCTGACACTCTCTGACACTCTCTAGCACTCTCTATCACTCTCTGACACTCTCTGACACTCTCTAGCACTCTCTATCACTCTCTGACACTCTCTGACTCTCTCTGACACTCTCTGAAACTCTCTATCACTCTCTGACACTCTCAGACACTCTCTGACACTCTCTATCACTCTCTGACACTCTCTGACACTCTCTGACACTCTCCATCACTCTCTGACACTCTCTGACACTCTCTATCACTCTCTGACACTCTCTGACACTCTCTATCACTCTCTGACACTCTCTATCACTCTCTGACACTCTCTGACACTCTCTATCACTCTTTGACACTCTCTATCACTCTCTGACACTCTCTATCACTCTCTGACACTCTATATCACTCTCTGACACTCTCTGACACTCTCTATCACTCTCTATCACTCTCTGACTCTCTCAGACACTCACTATCACTCTCTGACACTCTCTATCACTCTCTGACAATCTCAGACACTCTCTGACACTCACTATCACTCTCTGACACTCTCTGACACTCTCTATCACTCTCTGACACTCTCTATCACTCTCTGACACTCTCTGACACTCTCTATCACTCTTTGACACTCTCTATCACTCTCTGACACTCTCTATCACTCTCTGACACTCTATATCACTCTCTGACACTCTCTGACACTCTCTATCACTCTCTATCACTCTCTGACTCTCTCAGACACTCACTATCACTCTCTGACACTCTCTGACACTCTCTATCACTCTCTGACAATCTCAGACACTCTCTGACACTCACTATCACTCTCTGACACTCTCTGACACTCTCTAGCACTCTCTATCACTCTCTGACTCTCTCTGACACTCACTATCACTCTCTGACACTCTCTGACACTCTCTATCACTCTCTATCACTCTCTGACACTCTCAGACACTCTCTGACACTCTCTATCACTCTCTGACACTCTCTGACACTCTCTATCACTCTCTGACACTCTCTGACACTCTCTGACACTCTCAGACACTCTCTGACACTTTCTATCACTCTCTGACACTCTCTGACACTCTCTGACACACTCTATCACTCTCTATCACTCTCTGTCACTCTCTGACACTCTCTATCACTCTCTGACACTCTCTTTCACTCTCTGACACTCTCTGACACTCTATCACTCTCTGACACTCTCTGACACTCTCTATCACTCTCTGACACTCTCTGACACTCTCTGACACTCTCAGACACTCTCTGACACTCTCTATCACTCTCTGACACTCTCTGACACTCTCTCTCACTCTCTGACACACTCTATCACTCTCTATCACTCTCTGACACTCTCTATCACTCTCTGACACTCGCTATCACTCTCTGACACTCTCTATCACTCTCTGACAATCTCAGACACACTCTGACACTCACTATCACTCTCTGACACTCTCTATCACTCTCTATCACTGTCTGACACTCTCAGACACCCTCTATCACTCTCTGACACTCACTATCACTATCTGACACACTCTGACACTCTCTGACACTCTCTATCACTCTCTATCACTCTCTGACACTCTCTGACACTCTCTGACACTCTCAGACACTCACTGACACTCTCTGAATCTCTCTATCACTCTCCATCACTCTCTGACACTCTCTGACAAACTCTGACATTCTCAGACACTCACTATCACTCTCTGACACTCTCTGACACTCTCTGACACTCTCTATCACTCTCTGACACTCTCTATCACTCTCTATCACTCTCTGACACTCTCTGACACTCTCTGACACTCTCTATCACTCTCTATCACTCTCTGACACTCTCTGACACTCTCTGACACTCTCTGACGCTCTCTATCACTCTCTGACACTCTCTGACACTCACTATCACTCTCTGACACTCACTATCACTCTCTGACACTCTCTGACACTATCTGACACTCTCTGACACTCTCTAGCACTCTCTATCACTCTCTATCACTCTCTGACACTCTCTGACACTCTCTGACACTCTCTATCACTCTCAGACACCCACTATGACTCTCTGACACTCTCTGACACTCTCTGACACTCTCTGACACTCTCTAGCACTCTCTATCACTCTCTGACACTCTCTGACACTCACTGACACTCACTCTCACTCTCTGACCCTCTCTGACACTCTCTGACACTCTCTGACACTCTCTGACACTCTCTGACACTCACTATCACTCTCTGACACTCTCTGACACTCTCTGACACTCTCTAGCACTCTCTATCACTCTCTGAAACTTTCAGACACTCACTGTCACTCTCTGACACTCTCTGACACTCTCTGACACTCTCTGACACTCTCTAGCACTCTCTATCACTCTCTGACACTCTCTGACACTCTCTAGCACTCTCTATCACTCTCTGACACTCTCTGACACTCTCTGACACTCTCTGAAACTCTCTATCACCCTCTGACACTCTCAGACACTCTCTGACACTCTCTATCACTCTCTGACACTCTCTGACACTCTCTGACACTCTCTGACACTCTCTGACACTCTCTATCACTCTCTGACACTCTCTGACACTCTCTATCACTCTCTGACACTCTCTATCACTCTCTGACACTCTCTGACACTCTCTATCACTCTTTGACACTCTCTATCACTCTCTGACACTCTATATCACTCTCTGACACTCTCTGACACTCTCTATCACTCTCTATCACTCTCTGACTCTCTCAGACACTCACTATCACTCTCTGACACTCACTATCACTCTCTGACACTCTCTGACACTCTCTAGCACTCTCTATCACTCTCTATCACTCTCTGACACTCTCTGACACTCTCTGACACTCTCTATCACTCTCAGACACTCACTATGACTCTCTGACACTCTCTGACACTCTCTGACACTCTCTGACACTCTCTAGCACTCTCTATCACTCTCTGACACTCTCTGACACTCACTGACACTCACTATCACTCTCTGACCCTCTCTGACACTCTCTGACACTCTCTATCACTCTCTGACACTCTCTGACACTCTCTGACACTCACTATCACTCTCTGACACTCTCTGACACTCTCTGACACTCTCTAGCAATCTCTATCACTCTCTGAAACTTTCAGACACTCACTATCACTCTCTGAAACTCTCTGACACTCTCTGACACTCTCTGACACTCTCTAGCACTCTCTATCACTCTCTGACACTCTCTGACACTCTCTAGCATTCTCTATCACTCTCTGACACTCTCTGACTCTCTCTGACACTCTCTGAAACTCTCTATCACTCTCTGACACTCTCAGACACTCTCTGACACTCTCTATCACTCTCTGACACTCTCTGACACTCTCTGACACTCTCCATCACTCTCTGACACTCTCTGACACTCTCTATCACTCTCTGACACTCTCTGACACTCTCTATCACTCTCTGACACTCTCTATCACTCTCTGACACTCTCTGACACTCTCTATCACTCTTTGACACTCTCTATCACTCTCTGACACTCTCTATCACTCTCTGACACTCTATATCACTCTCTGACACTCTCTGACACTCTCTATCACTCTCTATCACTCTCTGACTCTCTCAGACACTCACTATCACTCTCTGACACTCTCTGACACTCTCTATCACTCTCTGACAATCTCAGACACTCTCTGACACTCACTATCACTCTCTGACACTCTCTGACACTCTCTAGCACTCTCTATCACTCTCTGACTCTCTCTGACACTCACTATCACTCTCTGACACTCTCTGACACTCTCTATCACTCTCTATCACTCTCTGACACTCTCAGACACTCTCTGACACTCTCTATCACTCTCTGACACTCTCTGACACTCTCTATCACTCTCTGACACTCTCTGACACTCTCTGACAATCTTAGACACTCTCTGACACTTTCTATCACTCTCTGACACTCTCTGACACTCTCTATCACTCTCTGACACACTCTATCACTCTCTATCACTCTCTGACACTCTCTACCACTCTCTGACACTCACTATCACTCTCAGACACTCTCTATCACTCTCTGACACTCTCTGACACTCTCTGACACTCACTATCACTCTCTGACACTCTCTGACACTCGCTATCACTCTCTGACACTCTCTGACACCCTCTGACACTCTCTGACACTCTCTAGCACTCTCTATCACTCTCTGACTCTCTCTGACACTCTCTATCACTCTCTATTACTCTCTGACACTCTCAGACCCTCTCTGACACTCACTATCACTATCTGACACTCTCTGACACTCTCTATCACTCTCTATTACTCTCTGACACTCTCAGACACTCTCTGACACTCTCTATCACTCTCTGACACTCTCTGACACTCTCTATCACTCTCTGACACTCTCTGACACTCTCAGACACTCTCTGACACTCTCTATCACTCTCTGACAATCTCTGACACTCTCTATCACTCTCTGACACACTCTATCACTCTCTATCACTCTCTGACACTCTCTATCACTCTCTGACACTCTCTATCACTCTCTGACAATCTCAGACACTCTCTGACACTGACTATCACTCTCTGACACTCTCTGACACTCTCTATCACTCTCTATCACTCTCTGACACTCTCAGACACTCTCTATCACTATCTGACACTCACTATCACTATCTGACACACTCTGACACTCTCTGACACTCTCTATCACTCTCTATCACTCTCTGACACTCTCTGAAACTCTCTGACATTCTCAGACACTCACTATCACTCTCTGACACTCTCTGACACTATCTGACACTCTCTATCACTCTCTATCACTCTCTGACACTCTCTATCACTCTCTGACACTCTCTGAATCTCTCTGATACTCTCTATCACTCTCTGACACTCTCTATCACTCTCTATCACTCTCTGACACTCTCTGACACTCTGTGACACTCTCTATCACTCTCTATCACTCTCTGACACTCTCTGACACTCTCTGACACTCTCTGACGCTCTCTATCACTCTCTGACACTCTCTGACACTCTCTGACACTCACTATCACTCTCTGACACTCTCTGACACTCTCTGACACTCTCTGACACTCTCTAGCACTCTCTATCACTCTCTATCACTCTCTATCACTCTCTGACACTCTCTGACACTCTCGGACGCTCTCTATCACTCTCTGACACTCTCTGACACTCTCTGACACTCTCTGACACTCACTATCACTCTCTGACACTCTCTGACACTCTCTGACACTCTCTGACACTCACTATCACTCTCTGACACTCTCTGACACTCTCTGACACTCTCTGACACTCTCTAGCACTCTCTATCACTCTCTATCACTCTCTGACACTCTCTGACACTCTCTGACACTCTCTATCACTCTCAGACACTCACTATGACTCTCTGACACTCTCTGACACTCTCTGACACTCTCTGACACTCTCTAGCACTCTCTATCACTCTCTGACACTCTCTGACACTCACTGACACTCACTATCACTCTCTGACCCTCTCTGACCCTCTCTGACACTCTCTGACACGCTCTATCACTCTCTGACACTCTCTGACACTCTCTGACACTCACTATCACTCTCTGACACTCTCTGACACTCTCTGACACTCTCTGACACTCTCTAGCACTCTCTATCACTCTCTGACATTCTCTAGCACTCTCTGTCACTCTCAGACACTCTCTGACACTCTCTGACTCTCTCTGAAACTCTCTATCACTCTCTGACACTCTCTGACACTCTCTGACACTCTCTTTCACTCTCTGACACTCTCTATCACTCTCTGACACTCTCAGACACTCTCTGACACTCTCTGACACTCTCAGACACTCACTCTCACTATCTGACACTCTCTGACACTCTCTGACACTCTCTATCACTCTCTATCACTCTCTGACACTCTCAGACACACTCTGACACTCTCTGACACACTCTGACAATCTCTGTCACTCTCTATCACTCTCAGACACTCTCTGACACTCTCTGACACTCTCTGAAACTCTCTATCACTCTCTATCACTCTCTGACACTCTCTGACACTCTCTGAAACTCTCTATCACTCTCTATCGCTCTCTGACACTCTATATCACTCTCTGACACTCTCTGAAACTCTCTATCACTCACTATCACTCTCTGACACTCTCTGACACTCTCTGACACTCTCTATCACTCTCTATCACTCTCTGATACTCTCAGACACTCTCTGACACTCTCTATCACTCTCTGACATTCTCTGACACTCTCTATCACTCTCTGACACTCTCTGACACTGTCTGACACTCTCAGACACTCTCTGACACTCTAATTCACTCTCTGACACTGTCTGACACTCGCTATCACTCTCTGACACTCTCTATCACTCTCTATCACTCTCTGACACTCTCAGACACTCTCTGACACTCTCTGAAACTCTCTATCACTCTCTATCACTCTCTGACACTCTCTGACACTCTCTATCACTCTCTGACACTCTCTATCACTCTCTATCACTCTCTGACACTCTCTGACACTCTCTATCACTCTCTATCACTCTCTGACGCTCTCTGACACTCTCTGACACTCACTATCACTCTCTGACCCTCTCTGACACTCTCTGACACTCTCTATCACTCTCTGACACTCTCTGACACTCTCTGACACTCACTATAACTCTCTGACACTCTCTGACACTCTCTGACACTCTCTAGCACTCTCTAGCACTCTCTGACACTCTCTGACACTCACTGACACTCACTAAGACTCTCTGACACTCTCTGACACTCTCTGACACTCCCTGACACTCTCTAGCACTCTCTAGCACTCTCTGACACTCTCTGACACTCACTGACACTCACTATCACTCTCTGACACTCTCTGACACTCTCTAACACTCTCTAGCACTCTCTATCACTCTCTGACACTCTCAGACACTCACTATCACTCTCTGACACTCTCTGACACTCTCTGACACTCTCTAGCACTCTCTATCACTCTCTGACACTCTCAGACACTCTCTGACACTCTCTGAAACTCTCTATCACTCTCTATCACTCTCTGACACTCACTATCACTCTCTGACACTCTCTGACACTCTCTGACACTCTATCACTCTCTATCACTTTCTGACACTCTCAGACACTCTCTGACACTCTCTAACACTCTCTGACACTCTCTGACACTCTCTATCACTCTCTGTCACTCTCTGACACTCTCTATCACTCTCTGACACTCTCTGACACACTCTGACATTCTCAGACACTCACTATCACTCTCTGACACTCTCTGACACTCTCTGACACTCCCTATCACTCTCTATCACTCTCTGACACTCTCTATCACTCTCTGACACACTCTGAAACTCTCTGATACTCTCTATCACTCTCTGACACTCTCTATCACTCTCTATCACTCTCTGACACTCTCTGACACTCTCTGACACTCTCTGACACTCTCTATCACTCTCTATCACTCTCTGACACTCTCTGACACTCTCTGACACTCACTATCACTCTCTGACCCTCTCTGACACTCTCTGACGCTCTCTATCACTCTCTGACTCTCTCTGACACTCTCCGACACTCACTATCACTCTCTGACACTCTCTGACACTCTCTGACACTCTCTAGCACTCTCTATCACTCTCTATCACTCTCTGACACTCTCTGACACTCTCTATCACTCTCAGACACTCACTATGAATCTCTGACACTCTCTGACACTCTCTGACACTCTCTAGCACTCTCTAGCACTCTCTATCACTCTCTGACACTCTCTGACACTCTCTGACACTCTCTATCACTCTCTGACACTCTCTGACACTCTCTGACACTCACTATCACTCTCTGACACTCTCTGACACTCTCTGACACTCTCTGACACTCTCTAGCACTCTCTATCACTCTCTGACACTCTCACACACTCACTATCACTCTCTGACACTCTCTGACACTCTCTGAAACTCTCTAGCACTCTCTATCACTCTCTGACACTCTCTGACACTCTCTAGCACTCTCTCTCACTCTCTGACACTCTCTGACACTCTCTGACACTCTCTGAAACTCTCTATCACTCTCTATCACTCTCTGACACTCTCTGACACTCTCTATCACTCTCTGACACTCTCTATCACTCTCTGACACTCTCTGACACTCTCTGACACTCTCAGACACTCACTCTCACTATCTGACACTCTCTGACACTCTCTGACACTCTCAGACACTCACTCTCACTATCTGACACTCTCTGACACTCTCTATCGCTCTCTATCACTCTCTGACACTCTCAGACACACTCTGACACTCTCTGACACACTCTGACAATCTTTGTCACTCTCTATCACTCTCAGACACTCACTCTCACTATCTGACACTCTCTGACACTCTCTGACACTCTCAGACACTCACTCTCACTATCTGACACTCTCTGACACTCTCTGGCACACTCTGACACTCTCTATCACTCTCTATCACTCTCTGACACTCTCAGACACACTCTGACACTCTCTGACACACTCTGACAATCTCTGCCACTCTCTATCACTCTCAGACACTCTCTGACACTCTCTGACAATCTCTGACAATCTCTATCACTCTCAGACACTCTCTGACACTCTCTGACACTCTCTGAAACTCTCTATCACTCTCTGACACTCTCAGACACTCACTATCACTCTCTGACACTCTCATACACTCTCTGACACTCTCTAGCACTCTCTATCACTCTCTGACACTCTCTGACACTCTCTAGCACACTCTCTCACTCTCTGACACTCTCTGACACTCTCTGACACTCTCTGACACTCTCTGAAACTCTCTATCACTCTCTATCACTCTCTGACACTCTCTGACACTCTCTATCA
This sequence comes from Heterodontus francisci, assembly GCF_036365525.1. Lineage (NCBI taxonomy): Eukaryota > Metazoa > Chordata > Chondrichthyes > Heterodontiformes > Heterodontidae > Heterodontus > Heterodontus francisci. The sequence goes on from NW_027141025.1 coordinate 335,967, forward strand.
CTCTCAGACACACTCTGACACTCTCTGACACACTCTGACAATCTATGTCACTCTCTGACACTCTCAGACACTCACTCTCACTATCTGACACTCTCTGACACTCTCTGACACTCACTCTCACTATCTGACACTCTCTGACACTCTCTGACACTCTCTGACACTCTCTATCACTCTCTATCACTCTCTGACACTCTCAGACACACTCTGACACTCTCTGACACACTCTGACAATCTATGTCACTCTCTATCACTCTCAGACACTCACTCTCACTATCTGACACTCTCTGACACTCTCTGACACTCTCAGACACTCACTCTCACTATCTGACACTCTCTGACACTCTCTGACACTCTCTGACACTCTCTATCACTCACTATCACTCTCTGACACTCTCTGACACTCTCTGACACTCTCTAGCACTCTCTATCACTCTCTGACACTCTCAGACACTCTCTGACACTCTCTGAAACTCTCTATCACTCTCTATCACTCTCTGACACTCACTATCACTCTCTGACACTCTCTGACACTCTATCACTCTCTATCACTTTCTGACACTCTCAGACACTCTCTGACACTCTCTATCACTCTCTGACACTCTCTGACACTCTCTATCACTCTCTGTCAGTCTCTGACACTCTCTATCACTCTCTGACACTCTCTGACACTCTATCACTCTCTGACACTCTCTATCACTCTCTATCACTCTCTGACACTCTCTATCACTCTCTGACACTCTCTATCACTCTCTGACACTCTCTGACACTCTCTGACACTCTATATCACTCTCTATCACTCTCTGACACTCTCAGACACTCACTATCACTCTCTGACACTCTCTGACACTCTCTGACACTCTCAGACACTCTCTGACACTCTCTGAAACTCTCTATCACTCTCTATCACTCTCTGACACTCACTATCACTCTCTGACACTCTCTGACACTCTATCACTCTCTATCACTTTCTGACACTCTCAGACACTCTCTGACACTCTCTATCACTCTCTGACACTCTCTGACACTCTCTGTCACTCTCTGTCACTCTCTGACACTCTCTATCACTCTCTGACACTCTCTGACACTCTATCACTCTCTGACACTCTCTATCACTCTCTATCACTCTCTGACACTCTCTATCACTCTCTGACACTCTCTATCACTCTCTGACACTCTCTGACACTCTCTGACACTCTCTATCACTCACTATCACTCTCTGACACTCTCTGACACTCTCTGACACTCTCTAGCACTCTCTATCACTCTCTGACACTCTCAGACACTCTCTGACACTCTCTGAAACTCTCTATCACTCTCTATCACTCTCTGACACTCACTATCACTCTCTGACACTCTCTGACACTCTCTGACACTCTATATCACTCTCTATCACTCTCTGACACTCTCAGACACTCACTATCACTCTCTGACACTCTCTGACACTCTCTGACACTCTCTATCACTCTCTGACACTCTCTGACACTCTCTGACACTCTCTGTCACTCTCTGACACTCTCTATCACTCTCTGACACTCTCTATCACTCTCTGACACTCTCTATCACTCTCTGACACTCTCTGACACTCTCTGACACTCTATATCACTCTCTATCACTCTCTGACACTCTCAGACACTCACTATCACTCTCTGACACTCTCTGACACTCTCTATCACTCTCTATCACTCTCTGACAATCTCAGACACTCTCTGACACTCACTATCACTCTCTGACACTCTCTGACACTCGCTATCACTCTCTGACACTCTCTGACACCCTCTGACACTCTCTGACACTCTCTAGCACTCTCTATCACTCTCTGACTCTCTCTGACACTCTCTGACACTCACTATCACTCTCTGACTCTCTCTGACACTCACTATCACTCTCTATCACTCTCTGACACTCTCAGACACTCTCTGACACTCTCTATCACTCTCTGACACTCTCTGACACTCTCTATCACTCTCTGACACTCTCTGACACTCTCTGACACTCTCAGACACTCTCTGACACTCTCTATCACTCTCTGACATTCTCTGACACTCTCTATCACTCTCTGACACACTCTATCACTCTCTATCACTCTCTGACACTCTCTATCACTCTCTGACACTCTCTATCACTCTCTGACACTCACTATCACTATCTGACACACTCTGACACTCTCTGACACTCTCTATCACTCTCTATCACTCTCTGACACTCTCTGACACTCTCTGACACTCTCAGACACTCACTGACACTCTCTGAATATCTCTATCACTCTCTATCACTCTCTGACACTCTCTGACACACTCTGACATTCTCAGACACTCACTATCACTCTCTGACACTCTCTGACACTCTCTGACACTCTCTATCACTCTCTATCACTCTCTGACACTCACTATCACTCTCTGACACTCTCTGACACTCTCTATCACTCTCTATCACTCTCTGACACTCTCAGACACTCTCTATCACTCTCTGACACTCACTATCACTATCTGACACACTCTGACACTCTCTGACACTCTCTATCACTCTCTATCACTCTCTGACACTCTCTGACACTCTCTGACACTCTCAGACACTCACGGACACTCTCTGAATATCTCTATCACTCTCTATCACTCTCTGACACTCTCTGACACACTCTGACATTCTCAGACACTCACTATCACTCTCTGACACTCTCTGACACTCTCTGACACTCCCTATCACTCTCTATCACTCTCTGACACTCTCTATCACTCTCTGACACACTCTGAAACTCTCTGATACTCTCTATCACTCTCTGACACTCTCTATCACTCTCTATCACGCTCTGACACTCTCTGACACTCTCTGACACTCTCTGACTCTCTCTATCACTCTCTATCACTCTCTGACACTCTCTGACGCTCTCTGACACTCACTATCACTCTCTGACCCTCTCTGACACTCTCTGACGCTCTCTATCACTCTCTGACACTCTCTGACACTCTCCAACACTCATTATCACTCTCTGACACTCTCTGACACTCTCTGACACTCTCTAGCACTCTCTATCACTCTCTATCACTCTCTGACACTCTCTGACACTCTCTATCACTCTCAGACACTCACTATGAATCTCTGACACTCTCTGACACTCTCTGACACTCTCTAGCACTCTCTAGCACTCTCTATCACTCTCTGACACTCTCTGACACACTCTGACAATCTCTGTCACTCTCTATCACTCTCAGACACTCTCTGACACTCTCTGACACTCTCTGAAACTCTCTATCACTCTCGGACACTCTCTGACACTCTCTGAAACTCTCTATCACTCTCTATCGCTCTCTGACACTCTCTATCACTCTCTGACACTCTCTGAAACTCTCTATCACTCACTATCACTCTCTGACACTCTCTGACACTCTCTGACACTCTCTATCACTCTCTATCACTCTCTGACACTCTCAGACACTCTCTGACACTCTCTGACACTCTCTGACACTCTCTGACACTCTCTATCACTCTCTATCACTCTCTGACACTCTCCATCACTCTCTATCACTCTCTGACACGCTCTGACACTCTCTATCACTCTCTATCACTCTCTGACACTCTCAGACACACTCTGACAATCTCTGTCACTCTCTATCACTCTCAGACACTCTCTGACACTCTCTGACACTCTCTGAAACTCTCTATCACTCTCTGACACTCTCTGACACTCTCTGAAACTCTCTATCACTCTCTATCGCTCTCTGACACTCTCTATCACTCTCTGACACTCTCTGAAACTCTCTATCACTCACTATCACTCTCTGACACTCTCTGACACTCTCTGACACTCTCTATCACTCTCTATCACTCTCTGACACTCTCAGACACTCTCTGACACTCTCTATCACTCTCTGACACTCTCTGACACTCTCTATCACTCTCTGACACTCTCTGACACTCTCTATCACTCTCTGACACTCTCTATCACTCTCTGACACTCTCTGACACTCTCTGACACTCACTCTCACTATCTGACACTCTCTGACACTCTCTGACACTCTCTGACACTCTCAGACACTCACTCTCACTATCTGACACTCTCTGACACTCTCTGACACTCTCTGACACTCTCAGACACTCACTCTCACTATCTGACACTCTCTGACACTCTCTGACACTCTCTGACACTCACTCTCACTATCTGACACTCTCTGACACTCTCTGACACTCTCTGACACTCTCTATCACTCTCTATCACTCTCTGACACTCTCTGACACTCTCAGACACACTCTGACACTCCTGACACACTCTGACAATCTCTGTCACTCTCTATCACTCTCAGACACTCACTCTCACTATCTGACACTCTCTGACACTCTCTGACACTCTCTGACACTCTCAGACACTCACTCTCACTATCTGACACTCTCTGACACTCTCTGACACTCTCTGACACTCTCTATCACTCTCTATCACTCTCTGACACTCTCAGACACACTCTGGCACTCTCTGACACACTCTGACAATCTCTGTCACTCTCTATCACTCTCAGACACTCACTCTCACTCTCAGACACACTCTGACACTCTCTGACACACTCTGACAATCTCTGTCACTCTCTATCACTCTCAGACACTCTCTGACACTCTCTGACACTCTCTGACACTCTCTGACACTCTCTGAAACTCTCTGACACTCTCTATCACTCTATATCACTCTCTGACACTCTCTGAGACTCTCAGACACACTCTGACACTCTCTGACACACTCTGACAATCTCTGTCACTCTCTATCACTCTCAGACACTCACTCTCACTATCTGACACTCTCTGACACTCTCTGACACTCTCTGACACTCTCAGACACTCACTCTCACTATCTGACACTCTCTGACACTCTCTGACACTCTCTATCACTCTCTATCACTCTCTGACACTCTCAGACACACTCTGACACTCTCTGACACACTCTGACAATCTCTGTCACTCTCTATCACTCTCAGACACTCACTCTCACTCTCTGACACTCTCTGACACTCTCTATCACTCTCTATCACTCTCTGACACTCTCTGACACTCTCAGACACACTCTGACACTCTCTGACACACTCTGACAATCTCTGTCACTCTCTATCACTCTCAGACACTCACTCTCACTCTCTGACACTCTCTGACACTCTCTATCACTCTCTATCACTCTCTGACACTCTCAGACACACTCTGACACTCTCTGACACACTCTGACAATCTCTGTCACTCTCTATCACTCTCAGACACTCTCTGACACTCTCTGACACTCTCTGAAACTCTCTATCACTCTCTGACACTCTCTGACACTCTCTGAAACTCTCTATCACTTTCTATCGCTCTCTGACACTCTCTATCACTCTCTGACACTCTCCATCACTCTCTATCACTCTCTATCACTCTCTGACACTCTCTGACACTCTCTGACACTCTCAGACACTCACGGACACTCTCTGAATATCTCTATCACTCTCTATCACTCTCTGACACTCTCTGACACACTCTGACATTCTCAGACACTCACTATCACTCTCTGACACTCTCTGACACTCTCTGACACTCCCTATCACTCTCTATCACTCTCTGACACTCTCTATCACTCTCTGACACACTCTGAAACTCTCTGATACTCTCTATCACTCTCTGACACTCTCTATCACTCTCTATCACTCTCTGACACTCTCTGACACTCTCTGACACTCTCTGACTCTCTCTATCACTCTCTATCACTCTCTGACACTCTCTGACGCTCTCTGACACTCACTATCCCTCTCTGACCCTCTCTGACACTCTCTGACGCTCTCTATCACTCTCTGACACTCTCTGACACTCTCCAACACTCATTATCACTCTCTGACACTCTCTGACACTCTCTGACACTCTCTAGCACTCTCTATCACTCTCTATCACTCTCTGACACTCTCTGACACTCTCTATCACTCTCAGACACTCACTATGAATCTCTGACACTCTCTGACACTCTCTGACACTCTCTAGCACTCTCTAGCACTCTCTATCACTCTCTGACACTCTCTGACACACTCTGACAATCTCTGTCACTCTCTATCACTCTCAGACACTCTCTGACACTCTCTGACACTCTCTGAAACTCTCTATCACTCTCGGACACTCTCTGACACTCTCTGAAACTCTCTATCACTCTCTATCGCTCTCTGACACTCTCTATCACTCTCTGACACTCTCTGAAACTCTCTATCACTCACTATCACTCTCTGACACTCTCTGACACTCTCTGACACTCTCTATCACTCTCTATCACACTCTGACACTCTCTGACACACTCTGACAATCTCTGTCACTCTCTATCACTCTCAGACACTCACTCTCACTCTCTGACACTCTCTGACACTCTCTATCACTCTCTATCACTCTCTGACACTCTCAGACACACTCTGACACTCTCTGACACACTCTGACAATCTCTGTCACTCTCTATCACTCTCAGACACTCTCTGACACTCTCTGACACTCTCTGAAACTCTCTATCACTCTCTGACACTCTCTGACACTCTCTGAAACTCTCTATCACTTTCTATCGCTCTCTGACACTCTCTATCACTCTCTGACACTCTCTGAAACTCTCTATCACTCACTATCACTCTCTGACACTCTCTGATACTCTCTGACACTCTCTATCACTCTCTATCACTCTCTGACACTCTCAGACACTCTCTGACACTCTCTATCACTCTCTGACACTCTCTGACACTCTCTATCACTCTCTGACACTCTCTGACACTCTCTGACACTGTCTGACACTCTCAGACACTCTCTGACACTCTCTATCACTCTCTGACACTCTCTGACACTCGCTATCACTCTCTGACACTCTCTATCACTCTCTATCACTCTCTGACACTCTCAGACACTCTTGACACTCTCAGACACTCACTCTCACTCTCTGACACTCTCTGACACTCTCTATGACTCTCTGACACTCTCTATCACTCTCTATCACTCTCTGACACTCTCAGACACACTCTGACACTCTCTGACACACTCTTACAATCTCTGTCACTCTCTATCACTCTCAGACACTCTCTGACAATCTCTGACTCACTCTGAAACTCTCTATCACTCTCTGACACTCTCTGACACTCTCTGAAACTCTCTATCACTCTCTATCGCTCTCTGACACTCTCTATCACTCTCTGAAACTCTCTATCACTCACTATCACTCTCTGACACTCTCTGACACTCTCTGACACTCTCTGACACTCTCAGACACTCTCTGACACTCTCAGACACTCTCTGACACTCTCTGACACTCTCTGACACTCTCTATCGCTCTCTGACACTCTCTGACACTGTCTGACACTCTCAGACACTCTCTGACACTCTCTATCACTCTCTGACACTCTCTGACACTCGCTATCACTCTCTGACACTCTCTATCACTCTCTATCACTGTCTGACACTCTCAGACACACTCTGACACTCTCTGAAACTCTCTATCACTCTCTGACACTCTCTATCACTCTCTGACACTCTCTATCACTCTCTGACACTCTCTATCACTCTCTATCACTCTCTGACACTCTCAGACACACTCTGACACTCTCTGACACACTCTGACAATCTCTGTCACTCTCTATCACTCTCAGACACTCTCTGACACTCTCTGACACTCTCTGAAACTCTCTATCACTCTCTGACACTCTCTGACACTCTCTGAAACTCTCTATCACTCTCTATCGCTCTCTGACACTCTCTATCACCCTCTGACACTCTCTGAAACTCTCTATCACTCACTATCACTCTCTGACACTCTCTGACACTCTCTGACACTCTCTATCACTCTCTGACACTCTCTGACACTCTCTGACACTGTTTGACACTCTCAGACACTCTCTGACACTCTCTATGACTCTCTGACACTCTCTGACACTCGCTATCACTCTCTGACACTCTCTATCACTCTCTATCACTCTCTGACACTCTCAGACACTCTCTGACACTCTCTGAAACTCTCTATCACTCTCTGACACTCTCTATCACTCTCTGACACTCTCTATCACTCTCTGACACTCTCAGACACTCTCTGACACTCTCTGACACTCTCAGACACTCACTCTCACTATCTGACACTCTCTGACCCTCTCTATCACTCTCTATCACTCTCTGACACTCTCAGACACACTCTGACACTCTCTGACACACTCTGACAATCTCTGTCACTCTCTATCACTCTCAGACACTCTCTGACACTCTCTGACACTCTCTGAAACTCTCTATCACTCTCTATCACTCTCAGACACTCTCTGACACTCTCTGAAACTCTCTATCACTCTCTATCGCTCTCTGACACTCTCTATCACTCTCTGACACTCTCTGAAACTCTCTATCACTCACTATCACTCACTGACACTCTCTGACACTCTCTGACACTCTCTATCACTCTCTATCACTCTCTGACACTCTCAGACACACTCTGACACTCTCTGACACACTCTGACAATCTCTGTCACTCTCTATCACTCTCAGACACTCTCTGACACTCTCTGACACTCTCTGACCCTCTCTATCACTCTCTATCACTCTCTGACACTCTCAGACACACTCTGACACTCTCTGACACACTCTGACAATCTCTGTCACTCTCTATCACTCTCAGACACTCTCTGACACTCTCTGACACTCTCTGAAACTCTCTATCACTCTCTATCACTCTCTGACACTCTCTGACACTCTCTGAAACTCTCTATCACTCTCTATCGCTCTCTGACACTCTCTATCACTCTCTGACACTCTCTGAAACTCTCTATCACTCACTATCACTCTCTGACACTCTCTGACACTCTCTGACACTCTCTATCACACTCTATCACTCTCTGACACTCTCAGACACACTCTGACACTCTCTGACACACTCTGACAATCTCTGTCACTCTCTATCACTCTCAGACACTCTCTGACACTCTCTGACACTCTCTGAAACTCTCTATCACTCTCTATCACTCTCTGACACTCTCAGACACACTCTGACACTCTCTGACACACTCTGACAATCTCTGTCACTCTCTATCACTCTCAGACACTCTCTGACACTCTCTGACACTCTCTGAAACTCTCTATCACTCTCTATCACTCTCTGACACTCTCTGACACTCTCTGAAACTCTCTATCACTCTCTATCGCTCTCTGACACTCTCTATCACTCTCTGACACTCTCTGAAACTCTCTATCACTCACTATCACTCTCTGACACTCTCTGACACTCTCTGACACTCTCTATCACTCTCTATCACTCTCTGACACTCTCAGACACACTCTGACACTCTCTGACACACTCTGACAATCTCTGTCACTCTCTATCACTCTCAGACACTCTCTATCACTCTCAGACACTCTCTGACACTCTCTGACACTCTCTGACACTCACTCTCACTATCTGACACTCTCTGACCCTCTCTATCACTCTCTATCACTCTCTGACGCTCTCAGACACACTCTGACACTCTCTGACACACTCTGACAATCTCTGTCACTCTCTATCACTCTCAGACACTCTCTGACACTCTCTGACACTCTCTGAAACTCTCTATCACTCTCTATCACTCTCTGACACTCTCTGACACTCTCTGAAACTCTCTATCACTCTCTATCGCTCTCTGACACTCTCTATCACTCTCTGACACTCTCTGAAACTCTCTATCACTCACTATCACTCTCTGACACTCTCTGACACTCTCTGACACACTCTATCACTCTCTATCACTCTCTGACACTCTCAGACACACTCTGACACTCTCTGACACACTCTGACAATCTCTGTCACTCTCTATCACTCTCAGACACTCTCTGACACTCTCTGACACTCTCTGAAACTCTCTATCACTCTCTATCACTCTCTGACACTCTCAGACACACTCTGACACTCTCTGACACACTCTGACAATCTCTGTCACTCTCTATCACTCTCAGACACTCTCTGACACTCTCTGAAACTCTCTATCACTCTCTATCACTCTCTGACACTCTCTGACACTCTCTGAAACTCTCTATCACTCTCTATCGCTCTCTGACACTCTCTATCACTCTCTGACACTCTCTGAAACTCTCTATCACTCACTATCACTCTCTGACACTCTCTGACACTCTCTGACACTCTCTATCACTCTCTATCACTCTCTGACACTCTCAGACACACTCTGACACTCTCTGACACACTCTGACAATCTCTGTCACTCTCTATCACTCTCAGACACTCTCTGACACTCTCTGACACTCTCTGAAACTCTCTATCACTCTCTATCACTCTCTGACACTCTCAGACACACTCTGACACTCTCTGACACACTCTGACAATCTCTGTCATCTCTATCACTCTCAGACACTCTCTGACATTCTCAGACACTCTCTGAAACTCTCTATCACTCTCTATCACTCTCTGACACTCTCTGACACTCTCTATCACTCTCTATCACTCTCTATCGCTCTCTGACACTCTCTATCACTCACTATCACTCTCTGACACTCTCTGACACTCGCTATCACTCTCTGACACTCTCTGACACCCTCTGACACTCTCTGACACTCTCTAGCACTCTCTATCACTCTCTGACTCTCTCTGACACTCTCTGACACTCACTATCACTCTCTGACTCTCTCTGACACTCACTATCACTCTCTATCACTCTCTGACACTCTCAGACACTCTCTGACACTCTCTATCACTCTCTGACACTCTCTGACACTCTCTATCACTCTCTGACACTCTCTGACACTCTCTGACACTCTCAGACACTCTCTGACACTCTCTATCACTCTCTGACATTCTCTGACACTCTCTATCACTCTCTGACACACTCTATCACTCTCTATCACTCTCTGACACTCTCTATCACTCTCTGACACTCTCTATCACTCTCTGACACTCACTATCACTATCTGACACACTCTGACACTCTCTGACACTCTCTATCACTCTCTATCACTCTCTGACACTCTCTGACACTCTCTGACACTCTCAGACACTCACTGACACTCTCTGAATATCTCTATCACTCTCTATCACTCTCTGACACTCTCTGACACACTCTGACATTCTCAGACACTCACTATCACTCTCTGACACTCTCTGACACTCTCTGACACTCTCTATCACTCTCTATCACTCTCTGACACTCACTATCACTCTCTGACACTCTCTGACACTCTCTATCACTCTCTATCACTCTCTGACACTCTCAGACACTCTCTATCACTCTCTGACACTCACTATCACTATCTGACACACTCTGACACTCTCTGACACTCTCTATCACTCTCTATCACTCTCTGACACTCTCTGACACTCTCTGACACTCTCAGACACTCACGGACACTCTCTGAATATCTCTATCACTCTCTATCACTCTCTGACACTCTCTGACACACTCTGACATTCTCAGACACTCACTATCACTCTCTGACACTCTGACACACTCTGACACTCCCTATCACTCTCTATCACTCTCTGACACTCTCTATCACTCTCTGACACACTCTGAAACTCTCTGATACTCTCTATCACTCTCTGACACTCTCTATCACTCTCTATCACTCTCTGACACTCTCTGACACTCTCTGACACTCTCTGACACTCTCTATCACTCTCTGACACTCTCTGACAGTCTCTGACACTCTCTGACACTCACTATCACTCTCTGACCCTCTCTGACACTCTCTGACGCTCTCTATCACTCTCTGACACTCTCCGACACTCTCCGACACTCTCTGACACTCTCTGACACTCTCTGACACTCTCTAGCACTCTCTATCACTCTCTATCACTCTCTGACACTCTCTGACACTCTCTATCACTCTCAGACACTCACTATGAATCTCTGACACTCTCTGACACTCTCTGACACTCTCTAGCACTCTCTAGCACTCTCTATCACTCTCTGACACTCTCTGACACTCATTGACACTCACTATCACTCTCTGACCCTCTCTGACACTCTCTGACACTCTCTATCACTCTCTGACACTCTCTGACACTCTCTGACACTCACTATCACTCTCTGACACTCTCTGACACTCTCTGACACTCTCTGACACTCTCTAGCACTCTCTATCACTCTCTGACACTCTCAGAGACTCACTATCACTCTCTGACACTCTCTGACACTCTCTGACACTCTCTAGCACTCTCTATCACTCTCTGACACTCTCTGACACTCTCTAGCACTCTCTCTCACTCTCTGACACTCTCTGACACTCTCTGACACTCTCTGAAACTCTCTATCACTCTCTATCACTCTCTGACACTCTCTGACACTCTCTATCACTCTCTGACACTCTCTATCACTCTCTGACACTCTCTGACACTCTCTGACACTCTCAGACACTCACTCTCACTATCTGACACTCTCTGACACTCTCTGACACTCTCTGACACTCTCTATCGCTCTCTATCACTCTCTGACACTCTCAGACACACTCTGACACTCTCTGACACACTCTGACAATCTTTGTCACTCTCTATCACTCTCAGACACTCACTCTCACTATCTGACACTCTCTGACACTCTCTGACACTCTCAGACACTCACTCTCACTATCTGACACTCTCTGACACTCTCTGACACTCTCTGACACTCTCTATCACTCTCTATCACTCTCTGACACTCTCAGACACACTCTGACACTCTCTGACACACTCTGACAATCTCTGTCACTCTCTATCACTCTCAGACACTCTCTGACACTCTCTGACAATCTCTGACAATCTCTATCACTCTCAGACACTCTCTGACACTCTCTGACACTCTCTGAAACTCTCTATCACTCTCTGACACTCTCAGACACTCACTATCACTCTCTGACACTCTCTGACACTCTCTGACACTCTCTAGCACTCTCTATCACTCTCTGACACTCTCTGACACTCTCTAGCATTCTCTCTCACTCTCTGACACTCTCTGACACTCTCTGACACTCTCTGAAACTCTCTATCACTCTCTATCACTCTCTGACACTCTCTGACACTCTCTATCACTCTCAGACACACTCTGACACTCTCTGACACACTCTGACAATCTATGTCACTCTCTGACACTCTCAGACAATCACTATCACTATCTGACACTCTCTGACACTCTCTGACACTCTCTGACACTCACTCTCACTATCTGACACTCTCTGACACTCTCTGACACTCTCTGACACTCTCTATCACTCTCTATCACTCTCTGACACTCTCAGACACACTCTGACACTCTCTGACACACTCTGACAATCTATGTCACTCTCTATCACTCTCAGACACTCACTCTCACTATCTGACACTCTCTGACACTCTCTGACACTCTCTGACACTCTCAGACACTCACTCTCACTATCTGACACTCTCTGACACTCTCTGACACTCTCTATCACTCTCTATCACTCTCTGACACTCTCAGACACACTCTGACACTCTCTGACACACTCTGACAATCTATGTCACTCTCTATCACTCTCAGACACTCACTCTCACTATCTGACACTCTCTGACACTCTCTGACACTCTCTGACACTCTCAGACACTCACTCTCACTATCTGACACTCTCTGACACTCTCTGACACTCTCTGACACTCTCTATCACTCTCTATCACTCTCTGACACTCTCAGACACACTCTGACACTCTCTGACACACTCTGACAATCTCTGTCACTCTCTATCACTCTCAGACACTCTCTGACACTCTCTGACACTCTCTGAAACTCTCTATCACTCTCTGACACTCTCTGACACTCTCTGAAACTCTCTATCACTCTCTATCGCTCTCTGACACTCTCTATCACTCTCTGACACCCTCTGAAACTCTCTATCACTCACTATCACTCTCTGACACTCTCTGACTCTCTCTGACACTCTCTATCACTCTCTATCACTCTCTGACACTCTCAGACACTCTCTGACACTCTCTATCACTCTCTGACACTCTCTGACACTCTCTATCACTCTCTGACACTCTCTGACACTCTCTATCACTCTCTGACACTCTCTGACACTCTCTATCACTCTCTATCACTCTCTGACACTCTCAGACACACTCTGACACTCTCTGACACACTCTGACAATCTCTGTCACTCTCTATCACTCTCAGACACTCTCTGACACTCTCTGACACTCTCTGAAACTCACTATCACTCTCTGACACTCTCTGACACTCTCTGAAACTCTCTATCACTCTCTATCGCTCTCTGACACTCTCTATCACTCTCTGACACTCTCTGAAACTCTCTATCACTCACTATCACTCTCTGACACTCTCTGACACTCTCTGACACTCTCTATCACTCTCTATCACTCTCTGACACTCTCAGACACTCTCTGACACTCTCTATCACTCTCTGACACTCTCTGACACTCTCTATCACTCTCTGACACTCTCTGACACTCTCTATCACTCTCTGACACTCTCTATCACTCTCTGACACTCTCTGACACTCTCTGACACTCTCTGACACTCTCAGACACTCACTCTCACTATCTGACCCTCTCTGACACTCTCTGACACTCTCTGACACTCTCAGACACTCACTCTCACTATCTGACACTCTCTGACACTCTCTGACACTCTCTGACACTCACTCTCACTATCTGACACTCTCTGACACTCTCTGACACTCTCTGACACTCTCTATCACTCTCTATCACTCTCTGACACTCTCTGACACTCTCAGACACACTCTGACACTCTCTGACACACTCTGACAATCTCTGTCACTCTCTATCACTCTCAGACACTCACTCTCACTATCTGACACTCTCTGACACTCTCTGACACTCTCTGACACTCTCAGACACTCACTCTCACTATCTGACACTCTCTGACACTCTCTGACACTCTCTATCACTCTCTATCACTCTCTGACACTCTCAGACACACTCTGGCACTCTCTGACACACTCTGACAATCTCTGTCACTCTCTATCACTCTCAGACACTCACTCTCACTCTCAGACACACTCTGACACTCTCTGACACACTCTGACAATCTCTGTCACTCTCTATCACTCTCAGACACTCTCTGACACTCTCTGACACTCTCTGACACTCTCTGAAACTCTCTGACACTCTCTATCACTCTATATCACTCTCTGACACTCTCTGACACTCTCAGACACACTCTGACACTCTCTGACACACTCTGACAATCTCTGTCACTCTCTATCACTCTCAGACACTCACTCTCACTATCTGACACTCTCTGACACTCTCTGACACTCTCTGACACTCTCAGACACTCACTCTCACTATCTGACACTCTCTGACACTCTCTGACACTCTCTATCACTCTCTATCACTCTCTGACACTCTCAGACACACTCTGAAACTCTCTGACACACTCTGACAATCTCTGTCACTCTCTATCACTCTCAGACACTCACTCTCACTCTCTGACACTCTCTGACACTCTCTATCACTCTCTATCACTCTCTGACACTCTCAGACACACTCTGACACTCTCTGACACACTCTGACAATCTCTGTCACTCTCTATCACTCTCAGACACTCTCTGACACTCTCTGACACTCTCTGAAACTCTCTATCACTCTCTGACACTCTCTGAAACTCTCTATCACTCTCTATCGCTCTCTGACACTCTCTATCACTCTCTGACACTCTCTGAAACTCTCCATCACTCACTATCACTCTCTGACACTCTCTGACACTCTCTGACACTCTCTATCACTCTCTATCACTCTCTGACACTCTCAGACACTCTCTGACACTCTCTATCACTCTCTGACACTCTCTGACACTCTCTATCACTCTCTGACACTCTCTGACACTCTCTGACACTGTCTGACACTCTCAGACACTCTCTGACACTCTCTATCACTCTCTGACACTCTCTGACACTCGCTATCACTCTCTGACACTCTCTATCACTCTCTATCACTCTCAGACACACTCTGACACTCTCAGACACTCACTCTCACTCTCTGACACTCTCTGACACTCTCTATGACTCTCTGACACTGTCTATCACTCTCTATCACTCTCTGACACTCTCAGACACACTCTGACACTCTCTGACACACTCTTACAATCTCTGTCACTCTCTATCACTCTCAGACACTCTCTGACACTCTCTGACACTCTCTGAAACTCTCTATCACTCTCTGACACTCTCTGACACTCTCTGAAACTCTCTATCACTCTCTATCGCTCTCTGACACTCTCTATCACTCTCTGAAACTCTCTGAAACTCTCTATCACTCACTATCACTCTCTGACACTCTCTGACACTCTCTGACACTCTCTGACACTCTCTATCACTCTCTATCACTCTCTGACACTCTCAGACACTCTCTGACACTCTCTATCACTCTCTGACACTCTCTGACACTCTCTGACACTCTCTATCGCTCTCTGACACTCTCTGACACTGTCTGACACTCTCAGACACTCTCTGACACTCTCTATCACTCTCTGACACTCTCTGACACTCGCTATCACTCTCTGACACTCTCTATCACTCTCTATCACTGTCTGACACTCTCAGACACACTCTGACACTCTCTGAAACTCTCTATCACTCTCTGACACTCTCTATCACTCTCTGACACTCTCTATCACTCTCTGACACTCTCTATCACTCTCTATCACTCTCTGACACTCTCAGACACACTCTGACACTCTCTGACACACTCTGACAATCTCTGTCACTCTCTATCACTCTCAGACACTCTCTGACACTCTCTGAAACTCTCTATCACTCTCTGACACTCTCTGACACTCTCTGAAACTCTCTATCACTCTCTATCGCTCTCTGACACTCTCTATCACTCTCTGACACTCTCTGAAACTCTCTATCACTCACTATCACTCTCTGACACTCTCTGACACTCTCTGACACTCTCTATCACTCTCTGACACTCTCTGACACTCTCTGACACTGTTTGACACTCTCAGACACTCTCTGACACTCTCTATGACTCTCTGACACTCTCTGACACTCGCTATCACTCTCTGACACTCTCTATCACTCTCTGACACTCTCAGACACTCTCTGACACTCTCTGACACTCTCAGACACTCACTCTCACTATCTGACACTCTCTGACCCTCTCTATCACTCTCTATCACTCTCTGACACTCTCAGACACACTCTGACACTCTCTGACACACTCTGACAATCTCTGTCACTCTCTATCACTCTCAGACACTCTCTGACACTCTCTGACACTCTCTGAAACTCTCTATCACTCTCTATCACTCTCTGACACTCTCTGACACTCTCTGAAACTCTCTATCACTCTCTATCGCTCTCTGACACTCTCTATCACTCTCTGACACTCTCTGAAACTCTCTATCACTCACTATCACTCTCTGACACTCTCTGACACTCTCTGACACTCTCTGACACTCTCTATCACTCTCTATCACTCTCTGACACTCTCAGACACACTCTGACACTCTCAGACACTCACTCTCACTATCTGACACTCTCTGACCCTCTCTATCACTCTCTATCACTCTCTGACACTCTCAGACACACTCTGACACTCTCTGACACACTCTGACAATCTCTGTCACTCTCTATCACTCTCAGACACTCTCTGACACTCTCTGACACTCTCTGAAACTCTCTATCACTCTCTATCACTCTCTGACACTCTCTGACACTCTCTGAAACTCTCTATCACTCTCTATCGCTCTCTGACACTCTCTATCACTCTCTGACACTCTCTGAAACTCTCTATCACTCACTATCACTCTCTGACACTCTCTGACACTCTCTGACACTCTCTGACACTCTCTATCACTCTCTATCACTCTCTGACACTCTCAGACACACTCTGACACTCTCTGACACACTCTGACAATCTCTGTCACTCTCTATCACTCTCAGACACTCTCTGACACTCTCTGACACTCTCTGAAACTCTCTATCACTCTCTATCACTCTCTGACACTCTCAGACACACTCTGACACTCTCTGACACACTCTGACAATCTCTGTCACTCTCTATCACTCTCAGACACTCTCTGACACTCTCTGACACTCTCTGAAACTCTCTATCACTCTCTATCACTCTCTGACACTCTCTGACACTCTCTGAAACTCTCTATCACTCTCTATCGCTCTCTGACACTCTCTATCACTCTCTGACACTCTCTGAAACTCTCTATCACTCACTATCACTCTCTGAAACTCTCTGACACTCTCTGACACTCTCTATCACTCTCTATCACTCTCTGACACTCTCAGACACACTCTGACACTCTCTGACACACTCTGACAATCTCTGTCACTCTCTATCACTCTCAGACACTCTCTGACACTCTCTGACACTCTCTGAAACTCTCTATCACTCTCTATCACTCTCTGACACTCTCAGACACACTCTGACACTCTCTGACACACTCTGACAATCTCTGTCATCTCTATCACTCTCAGACACTCTCTGACACTCTCTGACACTCTCTGAAACTCTCTATCACTCTCTATCACTCTCTGACACTCTCTGAAACTCTCTATCACTCTCTATCGCTCTCTGACACTCTCTATCACTCTCTGACACTCTCTGAAACTCTCTATCACTCACTATCACTCTCTGACACTCTCTCACACTCTCTGACACTCTCTATCACTCTCTATCACTCTCTGACACTCTCAGACACACTCTGACACTCTCTGACACACTCTGACAATCTCTGTCACTCTCTATCACTCTCAGACACTCTCTGACACTCTCTGACACTCTCTGAAACTCTCTATCACTCTCTATCACTCTCTGACACTCTCAGACACACTCTGACACTCTCTGACACACTCTGACAATCTCTGTCACTCTCTATCACTCTCAGACACTCTCTGACACTCTCTGACACTCTCTGAAACTCTCTATCACTCTCTATCACTCTCTGACACTCTCTGACACTCTCTGAAACTCTCTATCGCTCTCTATCGCTCTCTGACACTCTCTATCACTCTCTGACACTCTCTGAAGCTCTCTATCACTCACTATCACTCTCTGACACTCTCTGACACTCTCTGACACTCTCTATCACTCTCTATCACTCTCTGACACTCTCTGACACTCTCTATCACTCTCTGACACTCTCTGACACTCTCTATCACTCTCTGACACTCTCTGACACTGTCTGACACTCTCAGACACTCTCTGACACTCTCTATCACTCTCTGACACTCTCTGACACTCTCTATCACTCTCTGACACTCTCTATCACTCTCTGACACTCTCTATCACTCTCTGACACTCTCTATCACTCTCTATCACTCTCTGACACTCTCAGACACTCACTATCACTCTCTGACACTCTCTGACACTCTCTATCACTCTCTATCACTCTCTATCACTCTCTGACTATCTCAGACACTCTCTGACACTCTCTATCACTCTCGGACAATCTCTGACACTCTCTATCACTCTCTGACACACTCTATCACTCTCTATCACTCTCTGACACTCTCTATCACTCTCTATCACTCTCTGACACTCTCTGACACTCTCTATCACACTCTATCACTCTCTGACACTCTCAGACACTCACTATCACTCTCTGACACTCTCTGACACTCTCTGACACTCTCTATCACTCTCTATCACTCTCTGACAATCTCAGACACTCTCTGACACTCACTATCACTCTCTGACACTCTCTGACACTCTCTATCACTCTCTATCGCTCTCTGACACTCTCAGACACTCTCTATCACTCTCTGACACTCACTATCACTATCTGACACACTCTGACACTCTCTGACACTCTCTATCACTCTCTGACACTCTCTATCACACTCTATCACTCTCTGACACTCTCAGACACTCACTATCACTCTCTGACACTCTCTGACACTCTCTATCACTCTCTATCACTCTCTGACAATCTCAGACACTCTCTGACACTCACTATCACTCTCTGACACTCTCTGACACTCTCTATCACTCTCTGACACTCACTATCACTATCTGACACACTCTGACACTCTCTGACACTCTCTATCACTCTCTATCACTCTCTGACACACTCTGACACTCTCTGACGTTCTCTGACACACTCAGACACTCACTGACACTCTCTGAATCTCTCTATCACTCTCTATCACTCTCTGACACTCTCTGACACTCTCTGACACTCTCAGACACTCTCAGACACTCTCAGACACTCACTATCACTCCCTATCACTCTCTGACACTCTCAGACACTCTCTGACACTCTCAGACACTGTCTATCACTCTCTGACACTCTCTGACACTCTCTGACACACTCTGACACTCTCTATCACTCTCAGACACTCACTATCACTCTCAGACACTCACTATCACTCTCAGACACTCACTATCGCTCTCTGACACTCTCTGACACTCTCTATCACTCTCTGACACTCTCTGACACTGTCTGACACTCTCGGACACTCTCTATCACTCTCTGACACTCTCTGACCCTCTCTGTCACTCTCTATCACTCTCTGACACTCTCAGACACTCACTGTCACTCTCTGACACTCTCTGACACTCTCTATCACTCTCTATCACTCTCTGACACTGTCTGACACTCTCTGACACTCTCTATCACTCTCTGACACTCTCAGACACTCACTATCACTCTCTGACACTCTCTGACACTCTCTATCACTCTCTATCACTCTCTGACACTGTCTGACACTGTCTGACACTCTCTGACACTGTCTGACACTCTCTGACACTATCTATCACTCTCTGACACTCTCTATCACACTCTATCACTCTCTGACACTCTCAGACACTCACTATCACTCTCTGACACTCTCTGACACTCTCTATCACTCTCTATCACTCTCTGACAATCTCAGACACTCTCTGACACTCACTATCACTCTCTGACACTCTCTGACACTCTCTATCACTCTCTATCACTCTCTGACACTGTCTGACACTCTCTGACGCTCTCTATCACTCTCTGACACTCTCTGACACTCTCTATCACTCTCTATCACTCTCTGACACTCTCTATCACTCTCTATCACTCTCTGACAATCTCAGACACTCTCTGACACTCACTATCACTCTCTGACACTCTCTGACACTCTCTATCACTCTCTATCACTCTCTGACACTGTCTGACACTCTCTGACGCTCTCTATCACTCTCTGACACTCTCTGACACTCTCTATCACTCTCTATCACTCTCTGACACTCTCAGACACTCTCTGACACTCTCTGACACACTCTGAAACTCTCTGATACTCTCTATCACTCTCTATCACTCTCTGACACTCTCAGACATAATCTGACACTCTCTGAAACTCTCTATCACTCTCAGACACTCTCTGACACTCTCTGACTCTCTCTATCACTCTCTGACACTCTCTATCACTCTCTGACACCGTCTGACACTCTCTAACACTCTCTATCACTCTCTATCACTCTCTGACTCTCTCTGACACTCTCTGACACTCTCTGAAACTCTCTATCACTCTCTGTCACTCTCTGACACTCTCAGACACTCTCTGACACTCTCTGAAACTCTCTATCACTCTCTATCACTCTCTGTCACGCTCTGACACTCACTGACACTCTCTGAAACTCTCTATCACTCTCTATCACTCTATATCACTCTCTGACACTATCTGACACTCTCAGACACTCACTATCACTCTCTGACACTGTCTGACACTCTCTGACACTCTCTATCACTCTCTGACACTGTCTGACACTCTCTGACAATCTCTATCACTCTCTATCACTCTCTGACACTCTCAGACACTCTCTGACACTCTCAGAGACTCTCTGACACTCTCTATCACTCTCTGACACTCTCAGACACTCTCTGACACTCTCAGACAATCTCTATCACTCTCTGACACTGTCTGACACTCTCTGACACTCTCCATCACTCTCTGACACTATCTGACACTCTATCACTCTCTATCATTCTCTGACACTCTATCACTCTCTGACACTGTCTGACACTCTCTGACACTCTCTATCACTCTCTATCACTCTCTATCACTCTCTGACATTCTCTGACACTCTCTGACACTCTCTGACACTCTCTGAAACTCTCTATCACTCTCTATCACTCTCTGACACTCTCTATCACTCTCTGACACTCTCTGAAACTCTCTATCACTCTCTATCACTCTCTGACACTCTCTGACACTCTCTGACACTCTCTATCACTCTCCATCACTCTCTGACACTCTCTATCACTCTCTGACACTCTCTGACACTCTCAGACACTCGCTATCACTCTCTGACACTCTCAGACACTCGCTATCACTCTCTGACACTCTCTGACACTCTCTATCACTCTCTATCACTCTCTGACACTGTCTGACACTCTCTGACACTCTCTATCACTCTCTGACACTCTCTGACACTCTTTATCACACTCTATCACTCTCTGACACTCTCTGACACTCTCTGACACTCTCTATCACTCTCTATCACTCTCTGACACTGTCTGACACTCTCTGACACTCTCTATCACTCTCTGACACTCTCTGACACTCTCTATCACTCTCTATCACTCTCTATCACTCTCTGACACTCTCAGACACTCTCTGACACTCTCTGACACACTCTGAATCTCTCTGACACTCTCTATCACTCTCTATCACTCTCTGACACTCTCAGACATAATCTGACACTCTCTGAAACTCTCTATCACTCTCAGACACTCTCTGACACTCTCTATCACTCTCAGACACTCTCTATCACTCTCAGACACTCTCTGACACTCTCTGACACTCTCTGACACTCTCTATCACTCTCTAGCACTCTCTATCACTCTCTGACACTCTCTGACACTCTCTGACACTCACTATCACTCTCTGACCCTCTCTGACACTCTCTGACACTCTCTATCACTCTCTGACACTCTCTGACACTCTCTGACACTCACTATCTCTCTCTGACACTCTCTGACACTCTCTGACACTCTCTAGCACTCTCTATCACTCTCAGACACTCTCTAGAACTATCTGACACTCTCGGACGCTCTCTGACACTCTCTGACACTCTCTAGCACTCTCTATCACTCTCTGACACTCTCAGACACTCACTATCACTCTCTGACACTCTCGGACGCTCTCTGACACTCTCTGACACTCTCTAGCACTCTCTATCACTCTCTGACACTCTCTGACACTCTCTATCACTCTCTGACACTCTCTATCACACTCTGACACTCTCAGACACTCTCAGACACTCACTATCACTATCTGACACTCTCTGACGCTCTCTATCACTCTCTATCACTCTCTGACACTCTCAGACACACTCTGACACTCTCTATCAATCTCTATCACTCTCTATCACTCTCTGACATTCTCTGACACTCTCTGACACTCTCTGAAACTCTCTATCACTCTCTATCACTCTCTGACACTCTCTATCACTCTCTGTCACTCTCTGACACTCTCAGACACTCTCTGACACTCTCTGAAACTCTCTATCACTCTCTGTCACTCTCTGTCACGCTCTGACACTCACTGACACTCTCTGAAACTCTCTATCACTCTCTATCACTCTATATCACTCTCTGACACTATCTGACACTCTCAGACACTCACTATCACTCTCTGACACTGTCTGACACTCTCTGACACTCTCTATCACTCTCTGACACTGTCTGACACTCTCTGACAATCTCTATCACTCTCTATCACTCTCTGACACTCTCAGACACTCTCTGACACTCTCAGAGACTCTCTGACACTCTCTATCACTCTCTGACACTCTCAGACACTCTCTGACATTCTCAGACAATCTCTATCACTCTCTGACACTGTCTGACACTCTCTGACACTCTCCATCACTCTCTGACACTCTCTGACACTCTATCACTCTCTATCACTCTCTGACACTCTGTCACTCTCTATCACTCTCTGACACTCTCAGACACTCTCTGACACTCTCAGACACTCTCTGACACTCTCTGAAACTCTCTATCACTCTCTGACACTTTCTGACACTCTCTGACACTCTCTGACACTCACTATCACTCTCTGACACTCTGTGACACTCTCTGACACTCTCTAGCACTTGTATCACTCTCTGACACTCTCGGACGCTCTCTGACACTCTCTGACACTCTCTAGCACTCTCTATCACTCTCTGACACTCTCTGACACTCTCTATCACTCTCTGACACTCTCTATCACTCTCTGACACTCTCAGACACTCACTATCACTATCTGACACTCTCTGACGCTCTCTATCACTCTCTATCACTCTCTGACACTCTCAGACACACTCTGACACTCTCTATCACTCTCTATCACTCTCTGACATTCTCTGACACTCTCTGACACTCTCTGACACTCTCTGAAACTCTCTATCACTCTCTATCACTCTCTGACACTCTCTATCACTCTCTGACACTCTCTGAAACTCTCTATCACTCTCTATCACTCTCTGACACTCTCTGACACTCTCTGACACTCTCTATCACTCTCCATCACTCTCTGACACTCTCTATCACTCTCTGACAATCTCTAGCTCTCTCTATCACTCTCTGACACTCTCAGACACTCACTATCACTCTCTGACACTCTCGGACGCTCTCTGACACTCTCTGACACTCTCTAGCACTCTCTATCACTCTCTGACACTCTCAGACACTCACTATCACTCTCTGACACTCTCGGACGCTCTCTGACACTCTCTGACACTCTCTAGCACTCTCTATCACTCTCTGACACTCTCAGACACTCACTAACACTCTCTGACACTCTCGGACGCTCTCTGACACTCTCTGACACTCTCTAGCACTCTCTATCACTCTCTGACACTCTCTGACACTCTCTGACACTCTCTGACGCTCTCTGACACTCTCTGACACTCTCTGGCACTCTCTATCACTCTCTGACACTCTCTGACACTCTCTGACACTCTCTGACACTCTCTAGCACTCTCTATCACTCTCTGACACTCTCTGACACTCTCTGACACTCTCTAGCACTCTCTATCACTCTCTGACACTCTCAGACACTCACTATCACTCTCTGACACTCTCGGACGCTCTCTGACACTCTCTGACACTCTCTAGCACTCTCTATCACTCTCTGACACTCTCAGACACTCACTAACACTCTCTGACACTCTCGGACGCTCTCTGACACTCTCTGACACTCTCTAGCACTCTCTATCACTCTCTGACACTCTCTGACACTCTCTATCACTCTCTGACACTCTCTATCACTCTCTGACACTCTCGGACGCTCTCTGACACTCTCTGACACTCTCTAGCACTCTCTATCACTCTCTGACACTCTCAGACACTCACTAACACTCTCTGACACTCTCTATCACTCTCTGACACTCTCGGACGCTCTCTGACACTCTCTGACACTCTCTAGCACTCTCTATCACTCTCTGACACTCTCTGACACTCTCTATCACTCTCTGACACTCTCTATCACTCTCTGACACTCTCAGACACTCTCAGACACTCACTATCACTATCTGACACTCTCTGACGCTCTCTATCACTCTCTATCACTCTCTGACACTCTCAGACACACTCTGACACTCTCTATCACTCTCTATCACTCTCTATCACTCTCTGACATTCTCTGACACTCTCTGACACTCTCTGACACTCTCTGAAACTCTCTACCACTCTCTATCACTCTCTGACACTCTCTATCACTCTCTGACACTCTCTGAAACTCTCTATCACTCTCTATCACTCTCTGACACTCTCTGACACTCTCTGACACTCTCTATCACTCTCCATCACTCTCTGACACTCTCTATCACTCTCTGACACTCTCTGAAACTCTCTGAAACTCTCTATCACTCTCTGACACTCTCAGACACTCGCTATCACTCTCTGACACTCTCTGACACTCTCTGACACTCTCTATCACTCTCTATCACTCTCTGACACTGTCTGACACTCTCTGACACTCTCTATCACTCTCTGACACTCTCTGACACTCTTTATCACTCTCTATCACTCTCTGACACTCTCTGACACTCTCTGACACTCTCTATCACTCTCTATCACTCTCTGACACTGTCTGACACTCTCTGACACTCTCTATCACTCTCTGACACTCTCTGACACTCTCTATCACTCTCTATCACTCTCTATCACTCTCTGACACTCTCAGACACTCTCTGACACTCTCTGACACACTCTGAATCTCTCTGACACTCTCTATCACTCTCTATCACTCTCTGACACTCTCAGACATAATCTGACACTCTCTGAAACTCTCTATCACTCTCAGACACTCTCTGACACTCTCTATCACTCTCAGACACTCTCTATCACTCTCAGACACTCTCTGACACTCTCTGACACTCTCTATCCCTCTCTAGCACTCTCTATCACTCTCTGACACTCTCTGACACTCTCTGACACTCACTATCACTCTCTGACCCTCTCTGACACTCTCTGACACACTCTATCACTCTCTGACACTCTCTGACACTCTCTGACACTCACTATCTCTCTCTGACACTCTCTGACACTCTCTGACACTCTCTAGCACTCTCTATCACTCTCTGACACTCTCAGACACTCACTATCACTCTCTGACACTCTCGGACGCTCTCTGACACTCTCTGACACTCTCTAGCACTCTCTATCACTCTCTGACACTCTCAGACACTCACTATCACTCTCTGACACTCTCGGACGCTCTCTGACACTCTCTGACACTCTCAGACACTCACTATCACTATCTGACACTCTCTGACGCTCTCTATCACTCTCTATCACTCTCTGACACTCTCAGACACACTCTGACACTCTCTATCAATCTCTATCACTCTCTATCACTCTCTGACATTCTCTGACACTCTCTGACACTCTCTGAAACTCTCTATCACTCTCTATCACTCTCTGACACTCTCTATCACTCTCTGACACTCTCTGAAACTCTCTATCACTCTCTATCACTCTCTGACACTCTCTGACACTCTCCGACACTCTCTATCACTCTCCATCACTCTCTGACACTCTCTATCACTCTCTGACACTCTCTGAAACTCTCTGAAACTCTCTATCACTCTCTGAAACTCTCAGACACTTGCTATCACTCTCTGAAACTCTCTGACAATCTCTGACACTCTCTATCACTCTCTATCACTCTCTGACACTGTCTGACACTCTCTGACACTCTCTATCACTCTCTGACACTCTCTGACACTCTTTATCACTCTCTATCACTCTCTGACACTCTCTGACACTCTCTGAAACTCTCTATCACTCTCTATCACTCTCTGACACTGTCTGACACTCTCTGACACTCTCTATCACTCTCTGACACTCTCTATCACTCTCTATCACTCTCTGACACTCTCAGACACTCTCTGACACTCTCTGACACACTCTGAAACTCTCTGACACTCTCTATCACTCTCTATCACTCTCTGACACTCTCAGACATAATCTGACACTCTCTGAAACTCTCTATCACTCTCAGACACTCTCTGACACTCTCTATCACTCTCAGACACTCTCTATCACTCTCAGACACTCTCTGACACTCTCTGACACTCTCTATCACTCTCTGACACTCTCAGACACACTCTGACACTCTCTGACACACTCTGACAATCTCTGACACACTCTATCACTTTCAGACACTCTCTGACACTCTCTGACAATCTCTGAAACTCTCTATCACTCTCTATCACTCTCTGACACTCTCTGACACTCTCTGACACTCTCTGACACTCTCTGAAACTCTCTATCACTCTCTATCGCTCTCTGACACTCTCTATCACTCTCTGACACTCTCTGAAACTCTCTATCACTCACTATCACTCTCTGACACTCTCTGACACTCTCTATCACTCTCTATCACTCTCTGACACTCTCTATCACTCTCTGACACTCTCTATCACTCTCTGACACTCTCTGAAACTCTCGGAAACTCTCTATCACTCTCTGACACTCTCAGACACTCGCTATCACTCTCTGACACTCTCTGACACTCTCAGACACTCTCTGACACTCTCTGACACACTCTGAAACTCTCTGACACTCTCTATCACTCGCTATCACTCTCTGACACTCTCAGACATAATCTGACACTCTCTGAAACTCTCTATAACTCTCAGACACTCTCTGACACTCTCTATCACTCTCAGACACTCTCTGAAACTCTCAGACACTCTCTGACACTCTCTGACACACTCTGAAACTCTCTGACACTCTCTATCACTCTCTATCGCTCTCTGACACTCTCAGACATAATATGACACTCTCTGAAACTCTCTATAACTCTCAGACACTCTCTGACACTCTCTATCACTCTCAGACACTCTCTGACACTCTCTGACACTCTCTGACACTCCCAGACACTCTCTGACACTCTCTGACACTGTCTGACACTCTCTGACACTCTCTGACACTCTCTATCACTCTCTGACACTGTCTGACACTCTCTGACACTCTCTATCACTCTCTATCACTCTCTATCACTCTCTGACACTCTCAGACACTCTCTGACACTCTCAGACACTCTCTGACACTCTCTGACAGTATCTGACACTCTCAGACACTCACTATCACTCTCTGACACTGTCTGACACTGTCTGACACTCTCTATCACTCTCTGACACTGTCTGACACTCTCTGACAATCTCTATCACTCTCTATCACTCTCTGACACTCTCAGACACTCTCAGAGACTCTCAGAGACTCTCTGACACTCTCTATCAATCTCTGACACTCTCAGACACTCTCTGACACTCTCAGACAATCACTGTCACTCTCTGACACTGTCTGACACTCTATAACTCTCTATCCCTCTCTGACACTCTCTGACACTCTCTGACACTCTCTATCACTCTCAGACACTCTCTGACACTCTGACACTCTCTATCACTCTCAGACACTCACTATCACTCTCTGACACTCTCTGACACTCTCTGACACTCTCTAGCACTCTCTAGCTCTCTCTATCACTCTCTGACACTCTCTGACACTCACTATCACTCTCTGACCCTCTCTGACACTCTCTGACACTCTCTATCACTCTCTGACACTCTCTGACACTCTCTGACACTCTCTATCACTCTCTATCACTCTCTGACACTGTCTGACACTGTCTGACACTCTCTATCACTCTCTGACACTCTCTATCACTCTCTATCACTCTCTGACACTCTCAGACACTCTCTGACACTCTCTGACACACTCTGAAACTCTCTGACACTCTCTATCACTCTCTATCACTCTCTGACACTCTCAGACATAATCTGACACTCTCTGAAACTCTCTATCACTCTCAGACACTCTCTGACACTCTCTATCACTCTCAGACACTCTCTATCACTCTCAGACACTCTCTGACACTCTCTGACACTCTCTATCACTCTCTGACACTCTCAGACACACTCTGACACTCTCTGACACACTCTGACAATCTCTGACACACTCTATCACTTTCAGACACTCTCTGACACTCTCTGACAATCTCTGAAACTCTCTATCACTCTCTATCACTCTCTGACACTCTCTGACACTCTCTGACACTCTCTGAAACTCTCTATCACTCTCTATCGCTCTCTGACACTCTCTATCACTCTCTGACACTCTCTGAAACTCTCTATCACTCACTATCACTCTCTGACACTCTCTGACACTCTCTATCACTCTCTATCACTCTCTGACACTCTCCATCACTCTCTGACACTCTCTATCACTCTCTGACACTCTCTGAAACTCTCTGAAACTCTCTATCACTCTCTGACACTCTCAGACACTCGCTATCACTCTCTGACACTCTCTGACACTCTCAGACACTCTCTGACACTCTCTGACACACTCTGAAACTCTCTGACACTCTCTATCACTCGCTATCACTCTCTGACACTCTCAGACATAATCTGACACTCTCTGAAACTCTCTATAACTCTCAGACACTCTCTGACACTCTCTATCACTCTCAGACACTCTCTGAAACTCTCAGACACTCTCTGACACTCTCTGACACACTCTGAAACTCTCTGACACTCTCTATCACTCTCTATCGCTCTCTGACACTCTCAGACATAATATGACACTCTCTGAAACTCTCTATAACTCTCAGACACTCTCTGACACTCTCTATCACTCTCAGACACTCTCTGACACTCTCTGACACTCTCTGACACTCCCAGACACTCTCTGACACTCTCTGACACTGTCTGACACTCTCTGACACTCTCTGACACTCTCTATCACTCTCTGACACTGTCTGACACTCTCTGACACTCTCTATCACTCTCTATCACTCTCTATCACTCTCTGACACTCTCAGACACTCTCTGACACTCTCAGACACTCTCTGACACTCTCTGACAGTATCTGACACTCTCAGACACTCACTATCACTCTCTGACACTGTCTGACACTCTCTGACACTCTCTATCACTCTCTGACACTGTCTGACACTCTCTGACAATCTCTATCACTCTCTATCACTCTCTGACACTCTCAGACACTCTCAGAGACTCTCAGAGACTCTCTGACACTCTCTATCACTCTCTGACACTCTCAGACAATCACTGTCACTCTCTGACACTGTCTGACACTCTATAACACTCTATCCCTCTCTGACACTCTCTGACACTCTCTGACACTCTCTATCACTCTCAGACACTCTCTGACACTCTGACACTCTCTATCACTCTCAGACACTCACTATCACTCTCTGACACTCTCTGACACTCTCTGACACTCTCTAGCACTCTCTAGCTCTCTCTATCACTCTCTGACACTCTCTGACACTCACTATCACTCTCTGACCCTCTCTGACACTCTCTGACACTCTCTATCACTCTCTGACACTCTCTGACACTCTCTGACACTCTCTGACACTCTCTATCACTCTCTATCACTCTCTGACACTGTCTGACACTGTCTGACACTCTCTGACACTGTCTGACACTCTCTGACACTATCTATCACTCTCTGACACTCTCAGACACTCACTATCACTCTCTGACACTCTCTGACACTCTCTATCACTCTCTATCACTCTCTGACACTGTCTGACACTCTCTGACGCTCTCTATCACTCTCTGACACTCTCTGACACTCTCTGACACTCTCTGACACTCTCTATCACTCTCTATCACTCTCTGACACTCTCAGACACTCTCTGACACTGTCTGACACTCTCTGAAACTCTCTGATACTCTCTATCACTCTCTATCACTCTCTGACACTCTCAGACATAATCTGACACTCTCTGAAACTCTCTATCACTCTCAGACACTCTCTGACACTGTCTGACACTCTCTGACACTCTCTATCACTCTCTGACACCGTCTGACACTCTCTGACACTCTCTATCACTCTCTATCACTCTCTGACACTCTCTGACACTCTCTGAAACTCTCTATCACTCTCTATCACTCTCTGACACTCTCAGACACTCGCTGACACTCTCTGAAACTCTCTATCACTCTCTATCACTCTCTGTCACGCTCTGACACTCACTGACACTCTCTGAAACTCTCTATCACTCTCTATCACTCTATATCACTCTCTGACACTATCTGACACTCTCAGACACTCACTATCACTCTCTGACACTGTCTGACACTCTCTGACACTCTCTATCACTCTCTGACACTGTCTGACACTCTCTGACAATCTCTATCACTCTCTATCACTCTCTGACACTCTCAGACACTCTCAGACACTCTCAGAGACTCTCTGACACTCTCTATCACTCTCTGACACTCTCAGACACTCTCTGACACTATCTGACACTCTCAGACAATCTCTATCACTCTCTGACACTGTCTGACACTCTCTGACACTCTCCATCACTCTCTGACACTCTCCATCACTCTATCACTCTCTATCACTCTCTGACACTCTATCACTCTCTATCACTCTCTGACACTCTCAGACACTCTCAGACACTCTCTGACACTCTCTGAAACTCTCTATCACTCTCTGACACTCTCTGACACTCACTATCACTCTCTGACACTCTCTGACACTCTCTGACACTCTCTGAAACTCTCTAGCACTCTCTAGCACTCACTATCACTCTCTGACACTCTCTGACACTCTCTGACACTCTCTATCACTCTCTGAAACACTCTGACACTCTCTGACACTCTCTGACACTCACTATCACTCTCTGACACTCTGTGACACTCTCTGACACTCTCTAGCACTCTCTATCACTCTCTATCACTCTCTGACACTCTCTGGCACCCTCTATCACTCTCAGACACTCACTATCGCTCTCTGACACTCTCTGACACTCTCTGACACTCTCTGACACTCTCTAGCACTCTCTAGCACTCTCTATCACTCTCTGACACTCTCTGACACTCTCTGACACTCACTATCACTCTCTGACCCTCTCTGACACTCTCTGACACTCTCTATCACTCTCTGACACTCTCTGACACTCTCTGACACTCACTATCACTCTCTGACACTCTCTGACACTCTCTGACACTCACTAGCACTCTCTATCACTCTCTGACACTCTCAGACACTCACTATCACTCTCTGACACTCTCGGACGCTCTCTGACACTCTCTGACACTCTCTAGCACTCTCTATCACTCTCTGACACTCTCTGACACTCTCTGACACTCTCTAGCACTCTCTATCACTCTCTGACACTCTCTGACACTCTATCACTCTCTGACACTCTCTATCACTCTCTGACACTCTCAGACACTCTCAGACACTCACTATCACTCTCTATCACTCTCTATCACTCTCTGACATTCTCTGACACTCTCTATCGCTCTCTGACACTCTCTATCACTCTCTGACACTCTCTGAAACTCTCTATCACTCACTATCACTCTCTGACACTCTCTGACACTCTCTGACACTCTCTATCACTCTCCATCACTCTCTGACACTCTCTATCACTCTCTGACACTCTCTGAAACTCTCTGAATCTCTCTCTGAAACTCTCTATCACTCTCTGACACTCTCAGACACTCGCTATCACTCTCTGACACTCTCTGACACTCTCTGACACTCTCTATCGCTCTCTATCACTCTCTGACACTGTCTGACACTCTCTGACACTCTCTATCACTCTCTGACACTCTCTGACACTCTCTATCACTCTCTATCACTCTCTGACACTCTCTGACACTCTCTATCACTCTCTATCACTCTCTGACACTGTCTGACACTCTCTGACACTCTCTATCACTCTCTGACACTCTCTGACACTCTCTATCACACTCTATCGCTCTCTGACACTCTCAGACACTCTCTGACACACTCTGAAACTCTCTGACACTCTCTATCACTCTCTATCACTCTCTGACACTCTCAGACATAATCTGACACTCTCTGAAACTCTCTATCACTCTCAGACACTCTCTGACACTCTCTATCACTCTCAGACACTCTCTATCACTCTCAGACACTCTCTGACACTCTCTGACACTCTCTATCACTCTCTATCACTCTCTGACACTCTCAGACACACTCTGACACTCTCTGACACACTCTGACAATCTCTGACACACTCTATCACTTTCAGACACTCTCTGACACTCTCTGACAATCTCTGAAACTCTCTATCACTCTCTATCACTCTCTGACACTCTCTGAGACTCTCTGACACTCTCTGACACTCTCTGAAACTCTCTATCACTCTCTATCGCTCTCTGACACTCTCTATCACTCTCTGACACTCTCTGAAACTCTCTATCACTCACTATCACTCTCTGACACTCTCTGACACTCTCTATCACTCTCTATCACTCTCTGACACTCTCTATCACTCTCTGACACTCTCTATCACTCTCTGACACTCTCTGAAACTCTCTGAAACTCTCTATCACTCTCTGACACACTCAGACACTCGCTATCACTCTCTGTCACTCGCTTACACTCTCAGACACTCTCTGACACTCTCTGACACACTCTGAAACTCTCTGACACACTCTATCACTCGCTATCACTCTCTGACACTCTCAGACATAATCTCACACTCTCTGAAACTCTCTATAACTCTCAGACACTCTCTGACACTCTCTATCACTCTCAGACACTCTCTGAAACTCTCAGACACTCTCTGACACTCTCTGACACACTCTGAAACTCTCTGACACTCTCTATCACTCTCTATCACTCTCTGACAGTCTCAGACATAATATGACACTCTCTGAAACTCTCTATAACTCTCAGACACTCTCTGACACTCTCTATCACTCTCAGACACTCTCTGACACTCTCTGACACTCTCTGACACTCTCTGACACTCTCTGACACTGTCTGACACTCTCTGACACTCTCTGACACACTCTATCACTCTCTGACACTGTCTGACACTCTCTGACACTCTCTATCACTCTCTATCACTCTCTATCACTCTCTATCATTCTCTGACACTCTCAGACACTCTCTGACACTCTCAGACACTCTCTGACACTCTCTGACAGTATCTGACACTCTCAGACACTCACTATCACTCTCTGACACTGTCTGACACTCTCTGACACTCTCTATCACTCTCTGACACTGTCTGACACTCTCTGACAATCTCTATCACTCTCTATCACTCTCTGACACTCTCAGACACTCTCAGAGACTCTCAGAGACTCTCTGACACTCTCTATCACTCTCTGACACTCTCAGACACTCTCTGACACTCTCAGACAATCACTGTCACTCTCTGACACTGTCTGACACTCTATAACTCTCTATCCCTCTCTGACACTCTCTGACACTCGATAACTCTCTATCACTCTCTGACACTCTCAGACACTCTCTGACACTCTCAGACACTCTCTGACACTCTCTGACACTCTCTATCACTCTCAGACACTCTCTGACACTCTCTGACACTCTCTATCACTCTCAGACACTCACTATCACTCTCTGACACTCTCTGACACTCTCTGACACTCTCTAGCACTCTCTAGCACTCTCCATCACTCTCTGACACTCTCTGACACTCACTATCACTCTCTGACCCTCTCTGACACTCTCTGACACTCTCTATCACTCTCTGACACTCTCTGACACTCTCTGACACTATCTAGCACTCTCTATCACTCTCTATCACTCGCTGACAATCTCTGACACTCTCTATCACTCTCAGACACTCACTATCACTCTCTGACACACTCTGACACTCTCTGACACTCTCTGACACTCTCTAGCACTCTCTAGCACTCTCTATCACTCTCTGACACTCTCTGACACTCTCTGACACTCTCTAGCACTCTCTAGCACTCCCTGGCACTCTCTGACACTCTCTGACACTCACTATCACTCTCTGACACTCTCTGACGCTCTCTGACACTCTCTGACACTCTCTAGCACTCTCTATCACTCTCTGACACTCTCTGACACTCACTATCACTCTCTGACACTCTCTGACACTATCTAGCACTCTCTGACACTCTCAGACACTCTCAGACACTCACTATCACTCTCTGACACTCTCTGACACTCTCTAGCAATCTCTGACACTCTCAGACACTCTCTGACACTCTCTATCACGCTCTGACACTCTCAGACACTCTCTGACACTCTCTAGGACTCTCTGACACTCTCAGACACTCTCTGACACTCTCTATCACTCTCTGACACTCTCAGACACTCTCTGACACTCTTTGAAACTCTCTATCACTCTCTATCACTCTCTGACACTCTCTGACACTCTCTATCACTCTCTGACACTCTCTATCACTCTCTGACACTCTCAGACACTCTCTGTCACTCTCTGACACTCTCAGACACTCTCTGACACTCTCTGACACTCTCAGACACTCACTATCACTATCTGACACTCTTTGAAACTCTCTATCACTCTCTATCACTCTCTGACACTCTCTGACACTCTCTATCACTCTCAGACACTCACTATCACTATCTGACACTCTCTGACACTCTCTGACACTCTCTATCACTCTCTATCACTCTCTATCACTCTCTGACACTCTCTGACACTCTCTGACACTCTCTGAAAATCTCTATCAC
Source organism: Heterodontus francisci (assembly GCF_036365525.1). Classification (NCBI taxonomy): domain Eukaryota; kingdom Metazoa; phylum Chordata; class Chondrichthyes; order Heterodontiformes; family Heterodontidae; genus Heterodontus; species Heterodontus francisci. The sequence continues at coordinate 371,849 of NW_027141025.1, forward strand.
TCTCTATCGCTCTCTGACACACTCTATCACTCTCTGACACTCTCTATCACTCTCTGACACTCTCTGACACTCTCTATCACTCTCTATCACTCTCTATCACTCTCTGACACTCTCTGACACTCTCTGACACTCTCTGAAACTCTCTATCACTCTCTATCGCTCTCTGACACACTCTATCACTCTCTGACACTCTCTGAAACTCTCTATCACTCTCTATCACTCTCTGACACTCCCAGACACTCTCAGAGACTCTCAGAGACTCTCAGACACTCTCTGACACACTCAGACAATCACTATCACTCTCTGACACTGTCTGACACTCTCTGACACTCTCTATCACTCTCTTACACTCTCTGACACTCTATAACTCTCTATCACTCTCTGACACTCTCTGACACTCTATCACTCTCTATCACTCTCTGACACTCTCAGACACTCTCTGAAACTCTCTATCACTCTCTATCACTCTCTGACACTCTCTGACACTCTCTATCACTCTCAGACACTCACTATCACTCTCTGACACTGTCTGACACTCTCTGACACTCTCTATCACTCTCTGACACTCTATAACTCTCTATCACTCTCTGACACTCTCTGACACTCTATCACTATCTATCACTCTCTGACACTCTCAGACAATCTCTGACACTCTCTGACACTCTCAGACACTCTCTGACACTCTCTGAAACTCGATATCACTCTCTATCACTCTCTGATACTCTCTGACTCTCTCTATCACTCTCAGACACTCACTATCACTCTCTGACACTCTCTGACACTCTATGACACTCTCTAGCACTCTCTAGCACTCTCTGACACTCTCTGACACTCTCTGACACTCACTATCACTCTCTGACCCTCTCTGACACTCTCTGACACTCTCTGACACTCACTATCACTCTCTGACACTCTCTGACACTCTCTGACACTCTCTGACACTCTCTAGCACTCTCTTGCACTCACTATCACTCTCTGACCCTCTCTGACACTCTCTGACACTCTCTATCACTCTCTGAAACACTCTGACACTCTCTGACACTCTCTGACACTCACTATCACTCTCTGACACTCTGTGACACTCTCTGACACTCTCAGACACTCACTATCGCTCTCTGACACTCTCTGACACTCTCTGACACTCTCTGACACTCTCTAGCACTCTCTAGCACTCTCTATCACTCTCTGACACTCTCTGACACTCTCTGACACTCACTATCACTCTCTGACACTCTCTGACACTCTCTGACACTCTCTGACACTCTCTGACACTCTCTGACACTCTCTATCACTCTCTGACACTCTCAGACACTCACTATCACTCTCTGACACTCTCGGACGCTCTCTGACACTCTCTGACACTCTCTAGCACTCTCTATCACTCTCTGACACTCTCAGACACTCACTATCACTCTCTGACACTCTCGGACGCTCTCTGACACTCTCTGACACTCTCTGACACTCTCTAGCACTCTCTATCACTCTCTGACACTCTCTGACACTCTCTATCACTCTCTGACACTCTCTATCACTCTCTGACACTCTCAGACACTCTCAGACACTCACTATCACTATCTGACACTCTCTGACGCTCTCTATCACTCTCTATCACTCTCTGACACTCTCAGACACACTCTGACACTCTCTATCACTCTCTATCACTCTCTGACATTCTCTATCTCTCTCTGACACTCTCTGACACTCTCTGAAACTCTCTATCACTCTCTATCGCTCTCTGACACTCTCAATCACTCTCTGACACTCTCTGAAACTCTCTATCACTCACTATCACTCTCTGACACTCTCTGACACTCTCTGACACTCTCTATCACTCTCCATCACTCTCTGACACTCTCTATCACTCTCTGACACTCTCTGAAACTCTCTGAAACTCTCTCTCACTCTCTGACACTCTCAGACACTCGCTATCACTCTCTGACACTCTCTGACACTCTCTGACACTCTCTATCACTCTCTATCACTCTCTGACACTGTCTGACACTCTCTGACACTCTCCATCACTCTCTGACACTCTCTGACACTCTCTGACACTCTCTATCACTCTCTATCACTCTCTGACACTTTCTGACACTCTCTGACACACTCTATCACGCTCTGACACTCTCTGACACTCTCTATCACTCTCTATCACTCTCTGACACTCTCAGACACTCTCTGACACTCTCTGACACACTCTGAAACTCTCTGACACTCTCTATCACTCTCTGACACTCTCAGACATAATCTGACACTCTCTGAAACTCTCTATCACTCTCAGACACTCTCTGACACTCTCTATCACTCTCAGACACTCTCTATCACTCTCAGACACTCTCTGACACTCTCTGACACTCTCTATCACTCTCTGACACTCTCAGACACACTCTGACACTCTCTGACACACTCTGACAATCTCTGACACACTCTATCACTTTCAGACACTCTCTGACACTCTCTGACAATCTCTGAAACTCTCTATCACTCTCTATCACTCTCTGACACTCTCTGACACTCTCTGACACTCTCTGACACTCTCTGAAACTCTCTATCACTCTCTATCGCTCTCTGACACTCTCTATAACTCTCTGACACTCTCTCAAACTCTCTATCACTCACTATCTCTCTCTGACACTCTCTGACACTCTCTGACACTCTCTAGCACTCTCTATCACTCTCTATCACTCTCTGACACTCTCTGACACTCACTATCACTCTCTGACACTCTCTGACACTCTCTGACACTCTCTGACACTCTCTATCACTCTCTGACACTCTCTGACACTCTCTGACACTCACTATCACTCTCTGACACTCTCTGACACTCTCTGACACTCTCTAGCACTCTCTATCACTCTCTGACACTCTCAGACACTCACTATCACTCTCTGACACTCTCGGACGCTCTCTGACACTCTCTGACACTCTCTAGCACTCTCTATCACTCTCTGACACTCTCAGACACTCACTATCACTCTCTGACACTCTCGGACGCTCTCTGACACTCTCTGACACTCTCTGACACTCTCTAGCACTCTCTATCACTCTCTGACACTCTCTGACACTCTCTATCACTCTCTGACACTCTCTATCACTCTCTGACACTCTCAGACACTCTCAGACACTCACTATCACTATCTGACACTCTCTGACGCTCTCTATCACTCTCTATCACTCTCTGACACTCTCAGACACACTCTGACACTCTCTATCACTCTCTATCACTCTCTGACATTCTCTATCTCTCTCTGACACTCTCTGACACTCTCTGAAACTCTCTATCACTCTCTATCGCTCTCTGACACTCTCTATCACTCTCTGACACTCTCTGAAACTCTCTATCACTCACTATCTCTCTCTGACACTCTCTGACACTCTCTGACACTCTCTATCACTCTCCATCACTCTCTGACACTCTCTATCACTCTCTGACACTCTCTGAAACTCTCTGAAACTCTCTCTCACTCTCTGACACTCTCAGACACTCGCTATCACTCTCTGACACTCTCTGACACTCTCTGACACTCTCTATCACTCTCTATCACTCTCTGACACTGTCTGACACTCTCTGACACTCTCTATCACTCTCTGACACTCTCTGACACTCTCTGACACTCTCTATCACTCTCTATCACTCTCTGACACTGTCTGACACTCTCTGACACTCTCTATCACTCTCTGACACTCTCTGACACTCTCTATCACTCTCTATCACTCTGACACTCTCAGACACTCTCTGACACTCTCTGACACACTCTGAAACTCTCTGACACTCTCTATCACTCTCTGACACTCTCAGACATAATCTGACACTCTCTGAAACTCTCTATCACTCTCAGACACTCTCTGACACTCTCTATCACTCTCAGACACTCTCTCTCACTCTCAGACACTCTCTGACACTCTCTGACACTCTCTTATCACTCTCTAGCACTCTCTGACACTCTCAGACACACTCTGACACTCTCTGACACACTCTGACAATCTCTGACACACTCTATCACTTTCAGACACTCTCTGACACTCTCTGACAATCTCTGAAACTCTCTATCACTCTCTATCACTCTCTGACACTCTCTGACACTCTCTGACACTCTCTGAAACTCTCTATCACTCTCTATCGCTCTCTGACACTCTCTATCACTCTCTGGCACTCTCTCAAACTCTCTATCACTCTCTATCACTCTCTGACACTCTCTATCACTCTCTGACACTCTCTATCACTCTCTATCACTCTCTATCACTCTCTATCACTCTCTGACACTCTCAGACACTCTCTGACACTCTCAGACACTCTCTGACACTCTCTGACAGTATCTGACACTCTCAGACACTCACTATCACTCTCTGACACTGTCTGACACTCTCTGACACTCTCTATCACTCTCTGACACTGTCTGACACTCTCTGCAACTCTCTGACACTCTCTATCACTCTCTGACACTGTCTGACACTCTCTGACACTCTCTGACACTCTCTGACAGTATCTGACACTCTCAGACACTCACTATCACTCTCTGACACTGTCTGACACTCTCTGACACTCTCTATCACTCTCTGACACTGTCTGACACTCTCTGACACTCTCTATCACTCTCTATCACTCTCTGACACTCTCTGACACTCTCTATCACTCTCTATCACTCTCTGACACTCTCAGACACTCTCAGAGACTCTCTGACACTCTCTGACACTCTCTATCACTCTCTGACACTCTCAGACATTCTCTGACACTCTCAGACAATCACTGTCACTCTCTGACACTGTCTGACAGTCTCTGACACTCTCTATCACTCTCTGACACATTCTGACACTCTATAACTCTCTATCCCTCTCTGACACTCTCTGACACTCTATCACTCTCTATCACTCTCTGACACTCTCAGACGCTCTCTGACACTCTCAGACACACTCTGACACTCTCTATCACTCTCAGACACTCTCTGACACTCTCTGACACTCTCTATCACTCTCAGACACTCACTATCACTCTCTGACACTCTCTGACACTCTCTGACACTCTCTAGCACTCTCTAGCACTCTCTATCACTCTCTGACACTCTCTGACACTCACTATCACTCTCTGACCCTCTCTGACACTCTCTGACACTCTCTATCACTCTCTGACACTCTCTGACACTCTCTGACACTCTCTGACACTCACTATCACTCTCTGACACTCTCTGACACTCTCTGACACTCTCTAGCACTCTCTATCACTGTCTATCACTCGCTGACAATCTCTGACACTCTCTATCACTCTCAGACACTCACTATCACTCTCTGACACTCTCTGACACTCTCTGACACTCTCTAGCACTCTCTAGCACTCTCTATCACTCTCTGACACTCTCTGACACTCTCTAGCACTCTCTAGCACTCTCTGGCACTCTCTGACACTCTCTGACACTCACTATCACTCTCTGACACTCTCTGACACTCTCTGACACTCTCTAGCACTCTCTATCACTCTCTGACACTCTCAGACACTCACTATCACTCTCTGACACTCTCTGACACTATCTAGCACTCTCTGATACTCTCAGACACTCTCAGACACTCACTATCACTCTCTGACACTCTCTGACACTCTCTAGCACTCTCTGACACTCTCAGACACTCTCAGACACTCTCTATCACTCTCTGACACTCTCAGACACTCGCTGACACTCTCTAGCACTCTCTGACACTCTCAGACACTCTCTGACACTCTCTATCACTCTCTGACACTCTCAGACACTCTCTGACACTATTTGAAACTCTCTATCACTCTCTATCACTCTCTGACACTCTCTGACACTCTCTATCACTCTCTGACACTCTCTATCACTCTCTGACACTCTCTGACACTCACTATCACTATCTGACACTCTCGGACACTCTCTGACACTCTCTATCACTCTCTATCACTCTCGATCACTCTCTGACACTCTCTGACACTCTCTGACACTCTCTGAAACTCTCTATCACTCTCTATCGCTCTCTGACACTCTCTATCACTCTCTGACACTCTCTGAAACTCTCTATCACTCTCTATCACTCTCTGACACTCTCAGACACTCTCAGAGACTCTCAGAGACTCTCAGACACTCTCTGACACTCTCAGACAATCACTATCACTCTCTGACACTGTCTGACACTCTCTGACACTCTCTATCACTCTCTTACACTCTCTGACACTCTATAACTCTCTATCACTCTCTGACACTCTCTGACACTCTATCACTCTCTATCACTCTCTGACACTCTCTGACACTCTCAGACACTCTCTGACACTCTCTGACACTCACTATCACTCTCTGACACTCTCTATCACTCTCTGACACTCTCTGACACTCACTATCACTATCTGACACTCTCGGACACTCTCTGACACTCTCTATCACTCTCTATCACTCTCTATCACTCTCTGACACTCTCTGACACTCTCTGAAACTCTCTATCACTCTCTATCGCTCTCTGACACTCTCTATCACTCTCTGACACTCTCTGAAACTCTCTATCACTCTCTATCACTCTCTGACACTCTCAGACACTCTCAGAGACTCTCAGAGACTCTCAGACACTCTCTGACACTCTCAGACAATCACTATCACTCTCTGACACTGTCTGACACTCTCTGACACTCTCTATCACTCTCTTACACTCTCTGACACTCTATAACTCTCTATCACTCTCTGACACTCTCTGACACTCTCAGACACTCTCTGACACTCTCTGAAACTCTCTATCACTCTCTATCACTCTCTGACACTCTCTGACACTCTCTATCACTCTCAGACACTCACTATCACTCTCTGACACTGTCTGACACTCTCTGACACTCTCTATCACTCTCTGACACTCTATAACTCTCTATCACTCTCTGACACTCTCTGACACTCTATCACTCTCTATCACTCTCTGACACTCTCAGACACTCTCTGACACTCTCTGACACTCTCAGACACTCTCTGACACTCTCTGAAACTCGATATCACTCTCTATCACTCTCTGACACTCTCTGACTCTCTCTATCACTCTCAGACACTCACTGACACTCTCTATCACTCTCTGACACTCTCTATCACTCTCTGACACTCTCAGACACTCTCAGACACTCACTATCACTATCTGACACTCTCTGACGCTCTCTGACACTCTCTGACACTCTCTGACACTCTCTAGCACTCTCTATCACTCTCTGACACTCTCTGACACTCTCTATCACTCTCTGACACTCTCTATCACTCTCTGACACTCTCAGACACTCTCAGACACTCACTATCACTATCTGACACTCTCTGACGCTCTCTATCACTCTCTATCACTCTCTGACACTCTCAGACACACTCTGACACTCTCTATCACTCTCTATCACTCTCTGACATTCTCTATCTCTCTCTGACACTCTCTGACACTCTCTGAAACTCTCCATCACTCTCTATCGCTCTCTGACACTCTCTATCACTCTCTGACACTCTCTGAAACTCTCTATCACTCACTATCTCTCTCTGACACTCTCTGACACTCTCTGACACTCTCTGACACTCTCTATCACTCTCCATCACTCTCTGACACTCTCTATCACTCTCTGACACTCTCTGAAACTCTCTGAAACTCTCTCTCACTCTCTGACACTCTCAGACACTCGCTATCACTCTCTGACACTCTCTGACACTCTCTGACACTCTCTATCACTCTCTATCACTCTCTGACACTGTCTGACACTCTCTGACACTCTCTATCACTCTCTGACACTCTCTGACACTCTCTGACACTCTCTATCACTCTCTATCACTCTCTGACACTGTCTGACACTCTCTGACACTCTCTATCACTCTCTGACACTCTCTGACACTCTCTATCACTCTCTATCACTCTCTGACACTCTCAGACACTCTCTGACACTCTCTGACACACTCTGAAACTCTCTGACACTCTCTATCACTCTCTGACACTCTCAGACATAATCTGACACTCTCTGAAACTCTCTATCACTCTCAGACACTCTCTGACACTCTCTATCACTCTCAGACACTCTCTCTCACTCTCAGACACTCTCTGACACTCTCTGACACTATCTATCACTCTCTATCACTCTCTGACACTCTCAGACACACTCTGACACTCTCTGACACACTCTGACAATCTCTGACACACTCTATCACTTTCAGACACTCTCTGACACTCTCTGACAATCTCTGAAACTCTCTATCACTCTCTATCACTCTCTGACACTCTCTGACACTCTCTGACACTCTCTGAAACTCTCTATCACTCTCTATCGCTCTCTGACACTCTCTATCACTCTCTGACACTCTCTCAAACTCTCTATCACTCACTATCACTCTCTGACACTCTCTGACACTCTCTGACACTCTCTATCACTCTCTGACACTCTCTGAAACTCTCTATCACTCACTATCTCTCTCTGACACTCTCTGACACTCTCTGACACTCTCTGACACTCTCTATCACTCTCCATCACTCTCTCAAACTCTCTATCACTCTCTATCACTCTCTGACACTCTCTATCACTCTCTGACACTCTCTATCACTCTCTGACACTCTCTGAAACTCTCTGAAACTCTCTATCACTCTTTGACACTCTCAGACACTCGCTATCACTCTCTGACACTCTCTGACACTCTCAGACACTCTCTGACACTCTCTGACACACTCTGAAACTCTCTGACACTCTCTATCACTCGCTATCACTCTCTGACACTCTCAGACATAATCTGACACTCTCTGAAACTCTCTATAACTCTCAGACACTCTCTGACACTCTCTATCACTCTCAGACACTCTCTGACACTCTCAGACACTCTCTGACACTCTCTGACACACTCTGAAACTCTCTGACACTCTCTATCACTCTCTATCACTCTCTGACACTCTCAGACATAATATGACACTCTCTGGAACTCTCTATAACTCTCAGACACTCTCTGACACTCTCTGACACTCTCTATCACTCTCAGACACTCTCTGACACTCTCTGACACTCTCTGACACTCTCTGACACTGTCTGACACTCTCTGCAACTCTCTGACACTCTCTATCACTCTCTGACACTGTCTGACACTCTCTGACACTCTCTATCACTCTCTATCACACTCTATCACTCTCTATCACTCTCTGACACTCTCAGACACTCTCTGACACTCTCAGACACTCTCTGACACTCTCTGACAGTATCTGACACTCTCAGACACTCACTATCACTCTCTGACACTGTCTGACACTCTCTGACACTCTCTATCACTCTCTGACACTGTCTGACACTCTCTGACACTCTCTATCACTCTCTATCACTCTCTGACACTCTCAGACACTCTCAGAGACTCTCAGAGACTCTCTGACACTCTCTATCACTCTCTGACACTCTCAGACACTCTCTGACACTCTCAGACAATCACTGTCACTCTCTGACACTGTCTGACACTCTCTGACACTCTCTATCACTCTCTGACACTCTCTGACACTCTATAACTCTCTATCCCTCTCTGACACTCTCTGACACTCTATCACTCTCTATCACTCTCTGACACTCTCAGACACTCTCTGACACTCTCAGACACACTCTGACACTCTCTGACACTCTCTATCACTCTCAGACACTCTCTGACACTCTCTGACACTCTCTATCACTCTCAGACACTCACTATCACTCTCTGACACTCTCTGACACTCTCTGACACTCTCTAGCACTCTCTAGCACTCTCTATCACTCTCTGACACTCTCTGACACTCACTATCACTCTCTGACCCTCTCTGACACTCTCTGACACTCTCTATCACTCTCTGACACTCTCTGACACTCTCTGACACTCTCTGACACTCACTATCACTCTCTGACACTCTCTGACACTCTCTGACACTCTCTAGCACTCTCTATCACTGTCTATCACTCGCTGACAATCTCTGACACTCACTATCACTCTCTGACACTCACTATCACTCTCTGACACTCTCTGACACTCTCTAGCACTCTCTAGCACTCTCTATCACTCTCTGACACTCTCTGACACTCTCTAGCACTCTCTAGCACTCTCTGGCACTCTCTGACACTCTCTGACACTCACTATCACTCTCTGACACTCTCTGACACTCTCTGACACTCTCTAGCACTCTCTATCACTCTCTGACACTCTCAGACACTCACTATCACTCTCTGACACTCTCTGACACTATCTAGCACTCTCTGACACTCTCAGACACTCTCAGACACTCACTATCACTCTCTGACACTCTCTGACACTCTCTAGCACTCTCTGACACTCTCAGACACTCTCAGACACTCTCTATCACTCTCTGACACTCTCAGACACTCGCTGACACTCTCTAGCACTCTCTGACACTCTCAGACACTCTCTGACACTCTCTATCACTCTCTGACACTCTCAGACACTCTCTGACACTATTTGAAACTCTCTATCACTCTCTATCACTCTCTGACACTCTCTGACACTCTCTATCACTCTCTGACACTCTCTATCACTCTCTGACACTCTCTGACACTCACTATCACTATCTGACACTCTCGGACACTCTCTGACACTCTCTATCACTCTCTATCACTCTCGATCACTCTCTGACACTCTCTGACACTCTCTGACACTCTCTGAAACTCTCTATCACTCTCTATCGCTCTCTGACACTCTCTATCACTCTCTGACACTCTCTGAAACTCTCTATCACTCTCTATCACTCTCTGACACTCTCAGACACTCTCAGAGACTCTCAGAGACTCTCAGACACTCTCTGACACTCTCAGACAATCACTATCACTCTCTGACACTGTCTGACACTCTCTGACACTCTCTATCACTCTCTTACACTCTCTGACACTCTATAACTCTCTATCACTCTCTGACACTCTCTGACACTCTATCACTCTCTATCACTCTCTGACACTCTCTGACACTCTCAGACACTCTCTGACACTCTCTGAAACTCTCTATCACTCTCTATCACTCTCTGACACTCTCTGACACTCTCTATCACTCTCAGACACTCACTATCACTCTCTGACACTGTCTGACACTCTCTGACACTCTCTATCACTCTCTGACACTCTATAACTCTCTATAACTCTCTGACACTCTCTGACACTCTATCACTCTCTATCACTCTCTGACACTCTCAGACACTCTCTGACACTCTCTGACACTCTCAGACACTCTCTGACACTCTCTGAAACTCGATATCACTCTCTATCACTGTCTGACACTCTCTGACTCTCTCTATCACTCTCAGACACTCACTATCACTCTCTGACACTCTCTGACACTCTATGACACTCTCTAGCACTCTCTAGCACTCTCTGACACTCTCTGACACTCTCTGACACTCACTATCACTCTCTGACCCTCTCTGACACTCTCTATCACTCTCTGACACTCTCTGACACTCTCTGACACTCACTATCACTCTCTGGCACTCTCTGACACTCTCTGACACTCACTATCACTCTCTGACACTCTCTGACACTCTCTGACACTCTCTGACACTCTCTAGCACTCTCTATCATTCTCTGACACTCTCAGACACTCACTATCACTCTCTGACACTCTCTGACACTATCTAGCAATCTCTGACACTCTCAGACACTCTCAGACACTCACTATCACTCTCTGACACTCTCTGACACTCTCTAACACTCTCTGACACTCTCAGACACTCTCAGACACTCTCTATCACTCTCTGACACTCTCAGACACTCGCTGACACTCTCTAGCACTCTCTGACACTCTCAGACACTCTCTGACACTCTCTATCACTCTCTGACACTGTTTGAAACTCTCTATCACTCTCTATCACTCTCTGACACTCTCTGACACTCTCTATCACTCTCTGACACTCTCTATCACTCTCTGACACTCTCTGACACTCACTATCACTATCTGACACTCTCGGACACTCTCTGACACTCTCTATCACTCTCTATCACTCTCTATCACTCTCTGACACTCTCTGACACTCTCTGAAACTCTCTATCACTCTCTATCGCTCTCTGACACTCTCTATCACTCTCTGACACTCTCTGAAACTCTCTATCACTCTCTATCACTCTCTGACACTCTCAGACACTCTCAGAGACTCTCAGAGACTCTCAGACACTCTCTGACACTCTCAGACAATCACTATCACTCTCTGACACTGTCTGACACTCTCTGACACTCTCTATCACTCTCTTACACTCTCTGACACTCTATAACTCTCTATCACTCTCTGACACTCTCTGACACTCTCAGACACTCTCTGACACTCTCTGAAACTCTCTATCACTCTCTATCACTCTCTGACACTCTCTGACACTCTCTATCACTCTCAGACACTCACTATCACTCTCTGACACTGTCTGACACTCTCTGACACTCTCTATCACTCTCTGACACTCTATAACTCTCTATCACTCTCTGACACTCTCTGACACTCTATCACTCTCTATCACTCTCTGACACTCTCAGACACTCTCTGACACTCTCTGACACTCTCAGACACTCTCTGACACTCTCTGAAACTCGATATCACTCTCTATCACTCTCTGACACTCTCTGACTCTCTCTATCACTCTCAGACACTCACTATCACTCTCTGACACTCTCTGACACTCTATGACACTCTCTAGCACTCTCTAGCACTCTCTGACACTCTCTGACACTCTCTGACACTCACTATCACTCTCTGACCCTCTCTGACACTCTCTGACACTCTCTATCACTCTCTGACACTCTCTGACACTCTCTGACACTCACTATCACTCTCTGACACTCTCTGACACTCTCTGACACTCTCTAGCACTCTCTATCACTCTCTGACACTCTCTGACACTCTCTATCACTCTCAGACACTCACTATCACTCTCTGACGCTCTCTGACACTCTCTGACAATCTCTGACACTCTCTGACACTCTCTAGCACTTTCTCGCACTCTCTATCACTCTCTGACACTCTCTGACACTCTCGGACACTCACTATCACTCTCTGACACTCTCTGACACTCTCTAGCACTCTCTATCACTCTCTGACACTCTCTGACACTCTCAGACACTCACTATCACTCTCTGACACTCTCTGACACTCTCTGACACTCTCTAGCACTCTCTGACACTCTCAGACACTCCCTGACAGTCTCTGAAACTCTCTATCACTCTCTATCACTCTCTGACACTCTCTGACACACTCTATCACTCTCTGACACTCTCTGACACTCTCTGACACTCTCTAGCACTCTCTGACACTCTCAGACACTCCCTGACACTCTCTGAAACTCTCTATCACTCTCTATCACTCTCTGACACTCTCTGACACTCTCTATCACTCTCTGACACTCTCTATCACTCTCTGACACTCTCTATCACTCTCTGACACTCTCAGACACTCTCTGACACTCTCTGACACTCTCAGACACTCACTATCTCTCTCTGACACTCTCTAGCACTCCCTGACACTTTCAGACACTCCCTGACACTCTCTGAAACTCTCTATCACTCTCTATCACTCTCTGACACTCTCTGACACTCTCTATCACTCTCTGACACTCTCGATCACTCTCAGACACTCTCAGACACTCTCTGACACTCTCTGACACTCTCTGACACTCTCAGACACTCTCTGACACTCTCTGACACTCTCTAGCACTCTCTGACACTCTCAGACACTCCCTGACAGTCTCTGAAACTCTCTATCACTCTCTATCACTCTCTGACACTCTCTGACACTCTCTATCACTCTCTGACACTCTCTGACACTCTCTGACACTCTCTAGCACTCTCTGACACTCTCAGACACTCCCTGACACTCTCTGAAACTCTCTATCACTCTCTATCACTCTCTGACACTCTCTGACACTCTCTATCACTCTCTGACGCTCTCTATCACTCTCTGACACTCTCTATCACTCTCTGACACTCTCTGACACTCTCTGACACTCTCAGACACTCACTATCACTCTCTGACACTCTCTAGCACTCCCTGACACTTTCAGACACTCCCTGACACTCTCTGAAACTCTCTATCACTCTCTATCACTCTCTGACACTCTCTGACACTCTCTATCACTCTCTGACACTCCCGATCACTCTCAGACACTCTCAGACACTCTCTGACACTCTCTGACACTCTCAGACACTCACTATCACTATCTGACACTCTCTGACACTCTCTGACACTCTCTATCACTCTCTGACACTCTCTGACACACTCTGACACTCTCTGACACACTCTGACAATCTCTGTCACTCTCTATCACTCTCTGACACTCTCTGACACTCTATAACTCTCTGACACTCTCTGACACTCTATCACTCTCTATCACTCTCTGACACTCTCTGACACTCTCAGACACTCTCTGACACTCTCAGACACTCCCTGACACTCTCTGAAACTCTCTATCACTCTCTGACACGCTCAGACACTCCCTGACACTTTCAGACACTCCCTGACACTCTCTGAAACTCTCTATCACTCTCTATCACTCTCTGACACTCTCTGACACTCTCTATCACTCTCTGACACTCTCGATCACTCTCTGACACTCTCAGACACTCTCTGACACTCTCTGACACTCTCAGACACTCACTATCACTATCTGACACTCTCTGACACTCTCTGACACTCTCTATCACTCTCTGACCCTCTCTGACACTCTCTGACACTCTCTATCACTCTCTGACACTCTCTGACACTCTCTGACACTCACTATCACTCTCTGGCACTCTCTGACACTCTCTGACACTCACTATCACTCTCTGACACTCTCTGACACTCTCTGACACTCTCTAGCACTCTCTATCACTCTCAGACACTCTCAGACACTCACTATCACTCTCTGACACTCTCTGACACTATCTAACACTCTCTGACACTCTCAGACACTCTCAGACACTCACTATCACTCTCTGACACTCTCTGACACTCTCTGACACTCTCTAGCACTCTCTGACACTCTCAGACACTATCAGACACTCTCTAGCACTCTCTGACACTCTCAGACACTCACTATCACTCTCTGACACTCTCAGACACTCACTATCACTCTCTGACACTCTCTGACACTCTCTGACACTCTCTAGCACTCTCTGACACTCTCAGACACTATCAGACACTCTCTAGCACTCTCTGACACTCTCAGACACTATCAGACACTCTCTATCACTCTCTGACACTCTCTATCACTCTCTGACACTCTCAGACACTCTCTGACACTCTCTGACACTCTCAGACACTCACTATCTCTCTCTGACACTCTCTAGCACTCCCTGACACTTTCAGACACTCCCTGACACTCTCTGAAACTCTCTATCACTCTCTATCACTCTCTGACACTCTCTGACACTCTCTATCACTCTCTGACACTCTCGATCACTCTCAGACACTCTCAGACACTCTCTGACACTCTCTGACACTCTCTGACACTCTCAGACACTCTCTGACACTCTCTGACACTCTCTAGCACTCTCTGACACTCTCAGACACTCCCTGACAGTCTCTGAAACTCTCTATCACTCTCTATCACTCTCTGACACTCTCTGACACTCTCTATCACTCTCTGACACTCTCTGACACTCTCTGACACTCTCTAGCACTCTCTGACACTCTCAGACACTCCCTGACACTCTCTGAAACTCTCTATCACTCTCTATCACTCTCTGACACTCTCTGACACTCTCTATCACTCTCTGACGCTCTCTATCACGCTCTGACACTCTCTATCACTCTCTGACACTCTCTGACACTCTCTGACACTCTCAGACACTCACTATCACTCTCTGACACTCTCTAGCACTCACTGACACTTTCAGACACTCCCTGACACTCTCTGAAACTCTCTATCACTCTCTATCACTCTCTGACACTCTCTGACACTCTCTATCACTCTCTGACACTCCCGATCACTCTCAGACACTCTCAGACACTCTCTGACACTCTCTGACACTCTCAGACACTCACTATCACTATCTGACACTCTCTGACACTCTCTGACACTCTCTATCACTCTCTGACACTCTCTGACACACTCTGACACTCTCTGACACACTCTGACAATCTCTGTCACTCTCTATCACTCTCTGACACTCTCTGACACTCTATAACTCTCTGACACTCTCTGACACTCTATCACTCTCTATCACTCTCTGACACTCTCTGACACTCTCAGACACTCTCTGACACTCTCAGACACTCCCTGACACTCTCTGAAACTCTCTATCACTCTCTGACACGCTCAGACACTCCCTGACACTTTCAGACACTCCCTGACACTCTCTGAAACTCTCTATCACTCTCTATCACTCTCTGACACTCTCTGACACTCTCTATCACTCTCTGACACTCTCGATCACTCTCTGACACTCTCAGACACTCTCTGACACTCTCTGACACTCTCAGACACTCACTATCACTATCTGACACTCTCTGACACTCTCTGACACTCTCTATCACTCTCTGACCCTCTCTGACACTCTCTGACACTCTCTATCACTCTCTGACACTCTCTGACACTCTCTGACACTCACTATCACTCTCTGGCACTCTCTGACACTCTCTGACACTCACTATCACTCTCTGACACTCTCTGACACTCTCTGACACTCTCTGACACTCTCTAGCACTCTCTATCACTCTCAGACACTCTCAGACACTCACTATCACTCTCTGACACTCTCTGACACTATCTAGCACTCTCTGACACTCTCAGACACTCTCAGACACTCACTATCACTCTCTGACACTCTCTGACACTCTCTGACACTCTCTAGCACTCTCTGACACTCTCTGACACTCTCAGACACTATCAGACACTCTCTATCACTCTCTGACACTCTCTGACATTCTCTATCACTCTCTGACCCTCTCTGACACTCTCTGACACTCTCTATCACTCTCTGACACTCTCTGACACTCTCTGACACTCACTATCACTCTCTGGCACTCTCTGACACTCTCTGACACTCACTATCACTCTCTGACACTCTCTGACACTCTCTGACACTCTCTGACACTCTCTAGCACTCTCTATCACTCTCTGACACTCTCAGACACTCACTATCACTCTCTGACACTCTCTGACACTATCTAGCACTCTCTGACACTCTCAGACACTCTCAGACACTCACTATCACTCTCTGACACTCTCTGACACTCTCTGACACTCTCTAGCACTCTCTGACACTCTCTGACACTCTCAGACACTCTCTATCACTCTCTGACACTCTCAGACACTCGCTGACACTCTCTAGCACTCTCTGACACTCTCAGACACTCTCTGACACTCTCTATCACTCTCTGACACTCTCAGACACTCTCTGACACTCTTTGAAACTCTCTATCACTCTCTATCACTCTCTGACACTCTCTGACACTCTCTATCACTCTCTGACACTCTCTATCACTCTCTGACACTCTCTGACACTCACTATCACTATCTGACACTCTCGGACACTCTCTGACACTCTCTATCACTCTCTATCACTCTCTATCACTCTCTGACACTCTCTGACACTCTCTGACACTCACTATCACTCTCTGGCACTCTCTGACACTCTCTGACACTCACTATCACTCTCTGACACTCTCTGACACTCTCTGACACTCTCTGACACTCTCTAGCACTCTCTATCACTCTCTGACACTCTCAGACACTCACTATCACTCTCTGACACTCTCTGACACTATCTAGCACTCTCTGACACTCTCTGACACTATCTAGCACTCTCTGACACTCTCAGACACTCTCAGACACTCACTATCACTCTCTGACACTCTCTGACACTCTCTGACACTCTCTAGCACTCTCTGACACTCTCAGACACTCTCAGACACTCTCTATCACTCTCTGACACTCTCAGACACTCACTATCACTCTCTGACACTCTCTGACACTATCTAGCACTCTCTGACACTCTCAGACACTCTCAGACACTCACTATCACTCTCTGACACTCTCTGACACTCTCTGACACTCTCTAGCACTCTCTGACACTCTCAGACACTCTCAGACACTCTCTATCACTCTCTGACACTCTCAGACACTCGCTGACACTCTCTAGCACTCTCTGACACTCTCAGACACTCTCTGACACTCTCTATCACTCTCTATCACTCTCTGACACTCTCTGACACTCTCTATCACTCTCTGACACTCTCTATCACTCTCTGACACTCTCTGACACTCACTATCACTATCTGACACTCTCGGACACTCTCTGACACTCTCTATCACTCTCTATCACTCTCTATCACTCTCTGACACTCTCTGACACTCTCTGACACTCTCTGAAACTCTCTATCACTCTCTATCACTCTCTGACACTCTCTATCACTCTCTGACACTCTCTGAAACTCTCTATCACTCTCTATCACTCTCTGACACTCTCAGACACTCTCAGAGACTCTCAGAGACTCTCAGACACTCTCTGACACTCTCAGACAATCACTATCACTCTCTGACACTGTCTGACACTCTCTGACACTCTCTATCACTCTCTTACACTCTCTGACACTCTATAACTCTCTATCACTCTCTGACACTCTCTGACACTCTATCACTCTCTATCACTCTCTGACACTCTCTGACACTCTCAGACACTCTCTGACACTCTCTGACACTCTCTGAAACTCTCTATCACTCTCTATCACTCTCTGACACTCTCTGACACTCTCTATCACTCTCAGACACTCACTATCACTCTCTGACACTGTCTGACACTCTCTGACACTCTCTATCACTCTCTGACACTCTATAACTCTCTATCACTCTCTGACACTCTATCACTCTCTATCACTCTCTGACACTCTCAGACACTCTCTGACACTCTCTGACACTCTCAGACACTCTCTGACACTCTCTGAAACTCGATATCACTCTCTATCACTCTCTGACACTCTCTGACTCTCTCTATCACTCTCAGACACTCACTATCACTCTCTGACACTCTCTGACACTCTATGACACTCTCTAGCACTCTCTAGCACTCTCTAGCACTCTCTGACACTCTCTGACACTCTCTGACACTCACTATCACTCTCTGACCCTCTCTGACACTCTCTGACACTCTCTATCACTCTCTGACACTCTCTGACACTCTCTGACACTCACTATCACTCTCTGACACTCTCTGACACTCTCTGACACTCTCTAGCACTCTCTATCACTCTCTGACACTCTCTGACACTCTCTATCACTCTCAGACACTCACTATCACTCTCTGACGCTCTCTGACACTCTCTGACAATCTCTGACACTCTCTGACACTCTCTAGCGCTTTCTAGCACTCTCTATCACTCTCTGACACTCTCTGACACTCTCGGACACTCACTATCACTCTCTGACACTCTCTGACACTCTCTAGCACTCTCTATCACTCTCTGACACTCTCTGACACTCTCAGACACTCACTATCACTCTCTGACACTCTCTGACACTCTCTGACACTCTCTAGCACTCTCTGACACTCTCAGACACTCCCTGACACTCTCTGAAACTCTCTATCACTCTCTATCACTCTCTGACACTCTCTGACACTCTCTATCACTCTCTGACACTCTCTGACACTCTCTGACACTCTCTAGCACTCTCTGACACTCTCAGACACTCCCTGACACTCTCTGAAACTCTCTATCACTCTCTATCACTCTCTGACACTCTCTGACACTCTCTATCACTCTCTGACACTCTCTATCACTCTCTGACACTCTCTATCACTCTCTGACACTCTCAGACACTCTCTGACACTCTCTCACACTCTCAGACACTCACTATCACTCTCTGACACTCTCTAGCACTCCCTGACACTTTCAGACACTCCCTGACACTCTCTGAAACTCTCTATCACTCTCTATCACTCTCTGACACTCTCTGACACTCTCTATCACTCTCTGACACTCTCGATCACTCTCTGACACTCTCAGACACTCTCTGACACTCTCTGACACTCTCAGACACTCACTATCACTATCTGACACTCTCAGACACTCACTATCACTATCTGACACTCTCTGACACTCTCAGACACTCTCTATCACTCTCTATCACTCTCTGACACTCTCAGACACACTCTGACACTCTCAGACACTCACTATCACTATCTGACACTCTCAGACACTCACTATCACTATCTGACACTCTCTGACACTCTCTGACACTCTCTATCACTCTCTATCACTCTCTGACACTCTCAGACACACTCTGACACTCTCTGACACACTCTGACAATCTCTGTCACTCTCTATCACTCTCTGACACTCTCTGACACTCTATAACTGTCTATCACTCTCTGACACTCTCTGACACTCTATCACTCTCTATCACTCTCTGACACTCTCTGACACTCTCAGACACTCTCTGACACTCTCAGACACTCCCTGGCACTCTCTGAAACTCTCTATCACTCTCTGACACGCTCAGACACTCCCTGACACTTTCAGACACTCCCTGACACTCTCTGAAACTCTCTATCACTCTCTATCACTCTCTGACACTCTCTGACACTCTCTATCACTCTCTGACACTCTCGATCACTCTCTGACACTCTCTGACACTCTCTGACACTCTCAGACACTCACTATCACTATCTGACACTCTCAGACACTCACTATCACTATCTGACACTCTCAGACACTCCCTGACACTCTCTGAAACTCTCTATCACTCTCTATCACTCTCTATCACTCTCTGACACTCTCTGAAACTCTCTATCACTCTCTATCACTCTCTATCACTCTCTGACACTCTCTGACACTCTCTATCACTCTCTGACACTCTCGATCACTCTCTGACACTCTCTGACACACTCAGACACTCTCGGACACTCACTATCACTCTCTGACACTCTCTGACACTCTCTAGCACTCTCTATCACTCTCTGACACTCTCTGACACTCTCAGACACTCACTATCACTCTCTGACACTCTCTGACACTCTCTGACACTCTCTGACACTCTCTAGCATTCCCTGACACTCTCAGACACTCCCTGACACTCTCTGAAACTCTCTATCACTCTCTGACACTCTCTGACACTCTCTGACACTCTCTATCACTCTCTGACACTCTCTATCACTCTCTGACACTCTCTGACACTCTCTATCACTCTATGACACTCTCGATCACTCTCTGACACTCTCTGACACACTCAGACACTCTCGGACACTCACTATCACTCTCTGACACTCTCTGACACTCTCTGACACTCTCTAGCACTCTCTATCACTCTCTGACACTCTCTGACACTCACTATCACTCTCTGACACTCTCTGACACTCTCTAGCACTCTCTGACACTCTCAGACACTCCCTGACACTCTCTGAAACTCTCTATCACTCTCTGACACTCTCTGACACTCTCTATCACTCTCTGACACTCTCTATCACTCTCTGACACTCTCTGACACTCTCTATCACTCTCTATCACTCTCTGACACTCTCTGACACTCTCTGACACTCTCTATCACTCTCTATCACTCTCTGACACTGTCTGACACTCTCTGACACTCTCTATCACTCTCTGACACTCTCTGACACTCTCTATCACTCTCTGACACTCTCGATCACTCTCTGACACTCTCTGACACACTCAGACACTCTCGGACACTCACTATCACTCTCTGACACGCTCTGACACTCTCTGACACTCTCTAGCACTCGCCATCACTCTCTGACACTCTCTGACACTCTCAGACACTCACTATCACTCTCTGACACTCTCTGACACTCTCTGACACTCTCTAGCACTCTCTGACACTCTCAGACACTCCCTGACACTCTCTGAAACTCTCTATCACTCTCTGACACTCTCTGACACTCTCTGACACTCTCTATCACTCTCTGACACTCTCTATCACTCTCTGACACTCTCTGACACTCTCTATCACTCTCTGACACTCTCGATCACTCTCTGACACTCTCTGACACACTCAGACACTCTCGGACACTCACTATCACTCTCTGACACTCTCTGACACTCTGACACTCTCAGACACTCACTATCACTCTCTGACACTCTCTGACACTCTCAGACACTCACTATCACTCTCTGACACTCTCTGACACTCTCTGACACTCTCTGACACTCTCTAGCACTCTCTGACACTCTCTAGCACTCTCTGACACTCTCAGACACTCTCTGACACTCTCTGAAACTCTCTATCACTCTCTGACACTCTCTGACACACTCTGACACACTCAGACACTCTCGGACACTCACTATCACTCTCTGACACTCTCTGACACTCTCTGACACTCTCAGACACTCACTATCACTCTCTGACACTCTCTGACACTCTCAGACACTCACTATCACTCTCTGACACTCTCTGACACTCTCTGACACTCTCTGACACTCTCTAGCACTCTCTGACACTCTCAGACACTCCCTGACACTCTCTGAAACTCTCTATCACTCTCTGACACTCTCTGACACTCTCTGACACTCTCTGACACTCTCTATCACTCTCTGACACTCTCTATCACTCTCTGACACTCTCTGACACTCTCTATCACTCTCTGACACTCTCGATCACTCTCTGACACTCTCTGACACACTCAGACACTCTCGGACACTCACTATCACTCTCTGACACTCTCTGACACTCTCTGACACTCTCAGACACTCACTATCACTCTCTGACACTCTCTGACACTCTCTGACACTCTCTGACACTCTCTAGCACTCTCTGACACTCTCTGACACTCTCTGACACTCTCTGACACTCTCTAGCACTCTCTGACACTCTCAGACACTCCCTGACACTCTCTGAAACTCTCTATCACTCTCTGACACTCTCTGACACTCTCTATCACTCTCTGACACTCTCTATCACTCTCTGACACTCTCTGACACTCTCTGACACTCTCTATCACTCTCTATCACTCTCTGACACTGTCTGACACTCTCTGACACTCTCTATCACTCTCTGACACTCTCTATCACTCTCTATCACTCTCTGACACTCTCAGACACTCTCTGACACTCTCTGACACACTCCGAAACTCTCTGACACTCTCTATCACTCTCTGACACTCTCAGACAGAATCTGACACTCTCTGAAACTCTCTATCACTCTCAGACACTCTCTGACACTCTCTACCACTCTCAGACACTCTCTATCACTCTCAGACACTCTCTGACACTCTCTGACAGTCTCTATCACTCTCTATCACTCTCTGACACTCTCAGACACACTCTGACACTCTCTGACACACTCTGACAATCTCTGACACACTCTATCACTTTCAGACACTCTCTGACACTCTCTGACAATCTCTGAAACTCTCTATCACTCTCTATCACTCTCTGACACTCTCTGACACTCTCTGACACTCTCTGACACTCTCTGAAACTCTCTATCACTCTCTATCGCTCTCTGACACTCTCTATCACTCTCTGACACTCTTTGAAAATCTCTATCACTCATTATCACTCATTATCACTCTCTGACACTCTCTGACACTCTCTATCACTCTCTATCACTCTCTGACACTCTCTATCACTCTCTGACACTCTCTATCACTCTCTGACACTCTCTGAAACTCTCCATCACTCTCTGACACTCTCAGACACTCGCTATCACTCTCTGACACTCTCTGACACTCTCAGACACTCTCTGACACTCTCTGACACACTCTGAAACTCTCTGACACTCTCTATCACTCGCTATCACTCTCTGACACTCTCAGACATAATCTGACACTCTCTGAAACTCTCTATAACTCTCAGACACTCTCTGACACTCTCTATCACTCTCAGACACTCTCTGACACTCTCAGACACTCTCTGACACTCTCTGACACACTCTGAAACTCTCTGACACTCTCTATCACTCTCTATCACTCTCTGACACTCTCAGACATAATATGACACTCTCTGAAACTCTCTATAACTCTCAGACACTCTCTGACACTCTCTGACACTCTCTATCACTCTCAGACACTCTCTGACACTCTCTGACACTCTCTGACACTGTCTGACACTCTCTGACACTCTCTGACACTCTCTATCACTCTCTGACACTGTCTGACACTCTCTGACACTCTCTATCACTCTCTATCACTCTCTATCACTCTCTATCACTCTCTGACACTCTCAGACACTCTCAGACACTCTCTGACACTCTCAGACACTCTCTGACACTCTCTGACAGTATCTGACACTCTCAGACACTCACTATCACTCTCTGACACTGTCTGACACTCTCTGACACTCTCTATCACTCTCTGACACTGTCTGACACTCTCTGACAATCTCTATCACTCTCTATCACTCTCTGACACTCTCAGACACTATCAGAGACTCTCAGAGACTCTCTGACACTCTCTATCACTCTCTGACACTCTCAGACACTCTCTGACACTCTCAGACACTCTCTGACACTCTCTATCACTCTCTGACACTCTCTGACACTCTATAACTCTCTATCCCTCTCTAACACTCTCTGACACTCTATCACTCTCTATCACTCTCTGACACTCTCAGACACTCTCTGACACTCTCAGACACTCTCTGACACTCTCTGACACTCTCTATCACTCTCAGACACTCTCTGACACTCTCTGACACTCTCTATCACTCTCAGACACTCACTATCACTCTCTGACACTCTCTGACACTCTCTATCACTCTCTATCACTCTCTGACACTCTCTGACACTCTCTATCACTCTCTGACACTCTCTATCACTCTCTGACACTCTCTGACACTCTCTATAACTCTCAGACACTCTCTGACACTCTCTATCACTCTCAGACACTCTCTGACACTCTCAGACACTCTCTGACACTCTCTGACACACTCTGAAACTCTCTGACACTCTCTATCACTCTCTATCACTCTCTGACACTCTCAGACATAATATGACACTCTCTGAAACTCTCTATAACTCTCAGACACTCTCTGACACTCTCTGACACTCTCTATCACTCTCAGACACTCTCTGACACTCTCTGACACTCTCTGACACTGTCTGACACTCTCTGACACTCTCTGACACTCTCTATCACTCTCTGACACTGTCTGACACTCTCTGACACTCTCTATCACTCTCTATCACTCTCTATCACTCTCTATCACTCTCTGACACTCTCAGACACTCTCAGACACTCTCTGACACTCTCAGACACTCTCTGACACTCTCTGACAGTATCTGACACTCTCAGACACTCACTATCACTCTCTGACACTGTCTGACACTCTCTGACACTCTCTATCACTCTCTGACACTGTCTGACACTCTCTGACAATCTCTATCACTCTCTATCACTCTCTGACACTCTCAGACACTATCAGAGACTCTCAGAGACTCTCTGACACTCTCTATCACTCTCTGACACTCTCAGACACTCTCTGACACTCTCAGACACTCTCTGACACTCTCTATCACTCTCTGACACTCTCTGACACTCTATAACTCTCTATCCCTCTCTAACACTCTCTGACACTCTATCACTCTCTATCACTCTCTGACACTCTCAGACACTCTCTGACACTCTCAGACACTCTCTGACACTCTCTGACACTCTCTATCACTCTCAGACACTCTCTGACACTCTCTGACACTCTCTATCACTCTCAGACACTCACTATCACTCTCTGACACTCTCTGACACTCTCTATCACTCTCTATCACTCTCTGACACTCTCTGACACTCTCTATCACTCTCTGACACTCTCTATCACTCTCTGACACTCTCTGACACTCACTATCACTATCTGACACTCTCGGACACTCTCTGACACTCTCTATCACTCTCTATCACTCTCTATCACTCTCTGACACTCTCTGACACTCTCTGAAACTCTCTATCACTCTCTATCGCTCTCTGACACTCTCTATCACTCTCTGACACTCTCTGAAACTCTCTATCACTCTCTATCACTCTCTGACACTCTCAGACACTCTCAGAGACTCTCAGAGACTCTCAGACACTCTCTGACACTCTCAGACAATCACTATCACTCTCTGACACTGTCTGACACTCTCTGACACTCTCTATCACTCTCTTACACTCTCTGACACTCTATAACTCTCTATCACTCTCTGACACTCTCTGACACTCTCAGACACTCTCTGACACTCTCTGAAACTCTCTATCACTCTCTATCACTCTCTGACACTCTCTGACACTCTCTATCACTCTCAGACACTCACTATCACTCTCTGACACTGTCTGACACTCTCTGACACTCTCTATCACTCTCTGACACTCTATAACTCTCTATCACTCTCTGACACTCTCTGACACTCTATCACTCTCTATCACTCTCTGACACTCTCAGACACTCTCTGACACTCTCTGACACTCTCAGACACTCTCTGACACTCTCTGAAACTCGATATCACTCTCTATCACTCTCTGACACTCTCTGACTCTCTCTATCACTCTCAGACACTCACTGACACTCTCTATCACTCTCTGACACTCTCTATCACTCTCTGACACTCTCAGACACTCTCAGACACTCACTATCACTATCTGACACTCTCTGACGCTCTCTGACACTCTCTGACACTCTCTGACACTCTCTAGCACTCTCTATCACTCTCTGACACTCTCTGACACTCTCTATCACTCTCTGACACTCTCTATCACTCTCTGACACTCTCAGACACTCTCAGACACTCACTATCACTATCTGACACTCTCTGACGCTCTCTATCACTCTCTATCACTCTCTGACACTCTCAGACACACTCTGACACTCTCTATCACTCTCTATCACTCTCTGACATTCTCTATCTCTCTCTGACACTCTCTGACACTCTCTGAAACTCTCTATCACTCTCTATCGCTCTCTGACACTCTCTATCACTCTCTGACACTCTCTGAAACTCTCTATCACTCACTATCTCTCTCTGACACTCTCTGACACTCTCTGACACTCTCTGACACTCTCTATCACTCTCCATCACTCTCTGACACTCTCTATCACTCTCTGACACTCTCTGAAACTCTCTGAAACTCTCTCTCACTCTCTGACACTCTCAGACACTCGCTATCACTCTCTGACACTCTCTGACACTCTCTGACACTCTCTATCACTCTCTATCACTCTCTGACACTGTCTGACACTCTCTGACACTCTCTATCACTCTCTGACACTCTCTGACACTCTCTGAAACTCTCTATCACTCTCTATCACTCTCTGACACTGTCTGACACTCTCTGACACTCTCTATCACTCTCTGACACTCTCTGACACTCTCTATCACTCTCTATCACTCTCTGACACTCTCAGACACTCTCTGACACTCTCTGACACACTCTGAAACTCTCTGACACTCTCTATCACTCTCTGACACTCTCAGACATAATCTGACACTCTCTGAAACTCTCTATCACTCTCAGACACTCTCTGACACTCTCTATCACTCTCAGACACTCTCTCTCACTCTCAGACACTCTCTGACACTCTCTGACACTATCTATCACTCTCTATCACTCTCTGACACTCTCAGACACACTCTGACACTCTCTGAGACACTCTGACAATCTCTGACACACTCTATCACTTTCAGACACTCTCTGACACTCTCTGACAATCTCTGAAACTCTCTGTCACTCTCTATCACTCTCTGACACTCTCTGACACTCTCTGACACTCTCTGAAACTCTCTATCACTCTCTATCGCTCTCTGACACTCTCTATCACTCTCTGACACTCTCTCAAACTCTCTATCACTCACTATCACTCTCTGACACTCTCTGACACTCTCTGACACTCTCTATCACTCTCTGACACTCTCTGAAACTCTCTATCACTCACTATCTCTCTCTGACACTCTCTGACACTCTCTGACACTCTCTGACACTCTCTATCACTCTCCATCACTCTCTGACACTCTCTATCACTCTCTGACACTCTCTCAAACTCTCTATCACTCTCTATCACTCTCTGACACTCTCTATCACTCTCTGACACTCTCTATCACTCTCTGACACTCTCTGAAACTCTCTGAAACTCTCTATCACTCTTTGACACTCTCAGACACTCGCTATCACTCTCTGACACTCTCTGACACTCTCAGACACTCTCTGACACTCTCTGACACACTCTGAAACTCTCTGACACTCTCTATCACTCGCTATCACTCTCTGACACTCTCAGACATAATCTGACACTCTCTGAAACTCTCTATAACTCTCAGACACTCTCTGACACTCTCTATCACTCTCAGACACTCTCTGACACTCTCAGACACTCTCTAACACTCTCTGACACACTCTGAAACTCTCTGACACTCTCTATCACTCTCTATCACTCTCTGACACTCTCAGACATAATATGACACTCTCTGGAACTCTCTATAACTCTCAGACACTCTCTGACACTCTCTGACACTCTCTATCACTCTCAGACACTCTCTGACACTCTCTGACACTCTCTGACACTCTCTGACACTGTCTGACACTCTCTGCAACTCTCTGACACTCTCTATCACTCTCTGACACTGTCTGACACTCTCTGACACTCTCTATCACTCTCTATCACTCTCTATCACTCTCTATCACTCTCTGACACTCTCAGACACTCTCTGACACTCTCAGACACTCTCTGACACTCTCTGACAGTATCTGACACTCTCAGACACTCACTATCACTCTCTGACACTGTCTGACACTCTCTGACACTCTCTATCACTCTCTGACACTGTCTGACACTCTCTGACACTCTCTATCACTCTCTGACACTCTCAGACACTCTCAGAGACTCTCAGAGACTCTCTGACACTCTCTATCACTCTCTGACACTCTCAGACACTCTCTGACACTCTCAGACAATCACTGTCACTCTCTGACACTGTCTGACACTCTCTGACACTCTCTATCACTCTCTGACACTCTCTGACACTCTATAACTCTCTATCCCTCTCTGACACTCTCTGACACTCTATCACTCTCTATCACTCTCTGACACTCTCAGACACTCTCTGACACTCTCAGACACACTCTGACACTCTCTGACACTCTCTATCACTCTCAGACACTCTCTGACACTCTCTGACACTCTCTATCACTCTCAGACACTCACTATCACTCTCTGACACTCTCTGACACTCTCTGACACTCTCTAGCACTCTCTAGCACTCTCTATCACTCTCTGACACTCTCTGACACTCACTATCACTCTCTGACCCTCTCTGACACTCTCTGACACTCTCTATCACTCTCTGACACTCTCTGACACTCTCTGACACTCTCTGACACTCACTATCACTCTCTGACACTCTCTGACACTCTCTGACACTCTCTAGCACTCTCTATCACTGTCTATCACTCGCTGACAATCTCTGACACTCTCTATCACTCTCAGACACTCACTATCACTCTCTGACACTCTCTGACACTCTCTGACACTCTCTAGCACTCTCTAGCACTCTCTATCACTCTCTGACACTCTCTGACACTCTCTAGCACTCTCTAGCACTCTCTGGCACTCTCTGACACTCTCTGACACTCACTATCACTCTCTGACACTCTCTGACACTCTCTGACACTCTCTAGCACTCTCTATCACTCTCTGACACTCTCAGACACTCACTATCACTCTCTGACACTCTCTGACACTATCTAGCACTCTCTGACACACTCAGACACTCTCAGACACTCACTATCACTCTCTGACACTCTCTGACACTCTCTAGCACTCTCTGACACTCTCAGACACTCTCAGACACTCTCTATCACTCTCTGACACTCTCAGACACTCGCTGACACTCTCTAGCACTCTCTGACACTCTCAGACACTCTCTGACACTCTCTATCACTCTCTGACACTCTCAGACACTCTCTGACACTATTTGAAACTCTCTATCACTCTCTATCACTCTCTGACACTCTCTGACACTCTCTATCACTCTCTGACACTCTCTATCACTCTCTGACACTCTCTGACACTCACTATCACTATCTGACACTCTCGGACACTCTCTGACACTCTCTATCACTCTCTATCACTCTCGATCACTCTCTGACACTCTCTGACACTCTCTGACACTCTCTGAAACTCTCTATCACTCTCTATCGCTCTCTGACACTCTCTATCACTCTCTGACACTCTCTGAAACTCTCTATCACTCTCTATCACTCTCTGACACTCTCAGACACTCTCAGAGACTCTCAGAGACTCTCAGACACTCTCTGACACTCTCAGACAATCACTATCACTCTCTGACACTGTCTGACACTCTCTGACACTCTCTATCACTCTCTTACACTCTCTGACACTCTATAACTCTCTATCACTCTCTGACACTCTCTGACACTCTATCACTCTCTATCACTCTCTGACACTCTCTGACACTCTCAGACACTCTCTGACACTCTCTGAAACTCTCTATCACTCTCTATCACTCTCTGACACTCTCTGACACTCTCTATCACTCTCAGACACTCACTATCACTCTCTGACACTGTCTGACACTCTCTGACACTCTCTATCACTCTCTGACACTCTATAACTCTCTATAACTCTCTGACACTCTCTGACACTCTATCACTCTCATCACTCTCTGACACTCTCAGACACTCTCTGACACTCTCTGACACTCTCAGACACTCTCTGACACTCTCTGAAACTCGATATCACTCTCTATCACTGTCTGACACTCTCTGACTCTCTCTATCACTCTCAGACACTCACTATCACTCTCTGACACTCTCTGACACTCTATGACACTCTCTAGCACTCTCTAGCACTCTCTGACACTCTCTGACACTCTCTGACACTCACTATCACTCTCTGACCCTCTCTGACACTCTCTATCACTCTCTGACACTCTCTGACACTCTCTGACACTCACTATCACTCTCTGGCACTCTCTGACACTCTCTGACACTCACTATCACTCTCTGACACTCTCTGACACTCTCTGACACTCTCTGACACTCTCTAGCACTCTCTATCATTCTCTGACACTCTCAGACACTCACTATCACTCTCTGACACTCTCTGACACTATCTAGCACTCTCTGACACTCTCAGACACTCTCAGACACTCACTATCACTCTCTGACACTCTCTGACACTCTCTAACACTCTCTGACACTCTCAGACACTCTCAGACACTCTCTATCACTCTTTGACACTCTCAGACACTCGCTGACACTCTCTAGCACTCTCTGACACTCTCAGACACTCTCTGACTCTCTCTATCACTCTCTGACACTCTCAAACACTCTCTGACACTGTTTGAAACTCTCTATCACTCTCTATCACTCTCTGACACTCTCTGACACTCTCTATCACTCTCTGACACTCTCTATCACTCTCTGACACTCTCTGACACTCACTATCACTATCTGACACTCTCGGACACTCTCTGACACTCTCTATCACTCTCTATCACTCTCTATCACTCTCTGACACTCTCTGACACTCTCTGAAACTCTCTATCACTCTCTATCGCTCTCTGACACTCTCTATCACTCTCTGACACTCTCTGAAACTCTCTATCACTCTCTATCACTCTCTGACACTCTCAGACACTCTCAGAGACTCTCAGAGACTCTCAGACACTCTCTGACACTCTCAGACAATCACTATCACTCTCTGACACTGTCTGACACTCTCTGACACTCTCTATCACTCTCTTACACTCTCTGACACTCTATAACTCTCTATCACTCTCTGACACTCTCTGACACTCTCAGACACTCTCTGACACTCTCTGAAACTCTCTATCACTCTCTATCACTCTCTGACACTCTCTGACACTCTCTATCACTCTCAGACACTCACTATCACTCTCTGACACTGTCTGACACTCTCTGACACTCTCTATCACTCTCTGACACTCTATAACTCTCTATCACTCTCTGACACTCTCTGACACTCTATCACTCTCTATCACTCTCTGACACTCTCAGACACTCTCTGACACTCTCTGACACTCTCAGACACTCTCTGACACTCTCTGAAACTCGATATCACTCTCTATCACTCTCTGACACTCTCTGACTCTCTCTATCACTCTCAGACACTCACTATCACTCTCTGACACTCTCTGACACTCTATGACACTCTCTAGCACTCTCTAGCACTCTCTGACACTCTCTGACACTCTCTGACACTCACTATCACTCTCTGACCCTCTCTGACACTCTCTGACACTCTCTATCACTCTCTGACACTCTCTGACACTCTCTGACACTCACTATCACTCTCTGACACTCTCTGACACTCTCTGACACTCTCTAGCACTCTCTATCACTCTCTGACACTCTCTGACACTCTCTATCACTCTCAGACACTCACTATCACTCTCTGACGCTCTCTGACACTCTCTGACAATCTCTGACACTCTCTGACACTCTCTAGCACTTTCTCGCACTCTCTATCACTCTCTGACACTCTCTGACACTCTCGGACACTCACTATCACTCTCTGACACTCTCTGACACTCTCTAGCACTCTCTATCACTCTCTGACACTCTCTGACACTCTCAGACACTCACTGTCACTCTCTGACACTCTCTGACACTCTCTGACACTCTCTAGCACTCTCTGACACTCTCAGACACTCCCTGACAGTCTCTGAAACTCTCTATCACTCTCTATCACTCTCTGACACTCTCTGACACACTCTATCACTCTCTGACACTCTCTGACACTCTCTGACACTCTCTAGCACTCTCTGACACTCTCAGACACTCCCTGACACTCTCTGAAACTCTCTATCACTCTCTATCACTCTCTGACACTCTCTGACACTCTCTATCACTCTCTGACACTCTCTATCACTCTCTGACACTCTCAGACACTCTCTGACACTCTCTGACACTCTCAGACACTCACTATCTCTCTCTGACACTCTCTAGCACTCCCTGACACTTTCAGACACTCCCTGACACTCTCTGAAACTCTCTATCACTCTCTATCACTCTCTGACACTCTCTGACACTCTCTATCACTCTCTGACACTCTCGATCACTCTCAGACACTCTCAGACACTCTCTGACACTCTCTGACACTCTCTGACACTCTCAGACACTCTCTGACACTCTCTGACACTCTCTAGCACTCTCTGACACTCTCAGACACTCCCTGACAGTCTCTGAAACTCTCTATCACTCTCTATCACTCTCTGACACTCTCTGACACTCTCTATCACTCTCTGACACTCTCTGACACTCTCTGACACTCTCTAGCACTCTCTGACACTCTCAGACACTCCCTGACACTCTCTGAAACTCTCTATCACTCTCTATCACTCTCTGACACTCTCTGACACTCTCTATCACTCTCTGACGCTCTCTATCACTCTCTGACACTCTCTATCACTCTCTGACACTCTCTGACACTCTCTGACACTCTCAGACACTCACTATCACTCTCTGACACTCTCTAGCACTCCCTGACACTTTCAGACACTCCCTGACACTCTCTGAAACTCTCTATCACTCTCTATCACTCTCTGACACTCTCTGACACTCTCTATCACTCTCTGACACTCCCGATCACTCTCAGACACTCTCAGACACTCTCTGACACTCTCTGACACTCTCAGACACTCACTATCACTATCTGACACTCTCTGACACTCTCTGACACTCTCTATCACTCTCTGACACTCTCTGACACACTCTGACACTCTCTGACACACTCTGACAATCTCTGTCACTCTCTATCACTCTCTGACACTCTCTGACACTCTATCACTCTCTATCACTCTCTGACACTCTCTGACACTCTCAGACACTCTCTGACACTCTCAGACACTCCCTGACACTCTCTGAAACTCTCTATCACTCTCTGACACGCTCAGACACTCCCTGACACTTTCAGACACTCCCTGACACTCTCTGAAACTCTCTATCACTCTCTATCACTCTCTGACACTCTCTGACACTCTCTATCACTCTCTGACACTCTCGATCACTCTCTGACACTCTCAGACACTCTCTGACACTCTCTGACACTCTCAGACACTCACTATCACTATCTGACACTCTCTGACACTCTCTGACACTCTCTATCACTCTCTGACCCTCTCTGACACTCTCTGACACTCTCTATCACTCTCTGACACTCTCTGACACTCTCTGACACTCACTATCACTCTCTGGCACTCTCTGACACTCTCTGACACTCACTATCACTCTCTGACACTCTCTGACACTCTCTGACACTCTCTGACACTCTCTAGCACTCTCTATCACTCTCAGACACTCTCAGACACTCACTATCACTATCTGACACTCTCTGACACTCTCTGACACTCTCTATCACTCTCTGACCCTCTCTGACACTCTCTGACACTCTCTATCACTCTCTGACACTCTCTGACACTCTCTGACACTCACTATCACTCTCTGGCACTCTCTGACACTCTCTGACACTCACTATCACTCTCTGACACTCTCTGACACTCTCTGACACTCTCTGACACTCTCTAGCACTCTCTATCACTCTCAGACACTCTCAGACACTCACTATCACTCTCTGACACTCTCTGACACTATCTAGCACTCTCTGACACTCTCAGACACTCTCAGACACTCACTATCACTCTCTGACACTCTCTGACACTCTCTGACACTCTCTAGCACTCTCTGACACTCTCAGACACTATCAGACACTCTCTATCACTCTCTGACGCTCTCTGACACTCTCTATCACTCTCTGACCCTCTCTGACACTCTCTGACACTCTCTATCACTCTCTGACACTCTCTGACACTCTCTGACACTCACTATCACTCTCTGGCACTCTCTGACACTCTCTGACACTCACTATCACTCTCTGACACTCTCTGACACTCTCTGACACTCTCTGACACTCTCTAGCACTCTCTATCACTCTCTGACACTCTCAGACACTCACTATCACTCTCTGACACTCTCTGACACTCTCTAGCACTCTCTGACACTCTCAGACACTCTCAGACACTCTCTATCACTCTCTGACACTCTCAGACACTCGCTGACACTCTCTAGCACTCTCTGACACTCTCAGACACTCTCTGACACTCACTATCACTCTCTGGCACTCTCTGACACTCTCTGACACTCACTATCACTCTCTGACACTCTCTGACACTCTCTGACACTCTCTGACACTCTCTAGCACTCTCTATCACTCTCTGACACTCTCAGACACTCACTATCACTCTCTGACACTCTCTGACACTATCTAGCACTCTCTGACACTCTCAGACACTCTCAGACACTCACTATCACTCTCTGACACTCTCTGACACTCTCTGACACTCTCTAGCACTCTCTGACACTCTCAGACACTCTCAGACACTCTCTATCACTCTCTGACACTCTCAGACACTCGCTGACACTCTCTAGCACTCTCTGACACTCTCAGACACTCTCTGACACTCTCTATCACTCTCTGACACTCTCAGACACTCTCTGACACTCTTTGAAACTCTCTATCACTCTCTATCACTCTCTGACACTCTCTGACACTCTCTATCACTCTCTGACACTCTCTATCACTCTCTGACACTCTCTGACACTCACTATCACTATCTGACACTCTCGGACACTCTCTGACACTCTCTATCACTCTCTATCACTCTCTATCACTCTCTATCACTCTCTGACACTCTCTGACACTCTCTGACACTCACTATCACTCTCTGGCACTCTCTGACACTCTCTGACACTCACTATCACTCTCTGACACTCTCTGACACTCTCTGACACTCTCTGACACTCTCTAGCACTCTCTATCACTCTCTGACACTCTCAGACACTCACTATCACTCTCTGACACTCTCAGACACTCACTATCACTCTCTGACACTCTCTGACACTATCTAGCACTCTCTGACACTCTCAGACACTCTCAGACACTCACTATCACTCTCTGACACTCTCTGACACTCTCTGACACTCTCTAGCACTCTCTGACACTCTCAGACACTCTCAGACACTCTCTATCACTCTCTGACACTCTCAGACACTCGCTGACACTCTCTAGCACCCTCTGACACTCTCAGACACTCTCTGACACTCTCTATCACTCTCTATCACTCTCTGACACTCTCTGACACTCTCTATCACTCTCTGACACTCTCTATCACTCTCTGACACTCTCTGACACTCACTATCACTATCTGACACTCTCGGACACTCTCTGACACTCTCTATCACTCTCTATCACTCTCTATCACTCTCTGACACTCTCTGACACTCTCTGACACTCTCTGAAACTCTCTATCACTCTCTATCGCTCTCTGACACTCTCTATCACTCTCTGACACTCTCTGAAACTCTCTATCACTCTCTATCACTCTCTGACACTCTCAGACACTCTCAGAGACTCTCAGAGACTCTCAGACATTCTCTGACACTCTCAGACAATCACTATCACTCTCTGACACTGTCTGACACTCTCTGACACTCTCTATCACTCTCTTACACTCTCTGACACTCTATAACTCTCTATCACTCTCTGACACTCTCTGACACTCTATCACTCTCTATCACTCTCTGACACTCTCTGACACTCTCAGACACTCTCTGACACTCTCTGACACTCTCTGAAACTCTCTATCACTCTCTATCACTCTCTGACACTCTCTGACACTCTCTATCACTCTCAGACACTCACTATCACTCTCTGACACTGTCTGACACTCTCTGACACTCTCTATCACTCTCTGACACTCTATAACTCTCTATCACTCTCTGACACTCTATCACTCTCTATCACTCTCTGACACTCTCAGACACTCTCTGACACTCTCTGACACTCTCAGACACTCTCTGACACTCTCTGAAACTCGATATCACTCTCTATCACTCTCTGACACTCTCTGACTCTCTCTATCACTCTCAGACACTCACTATCACTCTCTGACACTCTCTGACACTCTATGACACTCTCTAGCACTCTCTAGCACTCTCTAGCACTCTCTGACACTCTCTGACACTCTCTGACACTCACTATCACTCTCTGACCCTCTCTGACACTCTCTGACACTCTCTATCACTCTCTGACACTCTCTGACACTCTCTGACACTCACTATCACTCTCTGACACTCTCTGACACTCTCTGACACTCTCTAGCACTCTCTATCACTCTCTGACACTCTCTGACACTCTCTATCACTCTCAGACACTCACTATCACTCTCTGACGCTCTCTGACACTCTCTGACAATCTCTGACACTCTCTGACACTCTCTAGCGCTTTCTAGCACTCTCTATCACTCTCTGACACTCTCTGACACTCTCGGACACTCACTATCACTCTCTGACACTCTCTGACACTCTCTAGCACTCTCTATCACTCTCTGACACTCTCTGACACTCTCAGACACTCACTATCACTCTCTGACACTCTCTGACACTCTCTGACACTCTCTAGCACTCTCTGACACTCTCAGACACTCCCTGACACTCTCTGAAACTCTCTATCACTCTCTATCACTCTCTGACACTCTCTGACACTCTCTATCACTCTCTGACACTCTCTGACACTCTCTGACACTCTCTAGCACTCTCTGACACTCTCAGACACTCCCTGACACTCTCTGAAACTCTCTATCACTCTCTATCACTCTCTGACACTCTCTGACACTCTCTATCACTCTCTGACACTCTCTATCACTCTCTGACACTCTCTATCACTCTCTGACACTCTCAGACACTCTCTGACACTCTCTCACACTCTCAGACACTCACTATCACTCTCTGACACTCTCTAGCACTCCCTGACACTTTCAGACACTCCCTGACACTCTCTGAAACTCTCTATCACTCTCTATCACTCTCTGACACTCTCTGACACTCTCTATCACTCTCTGACACTCTCGATCACTCTCTGACACTCTCAGACACTCTCTGACACTCTCTGACACTCTCAGACACTCACTATCACTATCTGACACTCTCAGACACTCACTATCACTATCTGACACTCTCTGACACTCTCTGACACTCTCTATCACTCTCTATCACTCTCTGACACTCTCAGACACACTCTGACACTCTCTGACACACTCTGACAATCTCTGTCACTCTCTATCACTCTCTGACACTCTCTGACACTCTATAACTGTCTATCACTCTCTGACACTCTCTGACACTCTATCACTCTCTATCACTCTCTGACACTCTCTGACACTCTCAGACACTCTCTGACACTCTCAGACACTCCCTGGCACTCTCTGAAACTCTCTATCACTCTCTGACACGCTCAGACACTCCCTGACACTTTCAGACACTCCCTGACACTCTCTGAAACTCTCTATCACTCTCTATCACTCTCTGACACTCTCTGACACTCTCTATCACTCTCTGACACTCTCGATCACTCTCTGACACTCTCTGACACTCTCTGAGACTCTCAGACACTCACTATCACTATCTGACACTCTCAGACACTCCCTGACACTCTCTGAAACTCTCTATCACTCTCTATCACTCTCTATCACTCTCTGACACTCTCTGAAACTCTCTATCACTCTCTATCACTCTCTATCACTCTCTGACACTCTCTGACACTCTCTATCACTCTCTGACACTCTCGATCACTCTCTGACACTCTCTGACACACTCAGACACTCTCGGACACTCACTATCACTCTCTGACACTCTCTGACACTCTCTAGCACTCTCTATCACTCTCTGACACTCTCTGACACTCTCAGACACTCACTATCACTCTCTGACACTCTCTGACACTCTCTGACACTCTCTAGCATTCCCTGACACTCTCAGACACTCCCTGACACTCTCTGAAACTCTCTATCACTCTCTGACACTCTCTGACACTCTCTGACACTCTCTATCACTCTCTGACACTCTCTATCACTCTCTGACACTCTCTGACACTCTCTATCACTCTATGACACTCTCGATCACTCTCTGACACTCTCTGACACACTCAGACACTCTCGGACACTCACTATCACTCTCTGACACTCTCTGACACTCTCTGACACTCTCTAGCACTCTCTATCACTCTCTGACACTCTCTGACACTCACTATCACTCTCTGACACTCTCTGACAATCTCTGACACTCTCTAGCACTCTCTGACACTCTCAGACACTCCCTGACACTCTCTGAAACTCTCTATCACTCTCTGACACTCTCTGACACTCTCTATCACTCTCTGACACTCTCTATCACTCTCTGACACTCTCTGACACTCTCTATCACTCTCTATCACTCTCTGACACTCTCTGACACTCTCTGACACTCTCTATCACTCTCTATCACTCTCTGACACTGTCTGACACTCTCTGACACTCTCTATCACTCTCTGACACTCTCTGACACTCTCTATCACTCTCTGACACTCTCGATCACTCTCTGACACTCTCTGACACACTCGGACACTCTCGGACACTCACTATCACTCTCTGACACGCTCTGACACTCTCTGACACTCTCTAGCACTCTCCATCACTCTCTGACACTCTCTGACACTCTCAGACACTCACTATCACTCTCTGACACTCTCTGACACTCTCTGACACTCTCTGACACTCTCTAGCACTCTCTGACACTCTCAGACACTCCCTGACACTCTCTGAAAATCTCTATCACTCTCTGACACTCTCTGACACTCTCTGACACTCTCTGACACTCTCTAGCACTCTCTGACACTCTCAGACACTCCCTGACACTCTCTGAAAATCTCTATCACTCTCTGACACTCTCTGACACTCTCTGACACTCTCTATCACTCTCTGACACTCTCTATCACTCTCTGACACTCTCTGACACTCTCTATCACTCTCTGACACTCTCGATCACTCTCTGACACTCTCTGACACACTCAGACACTCTCGGACACTCACTATCACTCTCTGACACTCTCTGACACTCTGACACTCTCAGACACTCACTATCACTCTCTGACACTCTCTGACACTCTCAGACACTCACTATCACTCTCTGACACTCTCTGACACTCTCTGACACTCTCTGACACTCTCTAGCACTCTCTGACACTCTCTAGCACTCTCTGACACTCTCAGACACTCTCTGACACTCTCTGAAACTCTCTATCACTCTCTGACACTCTCTGACACACTCTGACACACTCAGACACTCTCGGACACTCACTATCACTCTCTGACACTCTCTGACACTCTCTGACACTCTCAGACACTCACTATCACTCTCTGACACTCTCTGACACTCTCAGACACTCACTATCACTCTCTGACACTCTCTGACACTCTCTGACACTCTCTAGCACTCTCTGACACTCTCAGACACTCCCTGACACTCTCTGAAACTCTCTATCACTCTCTGACACTCTCTGACACTCTCTGACACTCTCTGACACTCTCTATCACTCTCTGACACTCTCTATCACTCTCTGACACTCTCTGACACTCTCTATCACTCTCTGACACTCTCGATTACTCTCTGACACTCTCTGACACACTCAGACACTCTCGGACACTCACTATCACTCTCTGACACTCTCTGACACTCTCTGACACTCTCAGACACTCACTATCACTCTCTGACACTCTCTGACACTCTCTGACACTCTCTGACACTCTCTAGCACTCTCTGACACTCTCTGACACTCTCTGACACTCTCTGACACTCTCTAGCACTCTCTGACACTCTCAGACACTCCCTGACACTCTCTGAAACTCTCTATCACTCTCTGACACTCTCTGACACTCTCTATCACTCTCTGACACTCTCTATCACTCTCTGACACTCTCTGACACTCTCTGACACTCTCTATCACTCTCTATCACTCTCTGACACTGTCTGACACTCTCTGACACTCTCTATCACTCTCTGACACTCTCTATCACTCTCTATCACTCTCTGACACTCTCAGACACTCTCTGACACTCTCTGACACACTCCGAAACTCTCTGACACTCTCTATCACTCTCTGACACTCTCAGACAGAATCTGACACTCTCTGAAACTCTCTATCACTCTCAGACACTCTCTGACACTCTCTATCACTCTCAGACACTCTCTATCACTCTCAGACACTCTCTGACACTCTCTGACAGTCTCTATCACTCTCTATCACTCTCTGACACTCTCAGACACACTCTGACACTCTCTGACACACTCTGACAATCTCTGACACACTCTATCACTTTCAGACACTCTCTGACACTCTCTGACAATCTCTGAAACTCTCTATCACTCTCTATCACTCTCTGACACTCTCTGACACTCTCTGACACTCTCTGACACTCTCTGAAACTCTCTATCACTCTCTATCGCTCTCTGACACTCTCTATCACTCTCTGACACTCTTTGAAAATCTCTATCACTCATTATCACTCATTATCACTCTCTGACACTCTCTGACACTCTCTATCACTCTCTATCACTCTCTGACACTCTCTATCACTCTCTGACACTCTCTATCACTCTCTGACACTCTCTGAAACTCTCCATCACTCTCTGACACTCTCAGACACTCGCTATCACTCTCTGACACTCTCTGACACTCTCAGACACTCTCTGACACTCTCTGACACACTCTGAAACTCTCTGACACTCTCTATCACTCGCTATCACTCTCTGACACTCTCAGACATAATCTGACACTCTCTGAAACTCTCTATAACTCTCAGACACTCTCTGACACTCTCTATCACTCTCAGACACTCTCTGACACTCTCAGACACTCTCTGACACTCTCTGACACACTCTGAAACTCTCTGACACTCTCTATCACTCTCTATCACTCTCTGACACTCTCAGACATAATATGACACTCTCTGAAACTCTCTATAACTCTCAGACACTCTCTGACACTCTCTGACACTCTCTATCACTCTCAGACACTCTCTGACACTCTCTGACACTCTCTGACACTGTCTGACACTCTCTGACACTCTCTGACACTCTCTATCACTCTCTGACACTGTCTGACACTCTCTGACACTCTCTATCACTCTCTATCACTCTCTATCACTCTCTATCACTCTCTGACACTCTCAGACACTCTCAGACACTCTCTGACACTCTCAGACACTCTCTGACACTCTCTGACAGTATCTGACACTCTCAGACACTCACTATCACTCTCTGACACTGTCTGACACTCTCTGACACTCTCTATCACTCTCTGACACTCTCAGACACTCTCTGACACTCTCAGACACTCTCTGACACTCTCTATCACTCTCTGACACTCTCTGACACTCTATAACTCTCTATCCCTCTCTAACACTCTCTGACACTCTATCACTCTCTATCACTCTCTGACTTTCTCAGACACTCTCTGACACTCTCAGACACTCTCTGACACTCTCTGACACTCTCTATCACTCTCAGACACTCTCTGACACTCTCTGACACTCTCTATCACTCTCAGACACTCACTATCACTCTCTGACACTCTCTGACACTCTCTAGCACTCTCTTGCACTCTCTATCACTCTCTGACACTCTCTGACACTCACTATCACTCTCTGACCCTCTCTGACACTCTCTGACACTCTCTATCACTCTCTGACACTCTCTGACACTCTCTGACACTCTCTGACACTCACTATCACTCTCTGACACTCTCTGACACTCTCTGACACTCTCTAGCACTCTCTATCACTCTCTATCACTCGCTGACAATCTCTGACACTCTCTATCACTCTCAGACACTCACTATCACTCTCTGACACTCTCTGACACTCTCTGACACTCTCTGACACTCTCTAGCACTCTCTAGCACTCTCTATCACTCTCTGACACTCTCTGACACTCTCTAGCACTCTCTAGCACTCTCTGGCACTCTCTGACACTCTCTGACACTCACTATCACTCTCTGACACTCTCT
The DNA here is from genome assembly GCF_036365525.1 of Heterodontus francisci. Taxonomy (NCBI): domain Eukaryota; kingdom Metazoa; phylum Chordata; class Chondrichthyes; order Heterodontiformes; family Heterodontidae; genus Heterodontus; species Heterodontus francisci. Next base: position 414,578 of record NW_027141025.1, read on the forward strand.
GACACTCTCTGACACTCTCTGACACTCTCTAGCACTCTCTATCACTCTCTGACACTCTCAGACACTCACTATCAATCTCTGACACTCTCTGACACTATCTAGCACTCTCTGACACTCTCAGACACTCTCAGACACTCACTATCACTCTCTGACACTCTCTGACACTATCTAGCACTCTCTGACACTCTCAGACACTCTCAGACACTCACTATCACTCTCTGACACTCTCAGACACTCACTATCACTCTCTGACACTCTCTGACACTATCTAGCACTCTCTATCACTCTCTGACACTCTCTGACACTCTCTGACACTCTCTATCACTCTCTATCACTCTCTGACACTGTCTGACACTCTCTGACACTCTCTATCACTCTCTGACACTCTCTGACACTCACTATCACTCTCTGACACTCTCTGACACTATCTAGCACTCTCTGACACTCTCAGACACTCTCAGACACTCACTATCACTCTCTGACACTCTCTGACACTCACTATCACTCTCTGACACTCTCTGACACTATCTAGCACTCTCTATCACTCTCTGACACTCTCTGACACTCTCTGACACTCTCTATCACTCTCTATCACTCTCTGACACTGTCTGACACTCTCTGACACTCTCTATCACTCTCTGACACTCTCTGACACTCTCTATCACTCTCTATCACTCTCTGACACTCTCAGACACTCTCTGACACTCTCTGACACACTCTGAAACTCTCTGACACTCTCTATCACTCTCTGACACTCTCAGACAGAATCTGACACTCTCTGAAACTCTCTATCACTCTCAGACACTCTCTGACACTCTCTATCACTCTCAGACACTCTCTATCACTCTCAGACACTCTCTGACACTCTCTGACAGTCTCTATCACTCTATATCACTCTCTGACACTCTCAGACACACTCTGACACTCTCTGACACACTCTGACAATCTCTGACACACTCTATCACTTTCAGACACTCTCTGACACTCTCTGACAATCTCTGAAACTCTCTATCACTCGCTATCACTCTCTGACACTCTCTGACACTCTCTGACACTCTCTGAAACTCTCTATCACTCTCTATCGCTCTCTGACACTCTCTATCACTCTCTGACACTCTCTGAAACTCTCTATCACTCACTATCACTCTCTGACACTCTCTGACACTCTCTATCACTCTCTATCACTCTCTGACACTCTCTATCACTCTCTGACACTCTCTATCACTCTCTGACACTCTCTGAAACTCTCTGAAACTCTCTATTACTCTCTGACACTCTCAGACACTCGCTATCACTCTCTGACACTCTCTGACACTCTCAGACACTCTCTGACACTCTCTGACACACTCTGAAACTCTCTGACACTCTCTATCACTCGCTATCACTCTCTGACACTCTCAGACATAATCTGACACTCTCTGAAACTCTCTATAACTCTCAGACACTCTCTGACACTCTCTATCACTCTCAGACACACTCTGACACTCTCAGACACTCGCTGACACTCTCTGACACACTCTGAAACTCTCTGACACTCTCTATCACTCTCTATCACTCTCTGACACTCTCAGACATAATATGACACTCTCTGAAACTCTCTATAACTCTCAGACACTATCTGACACTCTCTGACACTCTCTATCACTCTCAGACACTCTCTGACACTCTCTGACACTCTCTGACACTGTCTGACACTCTCTGACACTCTCTGACACTCTCTATCACTCTCTGACACTGTCTGACACTCTCTGACACTCTCTATCACTCTCTATCACTCTCTATCACTCTCAGACACTCTCAGACACTCTCTGACACTCTCAGACACTCTCTGACACTCTCTGACAGTATCTGACACTCTCAGACACTCACTATCACTCTCTGACACTGTCTGACACTCTCTGACACTCTCTATCACTCTCTGACACTGTCTGACACTCTCTGACAATCTCTATCACTCTCTATCACTCTCTGACACTCTCAGAGACTCTCAGAGACTCTCAGAGACTCTCTGACACTCTCTATCACTCTCTGACACTCTCAGACACTCTCTGAAACTCTCAGACAATCAATGTCACTCTCTGACACTGTCTGACACTCTCTGACACTCTCTATCACTCTCTGACACTCTCTGACACCCTATAACTCTCTATCCCTCTCTGACACTCTCTGACACTCTATCACTCTCTATCACTCTCAGACACTCTCTGACACTCTCTGACACTCTCTATCACTCTCAGACACTCACTATCACTCTCTGACACTCTCTGACACTCTCTGACACTCTCTGACACTCTCTAGCACTCTCTATCACTCTCTGACACTCTCTGACACTCACTATCACTCTCTGACCCTCTCTGACACTCTCTGACACTCTCTATCACTCTCTGACACTCTCTGACTCTCTCTGACACACTCTGACACTCACTATCACTCTCTGACACTCTCTGACACTCTCTGACACTCTCTAGCACTCTCTATCACTCTCTATCACTCGCTGACAATCTCTGACACTCTCTATCACTCTCAGACACTCACTATCACTCTCTGACACTCTCTGACACTCTCTGATTCTCTCTAGCACTCTCTAGCACTCTCTATCACTCTCTGACACTCTCTGACACTCTCTATCACTCTCAGACACTCTCTATCACTCTCAGACACTCTCTGACACTCTCTGACAGTCTCTATCACTCTCTATCACTCTCTGACACTCTCAGACACACTCTGACACTCTCTGACACACTCTGACAATCTCTGACACACTCTATCACTTTCAGACACTCTCTGACACTCTCTGACAATCTCTGAAACTCTCTATCACTCTCTATCACTCTCTGACACTCTCTGACACTCTCTGACACTCTCTGACACTCTCTGAAACTCTCTATCACTCTCTATCGCTCTCTGACACTCTCTATCACTCTCTGACACTCTTTGAAACTCTCTATCACTCATTATCACTCTCTGACACTCTCTGACACTCTCTATCACTCTCTATCACTCTCAGACATAATATGACACTCTCTGAAACTCTCTATAACTCTCAGACACTCTCTGACACTCTCTATCACTCTCTGACACTCTCAGACATAATATGACACTCTCTGAAACTCTCTATAACTCTCAGACACTCTCTGACACTCTCTGACACTCTCTATCACACTCAGACACTCTCTGACACTCTCTGACACTCTCTGACACTGTCTGACACTCTCTGACACTCTCTGACACTCTCTATCACTCTCTGACACTGTCTGACACTCTCTGACACTCTCTATCACTCTCTATCACTCTCTATCACTCTCTACCACTCTCTGACACTCTCAGACACTCTCAGACACTCTCTGACACTCTCAGACACTCTCTGACACTCTCTGACAGTATCTGACACTCTCAGACACTCACTATCACTCTCTGACACTGTCTGACACTCTCTGACACTCTCTGACACTCTCTGACACTCTATAACTCTCTATCCCTCTCTAACACTCTCTGACACTCTATCACTCTCTAACACTCTCTGACACTCTATCACTCTCTATCACTCTCTGACACTCTCAGACACTCTCTGACACTCTCTGACACTCTCTATCACTCTCAGACACTCTCTGACACACTCTGACACTCTCTATCACTCTCAGACACTCACTATCACTCTCTGACACTCTCTGACACTCTCTGACACTCTATAACTCTCTGTCCCTCTCTAACACTCTCTGACACTCTATCACTCTCTATCACTCTCTGACACTCTCAGACCCTCTCTGACACTCTCAGACACTCTCTGACACTCTCTGACACTCTCTATCACTCTCAGACACTCTCTGACACACTCTGACACTCTCTATCACTCTCAGACACTCACTATCACTCTCTGACACTCTCTGACACCCTCTGACACTCTCTAGCACTCTCTTGCACTCTCTATCACTCTCTGACACTCTCTGACACTCACTATCACTCTCTGACCCTCTCTGACACTCTCTGACACTCTCTATCACTCTCTGACACTCTCTGACACTCTCTGACACTCTCTGACACTCACTATCACTCTCTGACACTCTCTGACACTCTCTGACACTCTCTAGCACTCTCTATCACTCTCTATCACTCGCTGACAATCTCTGACACTCTCTATCACTCTCAGACACTCACTATCACTCTCTGACACTCTCTGACACTCCCTGTCACTCTCTGACACTCTCTAGCACTCTCTAGCACTCTCTATCACTCTCTGACACTCTCTGACACTCTCTAGCACTCTCTAGCACTCTCTGGCACTCTCTGACACTCTCTGACACTCACTATCACTCTCTGACACTCTCTGACACTCTCTGACACTCTCTGACACTCTCTAGCACTCTCTATCACTCTCTGACACTCTCAGACACTCACTATCACTCTCTGACACTCTCTGACACTATCTAGCACTCTCTGACACTCTCTGACACTATCTAGCACTCTCTGACACTCTCAGACACTCTCAGACACTCACTATCACTCTCTGACACTCTCTGACACTATCTAGCACTCTCTATCACTCTCTGACACTCTCTGACACTCTCTGACACTCTCTATCACTCTCTATCACTCTGACACTGTCTGACACTCTCTGACACTCTCTATCACTCTCTGACACTCTCTGACACTCACTATCACTCTCTGACACTCTCTGACACTATCTAGCACTCTCTGACACTCTCAGACACTCTCAGACACTCACTATCACTCTCTGACACTCTCTGACACTCACTATCACTCTCTGACACTCTCTGACACTATCTAGCACTCTCTATCACTCTCTGACACTCTCTGACACTCTCTGACGCTCTCTATCACTCTCTATCACTCTCTGACACTGTCTGACACTCTCTGACACTCTCTATCACTCTCTGACACTCTCTGACACTCTCTATCACTCTCTATCACTCTCTGACACTCTCAGACACTCTCTGACACTCTCTGACACACTCTGAAACTCTCTGACACTCTCTATCACTCTCTGACACTCTCAGACAGAATCTGACACTCTCTGAAACTCTCTATCACTCTCAGACACTCTCTGACACTCTCTATCACTCTCAGACACTCTCTATCACTCTCAGACACTCTCTGACACTCTCTGACAGTCTCTATCACTCTATATCACTCTCTGACACTCTCAGACACACTCTGACACTCTCTGACACACTCTGACACTCTCTGACACTCTCTATCACTCTCAGACACTCTCTATCACTCTCAGACACTCTCTGACACTCTCTGACAGTCTCTATCACTCACTATCACTCTCTGACACTCTCTGACACCCTCTGACACTCTCTAGCACTCTCTTGCACTCTCTATCACTCTCTGACACTCTCTGACACTCACTATCACTCTCTGACCCTCTCTGACACTCTCTGACACTCTCTATCACTCTCTGACACTCTCTGACACTCTCTGACACTCACTATCACTCTCTGACACTCTCTGACACTCTCTGACACTCTCTAGCACTCTCTATCACTCTCTATCACTCGCTGACAATCTCTGACACTCTCTATCACTCTCAGACACTCACTATCACTCTCTGACACTCTCTGACACTCTCTGTCACTCTCTGACACTCTCTAGCACTCTCTAGCACTCTCTATCACTCTCTGACACTCTCTGACACTCTCTAGCACTCTCTAGCACTCTCTGGCACTCTCTGACACTCTCTGACACTCACTATCACTCTCTGACACTCTCTGACACTCTCTGACACTCTCTGACACTCTCTAGCACTCTCTATCACTCTCTGACACTCTCAGACACTCACTATCACTCTCTGACACTCTCTGACACTATCTAGCACTCTCTGACACTCTCTGACACTATCTAGCACTCTCTGACACTCTCAGACACTCTCAGACACTCACTATCACTCTCTGACACTCTCTGACACTATCTAGCACTCTCTATCACTCTCTGACACTCTCTGACACTCTCTGACACTCTCTATCACTCTCTATCACTCTCTGACACTGTCTGACACTCTCTGACACTCTCTATCACTCTCTGACACTCTCTGACACTCACTATCACTCTCTGACACTCTCTGACACTATCTAGCACTCTCTGACACTCTCAGACACTCTCAGACACTCACTATCACTCTCTGACACTCTCTGACACTCACTATCACTCTCTGACACTCTCTGACACTATCTAGCACTCTCTATCACTCTCTGACACTCTCTGACACTCTCTGACACTCTCTATCACTCTCTATCACTCTCTGACACTGTCTGACACTCTCTGACACTCTCTATCACTCTCTGACACTCTCTGACACTCTCTATCACTCTCTATCACTCTCTGACACTCTCAGACACTCTCTGACACTCTCTGACACACTCTGAAACTCTCTGACACTCTCTATCACTCTCTGACACTCTCAGACAGAATCTGACACTCTCTGAAACTCTCTATCACTCTCAGACACTCTCTGACACTCTCTATCACTCTCAGACACTCTCTATCACTCTCAGACACTCTCTGACACTCTCTGACAGTCTCTATCACTCTATATCACTCTCTGACACTCTCAGACACACTCTGACACTCTCTGACACACTCTGACAATCTCTGACACACTCTATCACTTTCAGACACTCTCTGACACTCTCTGACAATCTCTGAAACTCTCTATCACTCTCTATCACTCTCTGACACTCTCTGACACTCTCTGACACTCTCTGACACTCTCTGAAACTCTCTATCACTCACTATCACTCTCTGACACTCTCTGACACTCTCTATCACTCTCTATCACTCTCTGACACTCTCTATCACTCTCTGACACTCTCTGAAACTCTCTATCACTCACTATCACTCTCTGACACTCTCTGACACTCTCTATCACTCTCTATCACTCTCTGACACTCTCTATCACTCTCTGACACTCTCTATCACTCTCTGACACTCTCTGAAACTCTCTGAAACTCTCTATCACTCTCTGACACTCTCAGACACTCGCTATCACTCTCTGACACTCTCTGACACTCTCAGACACTCTCTGACACTCTCTGACACACTCTGAAACTCTATGACACTCTCTATCACTCGCTATCACTCTCTGACACTCTCAGACATAATCTGACACTCTCTGAAACTCTCTATAACTCTCAGACACTCTCTGACACTCTCTATCACTCTCAGACACACTCTGACACTCTCAGACACTCGCTGACACTCTCTGACACACTCTGAAACTCTCTGACACTCTCTATCACTCTCTATCACTCTCTGACACTCTCAGACATAATATGACACTCTCTGAAACTCTCTATAACTCTCAGACACTATCTGACTCTCTCTGACACTCTCTGACACTGTCTGACGCTCTCTGACACTCTCTGACACTCTCTATCACTCTCTGACACTGTCTGACACTCTCTGACACTCTCTATCACTCTCTATCACTCTCTATCACTCTCTGACACTCTCAGACACTCTCTGACACTCTCAGACACTCTCTGACACTCTCTGACAGTATCTGACACTCTCAGACACTCACTATCACTCTCTGACACTGTCTGACACTCTCTGACACTCTCTATCACTCTCTGACACTGTCTGACACTCTCTGACAATCTCTATCACTCTCTATCACTCTCTGACACTCTCAGAGACTCTCAGAGACTCTCAGAGACTCTCTGACACTCTCTATCACTCTCTGACACTCTCAGACACTCTCTGACACTCTCAGACAATCAATGTCACTCTCTGACACTGTCTGACACTCTCTGACACTCTCTATCACTCTCTGACACTCTCTGACACCCTATAACTCTCTATCCCTCTCTGACACTCTCTGACACTCTATCACTCTCTATCACTCTCTGACACTCTCAGACACTCTCTGACACTCTCAGACACTCTCTGACACTCTCTGACACTCTCTGACACTCTCTATCACTCTCAGACACTCTCTGACACTCTCTGACACTGTCTGACGCTCTCTGACACTCTCTGACACTCTCTATCACTCTCTGACACTGTCTGACACTCTCTGACACTCTCTATCACTCTCTATCACTCTCTATCACTCTCTGACACTCTCAGACACTCTCTGACACTCTCAGACACTCTCTGACACTCTCTGACAGTATCTGACACTCTCAGACACTCACTATCACTCTCTGACACTGTCTGACACTCTCTGACACTCTCTATCACTCTCTGACACTGTCTGACACTCTCTGACAATCTCTATCACTCTCTATCACTCTCTGACACTCTCAGAGACTCTCAGAGACTCTCAGAGACTCTCTGACACTCTCTATCACTCTCTGACACTCTCAGACACTCTCTGACACTCTCAGACAATCAATGTCACTCTCTGACACTGTCTGACACTCTCTGACACTCTCTATCACTCTCTGACACTCTCTGACACCCTATAACTCTCTATCCCTCTCTGACACTCTCTGACACTCTATCACTCTCTATCACTCTCTGACACTCTCAGACACTCTCTGACACTCTCAGACACTCTCTGACACTCTCTGACACTCTCTGACACTCTCTATCACTCTCAGACACTCTCTGACACTCTCTGACACTCTCTATCACTCTCAGACACTCACTATCACTCTCTGACACTCTCTGACACTCTCTGACACTCTCTGACACTCTCTAGCACTCTCTATCACTCTCTGACACTCTCTGACACTCTCTGACACTCACTATCACTCTCTGACCCTCTCTGACACTCTCTGACACTCTCTATCACTCTCTGACACTCTCTGACACTCTCTGACACTCTCTGACACTCACTATCACTCTCTGACACTCTCTGACACTCTCTGACACTCTCTAGCACTCTCTATCACTCTCTATCACTCGCTGACAATCTCTGACACTCTCTATCACTCTCAGACACTCACTATCACTCTCTGACACTCTCTGACACTCTCTGACACTCTCTGACACTCTCTAGCACTCTCTAGCACTCTCTAGCACTCTCTGGCACTCTCTGACACTCTCTGACACTCACTATCACTCTCTGACACTCTCTGACACTCTCTGACACTCTCTAGCACTCTCTATCACTCTCTGACACTCTCAGACACTCACTATCACTCTCTGACACTCTCTGACACTATCTAGCACTCTCTGACACTCTCAGACACTCTCAGACACTCTCAGACACTCACTATCACTCTCTGACACTCTCTGACACTCTCTGACACTCTCTAGCACTCTCTGACACTCTCAGACACTCTCAGACACTCTCTATCACTCTCTGACACTCTCAGACACTCGCTGACACTCTCTAGCACTCTCTGACACTCTCAGACACTCTCTGACACTCTCTATCACTCTCTGACACTCTCAGACACTCTCTGACACTCTTTGAAACTCTCTATCACTCTCTATCACTCTCTGACACTCTCTGACACTCTCTATCACTCTCTGACACTCTCTATCACTCTCTGACACTCTCTGACGCTCACTATCACTATCTGACACTCTCGGACACTCTCTGACACTCTCTATCACTCTCTATCACTCTCTATCACTCTCTGACACTCTCTGACACTCTCTGACACTCTCTGAAACTCTCTATCACTCTCTATCGCTCTCTGACACTCTCTATCACTCTCTGACACTCTCTGAAACTCTCTATCACTCTCTATCACTCTCTGACACTCTCAGACACTCTCAGAGACTCTCAGAGACTCTCAGACACTCTCTGACACTCTCAGACAATCACTATCACTGTCTGACACTGTCTGACACTCTCTGACACTCGCTATCACTCTCTTACACTCTCTGACACTCTATAACTCTCTATCACTCTCTGACACTCTCTGACACTCTATCACTCTCTATCACTCTCTGACACTCTCTGACACTCTCAGACACTCTCTGACACTCTCTGAAACTCTCTATCACTCTCTATCACTCTCTGACACTCTATAACTCTCTATCACTCTCTGACACTCTCTGACACTCTATCACTCTCTATCACTCTCTGACACTCTCAGACACTCTCTGACACTCTCTGACACTCTCAGACACTCTCTGACACTCTCTGAAACTCGATATCACTCTCTATCACTCTCTGACACTCTCTGACTCTCTCTATCACTCTCAGACACTCACTATCACTCTCTGACACTCTCTGACACTCTATGACACTCACTAGCACTCTCTAGCACTCTCTAGCACTCTCTGACACTCTCTGACACTCTCTGACACTCACTATCACTCTCTGACCCTCTCTGACACTCTCTGACACTCACTATCACTCTCTGACACTCTCTGACACTCTCTGACACTCACTATCACTCTCTGGCACTCTCTGACACTCTCTGACACTCACTATCACTCTCTGACACTCTCTGACACTCTCTGACACTCTCTGACACTCTCTAGCACTCTCTATCACTCTCTGACACTCTCAGACACTCACTATCACTCTCTGACACTCTCTGACACTATCTAGCCCTCTCTGACACTCTCAGACACTCTCAGACACTCACTATCACTCTCTGACACTCTCTGACACTCTCTGACACTCTCTAGCACTCTCTGACACTCTCAGACACTCTCAGACACTCTCTATCACTCTCTGACACTCTCAGACACTCGCTGACACTCTCTAGTACTCTCTGACACTCTCAGACACTCTCTGACACTCTCTATCACTCTCTGACACTCTCAGACACTCTCTGACACTCTTTGAAACTCTCCATCACTCTCTATCACTCTCTGACACTCTCTGACACTCTCTATCACTCTCTGACACTCTCTATCACTCTCTGACACTCTCTGACACTCACTATCACTATCTGACACTCTCGGACACTCTCGGACACTCTCTGACACTCTCTATCACTCTCTATCACTCTCTATCACTCTCTGACACTCTCTGACACTCTCTGACACTCTCTGAAACTCTCTATCACTCTCTATCGCTCTCTGACACTCTCTATCACTCTCTGACACTCTCTGAAACTCTCTATCACTCTCTATCACTCTCTATCACTCTCTGACACTCTCAGACACTCTCAGAGACTCTCAGAGACTCTCAGACACTCTCTGACACTCTCAGACAATCACTATCACTCTCTGACACTGTCTGACACTCTCTGACACTCTCTATCACTCTCTTACACTCTCTGACACTCTATAACTCTCTATCACTCTCTGACACTCTCTGACACTCTATCACTCTCTATCACTCTCTGACACTCTCTGACACTCTCAGACACTCTCTGACACTCTCTGAAACTCTCTATCACTCTCTATCACTCTCTGACACTCTCTGACACTCTCTATCACTCCCAGACACTCACTATCACTCTCTGACACTGTCTGACACTCTCTGACACTCTCTATCACTCTCTGACACTCTATAACTCTCTATCACTCTCTGACACTCTCTGACACTCTATCACCCTCTATCACTCTCTGACACTCTCAGACACTCTCTGACACTCTCTGACTCTCTCTATCACTCTCAGACACTCACTATCACTCTCTGACACTCTCTGACACTCTATGACACTCTCTACCACTCTCTAGCACTCTCTAGCACTCTCTGACACTCTCTGACACTCTCTGACACTCACTATCACTCTCTGACCCTCTCTGACACTCTCTGACACTCTCTATCACTCTCTGACACTCTCTGACACTCTCTGACACTCACTATCACTCTCTGACACTCTCTGACACTCTCTGACACTCTCTAGCACTCTATATCACTCTCTGACACTCTCTGACACTCTCGGACACTCACTATCACTCTCTGACACTCTCTGACACTCTCTAGCACTCTCTATCACTCTCTGACACTCTCTGACACTCTCAGACACTCACTATCACTCTCTGACACTCTCTGACACTCTCTAGCACTCTCTGACACTCTCAGACACTCCCTGACACTCTCTGAAACTCTCTATCACTCTCTATCACTCTCTGACACTCTCTGACACTCTCTATCACTCTCTGACACTCTCTGACACTCTCTGACACTCTCTAGCACTCTCTGACACTCTCAGACACTCCCTGACACTGTCTGAAACTCTCTATCACTCTCTGACACTCTCTGACACTCTCTATCACTCTCTGACACTCTCTATCACTCTCTGACACTCTCAGACACTCTCTGACACTCTCAGACACTCTCAGACACTCACTATCACTCTCTGACACTCTCTAGCACTCCCTGACACTTTCAGACACTCCCTGACACTCTCTGAAACTCTCTATCACTCTCTGACACTCTCTGACACTCTCTATCACTCTCTGACACTATCGATCACTCTCTGACACTCTCTGACACTCTCTGACACTCTCTGACACTCTCAGACACTCACTATCACTATCTGACACTATATGACACTCTCTGACACTCTCTATCACTCTCTATCACTCTCTGACACTCTCTATCACTCTCTATCACTCTCTGACACTCTCAGACACTCTCAGACAGTCGCTGACACTCTCTAGCACTCTCTGACACTCTCAGACACTCTCTGACACACTCTATCACTCTCTGACACTCTCAGACACTCACTATCACTCTCTGACACTCTCTAGCACTCCCTGACACTTTCAGACACTCCCTGACACTCTCTGAAACTCTCTATCACTCTCTAACACTCTCTGACACTCTCTGACACTCTCTATCACTCTCTGACACTCTCGATCACTCTCTGACACTCTCAGACACTCTCTGACACTCTCTGACACTCTCAGACACTCACTATCACTATCTGACACTCTCTGACACTCTCTGACACTCTCTATCACTCTCTATCACTCTCTGACACTCTCAGACACACTCTGACACTCTCTGACACACTCTGACAATCTCTGTCACTCTCTTTCACTCTCTGACACTCTCTGACACTCTATAACTCTCTATCACTCTCTGACACTCTCTGACACTCTATCACTCTCTATCACTCTCTGACGCTCTCTGACACTCTCAGACACTCTCTGACACTCTCAGACACTCCCTGACACTCTCTGAAACTCTCTATCACTCTCTGACACGCTCAGACACTCCCTGACACTTTCAGACACTCCCTGACACTCTCTGAAACTCTCTATCACTCTCTATCACTCTCTGACACTCTCTGACACTCTCTATCACTCTCTGACACTCTCGATCACTCTCTGACACTCTCAGACACTCGCTGACACTCTCTGAAACTCTCTATCACTCTCTGACACTCTCTGACACTCTCTATCACTCTCTGACACTCTCTATCACTCTCTGACACTCTCAGACACTCTCTGACACTCTCTGACACTCTCAGACACTCACTATCACTCTCTGACACTCTCTGACACTCTCTGACACTCTCTGACACTCTCTAGCACTCTCTGACACTCTCAGACACTCCCTGACACTCTCTATCACTCTCTATCACTCTCTGACACTCTCAGACACTCTCTATCACTCTCTGACACTCTCGAGCACTCTCTGACACTCTCTGACACTCACTATCACTCTCTGACACTCTCTGACACTCTCTGACACTCTCTAGCACACTCTGACACTCTCAGACACTCCCTGACACTCTCTGAAACTCTCTATCACTCTCTGACACTCTCTGACACTCTCTATCACTCTCTGACACTCTCTGACACTCTCTGACACTCTCTGACACTCTCTAGCACTCTCTGACACTCTCAGACACTCCCTGACACTCTCTATCACTCTCTATCACTCTCTGACACTCTCTGACACTCTCTATCACTCTCTGACACTCTCGAGCACTCTCTGACACTCTCTGACACTCACTATCACTCTCTGACACTCTCTGACACTCTCTGACACTCTCTAGCACACTCTGACACTCTCAGACACTCCCTGACACTCTCTGAAACTCTCTATCACTCTCTGACACTCTCTGACACTCTCTATCACTCTCTGACACTCTCTATCACTCTCTGACACTCTCTGACACTCTCTATCACTCTCTGACACTCTCTATCACTCTCTGACACTCTCAGACACTCTCTGACACTCTCTGACACTCTCTGTCACTCTCTGACACTCTCTGACACTCTCTGACACTCTCTGACACTCTCTAGCACTCTCTGACACTCTCAGACACTCCCTGACACTCTCTGAAACTCTCTATCACTCTCTATCACTCTCTGACACTCTCTGACACTCACTATCAATCTCTGACACTCTCGATCACTCTCTGACACTCTCTGACACTCACTATCACTCTCTGACACTCTCTGACACTCTCTGACACTCTCTGACACTCTCTAGCACTCTCTGACACTCTCAGACACTCCCTGACACTCTCTGAAACTCTCTATCACTCTCTGACACTCTCAGACACTCCCTGACACTTTCAGACACTCCCTGACACTCTCTGAAACTCTCTATCACTCTCTATCACTCTCTGACACTCTCTGACACTCTCTGACACTCTCTAGCACTCTCTGACACTCTCTGACACTCTCTGACACTCTCTGACACTCTCTAGCACTCTCTGACACTCTCAGACACTCCCTGACACTCTCTATCACTCTCTATCACTCTCTGACACTCTCGAGCACTCTCTGACACTCTCTGACACTCACTATCACTCTCTGACACTCTCTGACACTCTCTGACACTCTCTAGCACTCTCTGACACTCTCAGACACTCCCTGACACTCTCTGAAACTCTCTATCACTCTCTGACACTCTCTGACACACTCTATCACTCTCTGACACTTTCTATCACTCTCTGACACTCTCAGACACTCTCTGACACTCTCTGACACTCTCTGACACTCTCTGTCACTCTCTGACACTCTCTGACACTCTCTAGCACTCTCTGACACTCTCAGACACTCCCTGACACTCTCTGAAACTCTCTATCACTCTCTATCACTCTCTGACACTCTCTGACACTCACTATCACTCTCTGACACTCTCGATCACTCTCTGACACTCTCTGACACTCACTATCACTCTCTGACACTCTCTGACACTCTCTGACACTCTCTGACACTCTCTAGCACTCTCTGACACTCTCAGACACTCCCTGACACTCTCTGAAACTCTCTATCACTCTCTGACACTCTCAGACACTCCCTGACACTTTCAGACACTCCCTGACACTCTCTGAAACTCTCTATCACTCTCTATCACTCTCTGACACTCTCTGACACTCTCTATCACTCTCTGACACTCTCGATCACTCTCTGACACTCTCAGACACTCTCTGACACTCTCTGACACTCTCAGGCACTCACTATCACTATCTGACACTCTCTGACACTCTCTGACACTCTCTATCACTCTCTATCACTCTCTGACACTCTCAGACACACTCTGACACTCTCTGACACACTCTGACAATCTCTGTCACTCTCTATCACTCTCTGACACTCTCTGAAACTCTATAACTCTCTATCACTCTCTGACACTCTCTGACACTCTATCACTCTCTATCACTCTCTGACACTCTCTGACACTCTCAGACACTCTCTGACACTCTCAGACACTCCCTGACACTCTCTGAAACTCTCTATCACTCTCTGACACGCTCAGACACTCCCTGACACTTTCAGACACTCCCTGACACTCTCTGAAACTCTCTATCACTCTCTATCACTCTCTGACACTCTCTGACACTCTCTATCACTCTCTGACACTCTCGATCACTCTCTGACACTCTCAGACACTCTCTGACACTCTCTGACACTCTCAGGCACTCACTATCACTATCTGACACTCTCTGACACTCTCTGACACTCTCTATCACTCTCTATCACTCTCTGACACTCTCAGACACACTCTGACACTCTCTGAGACACTCTGACAATCTCTGTCACTCTCTATCACTCTCTGACACTCTCTGACACTCTATAACTCTCTATCACTCTCTGACACTCTCTGACACTCTATCACTCTCTATCACTCTCTGACACTCTCTGACACTCTCAGACACTCTCTGACACTCTCAGACACTCCCTGACACTCTCTGAAACTCTCTATCACTCTCTGACACGCTCAGACACTCCCTGACACTTTCAGACACTCCCTGACACTCTCTGAAACTCTCTATCACTCTCTATCACTCTCTGACACTCTCTGACACTCTCTATCACTCTCTGACACTCTCGATCACTCTCTGACACTCTCAGACACTCTCTGACACTCTCTGACACTCTCAGACACTCACTATCACTCTCTGACACTCTCTGACACTCTCTGACACTCTCTATCACTCTCTATCACTCTCTGACACTCTCAGACACACTCTGACACTCTCTGACACACTCTGACAATCTCTGTCACTCTCTATCACTCTCTGACACTCTCTGACACTCTATAACTCTCTATCACTCTCTGACACTCTCTGACACTCTATCACTCTCTATCACTCTCTGAGACTCTCTGACACTCTCAGACACTCTCTGACACTCTCAGACACTCTCTGACACTCTCTGAAACTCTCTATCACTCTCTATCACTCTCTGACACTCTCTGACACTCTCTATCACTCTCAGACACTCACTATCACTCTCTAACACTGTCTGACACTCTCTGACACTCTCTGACACTCTCTAGCACTCTCTGACACTCTCAGACACTCCCTGACACTCTCTGAAACTCTCTATCACTCTCTGACACTCTCTGACACTCTCTGACACTCTCTATCACTCTCTATCACTCTCTGACACTCTCAGACACACTCTGACACTCACTGACACACTCTGAAAATCTCTGTCACTCTCTATCACTCTCAGACACTCTCTGACACTCACAATCACTCTCAGACACTCACTATCACTCTCAGACACTCACTATCACTCTCTGACACTCACTATCACTCTCTGACACTCTCTGACACTCTCTGACACTCTCTAGCACTCTCTGACACTCTCAGACACTCCCTGACACTCTCTGAATCTCTCTATCACTCTCTATCACTCTCTGACACTCTCTGACATTCTCTATCACTCTCTGACACTCTCTATCACTCTCTGACACTCTCAGACACACTCTGACACTCTCTGACACACTCTGACAATCTCTGTCACTCTCTATCACTCTCAGACACTCTCTGACACTCACTATCACTCTCAGACACTCACTATCACTCTCTGACACTCTCTGACACTCTCTGACAATCTCTATCACTCTCTATCACTCTCTGACACTGTCTGACACTCTCTGACACTCTCTATCACTCTCTATCACTCTCTGACACTCTCTGACACTCTCTGACACTCTCTGACAATCTCTATCACTCTCGATCACTCTCTGACACCGTCTGACACTCTCTGACACTCTCTATCACTCTCTATCACTCTCTATCACTCTCTGACACTCTCAGACACTCTCTGACACTCTCTGACAATCTCTATCACTCTCTATCACTCTCTGACACTGTCTGACACTCTCTGACACTCTCTATCACTCTCTATCACTCTCTGACACTCTCTGACACTCTCTGACACTCTCTGACAATCTCTATCACTCTCGATCACTCTCTGACACTGTCTGACACTCTCTGACACTCTCTATCACTCTCTATCACTCTCTGACACTCTCAGACACTCTCTGACACTCTCTGACACACTCTGACACTCTCTGACACTCTCAGACACTCTCTGACACTCTCTATCACTCTCTATCACTCTCTGACACTCTCAGACACTCTCTGACACTCTCTGACACACTCTGACACTCTCTGACACTCTCAGACACTCTCTGACACTCTCTATCACTCTCTATCACTCTCTGACACTCTCAGACACTCTCTGACACTCTCTGACACTCTCTGACACTCTCTGACACTCTCAGACACTCTCTGACACTCTCTGACACTGTCTGACACTCTCTGACACTCTCTGACACTCTCTATCACTCTCTATCACTCTCTGACACTCTCTGACACTCTCAGACATAATCTGACACTCACTGAAACTCTCTATCACTCTCAGACACTCTCTGACACTCTCAGACACTCTCTGACACTCTCTGACACTCTCTGACACTCTCTGACACTCTCTAGCACTCTCTGACACTCTCAGACACTCCCTGACACTCTCTGAAACTCTCTATCACTCTCTATCACTCTCTGACACTCTCTGACACTCTCTATCACTCTCTGACACTCTCGATCACTCTCTGACACTCTCAGACACTCTCTGACACTCTCTGACACTCTCAGACACTCACTATCACTATCTGACACTCTCTGACACTCTCTGACACTCTCTGACACTCTCTGACACTCTCTGACACTCTCTATCACTCTCTGACACTCTCAGATACACTCTGACACTCTCTGACACACTCTGACAATCTCTGTCACTCTCTATCACTCTCTGACACTCTCTATCACTCTATAACTCTCTATCACTCTCTGACACTCTCTGACACTCTATCACTCTCTATCACTCTCTGACACTCTCTGACACTCTCAGACACTCTGTGACACTCTCAGACACTCTCTGACTCTCTCTGAAACTCTCTATCACTCTCTATCACTCTCTGACACTCTCTGACACTGTCTATCACTCTCAGACACTCACTATCACTCTCTGACACTGTCTGACACTCTCTGACACTCTCTGACACTCTCTAGCACTCTCTGACACTCTCAGACACTCCCTGACACTCTCTGAAACTCTCTATCACTCTCTATCACTCTCTGACACTCTCTGACAGTCTCTATCACTCTCTGACACTCTCTGACACTCTCTATCACTCTCTGACACTCTCTGACACTCTCTATCACTCTCTGACACTCTCTGACACTCTCTATCACTCTCTGACACTCTCTGACACTCTCTATCACTCTCTGACACTCTCTGACACTCTCTATCACTCTCTGACACTCTCTGACACTCTCAGACACACTCTGACACTCTCTGAAACACTCTGACAATCTATGTCACTCTCTATCACTCTCAGACACTCTCTGACACTCACAATCACTCTCAGACACTCTCTATCACTCTCAGACACTCACTATCACTCTCTGACACTCACTATCACTCTCTGACACTCTCTGACACTCTCTGACACTCTCAGACACTCCCTGACACTCTCTGAAACTCTCTATCACTCTCTATCACTCTCTGACACTCTCTGACATTCTCTATCACTCTCTGACACTCTCTATCACTCTCTGACATTCTCAGACACACTCTGACACTCTCTGACACACTCTGACAATCTCTGTCACTCTCTATCACTCTCCGACACTCTCTGACACTCACTATCACTCTCAGACACTCACTATCACTCTCTGACACTCTCTGACACTCTCTGACAATCTCTATCACTCTCTATCACTCTCTGACACTGTCTGACACTCTCTGACACTCTCTATCACTCTCTATCACTCTCTGACACTCTCTGACACTCTCTGACACTCTCTGACAATCTCTATCACTCTCGATCACTCTCTGACACTGTCTGACACTCTCTGACTTCTCTATCACTCTCTATCACTCTCTATCACTCTCTGACACTCTCAGACACTCTCTGACACTCTCTGACAATCTCTATCACTCTCTATCACTCTCTGACACTGTCTGACACTCTCTGACACTCTCTATCACTCTCTATCACTCTCTGACACTCTCTGACACTCTCTGACACTCTCTGACAATCTCTATCACTCTCGATCACTCTCTGACACTGTCTGACACTCTCTGACACTCTCTATTACTCTCTATCACTCTCTGACACTCTCAGACACTCTCTGACACTCTCTGACACACTCTGAAACTCTCTGTCAGTCTCTGACACTCTCTGACACTCTCTGACACTCTCAGACACTCTCTGACACTCTCTGACACTGTCTGACACTCTCTGACACTCTCTGACACTCTATCACTCTCATTTCCCGGCGGAGCAGCAGGAGAAGGTAGCGACTCTTCGGTGGGTGAGTGAAGGCATCAGGAGCTGTGTTTTGAAAGTAAGTACTTACTGTTTTACTTACTGTTTTCCTTGTCTTTGAGTTTCTTTTGGCGCCGGAGGAACCGGAAGCTGGTCGGCAGCGAGGACTCCTGGGTAGGTATTTTCCTTAAAGGTGCGGAGCTGAGTAAACCCGAGCCACTACACATGTAGTGTCTCCCACCCATCCTCCTCCTCTAACCTAATAATAAGACCCTTTTTACCCTCCTCCTCTAACCAAAAAGGACTGAGCAGGTAAGCTATTTACTGTTTTTGTTAATATCTATAGTTGTACTTAACTAAGGGGTAATTGAATAAAAGAAATGGCAGCCAGTGTAGTGTATTGCTCCTCCTGCAGAATGTTCGAGGTGAGGGGAACCTCCGGTGGCCCTGCCGACTTCACCTGCTGGAAGTGCATCCGTCTCCAGCTCCTATCAGACCGTGTTAGGGAATTGGAGCTGGAGCTGGATGAACTGAGGATCATTCGGGAAGCTGAGGGGTTGATAGATAGAAGCTACACGGAGGTCGTTACTCCACAAATCAAAGGCAGCTGGGTAACAGTTAGAGGTGGGAAGAGGTCAGTGCAGGGATCTCCTGTGGTCGTTCCCCTCAACAACAAGTATACAGTTTTAGATACTGTTGGGGGGGACGGCCTATCGGGGGCAGGCTGCAGTGACCGGGCCTCTGGCACGGGGTCCTGCACTGTGGCTCAGAAGGGAAGGAGGGAGAATGGGAGAGCACTAGTCATCGGGGACTCGATGGTGAGGAGTACGGACAGGCGGTTCTGTGGGCGCAGGCGAGACGCACGGATGGTTTGTTGCCTCCCTGGTGCCAGGGTCCGTGATGTTTGTGATCGCGTCTTCAGGATCCTTAAAGGGGAGGGGGAGCAGCCAGAGGTCGTGGTGCACATTGGCACCAACGACGTAGGAAGGAAGGGTGGCACAGATGTTAGAAGTGAGTTTAGGGAGTTAGGCTGGAAGCTGAAAGCTCGGACGGACAGAGTTGTTATCTCTGGTTTGTTGCCGGCGCCACGTGATAGTGAGGTTAGGAATAGGGAGAGAGCGCAGCTGAACACGTGGCTGCAGGAATGGTGTAGGAGGGAGGGCTTCCAGTTCTTGGATAATTGGACTGCATTCTGGGGAAGATGGGACCTGTTCAAACAGGACGGGCTGCATCTGAACCAGAGGGGCACCAATATCCTGGGAGGGAGGTTTGCTAGTACTGTTCGGGAGGGTTTAAACTAGTTTGGGAGGGGGATGGGAACCGGACTTGTAATCCAGGGACCAGTGGGTCCACTCAGAAAGACAAAGAGTGTAGTGAGGTATTGGGGAAGGTAGCACTGTCGCAGAGGACAGATGGGCACGGAGAAGGGTTAAAGTGCGTATACTTCAACGCAAGAAGCATCAGGAATAAGGTGAGTGAATTGAAGGCGTGGATGGGCACTTGGGACTACGATGTTGTGGCCATCACTGAAACGTGGATAGGTGAGGGGGAGGCATGGTTTTTGGAGGTACCTGGTTATAGATGTTTTCATAAGATTAGGAATGGTGGTAAAAGAGGTGGGGGGGTGGCATTGTTAGTTAGAAATAGTGTAACAACTGCTGAAAGAATTTTCGAGGAGGATCTGCCGACTGAGGCACTGTGGGTTGAGGTCAGGAACAGGAAAGGAGCAGTCACCTTGATGGGAGTTTTCTATAGGCCCCCCAATAGCAGCAGGGAGGTGGAAGAGCAGATTGGGAAACAGATTTTGGAAAGGAGCAGAAGTCACAGGGTAGTAATTATGGGGGATTTCAACTTCCCAAATATTGATTGGCAACTCTTTAGATCGAATAGTTTGGATGGGGTAGTGTTTGTGCAGTATGTCCAGGAAGCTTTTCTGACTCAGTATGTAGACTGCCCGACCAGAGGGGAGGCAATATTGGATTTGGTACTAGGTAATGAACCAGGGCAAGTGATAGAGCTGTTGGTGGGCGAGCACTTTGGAGATAGTGATCACAATTCTGTAGCATTCACTGTGGTAATGGAGAGGGATAGGTATGTGCAACAGGGCAAGGTTTACAATTGGGGGAAGGGTAGATATGATGCTGTCAGGCAGGAACTGAGGAGCATAAGTTGGGAGCATATGCTGGCAGGGAAGGGCACGGTCGAAATGTGGAACTTTTTCAAGGAGCAGATAGTAGGGGCCATTGATAAGCATGTCCCTGTCAGACAGGGAAGGGATGGTCATGTGAGGGAACCGTGGTTGACAAGAGAGGTTGAGAGTCTTGTTAGGAAGAAGAAGGATGCGTATATAAAGTTGAGGAAAAAGGGCACAGGCATAGCTCTGGAGGGATACAAGATGGCCAGGAAGGATCTGAAGAAAGGGATTAGGAGAGCTAAGAGAGGGCATGAAAAATGCTTGGCGGGTAGGATAAAAGAAAACCCCAAGGCCTTTTACGCGTATGTCAGAAATATGAGGATGACTAGGGGGACCATAGGTCCGGTCAAGGACAATAGCGGGAGACTGTGTGTTGAGCCGGAAGAGATAAGTGAGGTTTTGAATGAGTACTTCTCTTCGGTATTTACGAATGAGAAGGGGTGTATTACTGAAGAGGACGGTGTGAAACAGATTGGTAAGCTCGAGGAAGTGCTCGTTAGGAGGGAAGATGTGTTGGGGTTTTTGAATAACTTGAAGATAGACAAGTCTCCCGGGCCTGACGGGGTATATCCAAGGATGTTATGGGAAGCAAGGGATGAAATTGCAGAGCCGCTGGCAATGATCTTTTCATCTTCTCTGCTGACGGGGGTGGTACCAGGTGATTGGAGGGTGGCAAATGTTGTGCCCCTGTTCAAGAAAGGGAATAGGAACAACCCTGGGAATTACAGGCCAGTTAGTCTTACTTCGGTGGTAGGCAAGTTGATGGAAAAGGTGCTGAGGGATAGGATTTCTGAGCATCTGGAAAGACACTGCTTGATTCGGGACAGTCAGCACGGTTTTGTGAGGGGTAGGTCTTGCCTCACAAGCCTGATTGAATTCTTTGAGCAGGTGACCAAGCAAGTGGATGAGGGTAAACCAGTGGATGTGGTGTACATGGATTTTAGTAAGGCATTTGATAAGGTCCCCCATGGTAGACTTATGGAGAAAGTCAGGAGGCATGGGATAGTGGGGAATGTGGCCAGTTGGATTAAGAATTGGCTAACTGATAGAAGGCAGAGAGTGGTCTTAGATGGTAAATACTCAGCCTGGAGCCCAGTTACCAGTGGCGTGCCGCAGGGATCAGTTCTGGGTCCTCTCCTGTTTGTGATTTTTATTAACGACTTGGATGAGGAAGTCGAAGGGTGGGTCAGTAAATTTGCAGATGATACAAAGGTTGGTGGAGTTGTGGATACCGAGGAGGGCTATTGTCGTCTGCAGGGGGACTTGGATAGGTTGCAGTGCTGGGCTGAAAAGTGGCAGATGGAGTTTAACCCTGAAAAGTGTGAGGTCGTCCATTTTGGAAGGACAAACATGAATGCAAAATACTGGGTTAACGGTAGGGTTCTTGGGCATGTGGAGGAGCAGAGAGACCTTGGGGTCTATGTGCATAGATCATTGAAAGTTGCAACTCAAGTGGATAGGGCTGTGAAGAAGGCATATGGGGTGTTAGCGTTCATTAGCAGAGGGATTGAATTTAAGAGCCGTGAGGTGATGATGCAGCTGTACAGGACCTTGGTAAGGCCTCATTTGGAGTACTGTGTGCAGTTCTGGTCGCCTCATTTTAGGAAGGATGTGGAAGCCTTGGAGAGGGTGCAGAGGAGATTTACCAGGATGTTGCCTGGAATGGAGAATAAGTCTTACGAGGAAAGGCTGAACATTCTAGGCCTCTTCTCATTAGAAAGGAGAAGGATGAGGGGTGACATGATAGAGGTTTATAAGATGATCAGGGGAATAGATAGGGTAGACAGTCAGAAACTTTTTCCCCGGGTGGAGCAAAGCGTTACAAGGGGTCATAAATTTAAGGTGAAGGGTGGGAGATATAAGGGGGATGTCAGGGGAAGGTTCTTTACCCAGAGAGTGGTCGAGGCATGGAATGCCTTGCCCGGGGAAGTTGTTGAGTCAGAAACTTTAGGGACTTTCAAAAGGCTTTTGGATAGGTATATGGATAAAGGAGAATGATGGGGTATAGATTAAATTGTCCTTGACAGAGGACAAAGGATCGGCACAACATTGTGGGCCGAAGGGCCTGTTCTGTGCTGTATGTTCTATGTTCTATGTTCTATGTTCTATCACTCTCTGACACTCTCAGACATAATCTGACACTCACTGAAACTCTCTATCACTCTCAGACACTCTCTGACACTCTCAGACACTCTCTGCCACTCTCTGACACTCTCAGACACTCTCAGACACTCTCTGACACTCTCTGACACTCTCTGACACTCTCTGACACTCTCTGACACTGTCTGACACTCTCTGACACTCTCTATCACTCTCTGACACTCTCTGACACTCTCTGACACTCTCTATCACTCTCTATCACTCTCTGACACTCTCTGACACTCTCAGACACTCACTATCACTCTCTGACACTGTCTGACACTCTCTGACACTCGCTATCACTCTCTGACACTCTGTGACACTCTATCACTCTCTATCACTCTCTGACACTCTCAGACACTCACTGACACTCTCAGACACTTTCTGACACTCTCTATCACTCTCTGACACTCTCTATCACTCTCTATCACTCTCCATCACTCTCTGACACTCTCAGACACTCTCTGACACTCTCTGACAATCTCTATCACTCTCTATCCCTCTCTGACACTGTCTGACACTCTCTGACACTCTCTATCACTCTCTATCACTCTCTGACACTCTCAGACACTCTCTGACACTCTCTGACACTCTCTGACACTCTCTGACACTCTCTGACAATCTCTATCACTCTCGATCACTCTCTGACACTCTCTGACACTCTCTGACACTCTCTATCACTCTCTATCACTCTCTGACACTCTCAGACACTCTCTGACACTCTCTGACACACTCTGAAACTCTCTGACAGTCTCTGACACTCTCTGACATTCTCTGACACTCTCAGACACTCTCTGACACTCTCTGACACTGTCTGACACTGTATGACACTCTCTGACACTCTCTATCACTCTCTATCACTCTCTGACACTCTCAGACATAATCTGACACTCACTGAAACTCTCTATCACTCTCAGACACTCTCTGACACTCTCTGACACTCTCAGACACTCTCAGACACTCTCTGACACTCTCTGACACTCTCTGACACTGTCTGACACTCTCTGACACTCTCTGACACTCTCTGACACTCTCAGACACTCTCTGACACTCTCAGACACTCTCTGACACTCTCTGAAACTCTCTATCACTCTCTATCACTCTCTATCACTCTCTGACACACTCTGACACTCTCTATCACTCTCTATCACTCTCTGACACACTCTGACACTCTCTGACACTCTCTGACACTCTCTATCACTCTCTGACACTCTCTATCACTCTCTATCACTCTCTGACACTCTCTGACACTCTCTGAAACTCGCTATCACTCTCTGACACTGTGTGACACTCTCTGACACGCTCTATCACTCTCTGACACTCTCTGACACTCTTTGACACTCTCTATCACTCTCTATCACTCTCTATCACTCTCTGACACTCTCTGACACTCTCTGACACTCTCTATCACTCTCTATCACTCTCTGACACTCTCTGACACTCTGTGAAACTCTCTATCACTCTCTATCGCTCTCTGACACTATCTGACACTCTCAGACACTCACTATCACTCTCTGACACTGTCTGACACTCTCTGACACTCTCTATCACTCTCTGACACTGTCTGACACTCTCTGACACTCTCTATCACTCTCTATCTCTCTCTATCACTCTCTGACACACTCAGACACTCTCTGACACTCTCAGACACTATCTGACACTCTCTATCACTCTCTGACACTCTCAGACACTCTGTGACACTCTCTATTACTCTCTATCTCTCTCTGACACTCTCTGACACTCTCTGAAACACTCTATCGCTCTCTATCACTCTCTGACACTATCTGACACTCTCAGACACTCACTATCACTCTCTGACACTGTGTGACACTCTCTGACACGCTCTATCACTCTCTGACACTCTCTGACACTCTCTGACACTCTCTATCACTCTCTGACACTGTCTGACACTCTCTGACACTCTCTATCACTCTCTATCACTCTCTGACACTCTCAGACACTCTCAGACACTCTCTGACACTCTCAGACACTGTGTGACACTCTCTGACACGCTCTATCACTCTCTGACACTCTCTGACACTCTCTATCACTCTCTGACACTGTCTGACACTCTCTGACACTCTCTATCACTCTCTATCACTCTCTGACACTCTCAGACACTCTCAGACACTCTCTGACACTCTCTATCACTCTCTGACACTGTCTGACACTCTCTGACACTCTCTATCACTCTATCACTCTCTGACACTCTCAGACACTCTCAGACACACTCTATCACTCTCTGACACTCTCAGACACTCTCTGACACTCTCTATCACACTCTATCACTCTCTGACACTCTCTGACACTCTCAGACACTCTCTGACACTCTCTATCACTCTCTGACACTCTCAGACACTTTCTGACACTCTCTATCACTCTCTGACACTCTCAGACACTCTCTGAAACTCTCTGACACTCTCTGACACTCTCTGACACTCTCTATCACTCTCTGACACTCTATCACTCTCTATCACTCTCTGACACTCTCAGACACTCTCTGACACTCTCTATCACTCTCTGACACTCTCTGACACTCTCTATCACTCTCTGACACTCTCTATCACTCTCTATCACTCTCTGACACTCTCTGACACTCTCTGAAACTCGCTATCACTCTCTATCACTCTCTGACACTCTCTGACACTCTCTGACACTCTCTATCACTCTCTATCACTCTCTGACACTCTCTGACACTCTCTGAAACTCTCTATCACTCTCTATCACTCTCTGACACTATCTGACACTCTCAGACACTCACTATCACTCTCTGACACTGTCTGACACTCTCTGACACTCTCTATCACTCTCTGACACTGTCTGACACTCTCTGTCACTCTCTATCACTCTCTATCTCTCTCTATCACTCTCTGACACACTCAGACACTCTCTGACACTCTCAGACACTCTCTGACCCTCTCTATCACTCTCTGACACTCTCTGACACTCTCAGACACTCTGTGACACTCTCTATCACTCTCTATCTCTCTCTGACACTCTCTGACGCTCTCTGAAACTCTCTATCGCTCTCTATCACTCTCTGACACTCTCAGACACTCACTATCACTCTCTGACACTGTGTGACACTCTCTGACACGCTCTATCACTCTCAGACACTCTCTGACACTGTTTGACACTCTCTATCACTCTCTATCACTCTCTATCACTCTCTGACACTCTCAGACACTCTCTGACACTCTCTGACACTCTCTGACACTCTCTGACACTCTCTATCACTCTCTGACACTCTATCACTCTCTATCACTCTCTGACCCTCTCAGACACTCTCTGACACCCTCTATCACTCTCTGACACTCTCTGACACTGTCAGACACCCTCTGACACTCTCTATCACTCTCTATCACTCTCTGACACTGTGTGACACTCTCTGACACGCTCTATCACTCTCAGACACTCTCTGACACTCTTTGACACTCTCTATCACTCTCTATCACTCTCTATCACTCTCTGACACTCTCAGACACTCTCTGACACTCTCTGACACTCTCGATCACTCTCTGACACTGTCTGACACTCTCTGACACTCTCTATCACTCTCTGACACTCTCAGACACTCTCAGACACTCTCTGACACTCTCTATCACTCTCTGACACTGTCTGACACTCTCTGACACTCTCTATCACTCTCTATCACTCTCTGACACTCTCAGACACTCTCAGACACTCTCTATCACTCTCTGACACTCTCTGACACTCTCAGACACTCTCTGACACTCTCTGAAACTCTCTATCACACTCTATCACTCTCTGACACTCTCTGACACTCTCAGACACTCTCTATCACTCTCTGACACTCTCAGACACTTTCTGACACTCTCTATCACTCTCTGACACTCTCAGACACTCTCTGACACTCTCTGACACTCTCTGATACTCTCTGACACTCTCTATCACTCTCTGACACTCTATCACTCTCTATCACTCTCTGACACTCTCAGACACTCTCTGACACCCTCTATCACTCTCTGACACTCTCTGACACTGTCAGACACCCTCTGACACTCTCTATCACTCTCTATCACTCTCTGACACTGTCTGACACTCTCTGACACTCTCTATCACTCTCTGACACTCTCTGACACTCTCAGACACTCTCTGACACTCTCAGACACTCTCTGGCACTCTGTATCACTCTCTGACACTCTCTATCACTCTCTGACACTGTCTGACACTCTCTGACACTCTCTGACACTCTCTGACACTCTCTATCACTCTCTAACACTCTCAGACCCTCTCTGACACTCTCAGACACTCTCTGACACTCTCTATCACTCTCTGACACTCTCTATCACTCTCTGACACTTTCTTACACTCTCTGACACTCTCTGACACTCTCTATCACTCTCTATCACTCTCTGACACCTTCTGACACTCTCAGACACTCTCTGACACTCTCTATCACTCTCTGACACTCTCAGACACTCTCTGACACTCTCTGAAACTCTCTATCACTCTCTATCACTCTCTATCACTCTCTGACACACTCTGTCACTCTCTATCACTCTCTATCACTCTCTGACACACTCTAAAACTCTCTGACACTCTCTGACACTCTCTATCACTCTCTGACACTCTCTATCACTCTCTATCACTCTCTGACACTCTCTGACACTCTCTGAAACTCGATATCACTCTCTATCACTCTCTGACACTCTCTGACACTCTCTGACACTCTCTATCACTCTCTATCACTCTCTGACACTCTCTGACACGCTCTGAAACTCTCTATCACTCTCTATCACTCTCTGACACTATCTGACACTCTCAGACACTCACTATCACTCTCTGACACTGTCTGACACTCTCTGGCACTCTCTATCACTCTCTGACACTGTCTGACACTCTCTGACACTCTCTATCACTCTCTATCGCTCTCTATCACTCTCTGACACACTCAGACACTCTCTGACACTCTCAGACACTCTCTGACACTCTCTATCAGTCTCTGACACTCTCTGACACTCTCAGACATTCTGTGACACTCTCTATCACTCTGTGACACTCTCAGACACTCTCTGACACTCTCTATCACTCTCTGACACTCTCTATCACTCTCTATCACTCTCTGACACTCTCTGACACTCTCTGAAACTCGCTATCACTCTCTATCACTCTCTGACACTCTCTGACACTCTCTGACACTCTCTATCACTCTCTATCACTCTCTGACACTCTCTGACACTCTCTGAAACTCTCTATCACTCTCTATCACTCTCTGACACTATCTGACACTCTCAGACACTCACTATCACTCTCTGACACTGTCTGACACTCTCTGACACTCTCTATCACTCTCTGACACTGTCTGACACTCTCTGTCACTCTCTATCACTCTCTATCTCTCTCTATCACTCTCTGACACACTCAGACACTCTCTGACACTCTCAGACACTCTCTGACACTCTCTATCACTCTCTGACACTCTCTGACACTCTCAGACACTCTGTGACACTCTCTATCACTCTCTATCTCTCTCTGACACTCTCTGACGCTCTCTGAAACTCTCTATCGCTCTCTATCACTCTCTGACACTATCTGACACTCTCAGACACTCACTATCACTCTCTGACACTGTGTGACACTCTCTGACACGCTCTATCACTCTCAGACACTCTCTGACACTCTTTGACACTCTCTATCACTCTCTATCACTCTCTATCACTCTCTGACACTCTCAGACACTCTCTGACACTCTCTGACACTCTCTGACACTCTCTGACACTCTCTATCACTCTCTGACACTCTATCACTCTCTATCACTCTCTGACACTCTCAGACACTCTCTGACACCCTCTATCACTCTCTGACACTCTCTGACACTGTCAGACACCCTCTGACACTCTCTATCACTCTCTATCACTCTCTGACACTGTGTGAAACTCTCTGAGACGCTCTATCACTCTCAGACACTCTCTGACACTCTTTGACACTCTCTATCACTCTCTATCACTCTCTATCACTCTCTGACACTCTCAGACACTCTCTGACACTCTCTGACACTCTCGATCACTCTCTGACACTGTCTGACACTCTCTGACACTCTCTATCACTCTCTATCACTCTCTGACACTCTCAGACACTCTCAGACACTCTCTGACACTCTCTATCACTCTCTGACACTGTCTGACACTCTCTGACACACTCTATCACTCTCTATCACTCTCTGACACTCTCAGACACTCTCAGACACTCTCTATCACTCTCTGACACTCTCTGACACTCTCAGACACTCTCTGACACTCTCTGAAACTCTCTATCACACTCTATCACTCTCTGACACTCTCTGACACTCTCAGACACTCTCTGACACTCTCTATCACTCTCTGACACTCTCAGACACTTTCTGACACTCTCTATCACTCTCTGACACTCTCAGACACTCTCTGACACTCTCTGACACTCTCTGATACTCTCTGACACTCTCTATCACTCTCTGACACTCTATCACTCTCTATCACTCTCTGACACTCTCAGACACTCTCTGACACCCTCTATCACTCTCTGACACTCTCTGACACTGTCAGACACCCTCTGACACTCTCTATCACTCTCTATCACTCTCTGACACTGTCTGACACTCTCTGACACTCTCTATCACTCTCTGACACTCTCTGACACTCTCAGACACTCTCTGACACTCTCAGACACTCTCTGACACTCTGTATCACTCTCTGACACTCTCTATCACTCTCTGACACTGTCTGACACTCTCTGACACTCTCTGACACTCTCTATCACTCTCTATCACTCTCTAACACTCTCAGACCCTCTCTGACACTCTCAGACACTCTCTGACACTCTCTATCACTCTCTGACACTCTCTATCACTCTCTGACACTTTCTTACACTCTCTGATACTCTCTGACACTCTCTATCACTCTCTATCACTCTCTGACACTCTCAGACACTCTCTGACACTCTCTGAAACTCTCTATCACTCTCTATCACTCTCTATCACTCTCTATCACTCTCTATCACTCTTTATCACTCTCTGACACACTCTGTCACTCTCTATCACTCTCTATCACTCTCTGACACACTCTAAAACTCTCTGACACTCTCTGACACTCTCTATCACTCTCTGACACTCTCTATCACTCTCTATCACTCTCTGACACTCTCAGACACTCTCAGACACTCTCTATCACTCTCTGACACTCTCTGACACTCTCAGACACTCTCTGACACTCTCTGAAACTCTCTATTACACTCTATCACTCTCTGACACTCTCTGACACTCTCAGACACTCTCTGACACTCTCTATCACTCTCTGACACTCTCAGACACTTTCTGACACTCTCTATCACTCTCTGACACTCTCAGACACTCTCTGACACTCTCTGACACTCTCTGATACTCTCTGACACTCTCTATCACTCTCTGACACTCTATCACTCTCTATCACTCTCTGACACTCTCAGACACTCTCTGACACCCTCTATCACTCTCTGACACTCTCTGACACTGTCAGACACCCTCTGACACTCTCTATCACTCTCTGACACTGTCTGACACTCTCTGACACTCTCTATCACTCTCTGACACTCTCTGACACTCTCAGACACTCTCTGACACTCTCAGACACTCTCTGACACTCTGTATCACTCTCTGACACTCTCTATCACTCTCTGACACTGTCTGACACTCTCTGACACTCTCTGACACTCTCTATCACTCTCTAACACTCTCAGACCCTCTCTGACACTCTCAGACACTCTCTGACACTCTCTATCACTCTCTGACACTCTCTATCACTCTCTGACACTTTCTTACACTCTCTGACACTCTCTGACACTCTCTATCACTCTCTATCACTCTCTGACACTCTCTGAAACTCTCTATCACTCTCTATCACTCTCTATCACTCTCTGACACACTCTGTCACTCTCTATCACTCTCTATCACTCTCTGACACACTCTAAAACTCTCTGACACTCTCTATCACTCTCTATCACTCTCTGACACTCTCTGACACTCTCTGAAACTCGATATCACTCTCTATCACTCTCTGACACTCTCTGACACTCTCTGACACTCTCTATCACTCTCTATCACTCTCTGACACTCTCTGACACTCTCTGAAACTCTCTATCACTCTCTATCACTCTCTGACACTATCTGACACTCTCAGACACTCACTATCACTCTCTGACACTGTCTGACACTCTCTGGCACTCTCTATCACTCTCTGACACTGTCTGACACTCTCTGACACTCTCTATCACTCTCTATCGCTCTCTATCACTCTCTGACACACTCAGACACTCTCTGACACTCTCAGACACTCTCTGACACTCTCTATCAGTCTCTGACACTCTCTGACACTCTCAGACATTCTGTGACACTCTCTATCACTCTGTGACACTCTCAGACACTCTCTGACACTCTCTATCACTCTCTATCACTCTCTGACACTCTCTGACAATCTCAGACACTCACTATCACTTTCTGACACTCTCTGACACTCTCAGACACTCTCTGACACTCTCTGAAACTCTCTATCACTCTCTATCACTCTCTGACACTCACTATCACTCTCTGACACTCTCTGACACTCTCTATCACTCTCAGACACTCTCTGACACTCTCTATCACTCTCTGACACTGTCTGACACTCTCTGACACTCTCTATCACTCTCTGACACTCTCTGACACTCTCTGACACTCTCAGACACTCTCTGACACTCTCTATCACTCTCTGACACTGTCTGACACTGTCTATCACTCTCTGACACTCTCTGACACTCTCTGACTCTCTCTATCACTGTCTATCACTTTCTGACACTCTCTGACACTCTCTGACACTCTCAGACACTCTCTGACACTCTCTGAAACTCTCTATCACTCTCTATCACTCTATATCACTCTCTGACACTCTCTATCACTCTCTATCACTCTCTGACACTCTCTGACACTCTCTGAAACTCGCTATCACTCTCTATCACTCTCTGACACTCTCAGACACTCTCTATCACTCTCTGACACTGTCTGACACTCTCTGACACTCTCTATCACTCTCTATCACTCTCTGACACTCTCAGACATTCTCTGACACTCTCTATCACTCTCTGACACTCTCTGACACTCTCAGACAGTCTCTGACACTCTCTGAAACTCTCTATCACTCTCTATCACTATCTGACACTCTCTGACACACTCTGACACTCTCTGACACTCTCTATCACTCTCTGACACTCTCTGACACTCTCAGACAGTCTCTGACACTCTCTGAAACTCTCTATCACTCTCTATCACTATCTGACACTCTCTGACACACTCTGACACTCTCTGACACTCTCTATCACTCTCTATCACTCTCTGACACTATCTGACACTCTCAGACACTCACTATCACTCTCTGACACTGTCTGACACTCTCTGACACTCTCTATCACTCTCTGACACTGTCTGACACTCTCTGACACTCTCTATCACTCTCTATCACTCTCTATCACTCTCTGACACACTCAGACACTCTCTGACACTCTCAGATACTCTCAGACACTCTCTATCACTCTCTGACACTGTCTGACACTCTCAGACACTCTCTGACACTCTCTGACACTCTCTATCACTCTCTATCACTCTCTATCACTCTCTGACACTCTCAGACACTCTCTGACACTCTCTGACACTCTCAGACACTCTCTGACACTCTCTATCACTCTCTGACAGTCTCTGACACTCTCTGAAACTCTCTATCACTCTCTGACACTCTCTGACACACTCTGACACTCTCTGACACTCTCTATCACTCTCTATCACTCTCTGACACTATCTGACACTCTCAGACACTCACTATCACTCTCTGACACTCTCTATCACTCTCTGACACTGTCTGACACTCTCTGACACTCTATATCACTCTCTATCACTCTCTGACACACTCAGACAGTCTCTGACACTCTCTATCACTCTCTGACACTGTCTGACACTCTCTGACACTCTATATCACTCTCTATCACTCTCTGACACACTCAGACACTCTCTGACACTCTCAGACACTCTCTGACACTCTCTATCACTCTCTGACACTCTCTATCCCTCTCTATCACTCTCTGACACTCTCTGAAACTCTCTATCACTCTCTATCACTCTCTGACACTATCTGACACTCTCTGACGCTGTCTGACACTCTCTGACACTCTCTATCACTCTCTATCACTCTCTATCACTCTCTGACACTCTCAGACACTCTGACACTCTCAGACACTCTCTGACACTCTCCATCACTCTCTATCACTCTCTATCACTCTCTGACACTCTCTGACACTCTCAGACACTCACTATCACTCTCTGACACTGTCTGACACTCTCTATCAATCTCTGACACTCTCTGACACTCTCTGACACTCTCTATCACTCTCTATCACTTTCTGACACTCTCTGACACTCTCTGACACTCTCTATCACTCTCTGACACTCTCTATCACTCTCTGACACTCTCTGACACTCTCTGACAATCTCTGACACTCTCTGACACTCTCAGACACTCTCTGACACTCTCTATCACTCTCTGACACTGTCTGACACACTCTATCACTCTCTGACACTCTCTGACACTCTCTATCACTCTCTATCACTTTCTGACACTCTCTGACACTCTCTGTCACTCTCTGACACTCTCAGACACTCTCTGACACTCTCTGAAACTCTCTATCACTCTCTATCACCCTCTATCACTCTCTGACACTCACCATCACTCTCTGACACTCTCTGACACTCTCTATCACTCTCAGACACTCTCTGACACTGTCTGACACTCTCTGAAACTCTCTATCACTCTCTATCACTCTCTATCACTCTCTGACACTCTCAGACACTCTCTGACACTCTCTGACACTCTCAGACACTCTCTGACACTCTCTATCACTCTCTGACACTCTCAGACAGTCTCTGACACTCTCTGAAACTCTCTATCACTCTCTATCACTCTCTGACAATCTCTGACACACTCTGACACTCTCTGACACTCTCTATCACTCTCTGACACTATCTGACACTCTCAGACACTCACTATCACTCTCTGACACTGTCTGACACTCTCTGACACTCTCTATCACTCTCTGACACTGTCTGACACTCTCTGACACTCTCTATCACTCTCTATCACTCTCTATCACTCTCTGACACTCTCAGACACTCTCTGACACTCTCTATCACTCTCTGACACTCTCTATCACTCTCTGACATTCTCTGACACTCTCTGACAATCTCTGAAACTCTCTATCACTCTCTATCACTCTCTGACACTATCTGACACTCTCAGACACTCATTATCACTCTCTGACACAGTCTGACACTCTCTGACACTCTCTATCACTCTCTGACACTGTCTGACACTCTCTGAAACTCTCTATCACTCTCTATCACTCTGACACTCTCTATCACTCTCTGACACTCTCTGACACTCTCAGACACTCACTATCAATCTCTGACACTCTCAGACACTCACTATCAATCTCTGACACTCTCAGACACTCACTATCACTCTCTGACACTGTCTGACATTCTCTGACACTCTCTATCACTCTCTGACACTGTCTGACACTCTCAGACACTCTCAGACACTCTCTGACACTCTCTATCACTCTCTGACACTGTCTGACACTCTCTGACACTCTCTATCACTCTCTATCACTCTCTGACACTCTCAGACACTCTCAGACACTCTCTATCACTCTCTGACACTCTCTGACACTCTCAGACACTCTCTGACACTCTCTGAAACTCTCTATCACACTCTATCACTCTCTGACACTCTCAGACACTCTCCATCACTCTCTGACACTCTCAGACACTTTCTGACACTCTCTATCACTCTCTGACACTCTCAGACACTCTCTGACACTCTCTGACACTCTCTGACACTCTCTATCACTCTCTGACACTCTATCACTCTCTATCACTCTCTGACACTCTCAGACACTCTCTGACACCCTCTATCACTCTCTGACACTCTCTGACACTGTCAGACACCCTCTGACACTCTCTATCACTCTCTATCACTCTCTGACACTGTGTGACACTCTCTGACACGCTCTATCACTCTCAGACACTCTCTGACACTCTTTGACACTCTCTATCACTCTCTGACACTCTCAGACACTCTCTGACACTCTCTGACACTCTCTATCACTCTCTGACACTGTCTGACACTCTCTGACACTCTCTATCACTCTCTATCACTCTCTGACACTCTCAGACACTCTCAGACACTCTCTGACACTCTCTATCACTCTCTGACACTGTCTGACACTCTCTGACACTCTCTATCACTCTCTATCACTCTCTGACACTCTCAGACACTCTCAGACACTCTCAGACACTCTCTATCACTCTCTGACACTCTCAGACACTCTCTGACACTCTCTGAAACTCTCTATCACACTCTATCACTCTCTGACACTCTCTGACACTCTCAGACACTCTCTGACACTCTCTATCACTCTCTGACACTCTCAGACACTTTCTGACATTCTCTATCACTCTCTGACACTCTCAGACACTCTCTGACACTCTCTGACACTCTCTGACACTCTCTGACACTCTATCACTCTCTATCACTCTCTGACACTCTCAGACACTCTCTGACACCCTCTATCACTCTCTGACACTCTCTGACACTTTCTGACACTCTCTATCACTCTCTGACACTCTCAGACACTCTCTGACACTCTCTGACACTCTCTGACACTCTCTGACACTCTATCACTCTCTATCACTCTCTGACACTCTCAGACACTCTCTGACACCCTCTATCACTCTCTGACACTCTCTGACACTGTCAGACACCCTCTGACACTCTCTATCACTCTCTATCACTCTCTGACACTGTCTGAAACTCTCTGACACTCTCTATCACTCTCTGACACTCTCTGACACTCTCAGACACTCTCTGACACTCTCAGACACTCTCTGACACTCTGTATCACTCTCTGACACTCTCTATCACTCTCTGACACTGTCTGACACTCTCTGACACTCTCTATCACTCTCTATCACTCTCTAACACTCTCAGACCCTCTCTGACACTCTCAGACACTCTCTGACACTCTCTATCACTCTCTGACACTCTCTATCACTCTCTGACACTTTCTTACACTCTCTGACACTCTCTATCACTCTCTATCACTCTCTGACACTCTCTGACACTCTCAGACACTCTCTGACACTCTCTATCACTCTCTGACACTCTCAGACACTCTCTGACACTCTCTGAAACTCTCTATCACTCTCTATCACTCTCTATCACTCTCTGACACACTCTGTCACTCTCTATCACTCTCTATCACTCTCTGACACACTCTAAAACTCTCTGACACTCTCTGACACTCTCTATCACTCTCTGACACTCTCTATCACTCTCTATCACTCTCTGACACTCTCTGACACTCTCTGAAACTCGATATCACTCTCTATCACTCTCTGACACTCTCTGACACTCTCTGACACTCTCTATCACTCTCTATCACTCTCTGACACTCTCTGACACTCTCTGACACTCTCTGAAACTCTCTATCACTCTCTATCACTCTCTGACACTATCTGACACTCTCAGACACTCACTATCACTCTCTGACACTGTCTGACACTCTCTGGCACTCTCTATCACTCTCTGACACTGTCTGACACTCTCTGACACTCTCTATCACTCCCTATCGCTCTCTATCACTCTCTGACACACTCAGACACTCTCTGACACTCTCAGACACTCTCTGACACTCTCTATCAGTCTCTGACACTCTCTGACACTCTCAGACATTCTGTGACACTCTCTATCACTCTGTGACACCCTCAGACACTCTCTGACACTCTCTATCACTCTCTATCACTCTCTGACACTCTCTGACAATCTCAGACTCTCACTATCACTTTCTGACACTCTCTGACACTCTCAGACACTCTCTGACACTCTCTGAAACTCTCTATCACTCTCTATCACTCTCTGACACTCACTATCACTCTCTGACACTCTCTGACACTCTCTATCACTCTCAGACACTCTCTGACACTCTCTATCACTCTCTGACACTGTCTGACACTCTCTGACACTCTCTATCACTCTCTGACACTCTCTGACACTCTCTGACACTCTCAGACACTCTCTGACACTCTCTATCACTCTCTGACACTGTCTGACACTCTCAGACAGTCTCTGACACTCTCTGAAACTCTCTATCACTCTCTATCACTATCTGACACTCTCTGACACACTCTGACACTCTCTGACACTCTCTATCACTCTCTATCACTCTCTGACACTATCTGACACTCTCAGACACTCACTATCACTCTCTGACACTGTCTGACACTCTCTGACACTCTCTATCACTCTCTGACACTGTCTGACACTCTCTGACACTCTCTATCACTCTCTATCACTCTCTATCACTCTCTGACACACTCAGACACTCTCTGACACTCTCAGATACTCTCAGACACTCTCTATCACTCTCTGACACTGTCTGACACTCTCAGACACTCTCTGACACTCTCTGACACTCTCTATCACTCTCTATCACTCTCTATCACTCTCTGACACTCTCAGACACTCTCTGACACTCTCTGACACTCTCAGACACTCTCTGACACTCTCTATCACTCTCTGACAGTCTCTGACACTCTCTGAAACTCTCTATCACTCTCTGACACTCTCTGACACACTCTGACACTCTCTGACACTCTCTATCACTCTCTATCACTCTCTGACACTATCTGACACTCTCAGACACTCACTATCACTCTCTGACACTCTCTATCACTCTCTGACACTGTCTGACACTCTCTGACACTCTATATCACTCTCTATCACTCTCTGACACACTCAGACAGTCTCTGACACTCTCTATCACTCTCTGACACTGCCTGACACTCTCTGACACTCTATATCACTCTCTATCACTCTCTGACACACTCAGACACTCTCTGACACTCTCAGACACTCTCTGACACTCTCTATCACTCTCTGACACTCTCTATCACTCTCTATCACTCTCTGACACTCTCTGACACTCTCTGAAACTCTCTATCACTCTCTATCACTCTCTGACACTATCTGACACTCTCAGACACTCACTATCACTCTCGGACACTGTGTGACACTCTCTGACACGCTCTATCACTCTCTGACGCTGTCTGACACTCTCTGACACTCTCTATCACTCTCTATCACTCTCTATCACTCTCTGACACTCTCAGACACTCTGACACTCTCAGACACTCTCTGACACTCTCCATCACTCTCTATCACTCTCTATCACTCTCTGACACTCTCTGACACTCTCAGACACTCACTATCACTCTCTGACACTGTCTGACACTCTCTATCAATCTCTGACACTCTCTGACACTCTCTGACACTCTCTATCACTCTCTATCACTTTCTGACACTCTCTGACACTCTCTGACACTCTCTATCACTCTCTGACACTCTCTATCACTCTCTGACACTCTCTGACACTCTCTGACAATCTCTGACACTCTCTGACACTCTCAGACACTCTCTGACACTCTCTATCACTCTCTGACACTGTCTGACACACTCTATCACTCTCTGACACTCTCTGACACTCTCTATCACTCTCTATCACTTTCTGACACTCTCTGACACTCTCTGTCACTCTCTGACACTCTCAGACACTCTCTGACACTCTCTGAAACTCTCTATCACTCTCTATCACCCTCTATCACTCTCTGACACTCACCATCACTCTCTGACACTCTCTGACACTCTCTATCACTCTCAGACACTCTCTGACACTGTCTGACACTCTCTGAAACTCTCTATCACTCTCTATCACTCTCTATCACTCTCTGACACTCTCAGACACTCTCTGACACTCTCTGACACTCTCAGACACTCTCTGACACTCTCTATCACTCTCTGACACTCTCAGACAGTCTCTGACACTCTCTGAAACTCTCTATCACTCTCTATCACTCTCTGACAATCTCTGACACACTCTGACACTCTCTGACACTCTCTATCACTCTCTGACACTATCTGACACTCTCAGACACTCACTATCACTCTCTGACACTGTCTGACACTCTCTGACACTCTCTATCACTCTCTGACACTGTCTGACACTCTCTGACACTCTCTATCACTCTCTATCACTCTCTATCACTCTCTGACACTCTCAGACACTCTCTGACACTCTCTATCACTCTCTGACACTCTCTATCACTCTCTGACATTCTCTGACACTCTCTGACAATCTCTGAAACTCTCTATCACTCTCTATCACTCTCTGACACTATCTGACACTCTCAGACACTCATTATCACTCTCTGACACAGTCTGACACTCTCTGACACTCTCTATCACTCTCTGACACTGTCTGACACTCTCTGAAACTCTCTATCACTCTCTATCACTCTGACACTCTCTATCACTCTCTGACACTCTCTGACAATCTCAGACACTCACTATCAATCTCTGACACTCTCAGACACTCACTATCAATCTCTGACACTCTCAGACACTCACTATCACTCTCTGACACTGTCTGACATTCTCTGACACTCTCTATCACTCTCTGACACTGTCTGACACTCTCAGACACTCTCAGACACTCTCTGACACTCTCTATCACTCTCTGACACTGTCTGACACTCTCTGACACTCTCTATCACTCTCTATCACTCTCTGACACTCTCAGACACTCTCAGACACTCTCTATCACTCTCTGACACTCTCTGACACTCTCAGACACTCTCTGACACTCTCTGAAACTCTCTATCACACTCTATCACTCTCTGACACTCTCTGACACTCTCAGACACTCTCCATCACTCTCTGACACTCTCAGACACTTTCTGACACTCTCTATCACTCTCTGACACTCTCAGACACTCTCTGACACTCTCTGACACTCTCTGACACTCTCTATCACTCTCTGACACTCTATCACTCTCTATCACTCTCTGACACTCTCAGACACTCTCTGACACCCTCTATCACTCTCTGACACTCTCTGACACTGTCAGACACCCTCTGACACTCTCTATCACTCTCTATCACTCTCTGACACTGTGTGACACTCTCTGACACGCTCTATCACTCTCAGACACTCTCTGACACTCTTTGACACTCTCTATCACTCTCTGACACTCTCAGACACTCTCTGACACTCTCTGACACTCTCTATCACTCTCTGACACTGTCTGACACTCTCTGACACTCTCTATCACTCTCTATCACTCTCTGACACTCTCAGACACTCTCAGACACTCTCTGACACTCTCTATCACTCTCTGACACTGTCTGACACTCTCTGACACTCTCTATCACTCTCTATCACTCTCTGACACTCTCAGACACTCTCAGACACTCTCAGACACTCTCTATCACTCTCTGACACTCTCAGACACTCTCTGACACTCTCTGAAACTCTCTATCACACTCTATCACTCTCTGACACTCTCTGACACTCTCAGACACTCTCTGACACTCTCTATCACTCTCTGACACTCTCAGACACTTTCTGACACTCTCTATCACTCTCTGACACTCTCAGACACTCTCTGACACTCTCTGACACTCTCTGACACTCTCTGACACTCTCTGACACTCTATCACTCTCTATCACTCTCTGACACTCTCAGACACTCTCTGACACCCTCTATCACTCTCTGACACTCTCTGACACTGTCAGACACCCTCTGACACTCTCTATCACTCTCTATCACTCTCTGACACTGTCTGAAACTCTCTGACACTCTCTATCACTCTCTGACACTCTCTGACACTCTCAGACACTCTCTGACACTCTCAGACACTCTCTGACACTCTGTATCACTCTCTGACACTCTCTATCACTCTCTGACACTGTCTGACACTCTCTGACACTCTCTATCACTCTCTATCACTCTCTAACACTCTCAGACCCTCTCTGACACTCTCAGACACTCTCTGACACTCTCTATCACTCTCTGACACTCTCTATCACTCTCTGACACTTTCTTACACTCTCTGACACTCTCTATCACTCTCTATCACTCTCTGACACTCTCTGACACTCTCAGACACTCTCTGACACTCTCTATCACTCTCTGACACTCTCAGACACTCTCTGACACTCTCTGAAACTCTCTATCACTCTCTATCACTCTCTATCACTCTCTGACACACTCTGTCACTCTCTATCACTCTCTATCACTCTCT
The DNA here is from genome assembly GCF_036365525.1 of Heterodontus francisci. Lineage (NCBI taxonomy): Eukaryota > Metazoa > Chordata > Chondrichthyes > Heterodontiformes > Heterodontidae > Heterodontus > Heterodontus francisci. The sequence goes on from NW_027141025.1 coordinate 456,969, forward strand.
GACACACTCTAAAACTCTCTGACACTCTCTGACACTCTCTATCACTCTCAGACACTCTCTATCACTCTCTATCACTCTCTGACACTCTCTGACACTCTCTGAAACTCGATATCACTCTCTATCACTCTCTGACACTCTCTGACACTCTCTGACACTCTCTATCACTCTCTATCACTCTCTGACACTCTCTATCACTCTCTGACACTCTCAGACACTTTCTGACACTCTCTATCACTCTCTGACACTCTCAGACACTCTCTGACACTCTCTGACACTCTCTGACACTCTCTGACACTCTCTGACACTCTATCACTCTCTATCACTCTCTGACACTCTCAGACACTCTCTGACACCCTCTATCACTCTCTGACACTCTCTGACACTGTCAGACACCCTCTGACACTCTCTATCACTCTCTATCACTCTCTGACACTGTCTGAAACTCTCTGACACTCTCTATCACTCTCTGACACTCTCTGACACTCTCAGACACTCTCTGACACTCTCAGACACTCTCTGACACTCTGTATCACTCTCTGACACTCTCTATCACTCTCTGACACTGTCTGACACTCTCTGACACTCTCTATCACTCTCTATCACTCTCTAACACTCTCAGACCCTCTCTGACACTCTCAGACACTCTCTGACACTCTCTATCACTCTCTGACACTCTCTATCACTCTCTGACACTTTCTTACACTCTCTGACACTCTCTATCACTCTCTATCACTCTCTGACACTCTCTGACACTCTCAGACACTCTCTGACACTCTCTATCACTCTCTGACACTCTCAGACACTCTCTGACACTCTCTGAAACTCTCTATCACTCTCTATCACTCTCTATCACTCTCTGACACACTCTGTCACTCTCTATCACTCTCTATCACTCTCTGACACACTCTAAAACTCTCTGACACTCTCTGACACTCTCTATCACTCTCTGACACTCTCTATCACTCTCTATCACTCTCTGACACTCTCTGACACTCTCTGAAACTCGATATCACTCTCTATCACTCTCTGACACTCTCTGACACTCTCTGACACTCTCTATCACTCTCTATCACTCTCTGACACTATCTGACACTCTCAGACACTCACTATCACTCTCTGACACTGTCTGACACTCTCTGGCACTCTCTATCACTCTCTGACACTGTCTGACACTCTCTGACACTCTCTATCACTCTCTATCGCTCTCTATCACTCTCTGACACACTCAGACACTCTCTGACACTCTCAGACACTCTCTGACACTCTCTATCAGTCTCTGACACTCTCTGACACTCTCAGACATTCTGTGACACTCTCTATCACTCTGTGACACCCTCAGACACTCTCTGACACTCTCTATCACTCTCTATCACTCTCTGACACTCTCTGACAATCTCAGACTCTCACTATCACTTTCTGACACTCTCTGACACTCTCAGACACTCTCTGACACTCTCTGAAACTCTCTATCACTCTCTATCACTCTCTGACACTCACTATCACTCTCTGACACTCTCTGACACTCTCTATCACTCTCAGACACTCTCTGACACTCTCTATCACTCTCTGACACTGTCTGACACTCTCTGACACTCTCTATCACTCTCTGACACTCTCTGACACTCTCTGACACTCTCAGACACTCTCTGACACTCTCTATCACTCTCTGACACTGTCTGACACTGTCTATCACTCTCTGACACTCTCTGACACTCTCTGACTCTCTCTATCACTCTCTATCACTTTCTGACACTCTCTGACACTCTCTGACACTCTCAGACACTCTCTGACACTCTCTGACACTCTCTGAAACTCTCTATCACTCTCTATCACTCTCTATCACTCTCTGACACTCTCTATCACTCTCTATCACTCTCTGACACTCTCTGACACTCTCTGAAACTCGCTATCACTCTCTATCACTCTCTGACACTCTCAGATACTCTCTATCACTCTCTGACACTGTCTGACACTCTCTGACACTCTCTATCACTCTCTATCACTCTCTGACACTCTCTGACACTCTCAGACATTCTCTGACACTCTCTATCACTCTCTGACACTCTCAGACAGTCTCTGACACTCTCTGAAACTCTCTATCACTCTCTATCACTATCTGACACTCTCTGACACACTCTGACACTCTCTGACACTCTCTATCACTCTCTATCACTCTCTGACACTATCTGACACTCTCAGACACTCACTATCACTCTCTGACACTGTCTGACACTCTCTGACACTCTCTATCACTCTCTGACACTGTCTGACACTCTCTGAAACTCTCTATCACTCTCTATCACTCTCTATCACTCTCTGACACACTCAGACACTCTCTGACACTCTCAGATACTCTCAGACACTCTCTATCACTCTCTGACACTGTCTGACACTCTCAGAAACTCTCTGACACTCTCTGACACTCTCTATCACTCTCTATCACTCTCTGACATTCTCAGACACTCTCTGACACTCTCTGACACTCTCAGACACTCTCTGACACTCTCTATCACTCTCTGACAGTCTCTGACACTCTCTGAAACTCTCTATCACTCTCTGACACTCTCTGACACACTCTGACACTCTCTGACACTCTCTATCACTCTCTATCACTCTCTGACACTATCTGACACTCTCAGACACTCACTATCACTCTCTGACACTGTCTGACACTCTCTGACACTCTCTATCACTCTCTGACACTGTCTGACACTCTCTGACACTCTATATCACTCTCTATCACTCTCTGACACACTCAGACACTCTCTGACACTCTCAGACACTCTCTGACACTCTCTATCACTCTCTGACACTCTCTATCACTCTCTATCACTCTCTGACAATCTCTGACACTCTCTGAAACTCTCTATCACTCTCTATCACTCTCTGACACTATCTGACACTCTCAGACACTCACTATCACTCTCGGACACTGTGTGACACTCTCTGACACGCTCTATCACTCTCTGACGCTGTCTGACACTCTCTGACACTCTCTATCACTCTCTATCACTCTCTATCACTCTCTGACACTCTCAGACTCTCTGACACTCTCAGACACACTCTGACACTCTCTATCACTCTCTGACACTCTCAGACACTCTCTGACACTCTCCATCACTCTCTATCACTCTCTATCACTCTCTGACACTCTCTGACACTCTCAGACACTCACTATCACTCTCTGACACTGTCTGACACTCTCTATCATTCTCTGACACTCTCTGACACTCTCTATCACTCTCTATCACTTTCTGACACTCTCTGACACTCTCTGACACTCTCTATCACTCTCTGACACTCTCTATCACTCTCTGACACTCTCTGACACTCTCTGACAATCTCTGACACTCTCTGACACTCTCAGACACTCTCTGACACTCTCTATCACTCTCTGACACTGTCTGACACTCTCTATCACTCTCTGACACTCTCTGACACTCTCTATCACTCTCTATCACTTTCTGACACTCTCTGACACTCTCTGTCACTCTCTGACACTCTCAGACACTCTCTGACACTCTCTGAAACTCTCTATCACTCTCTATCACTCTCTGACACTCACCATCACTCTCTGACACTCTCTGACACTCTCTATCACTCTCAGACACTCTCTGACACTGTCTGACACTCTCTGAAACTCTCTATCACTCTCTATCACTCTCTATCACTCTCTATCACTCTCTGACACTCTCTGACACTCTCTGACACTCTCTGACACTCTCAGACACTCTCTGACACTCTCTATCACTCTCTGACACTCTCAGACAGTCTCTGACACTCTCTGAAACTCTCTATCACTCTCTATCACTCTCTGACACTCTCTGACACACTCTGACACTCTCTGACACTCTCTATCACTCTCTGACACTATCTGACACTCTCAGACACTCACTATCACTCTCTGACACTGTCTGACACTCTCTGACACTCTCTATCACTCTCTGACACTGTCTGACACTCTCTGACACTCTCTATCACTCTCTGACACTGTCTGACACTCTCTGACACTCTCTATCACTCTCTGACACTGTCTGACACTCTCTGACACTCTCTATCACTCTCTGACACTGTCTGACACTCTCTGACACTCTCTATCACTCTCTGACACTGTCTGACACTCTCTGACACTCTCTATCACTCTCTGACACTGTCTGACACTCTCTGACACTCTCTATCACTCTCTATCACTCTCTGACACTCTCTGACACTCTCTGAAACTCGCTATCACTCTCTATCACTCTCTGACACTCTCAGATACTCTCTATCACTCTCTGACACTGTCTGACACTCTCTGACACTCTCTATCACTCTCTATCACTCTCTGACACTCTCTGACACTCTCAGACATTCTCTGACACTCTCTATCACTCTCTGACACTCTCAGACAGTCTCTGACACTCTCTGAAACTCTCTATCACTCTCTATCACTATCTGACACTCTCTGACACACTCTGACACTCTCTGACACTCTCTATCACTCTCTATCACTCTCTGACACTATCTGACACTCTCAGACACTCACTATCACTCTCTGACACTGTCTGACACTCTCTGACACTCTCTATCACTCTCTGACACTGTCTGACACTCTCTGAAACTCTCTATCACTCTCTATCACTCTCTATCACTCTCTGACACACTCAGACACTCTCTGACACTCTCAGATACTCTCAGACACTCTCTATCACTCTCTGACACTGTCTGACACTCTCAGAAACTCTCTGACACTCTCTGACACTCTCTATCACTCTCTATCACTCTCTGACATTCTCAGACACTCTCTGACACTCTCTGACACTCTCAGACACTCTCTGACACTCTCTATCACTCTCTGACAGTCTCTGACACTCTCTGAAACTCTCTATCACTCTCTGACACTCTCTGACACACTCTGACACTCTCTGACACTCTCTATCACTCTCTATCACTCTCTGACACTATCTGACACTCTCAGACACTCACTATCACTCTCTGACACTGTCTGACACTCTCTGACACTCTCTATCACTCTCTGACACTGTCTGACACTCTCTGACACTCTATATCACTCTCTATCACTCTCTGACACACTCAGACACTCTCTGACACTCTCAGACACTCTCTGACACTCTCTATCACTCTCTGACACTCTCTATCACTCTCTATCACTCTCTGACAATCTCTGACACTCTCTGAAACTCTCTATCACTCTCTATCACTCTCTGACACTATCTGACACTCTCAGACACTCACTATCACTCTCGGACACTGTGTGACACTCTCTGACACGCTCTATCACTCTCTGACGCTGTCTGACACTCTCTGACACTCTCTATCACTCTCTATCACTCTCTATCACTCTCTGACACTCTCAGACTCTCTGACACTCTCAGACACACTCTGACACTCTCTATCACTCTCTGACACTCTCAGACACTCTCTGACACTCTCCATCACTCTCTATCACTCTCTATCACTCTCTGACACTCTCTGACACTCTCAGACACTCACTATCACTCTCTGACACTGTCTGACACTCTCTATCATTCTCTGACACTCTCTGACACTCTCTATCACTCTCTATCACTTTCTGACACTCTCTGACACTCTCTGACACTCTCTATCACTCTCTGACACTCTCTATCACTCTCTGACACTCTCTGACACTCTCTGACAATCTCTGACACTCTCTGACACTCTCAGACACTCTCTGACACTCTCTATCACTCTCTGACACTGTCTGACACTCTCTATCACTCTCTGACACTCTCTGACACTCTCTATCACTCTCTATCACTTTCTGACACTCTCTGACACTCTCTGTCACTCTCTGACACTCTCAGACACTCTCTGACACTCTCTGAAACTCTCTATCACTCTCTATCACTCTCTGACACTCACCATCACTCTCTGACACTCTCTGACACTCTCTATCACTCTCAGACACTCTCTGACACTGTCTGACACTCTCTGAAACTCTCTATCACTCTCTATCACTCTCTATCACTCTCTATCACTCTCTGACACTCTCTGACACTCTCTGACACTCTCTGACACTCTCAGACACTCTCTGACACTCTCTATCACTCTCTGACACTCTCAGACAGTCTCTGACACTCTCTGAAACTCTCTATCACTCTCTATCACTCTCTGACACTCTCTGACACACTCTGACACTCTCTGACACTCTCTATCACTCTCTGACACTATCTGACACTCTCAGACACTCACTATCACTCTCTGACACTGTCTGACACTCTCTGACACTCTCTATCACTCTCTGACACTGTCTGACACTCTCTGACACTCTCTATCACTCTCTGACACTGTCTGACACTCTCTGACACTCTCTATCACTCTCTGACACTCTCTATCACTCTCTGACATTCTCTATCACTCTCTGACATTCTCTGACACTCTCTGACAATCTCTGAAACTCTCTATCACTCTCTATCACTCTCTGACACTATCTGACACTCTCAGACACTCACTATCACTGTCTGACACTGTCTGACACTCTCTGACACTCTCTATCACTCTCTGACACTGTCTGACACTCTCTGAAACTCTCTATCACTCTCTATCACTCTCTGACACTCTCTATCACTCTCTGACACTCTCTGACACTCTCAGACACTCACTATCAATCTCTGACACTCTCAGACACTCACTATCAATCTCTGACACTCTCAGACACTCACTATCACTCTCTGACACTGTCTGACATTCTCTGACACTCTCTATCACTCTCTGACACTCTCTATCACTCTCTATCACTCTCTGACACTGTCTGACACTCTCTGACACTCTCTATCACTCTCTGACACTCTCTGACTCTCTCTGACACTCTCTATCACTCTCAGACACTGTCTGACACTCTCTGACACTCGCTATCACTCTCTGACACTCTCTATCACTCTCTGACACTGTCTGACACTCTCTGAAACTCTCTATCACTCTCTATCACTCTCTGACACTCTCTATCACTCTCTGACACTCTCTGACACTCTCAGACAATCACTATCAATCTCTGACACTCTCAGACACTCACTATCAATCTCTGACACTCTCAGACACTCACTATCACTCTCTATCACTCTCTATCACTCTCTGACACTCTCTATCACTCTCTGACACTCTCTATCACTCTCTATCACTCTCTGACACTGTCTGACACTCTCTGACACTCTCTATCACTCTCTGACACTCTCTGACTCTCTCTGACACTCTCTATCACTCTCAGACACTGTCTGACACTCTCTGACACTCGCTATCACTCTCTGACACTCTGTGACACTCTATCACTCTCTATCACTCTCTGACACTCTCAGACACTCACTGACACTCTCAGACACTTTCTGACATTCTCTATCACTCTCTGACACTCTCTATCACTCTCTGACACTCTCTGACACTCTCTGACACTCTCTATCACTCTCTATCACTCTCTATCACTCTCTGACACTGTCTGACACTCTCTGACACTCTCTATCACTCTCTGACACTCTCTGACACTCTCTATCACTCTCTGACACTGTCTGACACTCTCTGACACTCGCTGTCACTCTCTGACACTCTCTGACACTCTATCACTCTCTATCACTCTCTGACACTCTCAGACACTCACTGACACTCTCAGACACTCTCTGACACTCTCTATCACTCTCTGACACTCTCTATCACTCTCTGACACTGTCTCACACTCTCTGACACTCTCTATCACTCTCTATCACTCTCTGACACTGTCTGTCACTCTCTGACACTCTCTATCACTCTCTGACACTATATGACACTCTCTATCACTCTCAGACACTCTCAGACACTCTCTGACACTCTCTGACACTCTCTGACACTCTCTATCACTCTCTGACACTGTCTGACACTCTCTGACACTCGCTATCACTCTCTGACACTCTGTGACACTCTATCACTCTCTCTCACTCTCTGACACTCACTGACACTCTCAGACACTCTCTGACACTCTCTATCACTCTCTGACACTCTCTATCACTCTCTGACACTGTCTCACACTCTCTGACACTCTCTATCACTCTCTATCACTCTCTGACACTGTCTGTCACTCTCTGACACTCTCTATCACTCTCTGACACTCTCTGACACTCTCTATCACTCTCAGACACTCTCAGACACTCTCTGACACTCTCTGACACTCTCTGACACTCTCTATCACTCTCTGACACTGTCTGACACTCTCTGACACTCGCTATCACTCTCTGACACTCTGTGACACTCTATCACTCTCTCTCACTCTCTGACACTCTCAGACACTCACTGACACTCTCAGACACTCTCTGACACTCTCTATCACTCTCTGACACTCTCTATCACTCTCTGACAGTGTCTGACACTCTCTGACACTCTCTGACACTCTCTATCACTCTCTATCACTCTCTGACACTGTCTGACACTCTCTGACACTCTCTATCACTCTCTGACACTCTCTGACACTCTCTATCACTCTCTGACACTGTCTGACACTCTCAGACACTCACTATCAATCTCTGACACTCTCAGACACTCACTATCACTCTCTATCACTCTCTATCACTCTCTGACACTCTCTATCACTCTCTGACACTCTCTATCACTCTCTATCACTCTCTGACACTGTCTGACACTCTCTGACACTCTCTATCACTCTCTGACACTCTCTGACTCTCTCTGACACTCTCTATCACTCTCAGACACTGTCTGACACTCTCTGACACTCGCTATCACTCTCTGGCACTCTGTGACACTCTATCACTCTCTATCACTCTCTGACACTCTCAGACACTCACTGACACTCTCAGACACTTTCTGACATTCTCTATCACTCTCTGACACTCTCTATCACTCTCTGACACTCTCTGACACTCTCTGACACTCTCTATCACTCTCTATCACTCTCTGACACTGTCTGACACTCTCTGACACTCTCTATCACTCTCTGACACTCTCTGACACTCTCTATCACTCTCTGACACTGTCTGACACTCTCTGACACTCGCTGTCACTCTCTGACACTCTCTGACACTCTATCACTCTCTGACACTCTCAGACACTCACTGACACTCTCAGACACTCTCTGACACTCTCTATCACTCTCTGACACTCTCTATCACTCTCTGACACTGTCTCACACTCTCTGACACTCTCTATCACTCTCTATCACTCTCTGACACTGTCTGTCACTCTCTGACACTCTCTATCACTCTCTGACACTCTCTGACACTCTCTATCACTCTCAGACACTCTCAGACACTCTCTGACACTCTCTGACACTCTCTGACACTCTCTATCACTCTCTGACACTGTCTGACACTCTCTGACACTCGCTATCACTCTCTGACACTCTGTGACACTCTATCACTCTCTCTCACTCTCTGACACTCTCAGACACTCACTGACACTCTCAGACACTCTCTGACACTCTCTATCACTCTCTGACACTCTCTATCACTCTCTGACAGTGTCTGACACTCTCTGACACTCTCTGACACTCTCTATCACTCTCTATCACTCTCTGACACTGTCTGACACTCTCTGACACTCTCTATCACTCTCTGACACTCTCTGACACTCTCTATCACTCTCTGACACTGTCTGACACTCTCTGACACTCGCTATCACTCTGTGACACTCTGTGACACTCTATCACTCTCTATCACTCTCTGACACTCTCAGACACTCACTGACACTCTCAGACACTCTCTGACACTCTCTATCACTCTCTGACACTCTCTATCACTCTCTGACACTGTCTGACTCTCTGACACTCTATCACTCTCTATCACTCTCTGACACTCTCAGACACTCTCTGACACACTTTATCACTCTCTGACACTCTCTATCACTCTCTGACACAGTCTGACACTCTCTGACACTCTCTATCACTCTCTATCACTCTCTGACACTGTCTGACACTCTGTGACACTCTCTATCAATCTCTGACACTCTCTGACACTCTCTATCACTCTCTATCACTCTCTGACACTCTCAGACACTCTCAGACACTCTCAGACACTCTCTGACACTCTGTATCACTCTCTGACACTCTCTATCACTCTCTGACACTGTCTGACACTCTCTGACACTCTCTATCACTCTCTATCACTCTCTAACAATCTCAGACCCTCTCTGACACTCTCAGAGACTCTCTGACACTCTGTATCACTCTCTGACACTCTCTATCACTCTCTGACACTGTCTGACACTCTCTGACACTCTCTATCACTCTCTATCACTCTCTGACACTCTCTGACACTCTCAGACCCTCTCTGACACTCTCTATCACTCTCTGACACTCTCAGACACTCTCTGACACTCTCTGAAACTCTCTATCACTCTCTGACACTTACTGACACACTCTGACACTCTCTGACACTCTCTATCACTCTCTATCACTCTCTGACACTCTCTGACACTCTCTATCACTCTCTATCACTCTCTGACACTCTCTATCACTCTCTATCACTCTCTGACACTCTCTGACACTCTCTGAAACTCGCTATCACTCTCTATCACTCTCTGACACTCTCTGACACTCTCTGACACTCTCTGACACTCTCTATCACTCTCTATCACTCTCTGACACTCTCTGACACTCTCTGAAACTCTCTATCACTCTCTATCACTCTCTATCACTCACTGACACTATCTGACACTCTCAGACATTCACTATCACTCTCTGACACTGTCTGACAATCTCTGACACTCTCTATCACTCTCTATCTCTCTCTATCACTCTCTGACACTCTCAGACACTCTCTGACACTCTCAGACACTCTCTGACACTCTCTATCACTCTCTGACACTCTCAGACACTCTCTGACACTCTCTGAAACTCTCTATCACTCTCTATCAACCTCTGACACTATCTGACACTCTCAGACACTCACTATCACTCTCTGGCACTGTGTGACACTCTCTGACACGCTCTATCACTCTCTGACACTGTCTGACACTCTTTGACACTCTCTATCACTCTCTATCACTCTCTATCACTCTCTGACACTCTCAGACACTCTCTGACACTCTCAGACACTCTCTGACACTCTCTATCACTCTCTATCACTCTCTGACACTCTCTGACAATCTCAGATACTCACTATCACTTTCTGAAACTCTCTGACACTCTCTATCACTCTCTGACACTCTCAGACACTCTCTGACACTCTCTATCACTCTCTATCACTCTCTGACACTCTCTGACAATCTCAGACACTCACTATCACTTTCTGAAACTCTCTGACACTCTCAGACACTCTCTGACACTCTCTGAAACTCTCAATCACTCTCTATCACTCTCTGACACTCACTATCACTCTCTGACACTCTCTGACACTCTCTATCACTCTCAGACACTCTCTGAAACTCTCTATCACACTCTGACACTGTCTGACACTCTCTGACACTCTCTATCACTCTCTGACACTCTCTGACACTCTCTGACACTCTCAGACACTCTCTGACAATCTCTATCACTCTCTGACACAGTCTGACACTCTCTGACACTCTCTATCACTCTCTATCACTCTCTGACACTGTCTGACACTCTGTGACACTCTCTATCACTCTCTGACACTCTCTATCACTCTCTATCAGTCTCTAACAATCTCAGACCCTCTCTGACACTCTCAGACACTCTCTGACACTCTGTATCACTCTCTGACACTCTCTATCGCTCTCTGACACTGTCTGACACTCTCTGACACTCTCTATCACTCTCTATCACTCTCTGACACTCTCTGACACTCTCAGACCCTCTCTGACACTCTCTATCACTCTCTGACACTCTCAGACACTCTCTGACACTCTCTGAAACTCTCTGTCACTCTCTATCACTCTCTGACACTCTCTGACACACTCTGACACTCTCTGACACTCTCTATCACTCTCAGACACTCTCTGAAACTCTCTATCACACTCTGACACTGTCTGACACTCTCTGACACTCTCTATCACTCTCTGACACTCTCTGACACTCTCTGACACTCTCAGACACTCTCTGACAATCTCTATCACTCTCTGACACAGTCTGACACTCTCTGACACTCTCTATCACTCTCTATCACTCTCTGACACTGTCTGACACTCTGTGACACTCTCTATCACTCTCTGACACTCTCTATCACTCTCTATCAGTCTCTAACAATCTCAGACCCTCTCTGACACTCTCAGACACTCTCTGACACTCTGTATCACTCTCTGACACTCTCTATCGCTCTCTGACACTGTCTGACACTCTCTGACACTCTCTATCACTCTCTATCACTCTCTGACACTCTCTGACACTCTCAGACCCTCTCTGACACTCTCTATCACTCTCTGACACTCTCTGACACTCTCTGAAACTCTCTATCACTCTCTATCACTCTCTATCACTCTCTGACACTCTCTGACACACTCTGACACTCTCTGACACTCTCTATCACTCTCTATCACTCTCTGACACTCTCTGACACTCTCTGACACTCTCTGACACTCTCTATCACTCTCTGACACTCTCTATCACTCTCTATCACTCTCTGACACTCTCTGACACTCGCTATCACTCTCTATCACTCTCTATCACTCTCTGACACTCTCTGACACTCTCTGACACTCTCTGACACTCTCTATCACTCAATATCACTCTCTGACACTCTCTGACACTCTCTGAAACTCTCTATCACTCTCTATCACTCACTGACACTATCTGACACTCTCAGACATTCACTATCACTCTCTGACACTGTCTGACACTCTCTGACACTCTCTATCACTCTCTGACACTGTCTGACACTCTCTGACACTCTCTATCACTCTCTATCTCTCTCTATCACTCTCTGACACTCTCAGACACTCTGTGACACTCTCTATCACTCTCTATCTCTCTCTGACACTCTCTGACACTCTCTGAAACTCTCTATCACTCTCTATCAACCTCTGACACTATCTGACACTCTCAGACACTCACAATCACTCTCTGACACTGTGTGACACTCTCTGACACGCTCTATCACTCTCTGACACTGTATGACACTCTTTGACACTCTCTGACACTCTGTATCACTCTCTGACACTCTCTATCACTCTCTGACACTGTCTGACACTCTCTGACACTCTCTATCACTCTCTATCAGTCTCTAACAATCTCAGACCCTCTCTGACACTCTCAGACACTCTCTGACACTCTGTATCACTCTCTGACACTCTCTATCGCTCTCTGACACTGTCTGACACTCTCTGACACTCTCTATCACTCTCTATCACTCTCTGACACTCTCTGACACTCTCAGACCCTCTCTGACACTCTCTATCACTCTCTGACACTCTCAGACACTCTCTGACACTCTCTGACACTGTGTGACACTCTCTGACACGCTCTATCACTCTCTGACACTGTATGACACTCTTTGACACTCTCTGACACTCTGTATCACTCTCTGACACTCTCTATCACTCTCTGACACTGTCTGACACTCTCTGACACTCTCTATCACTCTCTATCAGTCTCTAACAATCTCAGACCCTCTCTGACACTCTCAGACACTCTCTGACACTCTGTATCACTCTCTGACACTCTCTATCGCTCTCTGACACTGTCTGACACTCTCTGACACTCTCTATCACTCTCTATCACTCTCTGACACTCTCTGACTCTCTCAGACCCTCTCTGACACTCTCTATCACTCTCTGACACTCTCAGACACTCTCTGACACTCTCTGAAACTCTCTATCACTCTCTATCACTCTCTGACACTATCTGACACTCTCAGACACTCACTATCACTCTCTGACACTGTCTGACACTCTCTGACACTCTCTGAAACTCTCTATCACTCTCTATCACTCTCTATCACTCTCTGACACTCTCTGACACTCTCTGACACTCTCTGAAACTCTCTATCACTCTCTATCACTCTCTGACACTATCTGACACTCTCAGACACTCACTATCACTCTCTGACACTGTCTGACACTCTCTGACACTCTCTATCACTCTCTGACACTGTCTGACACTCTCTGACACTCTTTATCACTCTCTATCTCTCTCTATCACTCTCTGACACACTCAGACACTCTCTGACACTCTCAGACACTCTCTGACACTCTCTATCACTCTCTGACACTCTCTGACACTCTCAGACACTCTGTGACACTCTCTATCACTCTCTATCTCTCTCTGACACTCTCTGACACTCTCTGAAACTCTCTATCGCTCTCTATCACTCTCTGACACTATCTGACTCTCTCAGACACTCACTATCACTCTCTGACACTGTGTGACACTCTCTGACACGCTCTATCACTCTCTGACACTCTCTGACACTCTTTGACACTCTCTATCACTCTCTATCACTCTCTATCACTCTGTGACACTCTCAGACACTCTCTGACACTCTCTATCACTCTCTATCACTCTCTGACACTCTCTGACAATCTCAGACACTCACTATCACTTTCTGACACTCTCTGACACTCTCAGACACTCTCTGACACTCTCTGAAACTCTCTATCACTCTCTGACACTCACTATCACTCTCTGACACTCTCTGACACTCTCTATCACTCTCTGACACTCTCTGACACTCTCTATCACTCTCTGACACTGTCTGACACTCTCTGACGCTCTCTATCACTCTCTGACACTCTCTGACACTCTCTGACACTCTCAGACACTCTCTGACACTCTCTATCACTCTCTGACACTGTCTGACACTGTCTATCACTCTCTGACACTCTCTGACACTCTCTGACTCTCTCTATCACTCTCTATCACTTTCTGACACTCTCTGACACTCTCTGACACTCTCAGACACTCTCTGACACTCTCTGAAACTCTCTATCACTCTCTATCACTCTCTGACACTCTCTATCACTCTCTGACACTCTCTGACACTCTCTATCACTCTCTGACACTCTCTATCACTCTCTATCACTCTCTGACACTCTCAGACACTCTCTGACACTCTCTGACACTCTCAGACATTCTCTGACACTCTCTATCACTCTCTGACACTCTCAGACAGTCTCTGACACTCTCTGAAACTCTCTATCACTCTCTATCACTATCTGACACTCTCTGACACTCTCAGACACTCACTATCACTCTCTGACACTGTCTGACACTCTCTGACACTCTCTATCACTCTCTGACACTGTCTGACACTCTCTGACACTCTCTATCACTCTCTATCACTCTCTGTCACTCTCTGACACACTCAGACACTCTCTGACACTCTCTGACACTCTCTGACACTCTCTATCACTCTCTATCACTCTCTGACACTCTCAGACACTCTCTATCACTCTCTATCACTCTCTATCACTCTCTGACACACTCAGACACTCTCTGACACTCTCAGACACTCTCTGACACTCTCTATCACTCTCTGACACTCTCAGACACTCTCTATCACTCTCTGACACTGTCTGACACTCTCTGACACTCTCTATCACTCTCTATCACTCTCTGACACTCTCAGACACTCTCTGACACTCTCTGACACTCTCAGACACTCTCTGACACTCTCTATCACTCTCTGACACTCTCAGACAGTCTCTGACACTCTCTGAAACTCTCTATCACTCTCTATCACTCTCTGACACTCTCTGACACTCTCTGACACACTCTGACACTCTCTGACACTCTCTATCACTCTCTATCACTCTCTGACACTATCTGACACTCTCAGACACTCACTATCACTCTCTGACACTGTCTGACACTCTCTGACACTCTCTATCACTCTCTGACACTGTCTGACACTCTCTGACACTCTATATCACTCTCTATCACTCTCTATCACTCTCTGACACACTCAGACACTCTCTGACACTCTCAGACACTCTCTGACACTCTCTATCACTCTCTGACACTCTCTATCACTCTCTATCACTCTCTGACACTCTCTGACACTCTCTGAAACACTCTATCAATCTCTATGACTCTCTGACACTATCTGACACTCTCAGAAACTCACTATCACTCTCGGACACTGTGTGACACTCTCTGACACGCTCTATCACTCTCTGACGCTGTCTGACACTCTCTGACACTCTCTATCACTCTCTATCACTCTCTATCACTCTCTGACACTCTCAGACACTCTGACACTCTCAGACACACTCTGACACTCTCGATCACTCTCTGACACTCTCAGACACTCTCTGACACTCTCCATCACTCTCTATCACTCTCTGACACTCTCTGACACTCTCAGACACTCACTATCAGTCTCTGACACTGTCTGACACTCTCTATCAATCTCTGACACTCTCTGACACTCTCTATCACTCTCTATCACTCTCTGACACTCTCAGACACTCTCTATCACTCTCTATCACTCTCTATCACTCTCTGACACACTCAGACACTCTCTGACACTCTCAGACACTCTCTGACACTCTCTATCACTCTCTGACACTCTCAGACACTCTCTATCACTCTCTGACACTGTCTGACACTCTCTGACACTCTCTATCACTCTCTATCACTCTCTGACACTCTCAGACACTCTCTGACACTCTCTGACACTCTCAGACACTCTCTGACACTCTCTATCACTCTCTGACACTCTCAGACAGTCTCTGACACTCTCTGAAACTCTCTATCACTCTCTATCACTCTCTGACACTCTCTGACACTCTCTGACACACTCTGACACTCTCTGACACTCTCTATCACTCTCTATCACTCTCTGACACTATCTGACACTCTCAGACACTCACTATCACTCTCTGACACTGTCTGACACTCTCTGACACTCTCTATCACTCTCTGACACTGTCTGACACTCTCTGACACTCTATATCACTCTCTATCACTCTCTATCACTCTCTGACACACTCAGACACTCTCTGACACTCTCAGACACTCTCTGACACTCTCTATCACTCTCTGACACTCTCTATCACTCTCTATCACTCTCTGACACTCTCTGACACTCTCTGAAACACTCTATCAATCTCTATGACTCTCTGACACTATCTGACACTCTCAGAAACTCACTATCACTCTCGGACACTGTGTGACACTCTCTGACACGCTCTATCACTCTCTGACACTCTCAGACACTCTCTGACACTCTCCATCACTCTCTATCACTCTCTGACACTCTCTGACACTCTCAGACACTCACTATCAGTCTCTGACACTGTCTGACACTCTCTATCAATCTCTGACACTCTCTGACACTCTCTGACACTCTCTATCACTCTCTATCACTTTCTGACACTCTCTGACACTCTCTGACACTCTCTATCACTCTCTGACACTCTCTATCACTCTCTGACACTCTCTGACACTCTCTGACAATCTCTGACACTCTCTGACACTCACAGACACTCTCTGACACTCTCTATCACTCTCTGACACTGTCTGACACTCTCTATCACTCTCTGACACTCTCTGACACTCTCTATCACTCTCTATCACTTTCTGACACTCTCTGACACTCTCTGACACTCTCAGACACTCTCTGACACTCTCTGAAACTCTCTATCACTCTCTATCACTCTCTGACACTCACTATCACTCTCTGACACTCTCTGACACTCTCTATCACTCTCAGACACTCTCTGACACTCTCTGACACTCTCTATCACTCTCTGACACTGTCTGACACTCTCTGATACTCTCTATCACTCTCTATCACTCTCTGACACTCTCAGACACTCTCTGACACTCTCTGACACTCTCTGACACTCTCTATCACTCTCTGACACTCTCTGACACTCTCAGACACTCTCTGACACTCTCTATCACTCTCTGACACTGTCTGACACTGTCTATCACTCTCTGACACTCTCTGACACTCTCTGACTCTCTCTGAAACTCTCTATCACTCTCTATCACTCTCTGACACTCTCTATCACTCTCTGACACTCTCTGACACTCTCTATCACTCTCTGACACTCTCTATCACTCTCTATCACTCTCTGATACTCTCTGACACTCTCTGAAACTCGCTATCACTCTCTGACACTGTCTGACACTCTCTGACACTCTCTATCACTCTCTGACACTGTCTGACACTCTCTGACACTCTCTATCACTCTCTATCACTCTCTGACACACTCAGACACTCTCTGACACTCTCTGACACTCTCTGACACTCTCTATCACTCTCTATCACTCTCTGACACTCTCAGACACTCTCTATCACTCTCTATCACTCTCTATCACTCTCTGACACACTCAGACACTCTCTGACACTCTCAGACACTCTCTGACACTCTCTATCTCTCTCTGACACTCTCAGACACTCTCTATCACTCTCTATCACTGTCTGACACTCTCTGACACTCTCTGACACTCTCTATCACTCTCTATCACTCTCTGACACTCTCTGACACTCTCAGACACTCTCTGACACTCTCTGACACTCTCAGACACTCTCTGACACTCTCTATCACTCTCTGACACTCTCAGACAGTCTCTGACACTCTCTGAAACTCTCTATCACTCTCTATCACTCTCTGACACTCTCTGACACACTCTGACACTCTCTGACACTCTCTATCACTCTCTATCACTCTCTGACACTATCTGACACTCTCAGACACTCACTATCACTCTCTGACACTGTCTGACACTCTCTGACACTCTCTATCACTCTCTGACACTGTCTGACACTCTCTGACACTCTATATCACTCTCTATCACTCTCTATCACTCTCTGACACACTCAGACACTCTCTGACACTCTCTGACACTGTCTGACACTCTCTATCAATCTCTGACACTCTCAGACACTCTCTGACACTCTCCATCACTCTCTATCACTCTCTGACACTCTCTGACACTCTCAGACACTCACTATCACTCTCTGACACTGTCTGACACTCTCTATCAATCTCTGACACTGTCTGACACTCTCTATCATTCTCTATCACTTTCTGACACTCTCTGACACTCTCTGACCCTCTCTATCACTCTCTGACACTCTCTATCACTCTCTGACACTCTCTGACAATCTCTGACACTCTCTGACACTCTCAGACACTCTCTGACACTCTCTATCACTCTCTGACACTGTCTGACACTCTCTATCACTCTCTGACACTCTCTGACACTCTCTATCACTCTCTATCACTTTCTGACACTCTCTGACACTCTCTGACACTCTCAGACACTCTCTGACACTCTCTGAAACTCTCTATCACTCTCTATCACTCTCTGACACTCACTATCACTCTCTGACACTCTCTGACACTCTCTATCACTCTCAGACACTCTCTGACACTCTCTGACACTCTCTATCACTCTCTGACACTGTCTGACACTCTCTGATACTCTCTATCACTCTCTATCACTCTCTGACACTCTCTGACACTCTCTGACACTCTCTGACACTCTCTATCACTCTCTGACACTCTCAGACTGTCTCTGACACTCTCTGAAACTCTCTATCACTCTCTATCACTCTCTGACACTCTCTGACACACTCTGACACTCTCTGACACTCTCTATCACTCTCTGACACTGTCTGACACTCTCTGAAACTCTCTATCACTCTCTATCACTCTCTGACACTCTCTATCACTCTCTGACACTCTCTATCACTCTCTGACACTCTCTATCACTCTCTGACACTCTCAGACACTCTCTGACACTCTCTGACACTCTCTGACACTCTCTGACACTCTCTATCACTCTCTGACACTCTCTATCACTCTCTGACACTGTCTGACACTCTCTGAAACTCTCTATCACTCTCTATCACTCTCTGACACTCTCTATCACTCTCTGACACTCTCAGACACTCTCTATCACTCTCTATCACTCTCTGACACTCTCTGACGCTCTCTATCACTCTCTATCACTTTCTGACACTCTCTGACACTCTCTGACACTCTCAGACACTCTCTGACACTCTCTGAAACTCTCTATCACTCTCTATCACTCTCTGACACTCACTATCACTCTCTGACACTCTCTGACACTCTCTATCACTCTCAGACACTCTCTGACACTCTCTGACACTCTCTATCACTCTCTATCACTCTCTATCACTTTCTGACACTCTCTGACACTGTCTGACACTCTCTGACACTCTCTATCACTCTCTATCACTCTCTGACACTCTCAGACACTGTCTGACACTCTCTGACACTCTCTGACACTCTCTATCACTCTCTGACACTCTCTGACACTCTCTGACACTCTCTATCACTCTCTATCACTCTCAATCAC
The DNA here is from genome assembly GCF_036365525.1 of Heterodontus francisci. NCBI lineage: Eukaryota > Metazoa > Chordata > Chondrichthyes > Heterodontiformes > Heterodontidae > Heterodontus > Heterodontus francisci. The sequence continues at coordinate 477,136 of NW_027141025.1, forward strand.
TTTCTGACACTCTCTGACACTCTCTGACACTCTCAGACACTCTCTGACACTCTCTGAAACTCTCTATCACTCTCTATCACTCTCTGACTCTCACTATCACTCTCTGACACTGTCTGACACTCTCTGACACTCTCTATCACTCTCTATCACTCTCTGACACTCTCTGACACTCTCTGACACTCTCAGACACTCTCTGACACTCTCTGAAACTCTCTATCACTCTCTATCACTCTCTGACTCTCACTATCACTCTCTGACACTGTCTGACACTCTCTGAAACTCTCTATCACTCTCTATCACTCTCTGACACTCTCTATCACTCTCTGACACTCTCTGACACTCTCTGAAACACTCTATCAATCTCTATCACTCTCTGACACTATCTGACACTCTCAGACACTCACTATCACTCTCGGACACTGTGTGACACTCTCTGACACGCTCTATCACTCTCTGACGCTGTCTGACACTCTCTGACACTCTCTATCACTCTCTATCACTCTCTATCACTCTCTGACACTCTCAGACACTCTGACACTCTCAGACACACTCTGACACTCTCGATCACTCTCTGACACTCTCAGACACTCTCTGACACTCTCCATCACTCTCTATCACTCTCTGACACTCTCTGACACTCTCAGACACTCACTATCACTCTCTGACACAGTCTGACACTCTCTATCAATCTCTGACACTCTCTGACACTCTCTGACACTCTCTATCACTCTCTATCACTTTCTGACACTCTCTGACACTCTCTGACCCTCTCTATCACTCTCTGACACTCTCTATCACTCTCTGACACTCTCTATCACTCTCTGACAATCTCTGACACTCTCTGACACTCTCAGACACTCTCTGACACTCTCTATCACTCTCTGACACTGTCTGACACTCTCTATCACTCTCTGACACTCTCTGACACTCTCTATCACTCTCTATCACTTTCTGACACTCTCTGACACTCTCTGACACTCTCAGACACTCTCTGACACTCTCTGAAACTCTCTATCACTCTCTATCACTCTCTGACACTCTCTATCACTCTCTGACACTCTCTGACACTCTCTATCACTTTCTGACACTCTCTGACACTCTCTGACCCTCTCTATCACTCTCTGACACTCTCTATCACTCTCTGACACTCTCTATCACTCTCTGACAATCTCTGACACTCTCTGACACTCTCAGACACTCTCTGACACTCTCTATCACTCTCTGACACTGTCTGACACTCTCTATCACTCTCTGACACTCTCTGACACTCTCTATCACTCTCTATCACTTTCTGACACTCTCTGACACTCTCTGACACTCTCAGACACTCTCTGACACTCTCTGAAACTCTCTATCACTCTCTATCACTCTCTGACACTCTCTATCACTCTCTGACACTCTCTGACACTCTCTATCACTCTCAGACACTCTCTGACACTCTCTGACACTCTCTATCACTCTCTGACACTGTCTGACACTCTCTGATACTCTCTATCACTCTCTATCACTCTCTGACACTCTCTGACACTCTCTGACACTCTCTGACACTCTCTATCACTCTCTGACACTCTCAGACAGTCTCTGACACTCTCTGAAACTCTCTATCACTCTCTATCACTCTCTGACACTCTCTGACACACTCTGACACTCTCTGACACTCTCTATCACTCTCTGACACTGTCTGACACTCTCTGAAACTCTCTATCACTCTCTATCACTCTCTGACACTCTCTATCACTCTCTGACACTCTCTATCACTCTCTGACACTCTCAGACACTCTCTGACACTCTCTGACACTGTCTGACACTCTCTGACACTCTCTATCACTCTCTGACACTGTCTGACACTCTCTGAAACTCTCTATCACTCTCTATCACTCTCTGACACTCTCTATCACTCTCTGACACTCTCAGACACTCTCTATCACTCTCTATCACTCTCTGACACTCTCTGACGCTCTCTATCACTCTCTATCACTTTCTGACACTCTCTGACACTCTCTGACACTCTCAGACACTCTCTGACACTCTCTGAAACTCTCTATCACTCTCTATCACTCTCTGACACTCACTATCACTCTCTGACACTCTCTGACACTCTCTATCACTCTCAGACACTCTCTGACACTCTCTGACACTCTCTATCACTCTCTATCACTCTCTATCACTTTCTGACACTCTCTGACACTGTCTGACACTCTCTGACACTCTCTATCACTCTCTATCACTCTCTGACACTCTCAGACACTCTCTGACACTCTCTGACACTCTCTGACACTCTCTATCACTCTCTGACACTCTCTGACACTCTCTGACACTCTCTATCACTCTCTATCACTCTCTATCACTTTCTGACACTCTCTGACACTCTCTGACACTCTCAGACACTCTCTGACACTCTCTGAAACTCTCTATCACTCTCTATCACTCTCTGACTCTCACTATCACTCTCTGACACTGTCTGACACTCTCTGACACTCTCTATCACTCTCTATCACTCTCTGACACTCTCTGACACTCTCTGACACTCTCAGACACTCTCTGACAATCTCTGAAACTCTCTATCACTCTCTATCACTCTCTGACTCTCACTATCACTCTCTGACACTGTCTGACACTCTCTGAAACTCTCTATCACTCTCTATCACTCTCTGACACTCTCTATCACTCTCTGACACTCTCAGACACTCTCTGACACTCTCTATCACTCTCTATCACTCTCTATCACTCTCTATCACTCTCTGACACTCTCAGACACTCACTATCAATCTCTGACACTCTCTGACACTCTCTATCACTCTCTGACACTCTCTGACACTCTCTATCACTCTCTATCACTTTCTGACACTCTCTGACACTCTCTGACACTCTCTGACACACTCAGACACTCTCTGACACTCTCAGACACTCTCTGACACTCTCTATCACTCTCTGACACTCTCTGACACTCTCTGACACTCTCTGAAACTCTCTATCACTCTCTATCACTCTCTGACACTATCTGACACTCTCAGACACTCACTATCACTCTCGGACACTGTGTGACACTCTCTGACACGCTCTATCACTCTCTGACGCTGTCTGACACTCTCTGACACTCTCTATCACTCTCTATCACTCTCTCACACTCTCAGACACTCTGACACTCTCAGACACACCCTGACACTCTCTATCACACTCTGACACTCTCAGACACTCTCTGACACTCTCCATCACTCTCTGACACTCTCTGACACTCTCAGACACTCACTATCACTCTCTGACACTGTCTGGCACTCTCTATCAATCTCTGACACTCTCTGACACTCTCTGATACTCTCTATCACTCTCTATCACTTTCTGACACTCTCTGACACTCTCTGACACTCTCTATCACTCTCTGACACTCTCTGACACTCTCTGACAATCTCTGACACTCTCTGACACTCTCAGACACTCTCTGACACTCTCTATCACTCTCTGACACTGTCTGACACTCTCTATCACTCTCTGACACTCTCTGACACTCTCTGTCACTCTCTATCACTTTCGGACACTCTCTGACACTCTCTGACACTCTCAGACACTCTCTGACACTCTCTGAAACTCTCTATCACTCTCTATCACTTTCTGACACTCTCTATCACTCTCAGACACTCTCAGACACTCTCTGACACTCTCTGACACTCTCTATCACTCTCTGACACTGTCTGACACTCTCTGATACTCTCTATCACTCTCTATCACTCTCTATCACTCTCTGACACTCTCAGACACTCTCTGACACTCTCTGACACTCTCAGACACTCTCTGACACTCTCTATCACTCTCTGACACTCTCAGACAGTCTCTGACACTCTCTGAAACTCTCTATCAGTCTCTATCACTCTCTATCACTCTCTGACACTCTCAGACACTCTCTGACACTCTCTGACACTCTCAGACACTCTCTGACACTCTCTATCACTCTCTGACACTCTCAGACAATCTCTGACACTCTCTGACACTCTCAGACACTCTCTGACACTCTCTATCACTCTCTGACACTGTCTGACACTCTCTATCACTCTCTGACACTCTCTGACACTCTCTATCACTCTCTATCACTTTCTGACACTCTCTGACACTCTCTGACACTCTCAGACACTCTCTGACACTCTCTGAAACTCTCTATCACTCTCTATCACTCTCTGACACTCACTATCACTCTCTGACACTCTCTGACACTCTCTATCACTCTCAGACACTCTCTGACACTCTCTGACACTCTCTATCACTCTCTGACACTGTCTGACACTCTCTGATACTCTCTATCACTCTCTGACACTCTCTGACACTCTCTGACACTCTCTGACACTCTCTGACACTCTCTATCACTCTCTGACATTCTCAGACTGTCTCTGACACTCTCTGAAACTCTCTATCACTCTCTATCACTCTCTGACACTCTCTGACACACTCTGACACTCTCTGAAACTCTCTATCACTCTCTATCACTCTCTGACTCTCACTATCACTCTCTGACACTGTCTGACACTCTCTGACACTCTCTATCACTCTCTATCACTCTCTGACACTCTCTGACACTCTCTGACACTCTCTGACACTGTCTGACACTCTCTGAAACTCTCTATCACTCTCTATCACTCTCTGACACTCTCTATCACTCTCTGACACTCTCAGACACTCTCTGACACTCTCTATCACTCTCTATCACTCTCTGACACTCTCTGACACTCTCAGACACTCACTATCAATCTCTGACACTCTCTGACACTCTCTATCACTCTCTGACACTCTCTGAAACTCTCTGACACTCTCTATCACTCTCTATCACTTTCTGACACTCTCTGACACTCTCTGACACTCTCTGACACACTCAGACACTCTCTGACACTCTCAGACACACTCTGACACTCTCTATCACTCTCTGACACTCTCTGACACTCTCTGACACTCTCTGAAACTCTCTATCACTCTCTATCACTCTCTGACACTATCTGACACTCTCAGACACTCACTATCACTCTCGGACACTGTGTGACACTCTCTGACACGCTCTATCACTCTCTGACGCTGTCTGACACTCTCTGACACTCTCTGACACTCTCTATCACTCTCTATCACTCTCTGACACTCTCAGACACTCTGACACTCTCAGACACACCCTGACACTCTCTATCACACTCTGACACTCTCAGACACTCTCTGACACTCTCCATCACTCTCTATCACTCTCTGACACTCTCTGACACTCTCAGACACTCACTATCACTCTCTGACACTGTCTGGCACTCTCTATCAATCTCTGACACTCTCTGACACTCTCTGATACTCTCTATCACTCTCTATCACTTTCTGACACTCTCTGACACTCTCTGACACTCTCTATCACTCTCTGACACTCTCTGACACTCTCTGACAATCTCTGACACTCTTTGACACTCTCAGACACTCTCTGACACTCTCTATCACTCTCTGACACTGTCTGACACTCTCTATCACTCTCTGACACTCTCTGACACTCTCTATCACTCTCTATCACTTTCTGACACTCTCTGACACTCTCTGACACTCTCAGACACTCTCTGACTCTCTCTGAAACTCTCTATCACTCTCTATCACTCTCTGACACTCTCTATCACTCTCAGACACTCTCAGACACTCTCTGACACTCTCTGACACTCTCTATCACTCTCTGACACTGTCTGACTCTCTCTGATACTCTCTATCACACTCTATCACTCTCTATCACTCTCTGACACTCTCAGACACTCTCTGACACTCTCTGACACTCTCAGACACTCTGACACTCTCTATCACTCTCTGACACTCTCAGACAGTCTCTGACACTCTCTGAAACTCTCTATCAGTCTCTATCACTCTCTGACACTCTCTGACACTCTCTGACACACTCTGACACTCTCTGACACTCTCTATCACTCTCTGACACTATCTGACACTCTCAGACACTCACTATCACTCTCTGACACTGTCTGACACTCTCTGACACTCTCTATCACTCTCTGACACTGTCTGACACTCTCTGACACTCTCTATCACTCTCTATCACTCTCTATCACTCTCTATCACTCTCTGACACTCTCAGACACTCTGTGACACTCTCTATCACTCTCTGACACTCTCTATCACTCTCTGACATTCTCTGCCACTCTCTGACAGTCTCTGAAACTCTCTATCACTCTCTATCACTCTCTGACACTATCTGACACTCTCAGACACTCACTATCACTCTCTGACACAGTCTGACACTCTCTGACACTCTCTATCACTCTCTGACACTGTCTGACACTCTCTGAAACTCTCTAACACTCTCTATCACTCTCTGACACTCTCTATCACTCACTGACACTCTCTGACACTCTCAGACACTCACTATCAATCTCTGACACTCTCAGACACTCACTATCAATCTCTGACACTCTCAGACACTCACTATCACTCTCTGACACTGTCTGACATTCTCTGACACTCTCTATCACTCTCTGACACTGTCTGACACTCTCTGAAACTCTCTATCACTCTCTATCACTCTCTGACACTCTCTATCACTCTCTGACACTCTCAGACACTCTCTGACACTCTCTGACACTGTCTGACACTCTCTGACACTCTCTATCAATCTCTGACACTGTCTGACACTCTCTGAAACTCTCTATCACTCTCTATCACTCTCTGACACTCTCTATCACTCTCTGACACTCTCAGACACTCTCTATCACTCTCTATCACTCTCTGACACTCTCTGACACTCTCTATCACTCGCTATCACTTTCTGACACTCTCTGACACTCTCTGACACTCTCAGACACTCTCTGACACTCTCTGAAACTCTCTATCACTCTCTATCACTCTCTGACACTCACTATCACTCTCTGACACTCTCTGACACTCTCTATCACTCTCAGACACTCTCTGACACTCTCTGACACTCTCTATCACTCTCTATCACTCTCTATCACTTTCTGACACTCTCTGACACTGTCTGACACTCTCTGACACTCTCTATCACTCTCTATCACTCTCTGACACTCTCAGACACTCTCTGACACTCTCTGACACTCTCTGACACTCTCTATCACTCTCTGACACTCTCTGACACTCTCTGACACTCTCTGACACTCTCTATCACTCTCTATCACTTTCTGACACTCTCTGACACTCTCTGACACTCTCAGACACTCTCTGACACTCTCTGAAACTCTCTATCACTCTCTATCACTCTCTGACTCTCACTATCACTCTCTGACACTCTCTGACACTCTCTATCACTCTCTGACACTGTCTGACACTCTCTGAAACTCTCTATCACTCTCTATCACTCTCTGACACTCTCTATCACTCTCTGACACTCTCAGACACTCTCTGACACTCTCTATCACTCTCGATCACTCTCTGACACTCTCTGACACTCTCAGACACTCACTATCAATCTCTGACACTCTCTGACACTCTCTGACACTCTCTATCACTCTCTGACACTCTCTGACACTCTCAGACACTCTCTATCACTCTCTATCACTTTCTGACACTCTCTGACACTCTCTGACACTCTCTGACACTCTCTGACACACTCAGACACTCACTATCAATCTCTGACACTCTCTGACACTCTCTATCACTCTCTGACACTCTCTGACACTTTCTGACACTCTCTATCACTCTCTATCACTTTCTGACACTCTCTGACACTCTCTGACACTCTCTGACACTCTCTGACACACTCAGACACTCTCTGACACTCTCAGACACTCTCTGACACTCTCTATCACTCTCTGACACTCTCTATCACTCTCTATCACTCTCTGACACTCTCTGACACTCTCTGAAACTCTCTATCACTCTCTATCACTCTCTGACACTATCTGACACTCTCAGACACTCACTATCACTCTCGGACACTGTGTGACACTCTCTGACACGCTCTAACACTCTCTGACGCTGTCTGACACTCTCTGACACTCTCTATCACTCTCTATCACTCTCTATCACTCTCTGACACTCTCAGACACTCTGACACTCTCAGACACACCCTGACACTCTCTATCACACTCTGACACTCTCAGACACTCTCTGACACTCTCCATCACTCTCTATCACTCTCTGACACTCTCTGACACACTCAGACACTCACTATCACTCTCTGACACTGTCTGGCACTCTCTATCAATCTCTGACACTCTCTGACACTCTCTGACACTCTCTGACACTCTCTATCACTTTCTGACACTCTCTGACACTCTCTGACACTCTCTATCACTCTCTATCACTCTCTGACACTCTCTGACACTCTCTGACAATCTCTGACACTCTCTGAAACTCTCTATCAGTCTCTATCACTCTCTGACACTCTCTGACACACTCTGACACTCTCTGACACTCTCTATCACTCTCTGACACTATCTGACACTCTCAGACACTCACTATCACTCTCTGACACTGTCTGACACTCTCTGACACTCTCTATCACTCTCTGACACTGTCTGACACTCTCTGACACTCTCTATCACTCTCTAACACTCTCTATCACTCTCTGACACTCTCAGACACTCTGTGACACTCTCTATCACTCTCTGACACTCTCTATCACTCTCTGACATTCTCTGACACTCTCTGACAGTCTCTGAAACTCTCTATCACTCTCTATCACTCTCTGACACTATCTGACACTCTCAGACACTCACTATCACTCTCTGACACAGTCTGACACTCTCTGACACTCTCTATGACTCTCTGACACTGTCTGACACTCTCTGAAACTCTCTATCACTCTCTATCACTCTCTGACACTCTCTATCACTGTCTGACACTCTCTGACACTCTCAGACACTCACTATCAATCTCTGACACTCTCAGACACTCACTATCAATCTCTGACACTCTCAGACACTCACTATCACTCTCTGACACTGTCTGACATTCTCTGACACTCTCTATCACTCTCTGACACTGTCTGACACTCTCTGAAACTCTCTATCACTCTCTATCACTCTCTGACACTCTCTATCACTCTCTGACACTCTCTATCACTCTCTGACACTCTCTGACACTGTCTGACACTCTCTGACACTCTCTATCACTCTCTGACACTGTCTGACACTCTCTGAAACTCTCTATCACTCTCTATCACTCTCTGACACTCTCTATCACTCTCTGACACTCTCAGACACTCTCTATCACTCTCTATCACTTTCTGACACTCTCTGACACTCTCTGACACTCTCTGACACTCTCTGACACACTCAGACACTCACTATCAATCTCTGACACTCTCTGACACTCTCTATCACTCTCTGACACTCTCTGACACTCTCTGACACTCTCTATCACTCTCTATCACTTTCTGACACTCTCTGACACTCTCTGACACTCTCTGACACACTCAGACACTCTCTGACACTCTCAGACACTCTCTGACACTCTCTATCACTCTCTGACACTCTCTATCACTCTCTATCACTCTCTGACACTCTCTGACACTCTCTGAAACTCTCTATCACTCTCTATCACTCTCTGACACTATCTGACACTCTCAGACACTCACTATCACTCTCTGACACTCTCTGACACTCTCTATCACTCTCTATCACTTTCTGACACTCTCTGACACTCTCTGACACTCTCTGACACTCTCAGACACTCTCTGACACTCTCTGAAACTCTCTATCACTCTCTATCACACTCTGACACTCACTATCACTCTCTGACACTCACTATCACTCTCTGACACTGTCTGGCACTCTCTATCAATCTCTGACACTCTCTGACACTCTCTGACACTCTCTGACGCTCTCTATCACTTTCTGACACTCTCTGACACTCTCTGACACTCTCTATCACTCTCTGACACTCTCTGACCCTCTCTGACAATCTCTGACACTCTCTGACACTCTCAGACACTCTCTGACACTCTCTATCACTCTCTGACACTGTCTGACACTCTCTATCACTCTCTGACACTCTCTGACACTCTCTATCACTCTCTATCACTTTCTGACACTCTCTGACACTCTCTGACACTCTCTGACACTCTCTGACACTCTCTGACACTCTCTGAAACTCTCTATCACTCTCTATCACTCTCTGACACTCACTATCACTCTCTGACACTCTCTGACACTCTCTATCACTCTCAGACACTCTCAGACACTCTCTGACACTCTCTGACACTCTCTATCACTCTCTGACACTGTCTGACACTCTCTGATACTCTCTATCACTCTCTATCACTCTCTATCACTCTCTGACACTCTCAGACACTCTCTGACACTCTCTGACACTCTCAGACACTCTCTGACACTCTCTATCACTCTCTGACACTCTCAGACAGTCTCTGACACTCTCTGAAACTCTCTATCAGTCTCTATCACTCTCTGACACTCTCTGACACACTCTGACACTCTCTGACACTCTCTATCACTCTCTGACACTATCTGACACTCTCAGACACTCACTATCACTCTCTGACACTGTCTGACACTCTCTGACACTCTCTATCACTCTCTGACACTGTCTGACACTCTCTGACACTCTCTATCACTCTCTATCACTCTCTATCACTCTCTGACACTCTCAGACACTCTGTGACACTCTCTATCACTCTCTGACACTCTCTATCACTCTCTGACATTCTCTGACACTCTCTGACAGTCTCTGAAACTCTCTATCACTCTCTATCACTTTCTGACACTATCTGACACTCTCAGACACTCACTATCACTCTCTGACGCAGTCTGACACTCTCTGACACTCTCTATCACTCTCTGACACTGTCTGACACTCTCTGAAACTCTCCATCACTCTCTATCACTCTCTGACACTCTCTATCACTCTCTGACACTCTCTGACACTCTCTGACACTGTCTGACACTCTCTGACACTCTCTATCACTCTCTGACACTGTCTGACACTCTCTGAAACTCTCTATCACTCTCTATCACTCTCTGACACTCTCTATCACACTCTGACACTCTCAGACACTCTCTATCACTCTCTATCACTCTCTGACACTCTCTGACACTCTCTGAAACTCTCTATCACTCTCTATCACTCTCTGACACTCACTATCACTCTCTGACACTCTCTGACACTCTCTGACACTCTCTATCACTCTCAGACACTCTCTGACACTCTCTGACACTCTCTATCACTCTCTATCACTTTCTGACACTCTCTGACACTGTCTGACACTCTCTGACACTCTCTATCACTCTCTATCACTCTCTGACACTCTCAGACACTCTCTGACACTCTCTGACACTCTCTGATACTCTCTATCACTCTCTGACACTCTCTGACACTCTCTGACACTCTCTATCACTCTCTATCACTTTCTGACACTCTCTGACACTCTCAGACACTCACTATCAATCTCTGACACTCTCAGACACTCACTATCAATCTCTGACACTCTCAGACAGTCACTATCACTCTCTGACACTGTCTGACACTCTCTGAAACTCTCTATCACTCTCTGACACTCTCTATCACTCTCTGACACTCTCAGACACTCTCTGACACTCTCTGACACTCTCTGACACTGTCTGACACTCTCTGACACTCTCTATCACTCTCTGACACTGTCTGACACTCTCTGAAACTCTCTATCACTCTCTATCACTCTCTGACACTCTCTATCACTCTCTGACACTCTCAGAAACTCTCTATCACTCTCTATCACTCTCTGACACTCTCTGACACTCTCTGACACTCTCTATCACTCTCTATCACTTTCTGACACTCTCTGACACTCTCAGACACTCTCTGACACTCTCTGAAACTCTCTATCACTCTCTATCACTCTCTGACACTCACTATCACTCTCTGACACTCTCTGACACTCTCTGACACTCTCTATCACTCTCAGACACTCTCTGACACTCTCTGACACTCTCTATCACTCTCTATCACTTTCTGACACTCTCTGACACTGTCTGACACTCTCTGACACTCTCTATCACTCTCTATCACTCTCTGACACTCTCAGACACTCTCTGACACTTTCTGACACTCTCTGACACTCTCTATCACTCTCTATCACTTTCTGACACTCTCTGACACTCTCAGACACTCACTATCAATCTCTGACACTCTCAGACACTCACTATCAATCTCTGACACTCTCAGACACTCACTATCACTCTCTGACACTGTCTGACACTCTCTGAAACTCTCTATCACTCTCTGACACTCTCTATCACTCTCTGACACTCTCAGACACTCTCTGACACTCTCTGACACTCTCTGACACTCTCTGACACTCTCTGACACTCTCTATGACTCTCTGACACTGTCTGACACTCTCTGAAACTCTCTATCACTCTCTATCACTCTCTGACACTCTCTATCACTCTCTGACACTCTCAGACACTCTCTATCACTCTCTATCACTCTCTGACACTCTCTGACACTCTCTGACACTCTCTATCACTCTCTATCACTTTCTGACACTCTCTGACACTCTCAGACACTCTCTGACACTCTCTGAAACTCTCTATCACTCTCTATCACTCTCTGACACTCACTATCACTCTCTGACACTCTCTGACACTCTATGACACTCTCTATCACTCTCAGACACTCTCTGACACTCTCTGACACTCTCTATCACTCTCTATCACTTTCTGACACTCTCTGACACTGTCTGACACTCTCTGACACTCTCTATCACTCTCTATCACTCTCTGACACTCTCAGACACTCTCTGACACTCTCTGACACTCTCTGATACTCTCTATCACTCTCTGACACTCTCTGACACTCTCTGACACTCTCTATCACTCTCTATCACTTTCTGACACTCTCTGACACTCTCAGACACTCACTATCAATCTCTGACACTCTCAGACACTCACTATCAATCTCTGACACTCTCAGACACTCACTATCACTCTCTGACACTGTCTGACACTCTCTGAAACTCTCTATCACTCTCTGACACTCTCTATCACTCTCTGACACTCTCAGACACTGTCTGACACTCTCTGACACTCTCTGAAACTCTCTATCACTCTCTATCACTCTCTGACTCTCACTATCACTCTCTGACACTCTCTGACACTCTCTATCACTCTCTGACACTCTCAGACACTCTCAGACACTCTCTGACACTCTCTGAAACTCTCTATCACTCTCTATCACTCTCTGACTCTCACTATCACTCTCTGACACTGTCTGACACTCTCTGACACTCTCTATCACTCTCTGACACTGTCTGACACTCTCTGAAACTCTCTATCACTCTCTATCACTCTCTGACACTCTCTATCACTCTCTGACACTCTCTGACACTCTCTGACACTCTCTGACACTCTCTATCACTCTCTATCACTCTCTGACACTCTCTGACACTCTCAGACACTCACTATCAATCTCTGACACACTCTGACACTCTCTATCACTCTCTGACACTCTCTGACACTCTCTGACACTCTCTATCACTCTCTGTCGCTTTCTGACACTCTCTGACACTCTCTCTCACTCTCTGACACACTCTGACACTCTCTGAAACTGTCTATCACTCTCTTTCACTCTCTGACACTCTCAGACACTCTCTGACACTCTCTGACACTCTCTATCACTCTCTGACACTTTCTGACACTCTCTGACACTCTCTGACACTCTCAGACACTCTCTGACACTCTCTGAAACTCTCTATCACTCTCTATCACTCTCTGACTCTCACTATCACTCTCTGACACTGTCTGACACTCTCTGACACTCTCTATCACTCTCTGACACTGTCTGACACTCTCTGAAACTCTCTATCACTCTCTATCACTCTCTGACACTCTCTATCACTCTCTGACACTCTCAGACACTCTCTGACACTCTATCACTCTCTATCACTCTCTGACACTCTCTGACACTCTCAGACACTCACTATCAATCTCTGACACTCTCTGACACTCTCTATCACTCTCTGACACTCTCTGACACTCTCTGACACTCTCTATCACTCTCTATCACTTTCTGACACTCTCTGACACTCTCTGACACTCTCTGACACTCTCTGACACACTCAGACACTCTCTGACATTCTCAGACACTCTCTGACACTCTCTATCACTCTCTGACACTCTCTATCACTCTCTATCAATCTCTGACACTCTCTGACACTCTCTGAAACTCTCTATCACTCTCTATGACTCTCTGACACTATCTGACACTCTCAGACACTCACTATCACTCTCGGACACTGTGTGACACTCTCTGACACGCTCTATCACTCTCTGACGCTGTCTGACACTCTCTGACACTCTCTATCAGTCTCTATCACACTCTGACACTCTCAGACACTCTGACACTCTCAGACACACCCTGACACTCTCTATCACACTCTGACACTCTCAGACACTCTCTGACACTCTCCATCACTCTCTATCACTCTCTGACACTCTCTGACACTCTCAGACACTCACTATCACTCTCTGACACTGTCTGGCACTCTCTATCAATCTCTGACACTCTCTGACACTCTCTGACACTCTCTGACACTCTCTATCACTTTCTGACACTCTCTGACACTCTCTGACACTCTCTATCACTCTCTATCACTCTCTGACACTCTCTGACACTCTCTGACAATCTCTGACACTCTCTGAAACTCTCTATCAGTCTCTATCACTCTCTGACACTCTCTGACACACTCTGACACTCTCTGACACTCTCTGACACTCTCTGACACTCTCAGACACTCTCTGACACTCTCTATCACTCTCTGACACTGTCTGACACTCTCTATCACTCTCTGACACTCTCTGACACACTCTATCACTCTCTATCACTTTCTGACACTCTCTGACACTCTCTGAGACTCTCAGACACTCTCTGACACTCTCTGAAACTCTCTATCACTCTCTATCACTCTCTGACACTCTCTATCACTCTCAGACACTCTCAGACACTCTCTGACACTCTCTGACACTCTCTATCACTCTCTGACACTGTCTGACACTCTCTGATACTCTCTATCACTCTCTATCACTCTCTATCACTCTCTGACACTCTCAGACACTCTCTGACACTCTCTGACACTCTCAGACACTCTCTGACACTCTCTATCACTCTCTGACACTCTCTATCACTCTCTGACACTCTCTGAAACTCTCTATCAGTCTCTATCACTCTCTGACACTCTCTGACACACTCTGACACTCTCTGACACTCTCTATCACTCTCTGACACTATCTGACACTCTCAGACACTCACTATCACTCTCTGACACTGTCTGACACTCTCTGACACTCTCTATCACTCTCTGACACTGTCTGACACTCTCTGACACTCTCTATCACTCTCTATCACTCTCTGACACTCTCAGACACTCTCTGACACTCTCAGACACTCTGTGACACTCTCTATCACTCTCTGACACTCTCTATCACTCTCTGACATTCTCTGACACTCTCTGACAGTCTCTGAAACTCTCTATCACTCTCTATCACTCTCTGACACTATCTGACACTCTCAGACACTCACTATCACTCTCTGACACAGTCTGACACTCTCTGACACTCTCTATCACTCTCTGACACTGTCTGACACTCTCTGAAACTCTCTATCACTCTCTATCACTCTCTGACACTCTCTATCACTCTCTGACACTCTCTGACACTCTCAGACACTCACTATCAATCTCTGACACTCTCAGACACTCACTATCAATCTCTGACACTCTCAGACACTCACTATCACTCTCTGACACTGTCTGACATTCTCTGACACTCTCTATCACTCTCTGACACTGTCTGACACTCTCTGAAACTCTCTATCACTCTCTATCACTCTCTGACACTCTCTATCACTCTCTGACACTCTCTATCACTCTCTGACACTCTCTGACACTCTCTGACACTGTCTGACACTCTCTGACACTCTCTATCACTCTCTGACACTGTCTGACACTCTCTGAAACTCTCTATCACTCTCTATCACTCTCTGACACTCTCTATCACTCTCTGACACTCTCAGACACTCTCTATCACTCTCTATCACTCTCTGACACTCTCTATCACTCTCTATCACTTTCTGACACTCTCTGACACTCTCTGACACTCTCAGACACTCTCAGACACTCTCTGACACTCTCTGAAACTCTCTATCACTCTCTATCACTCTCTGACACTCACTATCACTCTCTGACACTCTCTGACACTCTCTATCACTCTCAGACACTCTCTGACACTCTCTGACACTCTCAGACACTCACTATCAATCTCTGACACTCTCAGACACTCACTATCAATCTCTGACACTCTCAGACACTCACTATCACTCTCTGACACTGTCTGACATTCTCTGACACTCTCTATCACTCTCTGACACTGTCTGACACTCTCTGAAACTCTCTATCACTCTCTATCACTCTCTGACACTCTCTATCACTCTCTGACACTCTCTATCACTTTCTGACACTCTCTGACACTCTCTGACACTGTCTGACACTCTCTGACACTCTCTATCACTCTCTGACACTGTCTGACACTCTCTGAAACTCTCTATCACTCTCTATCACTCTCTGACACTCTCTATCACTCTCTGACACTCTCAGACACTCTCTATCACTCTCTATCACTCTCTGACACTCTCTATCACTCTCTATCACTTTCTGACACTCTCTGACACTCTCTGACACTCTCAGACACTCTCAGACACTCTCTGACACTCTCTGAAACTCTCTATCACTCTCTATCACTCTCTGACACTCACTATCACTCTCTGACACTCTCTGACACTCTCTATCACTCTCAGACACTCTCTGACACTCTCTGACACTCTCTATCACTCTCTATCACTCTCTGTCACTTTCTGACACTCTCTGACACTGTCTGACACTCTCTGACACTCTCTGACACTCTCTATCACTCTCTATCACTCTCTGACACTCTCAGACACTCTCTGACACTCTCTGACACTCTCTGACACTCTCTATCACTCTCTGACACTCTCTGACACTCTCTGACACTCTCTGACACTCTCTATCACTCTCTATCACTTTCTGACACTCTCTGACACTCTCTGACACTCTCAGACACTCTCTGACACTCTCTGAAACTCTCTATCACTCTCTATCACTCTCTGACTCTCACTATCACTCTCTGACACTGTCTGACAGTCTCTGACACTCTCTATCACTCTCTGACACTGTCTGACACACTCTGAAACTCTCTATCACTCTCTATCACTCTCTGACACTCTCTATCACTCTCTGACACTCTCAGACACTCTCTGACACTCTCTATCACTCTCTATCACTCTCTGACACTCTCTGACACTCTCAGACACTCACTATCAATCTCTGACACTCTCTGACACTCTCTATCACTCTCTGACACTCTCTGACACTCTCAGACACTCTCTATCACTCTCTATCACTTTCTGACACTCTCTGACACTCTCTGACACTCTCTGACACACTCAGACACTCTCTGACACTCTCAGACACTCTCTGACACTCTCTATCACTCTCTGACACTCTCTGACACTCTCAGACACTCTCTGACACTCTCTATCACTCTCTGACACTCTCTATCACTCTCTATCACTCTCTGACACTCTCTGACACTCTCTGAAACTCTCTATCACTCTCTATCACTCTCTGACACTATCTGACACTCTCAGACACTCACTATCACTCTCGGACACTGTGTGACACTCTCTGACACGCTCTAACACTCTCTGACGCTGTCTGACACTCTCTGACACTCTCTATCACTCTCTATCACTCTCTATCACTCTCTATCACTCTCTGACACTCTCAGACACTCTGACACTCTCAGACACACCCTGACACTCTCTATCACACTCTGACACTCTCAGACACTCTCTGACACTCTCCATCACTCTCTATCACTCTCTGACACTCTCTGACACTCTCAGACACTCACTATCACTCTCTGACACTGTCTGGCACTCTCTATCAATCTCTGACACTCTCTGACACTCTCTGACACTCTCTATCACTCTCTATCACTTTCTGACACTCTCTGACACTCTCTGACACTCTCTATCACTCTCTGACACTCTCTGACACTCTCTGACAATCTCTGACACTCTCTGACACTCTCAGACACTCTCTGACACTCTCTATCACTCTCTGACACTATCTGACACTCTCTATCACTCTCTGACACTCTCTGACAATCTCTATCACTCTCTATCACTTTCTGACACTCTCTGACACTCTCTGACACTCTCTGACACTCTCAGACACTCTCTGACACTCTCTGAAACTCTCTATCACTCTCTATCAATCTCTGACACTCACTATCACTCTCTGACACTCTCTGACACTCTCTATCACTCTCAGACACTCTCAGACACTCTCTGACACTCTCTGACACTCTCTATCACTCTCTGACACTGTCTGACACTCTCTGATACTCTCTATCACTCTCTATCACTCTCTATCACTCTCTGACACTCTCAGACACTCTCTGACACTCTCTGACACTCTCAGACACTCTCTGACACTCTCTATCACTCTCTGACACTCTCTGACACTCTCAGACAGTCTCTGACACTCTCTGAAACTCTCTATCAGTCTCTATCACTCTCTGACACTCTCTGACACACTCTGACACTCTCTGACACTCTCTATCACTCTCTGACACTATCTGACACTCTCAGACACTCACTATCACTCTCTGACACTGTCTGACACTCTCTGACACTCTCTATCACTCTCTGACACTGTCTGACACTCTCTGACACTCTCTATCACTCTCTATCACTCTCTATCACTCTCTGACACTCTCTGACACTCTCAGACACTCTGTGACACTCTCTATCACTCTCTGACACTCTCTATCACTCTCTGACATTCTCTGACACTCTCTGACAGTCTCTGAAACTCTCTATCACTCTCTATCACTCTCTGACACTATCTGACACTCTCAGACACTCACTATCAATCTCTGACACTCTCAGACACTCTCTGACACTCTCTGAAACTCTCTATCACTCTCTATCACTCTCTGACACTCACTATCACTCTCTGACACTCTCTGACACCCTCTGACACTCTCTATCACTCTCTGACACTCACTATCACTCTCTGACACTCTCTGACACTCTCTATCACTCTCAGACACTCTCTGACACTCTCTGACACTCTCAGACACTCACTATCAATCTCTGACACTCTCAGACACTCACTATCAATCTCTGACACTCTCAGACACTCACTATCACTCTCTGACACTGTCTGACATTCTCTGACACTCTCTATCACTCTCTGACACTGTCTGACACTCTCTGAAACTCTCTATCACTCTCTATCACTCTCTGACACTCTCTATCACTCTCTGACACTCTCTATCACTCTCTGACACTCTCTGACACTCTCTGACACTGTCTGACACTCTCTGACACTCTCTATCACTCTCTGACACTGTCTGACACTCTCTGAAACTCTCTATCACTCTCTATCACTCTCTGACACTCTCTATCACTCTCTGACACTCTCTGACACTCTCTATCACTCTCTATCACTCTCTGACACTCTCTATCACTCTCTATCACTTTCTGACACTCTCTGACACTCTCTGACACTCTCAGACACTCTCAGACACTCTCTGACACTCTCTGAAACTCTCTATCACTCTCTATCACTCTCTGACACTCACTATCACTCTCTGACACTCTCTGACACTCTCTATCACTCTCAGACACTCTCTGACACTCTCTGACACTCTCTATCACTCTCTATCACTCTCTGTCACTTTCTGACACTCTCTGACACTGTCTGACACTCTCTGACACTCTCTGACACTCTCTATCACTCTCTATCACTCTCTGACACTCTCAGACACTCTCTGACACTCTCTGACACTCTCTGACACTCTCTATCACTCTCTGACACTCTCTGACACTCTCTGACACTCTCTGACACTCTCTATCACTCTCTATCACTTTCTGACACTCTCTGACACTCTCTGACACTCTCAGACACTCTCTGACACTCTCTGAAACTCTCTATCACTCTCTATCACTCTCTGACTCTCACTATCACTCTCTGACACTGTCTGACAGTCTCTGACACTCTCTATCACTCTCTGACACTGTCTGACACACTCTGAAACTCTCTATCACTCTCTATCACTCTCTGACACTCTCTATCACTCTCTGACACTCTCAGACACTCTCTGACACTCTCTATCACTCTCTATCACTCTCTGACACTCTCTGACACTCTCAGACACTCACTATCAATCTCTGACACTCTCTGACACTCTCTATCACTCTCTGACACTCTCTGACACTCTCAGACACTCTCTATCACTCTCTATCACTTTCTGACACTCTCTGACACTCTCTGACACTCTCTGACACACTCAGACACTCTCTGACACTCTCAGACACTCTCTGACACTCTCTATCACTCTCTGACACTCTCTGACACTCTCAGACACTCTCTGACACTCTCTATCACTCTCTGACACTCTCTGACACTCTCTGACACTCTCTGACACACTCAGACACTCTCTGACACTCTCAGACACTCTCTGACACTCTCTATCACTCTCTGACACTCTCTGACACTCTCAGACACTCTCTGACACTCTCTATCACTCTCTGACACTGTCTGACACACTCTGAAACTCTCTATCACTCTCTATCACTCTCTGACACTCTCTATCACTCTCTGACACTCTCAGACACTCTCTGACACTCTCTATCACTCTCTATCACTCTCTGACACTCTCTGACACTCTCAGACACTCACTATCAATCTCTGACACTCTCTGACACTCTCTATCACTCTCTGACACTCTCTGACACTCTCAGACACTCTCTATCACTCTCTATCACTTTCTGACACTCTCTGACACTCTCTGACACTCTCTGACACACTCAGACACTCTCTGACACTCTCAGACACTCTCTGACACTCTCTATCACTCTCTGACACTCTCTGACACTCTCAGACACTCTCTGACACTCTCTATCACTCTCTGACACTCTCTGACACTCTCTGACACTCTCTGACACACTCAGACACTCTCTGACACTCTCAGACACTCTCTGACACTCT
This sequence comes from Heterodontus francisci, assembly GCF_036365525.1. NCBI lineage: Eukaryota > Metazoa > Chordata > Chondrichthyes > Heterodontiformes > Heterodontidae > Heterodontus > Heterodontus francisci. Next base: position 498,173 of record NW_027141025.1, read on the forward strand.
CTATCACTCTCTGACACTCTCTGACACTCTCAGACACTCTCTGACACTCTCTATCACTCTCTGACACTCTCTATCACTCTCTATCACTCTCTATCACTCTCTGACTCTCACTATCACTCTCTGACACTGTCTGACAGTCTCTGACACTCTCTATCACTCTCTGACACTGTCTGACACACTCTGAAACTCTCTATCACTCTCTATCACTCTCTGACACTCTCTATCACTCTCTGACACTCTCAGACACTCTCTGACACTCTCTATCACTCTCTATCACTCTCTGACACTCTCTGACACTCTCAGACACTCACTATCAATCTCTGACACTCTCTGACACTCTCTATCACTCTCTGACACTCTCTGACACTCTCAGACACTCTCTATCACTCTCTATCACTTTCTGACACTCTCTGACACTCTCTGACACTCTCTGACACACTCAGACACTCTCTGACACTCTCAGACACTCTCTGACACTCTCTATCACTCTCTGACACTCTCTGACACTCTCAGACACTCTCTGACACTCTCTATCACTCTCTGACACTCTCTATCACTCTCTATCACTCTCTGACACTCTCTGACACTCTCTGAAACTCTCTATCACTCTCTATCACTCTCTGACACTATCTGACACTCTCAGACACTCACTATCACTCTCGGACACTGTGTGACACTCTCTGACACGCTCTAACACTCTCTGACGCTGTCTGACACTCTCTGACACTCTCTATCACTCTCTATCACTCTCTATCACTCTCTATCACTCTCTGACACTCTCAGACACTCTGACACTCTCAGACACACCCTGACACTCTCTATCACACTCTGACACTCTCAGACACTCTCTGACACTCTCCATCACTCTCTATCACTCTCTGACACTCTCTGACACTCTCAGACACTCACTATCACTCTCTGACACTGTCTGGCACTCTCTATCAATCTCTGACACTCTCTGACACTCTCTGACACTCTCTATCACTCTCTATCACTTTCTGACACTCTCTGACACTCTCTGACACTCTCTATCACTCTCTGACACTCTCTGACACTCTCTGACAATCTCTGACACTCTCTGACACTCTCAGACACTCTCTGACACTCTCTATCACTCTCTGACACTATCTGACACTCTCTATCACTCTCTGACACTCTCTGACAATCTCTATCACTCTCTATCACTTTCTGACACTCTCTGACACTCTCTGACACTCTCTGACACTCTCAGACACTCTCTGACACTCTCTGAAACTCTCTATCACTCTCTATCAATCTCTGACACTCACTATCACTCTCTGACACTCTCTGACACTCTCTATCACTCTCAGACACTCTCAGACACTCTCTGACACTCTCTGACACTCTCTATCACTCTCTGACACTGTCTGACACTCTCTGATACTCTCTATCACTCTCTATCACTCTCTATCACTCTCTGACACTCTCAGACACTCTCTGACACTCTCTGACACTCTCAGACACTCTCTGACACTCTCTATCACTCTCTGACACTCTCTGACACTCTCAGACAGTCTCTGACACTCTCTGAAACTCTCTATCAGTCTCTATCACTCTCTGACACTCTCTGACACACTCTGACACTCTCTGACACTCTCTATCACTCTCTGACACTATCTGACACTCTCAGACACTCACTATCACTCTCTGACACTGTCTGACACTCTCTGACACTCTCTATCACTCTCTGACACTGTCTGACACTCTCTGACACTCTCTATCACTCTCTATCACTCTCTATCACTCTCTGACACTCTCTGACACTCTCAGACACTCTGTGACACTCTCTATCACTCTCTGACACTCTCTATCACTCTCTGACATTCTCTGACACTCTCTGACAGTCTCTGAAACTCTCTATCACTCTCTATCACTCTCTGACACTATCTGACACTCTCAGACACTCACTATCAATCTCTGACACTCTCAGACACTCTCTGACACTCTCTGAAACTCTCTATCACTCTCTATCACTCTCTGACACTCACTATCACTCTCTGACACTCTCTGACACCCTCTGACACTCTCTATCACTCTCAGACACTCTCTGACACTCTCTGACACTCTCTATCACTCTCTATCACTTTCTGACACTCTCTGACACTGTCTGACACTCTCTGACACTCTCTATCACTCTCTATCACTCTCTGACACTCTCAGACACTCTCTGACACTCTCTGACACTCTCTATCACTCTCTGACACTCTCTGACACTCTCTGACACTCTCTATCACTCTCTATCACTTTCTGACACTCTCTGACACTCTCAGACACTCACTATCAATCTCTGACACTCTCAGACACTCACTATCAATCTCTGACACTCTCAGACACTCACTATCACTCTCTGACACTGTCTGACACTCTCTGAAACTCTCTATCACTCTCTATCACTCTCTGACACTCTCTATCACTCTCTGACACTCTCAGACACTCTCTGACACTCTCTGACACTGTCTGACACTCTCTGACACTCTCTATCACTCTCTGACACTGTCTGACACTCTCTGAAACTCTCTATCACTCTCTATCACTCTCTGACACTCTCTATCACTCTCTGACACTCTCAGACACTCTCTATCACTCTCTATCACTCTCTGACACTCTCTGACACTCTCTGACACTCTCTATCACTCTCTATCACTTTCTGACACTCTCTGACACTCTCTGACACTCTCAGACACTCTCTGACACTCTCTGAAACTCTCTATCACTCTCTATCACTCTCTGACACTCACTATCACTCTCTGACACTCTCTGACACTCTCTATCACTCTCAGACACTCTCTGACACTTTCTGACACTCTCTATCACTCTCTATCACTTTCTGACACTCTCTGACACTGTCTGACACTCTCTGACACTCTCTATCACTCTCTATCACTCTCTGACACTCTCAGACACTCTCTGACACTCTCTGACACTCTCTGACACTCTCTATCACTCTCTGACACTCTCTGACACTCTCTGACACTCTCTATCACTCTCTATCACTTTCTGACACTCTCTGACACTCTCTGACACTCTCAGACACTCTCTGACACTCTCTGAAACTCTCTATCACTCTCTATCACTCTCTGACTCTCACTATCACTCTCTGACACTGTCTGACACTCTCTGACACTCTCTATCACTCTCTGACACTGTCTGACACTCTCTGAAACTCTCTATCACTCTCTATCACTCTCTGACACTCTCTATCACTCTCTGACACTCTCTGACACTCTCTGACACTCTCTATCACTCTCTATCACTCTCTGACACTCTCTGACACTCTCTATCACTCTCTATCACATTCTGACACTCTCTGACACTCTCTGACACTCTCAGACACTCTCTGACTCTCTCTGAAACTCTCTATCACTCTCTATCACTCTCTGACTCTCACTATCACTCTCTGACACTGTCTGACACTCTCTGACACTCTCTATCACTCTCTGACACTGTCTGACACTCTCTGAAACTCTCTATCACTCTCTATCACTCTCTGACACTCTCTATCACTCTCTGACACTCTCAGACACTCTCTGACACTCTCTATCACTCTCTATCACTCTCTGACACTCTCTGACACTCTCAGACACTCACTATCAATCTCTGACACTCTCTGACACTCTCTATCACTCTCTGACACTCTGTGACACTCTCTGACACTCTCTATCACTTTCTGACACTCTCTGACACTCTCTGACACTCTCTGACACTCTCAAACACTCTCTGACACTCTCTGAAACTCCCTATCACTCTCTATCACTCTCTGACACTCACTATCACTCTCTGACACTCTCTGACAATCTCTGACACTCTCAGACACTCTCTGACACTCTCTGAAACTCTCTATCACTCTCTATCACTCTCTGACACTCACTATCACTCTCTGACACTCTCTGACACTCTCTATCACTCTCAGACACTCTCTGACACTCTCTGACACTCTCTATCACTCTCTGACACTGTCTGACACTCTCTATCACTCTCTATCACTCTCTGACACTCACTAGCACTCTCTGACACTCTCTGACACTCTCTATCACTCTCTGACACTCTCAGACACTCTCTGACACTCTCTGACACTCTCTGACGCTCTCTATCACTCTCTATCACTTTCTGACACTCTCTGACACTCTCTGACACTCTCTGACACTCTCAGACACTCTCTGACACTCTCTGAAACTCTCTAACACTCTCTATCACTCTCTGACACTCACTATCACTCTCTGACACTCTCTGACACTCTCTGACACTCTCTATCACTCTCAGACACTCTCTGACACTCTCTGACACTCTCTATCACTCTCTGACACTCTCTGACACTATCAGACACTCTCTGACACTCTCTGTCACTCTCAGACACTCTCTGACACTCTCTATCACTCTCTGACACTGTTGACACTCTCTATCGCTCTCTGACACTCTCTGACACTCTCTATCACTCTCTATCACTTTCTGACACTCTCTGACACTCTCTGATACTCTCAGACACTCTCTGACACTCTCTGAAACTCTCTATAACTCTCTATCACTCTCTGACACTGTCTGACACTCTCTGACACTCTCTATCACTCTCTATCATTCACTGACACTCTCTGACACTCTCTGACACTCTCTGACACTCTCTATCACTCTCTGACACTCTCTGACACTCTCTGACACTCTCTATCACTCTCTATCACTTTCTGACACTCTCTGACACTCTCTGACACTCTCAGACACTCTCTGACACTCTCTGAAACTCTCTATCACTCTCTATCACTCTCTGACTCTCACTATCACTCTCTGACACTGTCTGACACTCTCTGACACTCTCTATCACTCTCTGACACTGTCTGACACTCTCTGAAACTCTCTATCACTCTCTATCACTCTCTGACACTCTCTATCACTCTCTGACACTCTCAGACACTCTCTGACACTCTCTATCACTCTCTATCACTCTCTGACACTCTCTGACACTCTCAGACACTCACTATCAATCTCTGACACTCTCTGACACTCTCTATCACTCTCTGACACTCTCTGACACTCTCTGACACTCTCTATCACTCTCTATCACTTTCTGACACTCTCTGACACTCTCTGACACTCTCAGACACTGTCTGACACTCTCTGAAACTCCCTATCACTCTCTATCACTCTCTGACACTCACTATCACTCTCTGACACTCTCTGACACTCTCTGTCACTCTCAGACACTCTCTGACACTCTCTGAAACTCTCTATCACTCTCTATCACTCTCTGACACTCACTATCACTCTCTGACACTCTCTGACACTCTCTATCACTCTCTATCACTCTCTGACACTCTCTGACACTCTCTATCACTCTCTGACACTGTCTGACACTCTCTATCACTCTCTATCACTCTCTGACACTCACTATCACTCTCTGACACTCTCTGACACTCTCTGACACTCTCTATCACTCTCTATCACTCTCTGACACTCTCAGACACTCTCTGACACTCTCTGACACTCTCTGACACTCTATCACTCTCTGACACTCTCTGACGCCCTCTATCACTCTCTATCACTCTCTGACACTCTCTATCACTCTCTATCACTTTCTGACACTCTCTGACACTCACTATCAATCTCTGACACTCTCTGACACTCTCTATCACTCTCTGACACTCTCTGACACTCTCTGACACTCTCTATCACTCTCTATCACTCTCTATCACTTTCTGACACTCTCTGACACTCTCTGACACTCTCTGAAACTCCCTATCACTCTCTATCACTCTCTGACACTCACTATCACTCTCTGACACTCTCTGACACTCTCTGTCACTCTCAGACACTCTCTGACACTCTCTGAAACTCTCTGACACTCTCTATCACTCTCTGACACTCTCTATCACTCTCTGACACTCACTATCACTCTCTGACACTCTCTGACACTCTCTGACACTCTCTATCACTCTCTATCACTCTCTGACACTCTCAGACACTCACTATCACTCTCTGACACTGTTTGACACTCTCTGACACTCTCTATCACTCTCTGACACTGTCTGACCCTCTCTGACACTCTCTATCACTCTCTATCACTCTCTATCACTCTCTGACACTCTCAGACACTCTCTGACACTCTCAGACACTCTCTGACACTCTCTATCACTCTCTGACACTGTCTGACACTCTCTATCACTCTCTGACACTCTCTGACACTCTCTGACACTCTCTAACACTCTCTATCACTCTCTGACACTCTCAGACACTCTCTGACACTCTCAGACACTCTCTGACACTCTCTGAAACTCTCTATCACTCTCTATCACTCTCTGACACTCACTATCACTCTCTGACACTCTCTGACACTCTCTGACACTCTCTATCACTCTCAGACACTCTCTGACACTCTCTGACACTCTCTATCACTCTCTGACACTGTCTGACACTCTCTGACACTCTCTATCACTCTCTATCACTCTCTGACACTCTCAGACACTCTCTGACACTCTCTGTCACTCTCTGACACTGTCTGACACTCTCTATCGCTCTCTGACACTCTCTGACACTCTCTATCACTCTCTATCACTTTCTGACACTCTCTGACACCCTCTGACACTCTCAGACACTCTCTGACACTCTCTGAAACTCTCTATCACTCTCTATCACTCTCTGACACTGTCTGACACTCTCTGACACTCTCTATCACTCTCTATCACTCTCTGACACTCTCAGACACTCTCTGACACTCTCTGACACTCTCTGACACTCTCTATCACTCTCTGACACTCTCTGACACTCTCTATCACTCTCTATCACTTTCTGACACACTCTGACACTCTCTGACACTCTCAGACACTCTCTGACACTCTCTGAAACTCTCTATCACTCTCTATCACTCTCTGACTCTCACTATCACTCTCTGACACTGTCTGACACTCTCTGACACTCTCTATCACTCTCTGACACTGTCTGACACTCTCTGAAACTCTCTATCACTCTCTATCACTCTCTGACACTCTCTATCACTCTCTGACACTCTCTATCACTCCCTGACACTCTCTATCACTCTCTATCACTCTCTGACAATCTCTGACACTCTCAGACATTCACTATCAATCTCTGACACTCTCTGACACTCTCTATCACTCTCTTACACTCTCTGACACTCTCTATCACTCTCTATCACTTTCTGACACTCTCTGACACTCTCTGACACTCTCAGACACTCTCTGACACTCTCTGAAACTCCCTATCACTCTCTATCACTCTCTGACACTCACTATCACTCTCTGACACTCTCTGACACTCTCTGTCACTCTCAGACACTCTCTGACACTCTCTGAAACTCTATCACTCTCTATCACTCTCTGACACTCACTATCACTCTCTGACACTCTCTGACACTCTCTATCACTCTCAGACACTCTCTGACACTCTCTATCATTCTCTGACACTCTCTGACACTCTCTATCAGTCTCTATCACTTTCTGACACTCTCTGACACTCTCTGACACTCTCAGACACTCTCTGACACTCTCTGAAACTCCCTATCACTCTCTATCACTCTCTGACACTCACTATCACTCTCTGACACTCTCTGACACTCTCTGTCACTCTCAGACACTCTCTGACACTCTCTGAAACTCTCTATCACTCTCTATCACTCTCTGACACTCACTATCACTCTCTGACACTCTCTGACACTCTCTATCACTCTCAGACACTCTCTGACACTCTCCGACACACTCTATCACTCTCTGACACTGTCTGACACTCTCTATCACTCTCTATCACTCTCTGACACTCACTATCACTCTCTGACACTCTCTGACACTCTCTGACACTCTCTGTCACTCTCTATCACTCTCTGACACTCTGAGACACTCTCTGACACTCTCTGACACTCTCTGACACTCTATCACTCTCTGACACTCTCTGACGCTCTCTATCACTCTCTATCACTTTTTGACACTCTCTGACACTCTCTGACACTCTCAGACACTCTCTGACACTCTCCGACACTCTCTATCACTCTCTGACACTGTCTGACACTCTCTATCACTCTCTATCACTCTCTGACACTCACTATCACTCTCTGACACTCTCTGACACTCTCTGACACTCTCTGTCACTCTCTATCACTCTCTGACACTCTGAGACACTCTCTGACACTCTCTGACACTCCCTGACACTCTATCACTCTCTGACACTCTCTGACGCTCTCTATCACTCTCTATCACTTTTTGACACTCTCTGACACTCTCTGACACTCTCAGACACTCTCTGACACTCTCTGAATCTCTCTATCACTCTCTATCACTCTCTGACACTCACTATCACTCTCTGACACTCTCTGACACTCTCTGACACTCTCTATCACTCTCAGACACTCTCTGACACTCTCTGACACTCTCTATCACTCTCTGACACTGTCTGACACTCTCTGACACTCTCTATCACTCTCTATCACTCTCTGACACTCTCAGACACTCTCTGACACTCTCTGTCACTCTCAGACACTCTCTGACACTCCCTATCACTCTCTGACACTGTCTGACACTCTCTATCGTTCTCTGATACTCTCTGACACTCTCTATCACTCTCTATCACTTTCTGACACTCTCTGACACTCTCTGACACTCTCAGACACTCTCTGACACTCTCTGAAACTCTCTATCACTCTCTATCACTCTCTATCACTCTCTGACACTCACTATCACTCTCTGACACTCTCTGACACTCTCTATCACTCTCAGACACTCTCTGACACTCTCTATCACTCTCTGACACTGTCTGACACTCTCTGACACTCTCTATCACTCTCGATCACTCTCTATCACTCTCTGACACTCTCTGACACTCTCAGACACTCTCTGACACTCTCTGAAAATCTCTATCACTCTCTATCACTCTCTGACACTCACTATCACTCTCTGACACTCTCTGACACTCTCTATCACTCTCAGACACTCTCTGACACTCTCTGACACTCTCTATCACTCTCTGACACTGTCTGACACTCTCTATCACTCTCTGACACTCTCTGACACTCTCTATCACTCTCAGACCCTCTCTGACACTCTCTGACACTCTCTAACACTCTCTGACACTGTCTGATACTCTCTATCACTCTCTATCACTCTCTGACACTCACTATCACTCTCTGACACTCTCTGACACTCTCTATCACTCTCTATCACTCTCTGACACTCTCAGACACTCACTATCACTCTCTGACACTGTTTGACACTCTCTGACACTCTCTATCACTCTCTGACACTGTCTGACCCTCTCTGACACTCTCTATCACTCTCTATCACTCTCTATCACTCTCTGACACTCTCAGACACTCTCTGACACTCTCTAACACTCTCTATCACTCTCTGACACTCTCAGACACTCTCTGACACTCTCAGACACTCTCTGACACTCTTTGAAACTCTCTATCACTCTCTATCACTCTCTGACACTCACTATCACTCTCTGACACTCTCTGACACTCTCTGACACTCTCTATCACTCTCAGACACTCTCTGACACTCTCTGACACTCTCTATCACTCTCTGACACTGTCTGACACTCTCTGACACTCTCTATCACTCTCTGACACTGTCTGACACTCTCTATCACTCTCTGACACTCTCTGACACTCTCTGACACTCTCTAACACTCTCTATCACTCTCTGACACTCTCAGACACTCTCTGACACTCTCAGACACTCTCTGACACTCTCTGAAACTCTCTATCACTCTCTATCACTCTCTGACACTCACTATCACTCTCTGACACTCTCTGACACTCGCTGACACTCTCTATCACTCTCAGACACTCTCTGACACTCTCTGACACTCTCTATCACTCTCTGACACTGTCTGACACTCTCTGACACTCTCTATCACTCTCTATCACTCTCTGACACTCTCAGACACTCTCTGACACTCTCTGTCACTCTCTGACACTGTCTGACACCCTCTATCGCTCTCTGACACTCTCTATCACTCTCTATCACTTTCTGACACTCTCTGACACTCTCTGACACTCTCAGACACTCTCTGACACTCTCTGAAACTCTCTATCACTCTCTATCACTCTCTGACACTGTCTGACACTCTCTGACACTCTCTATCACTCTCTATCACTCTCTGACACTCTCAGACACTCTCTGACACTCTCTGACACTCTCTATCACTCTCTGACACTCTCTGACACTCTCTGACACTCTCTATCACTCTCTATCACTTTCTGACACTCTCTGACACTCTCTGACACTCTCAGACACTCTCTGACACTCTCTGAAACTCTCTATCACTCTCTATCACTCTCTGACTCTCACTATCACTCTCTGACACTGTCTGACACTCTCTGACACTCTCTATCACTCTCTGACACTGTCTGACACTCTCTGAAACTCTCTATCACTCTCTATCACTCTCTGACACTCTCTATCACTCTCTGACACTCTCTATCACTCTCTGACTCTCTCTATCACTCTCTATCACTCTCTGACACTCTCTGACACTCTCAGACACTCACTATCAATCTCTGACACTCTCTGACACTCTCTATCACTCTCTGACACTCTCTGACACTCTCTATCACTCTCTATCACTTTCTGACACTCTCTGACACTCTCTGACACTCTCAGACACTCTCTGACACTCTCTGAAACTCCCTATCACTCTCTGACACTCACTATCACTCTCTGACACTCTCTGACACTCTCTGTCACTCTCAGACACTCTCTGACACTCTCTGAAACTCTCTATCACTCTCTATCACTCTCTGACACTCACTATCACTCTCTGACACTCTCTGACACTCTCTATCACTCTCAGACACTCTCTGACACTCTCTATCATTCTCTGACACTCTCTGACACTCTCTATCACTCTCTATCACTTTCTGACACTCTCTGACACTCTCTGACACTCTCAGACACTCTCTGACACTCTCTGAAACTCTCTGAAACTCCCTATCACTCTCTATCACTCTCTGACACTCACTATCACTCTCTGACACTCTCTGACACTCTCTGTCACTCTCAGACACTCTCTGACACTCTCTGAAACTCTCTATCACTCTCTATCACTCTCTGACACTCACTATCACTCTCTGACACTCTCTGACACTCTCTATCACTCTCTGACACTCTCTGACACTCTCTATCACTCTCTATCACTTTCTGACACTCTCTGACACTCTCTGACACTCTCAGACACTCTCTGACACTCTCTGAAACTCCCTATCACTCTCTATCACTCTCTGACACTCACTATCACTCTCTGACACTCTCTGACACTCTCTGTCACTCTCAGACACTCTCTGACACTCTCTGAAACTCTCTATCACTCTCTATCACTCTCTGACACTCACTATCACTCTCTGACACTCTCTGACACTCTCTATCACTCTCAGACACTCTCTGACACTCTCTATCATTCTCTGACACTCTCTGACACTCTCTATCACTCTCTATCACTTTCTGACACTCTCTGACACTCTCTGACACTCTCAGACACTCTCTGACACTCTCTGAAACTCTCTGAAACTCCCTATCACTCTCTATCACTCTCTGACACTCACTATCACTCTCTGACACTCTCTGACACTCTCTGTCACTCTCAGACACTCTCTGACACTCTCCGAAACTCTCTATCACTCTCTATCACTCTCTGACACTCACTATCACTCTCTGACACTCTCTGACACTCTCTATCACTCTCAGACACTCTCTGACACTCTCCGACACTCTCTATCACTCTCTGACACTGTCTGACACTCTCTATCACTCTCTATCACTCTCTGACACTCACTATCACTCTCTGACACTCTCTGACACTCTCTGACACTCTCTATCACTCTCTATCACTCTCTGACACTCTGAGACACTCTCTGACACTCTCTGACACTCTCTGACACTCTATCACTCTCTGACACTCTCTGACGCTCTCTATCACTCTCTATCACTTTCTGACACTCTCTGACACTCTCTGACACTCTCAGACACTCTCTGACACTCTCTGAAACACTCTATCACTCTCTGACACTCTCTGACACTCACTATCACTCTCTGACACTCTCTGACACTCTCTGACACTCTCTATCACTCTCAGACACTCTCTGACACTCTCTGACACTCTCTATCACTCTCTGACACTGTCTGACACTCTCTGACACTCTCTATCACTCTCTATCACTCTCTGACACTCTCAGACACTCTCTGACACTCTCTGTCACTCTCAGACACTCTCTGACACTCCCTATCACTCTCTGACACTGTCTGACACTCTCTATCGTTCTCTGATACTCTCTGACACTCTCTATCACTCTCTATCACTTTCTGACACTCTCTGACACTCTCTGACACTGTCAGACACTCTCTGACACTCTCTGAAACTCTCTATCACTCTCTATCACTCTCTGACACTCACTATCACTCTCTGACACTCTCTATCACTCTCAGACACTCTCTGACACTCTCTATCACTCTCTGACACTGTCTGACACTCTCTGACACTCTCTATCACTCTCGATCACTCTCTATCACTCTCTGACACTCTCTGACACTCTCAGACACTCTCTGACATTCTCTGAAAATCTCTGTCACTCTCTATCACTCTCTGACACTCACTATCACTCTCTGACACTCTCTGACACTCTCTATCACTCTCAGACACTCTCTGACACTCTCTGACACTCTCTATCACTCTCTGACACTGTCTGACACTCTCTATCACTCTCTGACACTCTCAGACACTCTCTGACACTCTCAGACACTCACTATCAATCTCTGACACTCTCTGACACTCTCTATCACTCTCTGACACTCTCTGACACTCTCTATCACTCTCTATCACTTTCTGACACTCTCTGACACTCTCTGACACTCTCAGACACTCTCTGACACTCTCTGAAACTCCCTATCACTCTCTATCACTCTCTGACACTCACTATCACTCTCTGACACTCTCTGACACTCTCTGTCACTCTCAGACACTCTCTGACACTCTCTGAAACTCTATCACTCTCTGACACTCTCTGACGCTCTCTATCACTCTCTATCACTTTCTGACACTCTCTGACACTCTCTGACACTCTCAGACACTCTCTGACACTCTCTGAAACTCTCTATCACTCTCTATCACTCTCTGACACTCACTATCACTCTCTGACACTCTCTGACACTCTCTGACACTCTCTATCACTCTCAGACACTCTCTGACACTCTCTGACACTCTCTATCACTCTCTGACACTGTCTGACACTCTCTGACACTCTCTATCACTCTCTATCACTCTCTGACACTCTCAGACACTCTCTGACACTCTCTGTCACTCTCAGACACTCTCTGACACTCCCTATCACTCTCTGACACTGTCTGACACTCTCTATCGTTCTCTGATACTCTCTGACACTCTCTATCACTCTCTATCACTTTCTGACACTCTCTGACACTCTCTGACACTCTCAGACACTCTCTGACACTCTCTGAAACTCTCTATTACTCTCTATCACTCTCTGACACTCACTATCACTCTCTGACACTCTCTGACACTCTCTATCACTCTCAGACACTCTCTAACACTCTCTATCACTCTCTGACACTGTCTGACACTCTCTGTCACTCTCTATCACTCTCGATCACTCTCTATCACTCTCTGACACTCTCTGACACTCTCAGACACTCTCTGACACTCTCTGAAAATCTCTATCACTCTCTATCACTCTCTGACACTCACTATCACTCTCTGACACTCTCTGACACTCTCTATCACTCTCAGACACTCTCTGACACTCTCTGACACTCTCTATCACTCTCTGACACTTTCTGACACTCTCTATCACTCTCTGACACTCTCAGACAATCTCTGACACTCTCAGACACTCACTATCAATCTCTGACACTCTCTGACACTCTCTATCACTCTCTGACACTCTCTATCACTCTCTATCACTTTCTGACACACTCTGACACTCTCTGACACTCTCAGACACTCTCTGACACTCTCTGAAACTCCCTATCACTCTCTATCACTCTCTGACACTCACTATCACTCTCTGACACTCTCTGACACTCTCTGTCACTCTCAGACACTCTCTGACACTCTCTGAAACTCTCTATCACTCTCTATCACTCTCTGACACTCACTATCACTCTCTGACACTCTCTGACACTCTCTATCACTCTCAGACACTCTCTGACACTCTCTATCATTCTCTGACACTCTCTGACACTCTCTATCACTCTCTATCACTTTCTGACACTCTCTGACACTCTCTGACACTCTCAGACACTCTCTGACACTCTCTGAAACTCCCTATCACTCTCTATCACTCTCTGACACTCACTATCACTCTCTGACACTCTCTGACACTCTCTGTCACTCTCAGACACTCTCTGACACTCTCTGAAACTCTCTATCACTCTCTGACACTCACTATCACTCTCTGACACTCTCTGAGACTCTCTATCACTCTCAGACACTCTCTGACACTCTCCGACACTCTCTATCACTCTCTGACACTGTCTGACACTCTCTATCACTCTCTATCACTCTCTGACACTCACTATCACTCTCTGACACTCTCTGACACTCTCTGACACTCTCTATCACTCTCTATCACTCTCTGACACTCTGAGACACTCTCTGACACTCTCTGACACTCTGACACTCTCTGACACTCTCTGACGCTCTCTATCACTCTCTATAACTTTCTGACACTCTCTGACACTCTCTGACACTCTCAGACACTCTCTGACACTCTCTGAAACTCTCTATCACTCTCTATCACTCTCTGACACTCACTATCACTCTCTGACACTCTCTGACACTCTCTGACACTCTCTATCACTCTCAGACACTCTCTGACACTCTCTGACACTCTCTATCACTCTCTGACACTCTCTGACACTCTCTGACACTCTCTATCACTCTCTATCACTCTCTGACACTCTCAGACACTCTCTGACACTCTCTGTCACTCTCAGACACTCTCTGACACTCCCTATCACTCTCTGACACTGTCTGACACTCTCTATCGTTCTCTGATACTCTCTGACACTCTCTATCACTCTCTATCACTTTCTGACACTCTCAGACAATCTCTGACACTCTCAGACACTCACTATCAATCTCTGACACTCTCTGACACTCTCTATCACTCTCTGACACTCTCTATCACTCTCTATCACTTTCTGACACTCTCTGACACTCTCTGACACTCTCTATCACTCTCTGACACTCTCTATCACTCTCTATCACTTTCTGACACTCTCTGACACTCTCTGACACTCTCAGACACTCTCTGACACTCTCTGAAACTCCCTATCACTCTCTATCACTCTCTGACACTCACTATCACTCTCTGACACTCTCTGACACTCTCTATCACTCTCAGACACTCTCTGACACTCTCTATCATTCTCTGACACTCTCTGACACTCTCTATCACTCTCTATCACTTTCTGACACTCTCTGACACTCTCTGACACTCTCAGACACTCTCTGACACTCTCTGAAACTCCCTATCACTCTCTATCACTCTCTGACACTCACTATCACTCTCTGACACTCTCTGACACTCTCTGTCACTCTCAGACACTCTCTGACACTCTCTGAAACTCTCTATCACTCTCTGACACTCACTATCACTCTCTGACACTCTCTGAGACTCTCTATCACTCTCAGACACTCTCTGACACTCTCCGACACTCTCTATCACTCTCTGACACTGTCTGACACTCTCTATCACTCTCTATCACTCTCTGACACTCACTATCACTCTCTGACACTCTCTGACACTCTCTGACACTCTCTATCACTCTCTATCACTCTCTGACACTCTGAGACACTCTCTGACACTCTCTGACACTCTGACACTCTCTGACACTCTCTGACGCTCTCTATCACTCTCTATCACTTTCTGACACTCTCTGACACTCTCTGACACTCTCAGACACTCTCTGACACTCTCTGAAACTCTCTATCACTCTCTATCACTCTCTGACACTCACTATCACTCTCTGACACTCTCTGACACTCTCTGACACTCTCTATCACTCTCAGACACTCTCTGACACTCTCTGACACTCTCTATCACTCTCTGACACTCTCTGACACTCTCTGACACTCTCTATCACTCTCTATCACTCTCTGACACTCTCAGACACTCTCTGACACTCTCTGTCACTCTCAGACACTCTCTGACACTCCCTATCACTCTCTGACACTGTCTGACACTCTCTATCGTTCTCTGATACTCTCTGACACTCTCTATCACTCTCTATCACTTTCTGACACTCTCTGACACTCTCTGACACTCTCAGACACTCTCTGACACTCTCTGAAACTCTCTATCACTCTCTATCACTCTCTGACACTCACTATCACTCTCTGACACTCTCTGACACTCTCTATCACTCTCAGACACTCTCTGACACTCTCTATCACTCTCTGACACTGTCTGACACTCTCTGACACTCTCTATCACTCTCGATCACTCTCTATCACTCTCTGACACTCTCTGACACTCTCAGACACTCTCTGACACTCTCTGAAAATCTCTATCACTCTCTATCACTCTCTGACATTCACTATCACTCTCTGACACTCTCTGACACTCTCTATCACTCTCAGACACTCTCTGACACTCTCTGACACTCTCTATCACTCTCTGACACTGTCTGACACTCTCTATCACTCTCTGACACTCTCAGACACTCTCTGACACTCTCTGACACTCTCAGACACTCTCTGACACTCTCTATCACTCTCTGACACTCTCAGACACTCTCTGACACTCTCTGAAACTCTCTATCACTCTCTATCACTGTCTGACACTCTCTGACACACTCTGACACTCTCTGAAACTCTCTATCACTCTCTATCACTCTCTGACACTATCTGACACTCTCAGACACTCACTATCACTCTCTGACACTGTCTGACACTCTCTGACACTCTCTATCACTCTCTGACACTGTCTGACACTCTCTGACACTCTCTATCACTCTCTATCACTCTCTATCACTCTCTGACACTCTCAGACACTCTCAGACACTCTCTGACACTCTCAGACACTCTCTGACACTCTCTATCACTCTCTGACACTGTCTGACACTCTCTATCACTCTCTGACACTCTCTGACACTCGCTGACACTCTCTGACACTCTCTGACACTCTCTATCACTCTCTATCACTCTCTGACACTCTCAGACACTCTCAGACACTCTCTGACACTCTCAGACACTCTCTGACACTCTCTATCACTCTCTGACACTGTCTGACACTCTCTATCACTCTCTGACACTCTCTGACACTCTCTGACACTCTCTATCACTCTCTATCACTCTCTGACACTCTCAGACACTCTCTGACACTCTCAGACACTCTCTGACACTCTCTGAAACTCTCTATCACTCTCTATCACTCTCTGACACTCACTATCACTCTCTGACGCTCTCAGACACTCTCTGACACTCTCAGATACTCTCTGACACTCTCTATCACTCTCTGACACTCTCAGACACTCTCTGACACTCTCTATCACTCTATATCACTCTCTGACACTCTCAGACACTCACCATCACTCTCTGACACTGTCTGACACTCTCTGACACTCTCTATCACTCTCTGACACTGTCTGACACTCTCTGACACTCTCTATCACTCTCTATCACTCTCTGACACTGTCTGACACTCTCTATCACTCTCTATCACTTTCTGACACTCTCTGACACTCTCTGACACTCTCAGACACTCTCTGACACTCTCTGACACTCTCTGAAACTCTCTATCACACTCTATCACTCTCTGACACTCACTATCACTCTCTGACACTCTCTATCACTCTCTATCACTTTCTGACACTCTCTGACACTCTCAGACACTCTCTGACTCTCTCTGAAACTCTCTATCACTCTCTATCACTCTTTGACACTCACTATCACTCTCTGACACTCTCTGACACTCTCTATTACTCTCAGACACTCTCTGACACTCTCTGACACTCTCTATCACTCTCTATCACTCTCTGACACTCTCTATCACTCTCTGACACTCTCTGACAATCTCTATCACTCTCTATCACTCTCTGACACTCACTATCACTCTCTGACACTCTCTATCACTCTCTATCACTTTCTGACACTCTCTGACACTCTCAGACACTCTCTGACTCTCTCTGAAACTCTCTATCACTCTCTATCACTCTCTGACACTCACTATCACTCTCTGACACTCTCTGACACTCTCTGACACTCTCTATCACTCTCTATCACTCTCTGACACTCTGAGACACTCTCTGACACTCTCTGACACTCTGACACTCTCTGACACTCTCTGACGCTCTCTATCACTCTCTATCACTTTCTGACACTCTCTGACACTCTCTGACACTCTCAGACACTCTCTGACACTCTCTGAAACTCTCTATCACTCTCTATCACTCTCTGACACTCACTATCACTCTCTGACACTCTCTGACACTCTCTGACACTCTCTATCACTCTCAGACACTCTCTGACACTCTCTGACACTCTCTATCACTCTCTGACACTCTCTGACACTCTCTATCACTCTCTATCACTCTCTGACACTCTCAGACACTCTCTGACACTCTCTGTCACTCTCAGACACTCTCTGACACTCCCTATCACTCTCTGACACTGTCTGACACTCTCTATCGTTCTCTGATACTCTCTGACACTCTCTATCACTCTCTATCACTTTCTGACACTCTCTGACACTCTCTGACACTCTCAGACACTCTCTGACACTCTCTGAAACTCTCTATCACTCTCTATCACTCTCTGACACTCACTATCACTCTCTGACACTCTCTGACACTCTCTATCACTCTCAGACACTCTCTGACACTCTCTATCACTCTCTGACACTGTCTGACACTCTCTGACACTCTCTATCACTCTCGATCACTCTCTATCACTCTCTGACACTCTCTGACACTCTCAGACACTCTCTGACACTCTCTGAAAATCTCTATCACTCTCTATCACTCTCTGACATTCACTATCACTCTCTGACACTCTCTGACACTCTCTATCACTCTCAGACACTCTCTGACACTCTCTGACACTCTCTATCACTCTCTGACACTGTCTGACACTCTCTATCACTCTCTGACACTCTCAGACACTCTCTGACACTCTCTGACACTCTCAGACACTCTCTGACACTCTCTATCACTCTCTGACACTCTCAGACACTCTCTGACACTCTCTGAAACTCTCTATCACTCTCTATCACTGTCTGACACTCTCTGACACACTCTGACACTCTCTGAAACTCTCTATCACTCTCTATCACTCTCTGACACTATCTGACACTCTCAGACACTCACTATCACTCTCTGACACTGTCTGACACTCTCTGACACTCTCTATCACTCTCTGACACTGTCTGACACTCTCTGACACTCTCTATCACTCTCTATCACTCTCTATCACTCTCTGACACTCTCAGACACTCTCAGACACTCTCTGACACTCTCAGACACTCTCTGACACTCTCTATCACTCTCTGACACTGTCTGACACTCTCTATCACTCTCTGACACTCTCTGACACTCTCTGACACTCTCTGACACTCTCTGACACTCTCTATCACTCTCTATCACTCTCTGACACTCTCAGACACTCTCAGACACTCTCTGACACTCTCTATCACTCTCTGACACTCTCAGACACTCTCAGACACTCTCTGACACTCTCAGACACTCTCTGACACTCTCTATCACTCTCTGACACTGTCTGACACTCTCTATCACTCTCTGACACTCTCTGACACTCTCTGACACTCTCTGACACTCTCTGACACTCTCTATCACTCTCTATCACTCTCTGACACTCTCAGACACTCTCAGACACTCTCTGACACTCTCAGACACTCTCTGACACTCTCTATCACTCTCTGACACTGTCTGACACTCTCTATCACTCTCTGACACTCTCTGACACTCTCTGACACTCTCTATCACTCTCTATCACTCTCTGACACTCTCAGACACTCTCTGACACTCTCAGACACTCTCTGACACTCTCTGAAACTCTCTATCACTCTCTATCACTCTCTGACACTCACTATCACTCTCTGACGCTCTCAGACACTCTCTGACACTCTCAGATACTCTCTGACACTCTCTATCACTCTCTGACACTCTCAGACACTCTCTGACACTCTCTATCACTCTATATCACTCTCTGACACTCTCAGACACTCACCATCACTCTCTGACACTGTCTGACACTCTCTGACACTCTCTATCACTCTCTGACACTGTCTGACACTCTCTGACACTCTCTATCACTCTCTATCACTCTCTGACACTGTCTGACACTCTCTATCACTCTCTATCACTTTCTGACACTCTCTGACACTCTCTGACACTCTCAGACACTCTCTGACACTCTCTGACACTCTCTGAAACTCTCTATCACACTCTATCACTCTCTGACACTCACTATCACTCTCTGACACTCTCTATCACTCTCTATCACTTTCTGACACTCTCTGACACTCTCAGACACTCTCTGACTCTCTCTGAAACTCTCTATCACTCTCTATCACTCTTTGACACTCACTATCACTCTCTGACACTCTCTGACACTCTCTATTACTCTCAGACACTCTCTGACACTCTCTGACACTCTCTATCACTCTCTATCACTCTCTGACACTCTCTATCACTCTCTGACACTCTCTGACAATCTCTATCACTCTCTATCACTCTCTGACACTCACTATCACTCTCTGACACTCTCTATCACTCTCTATCACTTTCTGACACTCTCTGACACTCTCAGACACTCTCTGACTCTCTCTGAAACTCTCTATCACTCTCTATCACTCTCTGACACTCACTATCACTCTCTGACACTCTCTGACACTCTCTATTACTCTCAGACACTCTCTGACACTCTCTGACACTCTCTATCACTCTCTATCACTCTCTGACACTCTCTATCACTCTCTGACACTCTCTGACACTCTCTATCACTCTCTGACCCTCTCAGACACTCTCTGACACTCACTATCACTCTCTGACACTCACTATCACTCTCTGACACTCTCAGACACTCTCTGAAACTCTCTATCACTCTCTATCACTCTCTGACACTCACTATCACTCTCTATCACTCTCTGTCACTCTCTGACACTCTCAGACACTCACTATCACTCTCTGACACTCTCTGACACTCTCTATCACTCTCTATCACTCTCTGTCACTCTCTGACACTCTCAGACACTCACTATCACTCTCTGACACTCTCTGACACTCTCTATCACTCTCTGACACTCTCTATCACTCTCTGACACTCTCTGACACTCTCAGACACTCTCTGACACTCTCTGACACTCTCTGAAACTCTCTATCACTCTCTATCACTCTCTGACACTCACTATCACTCTCTGACACTCTCTATCACTCTCTATCACTTTCTGACACTCTCTGACACTCTCAGACACTCTCTGACTCTCTCTGAAACTCTCTATCACTCTCTATCACTCTCTGACACTCACTATCACTCTCTGACACTCTCTGACACTCTCTATTACTCTCAGACACTCTCTGACACTCTCTGACACTCTCTATCACACTCTATCACTCTCTGACACTCTCTATCACTCTCTGACACTCTCTGACACTCTCTATCACTCTCTGACCCTCTCACACACTCTCTGACACTCACTATCACTCTCTGACACTCACTATCACTCTCTGACACTCACTATCACTCTCTGACACTCTCTGAAACTCTCTATCACTCTCTATCACTCTCTGACACTCACTATCACTCTCTATCACTCTCTGTCACTCTCTGACACTCTCAGACACTCACTATCACTCTCTGACACTCTCTGACACTCTCTATCACTCTCTATCACTCTCTGTCACTCTCTGACACTCTCAGACTCTCACTATCACTCTCTGACACTCTCTGACACTCTCTATCACTCTCTGACACTCTCTATCACTCTCTGACACTCTCTGACACTCTCTATCACTCTCTGACACTCTCTATCACTCTCTGACACTCTCAGACACTCTCTGACACTATCTATCACTCTCTATCACTCTCTGACACTCTCTGACACTCTCTGACACTCTCTATCACTCGCTATCACTCTCTGACACTCTCTGACACTCTCTATCACTCTCTGACACTCTCTATCACTCTCTGACACTCGCAGACACTCTCTGACACTCTCAGACACTCACTATCACTCTCTGACACTCTCTGACACTCTCTGTCACTCTCTGACACTCTCTATCACTCTCTGACACTCTCAGACACTCTCTGACACTCACTATCACTCTCTGACACTCTCTGACACTCTCTATCGCTCTCTGTCACTCTCTGACACTCTCAGACACTCACTATCACTCTCTGACACTCTCTGACACTCTCTATCACTCTCTGACACTCTCTATCACTCTCTGACACTCTCTGACACTCTCTATCACTCTCTGACACTCTCTATCACTCTCTGACACTCTCAGACACTCTCTGACACTCTCTGACACTCTCTATCACTCTCTGACACTCTCTGACACTCTCTATCACTCTCTGACACTCTCTATCACTCTCTGACACTCTCAGACACTCTCTGACACTCTCTATCACTCTCTATCACTCTCTGACACTCTCTGACACTCTCTGACACTCTCTATCACTCGCTATCACTCTCTGACACTCTCTGACACTCTCTATCACTCTCTGACACTCTCTATCACTCTCTGACACTCTCAGACACTCTCTGACACTCTCAGACACTCACTATCACTCTCTGACACTCTCTGACACTCTCTGTCACTCTCTGACACTCTCTATCACTCTCTGACACTCTCTGACTCTCACTATCACTCTCTGACACTCTCAGACACTCTCTGTCACTCTCTGACACTCTCTATCACTCTCTGACCCTCTCAGACACTCTCTGACACTCACTATCACTCTCTGACACTCACTATCACTCTCTGACACTCTCAGACACTCTCTGACACTCTCTGAAACTCTCTATCACTCTCTATCACTCTCTGACACTCACTATCACTCTCTGACACTCTCTGACACTCTCTATCACTCTCAGACACTCTCTGACACTCTCTGACACTCTCTATCACTCTCTGACACTGTCTGACACTCTCTATCACTCTCTGACACTCTCTGTCACTCTCTGACACTCTCTATCACTCTCTGACACTCACAGACACTCTCTGACACTCACTATCACTCTCTGACACTCTCAGACACTCTCTGTCACTCTCTGACACTCTCTATCACTCTCTGACCCTCTCAGACACTCTCTGACACTCACTATCACTCTCTGACACTCACTATCACTCTCTGACACTTTCAGACACTCTCTGACACTCTCTGAAACTCTCTATCACTCTCTATCACTCTCTGACACTCACTATCACTCTCTGACACTCTCTGACACTCACTATCACTCTCAGACACTCTCTGACACTCTCTGACACTCTCTATCACTCTCTGACACTGTCTGACACTCTTTATCACTCTCTATCACTCTCTGACACTCACTATCACTCTCTGACACTCTCTGACACTCTCTGACACTCTCTATCACTCTCTATCACTCTCTGACACTCTCAGACACTCTCTGACACTCTCTGACACTCTCTGACACTCTCTATCACTCTCTGACACTCTCTGACGCTCTCTATCACTCTCTATCACATTCTGACACTCTCTGACACTCTCTGACACTCTCAGACACTCTCTGACACTCTCTGAAACTCTCTATCACTCTCTATCACTCTCTGACACTGTCTGACACTCTCTATCACTCTCTATCACTCTCTGACACTCACTATCACTCTCTGACACTCTCTGACACTCTCTGACACTCTCTATCACTCTCTATCACTCTCTGACACTCTCAGACACTCTCTGACACTCTCTGACACTCTCTGACACTCTCTATCACTCTCTGACACTCTCTGACGCTCTCTATCACTCTCTATCACATTCTGACACTCTCTGACACTCTCTGACACTCTCTGACACTCTCTATCACTCTCTGACACTGTCTGACACTCTCTGACACTCTCTATCACTCTCTATCACTCTCTGACACTCTCAGACACGCTCTGACATTCTCTATCACTCTCTGACACTGTCTGACACTCTCTATCACTCTCTGACACTCTCTGACACTCTCTATCACTCTCTATCACTTTCTGACACTCTCTGACACTCTCTGACACTCTCAGACACTCTCTGACACTCTCTGAAACTCTCTATCACTCTCTTTCACTCTCTGACACTTACTATCACTCTCTGACACTCTCTGACACTCTCTATCACTCTCAGACACTCTCTGACACTCTCTGACACTCTCTATCACTCTCTGACACTGTCTGACACTCTCTGACACTCTCTATCACTCTCTATCACTCTCTATCACTCTCTATCACTCTCTAACACTCTCAGACACTTTCTGACACTCTCTGACACTCTCTGAAACTCTCTAACACTCTCTATCCCTCTCTGACACTCTCAGACACTCTCTGACACTCTCTGACACTCTCTGAAACTCTCTGAAACTCTCTGAAACTCTCTCTCACTCTCTGACACTCTCAGACACTCGCTATCACTCTCTGACACTCTCTATCACTCTCTATCACTCTCTGACGCTCTCAGACACTCTCTGACACTCTCTGACACTCTCTGACACTCTCAGACACTCTCTGACACTCTCTGACACTCGCTATCACTCTCTGACACTCTCTATCACTCTCTATCACTCTCTGACGCTCTCAGACACTCTCTGACACTCTCTGACACTCTCTGACACTCTCAGACACTCTCTGACACTCTCTGACACTCTCAGACACTCACTATCACTCTCTGACACTGTCTGACACTCTCTATCACTCTCTATCACTTTCTGACACTCTCTGACACTCTCTGACACTCTCAGACACTCTCTGACACTCTCTGACACTCTCTGAAACTCTCTATCACTCTCTATCACTCTCTGACACTCACTATCACTCTCTGACACTCTCTATCACTCTCTATCACTTTCTGACACTCTCTGACACTCTCAGACACTCTCTGACTCTCTCTGAAACTCTCTATCACTCTCTATCACTCTCTGACACTCACTATCACTCTCTGACACTCTCTGACACTCTCTATTACTCTCAGACACTCTCTGACACTCTCTGACACTCTCTGACACTCTCTATCACTCTCTATCACTCTCTATCACTCTCTGACACTCTCTATCACTCTCTGACACTCTCTGACACTCTCTATCACTCTCTATCACTCTCTGACACTCACTATCACTCTCTATCACTCTCTGTCACTCTCTGACACTCTCAGACACTCACTATCACTCTCTGACACTCTCTGACACTCTCTATCACTCTCTATCACTCTCTGTCACTCTCTGACACTCTCAGACACTCACTATCACTCTCTGACACTCTCTATCACTCTCTGACACTCTCTATCACTCTCTGACACTCTCTGACACTCTCTATCACTCTCTGACACTCTCTGACACTCTCTATCACTCTCTGACACTCTCTATCACTCTCTGACACTCTCAGACACTCTCTGACACTCTCTATCACTCTCTATCACTCTCTGACACTCTCTGACACTCTCTGACACTCTCTATCACTCGCTATCACTCTCTGACACTCTCTGATACTCTCTATCACTCTCTGACACTCTCTATCACTCTCTGACACTCTCAGACACTCTCTGACACTCTCAGACACTCACTATCACTCTCTGACACTCTCTGACACTCTCTGTCACTCTCTGACACTCTCTATCACTCTCTGACACTCTCAGACACTCTCAGACACTCACTATCACTCTCTGACACTCTCTGACACTCTCTGTCACTCTCTGACACTCTCTATCACTCTCTGACACTCTCAGACACTCTCTGACACTCACTATCACTCTCTGACACTCTCAGACACTCTCTGTCACTCTCTGACACTCTCTATCACTCTCTGACCCTCTCAGACACTCTCTGACACTCACTATCACTCTCTGACACTCACTATCACTCTCTGACACTCACTATCACTCTCTGACACTCTCTGACACTCTCTATCACTCTCTGACACTCTCTATCACTCTCTGACACTCTCTGACACTCTCTATCACTCTCTGACACTCTCTATCACTCTCTGACACTCTCTATCACTCTCTGACACTCTCTGACACTCTCTATCACTCTCTGACACTCTCTGACACTCTCTATCACTCTCTGACACTCTCTATCACTCTCTGACACTCTCAGACACTCTCTATCACTCTCTATCACTCTCTATCACTCTCTGACACTCTCTGACACTCTCTGACACTCTCTATCACTCGCTATCACTCTCTGACACTCTCTGACACTCTCTATCACTCTCTGACACTCTCTATCACTCTCTGACACTCTCAGACACTCTCTGACACTCTCAGACACTCTCTGACACTCTCAGACACTCACTATCACTCTCTGACACTCTCTGACACTCTCTGTCACTCTCTGACACTCTCTATCACTCTCTGACACTCTCAGACACTCTCAGACACTCACTATCACTCTCTGACACTCTCTGACACTCTCTGTCACTCTCTGACACTCTCTATCACTCTCTGACACTCTCAGACACTCTCTGACACTCACTATCACTCTCTGACACTCTCAGACACTCTCTGTCACTCTCTGACACTCTCTATCACTCTCTGACCCTCTCAGACACTCTCTGACACTCACTATCACTCTCTGACACTCACTATCACTCTCTGACACTCACTATCACTCTCTGACACTCTCTGACACTCTCTATCACTCTCTGACACTCTCTATCACTCTCTGACACTCTCTGACACTCTCTATCACTCTCTGACACTCTCTATCACTCTCTGACACTCTCTGACACTCTCTATCACTCTCTGACACTCTCTGACACTCTCTATCACTCTCTGACACTCTCTATCACTCTCTGACACTCTCAGACACTCTCTATCACTCTCTATCACTCTCTATCACTCTCTGACACTCTCTGACACTCTCTGACACTCTCTATCACTCGCTATCACTCTCTGACACTCTCTGACACTCTCTATCACTCTCTGACACTCTCTATCACTCTCTGACACTCTCAGACACTCTCTGACACTCTCAGACACTCACTATCACTCTCTGACACTCTCTGACACTCTCAGACACTCTCTGACACTCTCAGACACTCACTATCACTCTCTGACACTCTCTGACACTCTCTGTCACTCTCTGACACTCTCTATCACTCTCTGACACTCTCAGACACTCTCTGACACTCACTATCACTCTCTGACACTCTCAGACACTCTCTGTCACTCTCTGACACTCTCTATCACTCTCTGACCCTCTCAGACACTCTCTGACACTCACTATCACTCTTTGACACTCACTATCACTCTCTGACACTCACTATCACTCTCTGACACTCTCTGACACTCTCTATCACTCTCTGACACTCTCTATCACTCTCTGACACTCTCTGACACTCTCTATCACTCTCTGACACTCTCTATCACTCTCTGACACTCTCTATCACTCTCTGACACTCTCTATCACTCTCTGACACTCTCTGACACTCTCTATCACTCTCTGACACTCTCAGACACTCTCTGACACTCTCTATCACTCTCTATCACTCTCTGACACTCTCTGACACTCTCTGACACTCTCTATCACTCGCTATCACTCTCTGACACTCTCTGACACTCTGTATCACTCTCTGACACACTCTATCACTCTCTGACACTCTCAGACACTCTCTGACACTCTCAGACACTCACTATCACTCTCTGACACTCTCTGACACTCTCTGTCACTCTCTGACACTCTCTATCACTCTCTGACACTCTCAGACACTCTCTGACACTCACTATCACTCTCTGACACTCTCAGACACTCTCTGTCACTCTCTGACACTCTCTATCACTCTCTGACCCTCTCAGACACTCTCTGACACTCACTATCACTCTCTGACACTCTCAGACACTCTCTGTCACTCTCTGACACTCTCTATCACTCTCTGACCCTCTCAGACACTCTCTGACACTCACTATCACTCTCTGACACTCACTATCACTCTCTGACACTCACTATCACTCTCTGACACTCTCTGACACTCTCTATCACTCTCTGACACTCTCTATCACTCTCTGACACTCTCTGACACTCTCTATCACTCTCTGACACTCTCTATCACTCTCTGACACTCTCTGACACTCTCTATCACTCTCTGACA
This sequence comes from Heterodontus francisci, assembly GCF_036365525.1. NCBI lineage: Eukaryota > Metazoa > Chordata > Chondrichthyes > Heterodontiformes > Heterodontidae > Heterodontus > Heterodontus francisci. The sequence continues at coordinate 526,468 of NW_027141025.1, forward strand.
CTCTCTGACACTCTCTATCACTCTCTGACACTCTCTATCACTCTCTGACACTCTCAGACACTCTCTATCACTCTCTATCACTCTCTATCACTCTCTATCACTCTCTGACACTCTCTGACACTCTCTGACACTCTCTATCACTCGCTATCACTCTCTGACACTCTCTGACACTCTCTATCACTCTCTGACACTCTCTATCACTCTCTGACACTCTCAGACACTCTCTGACACTCTCAGACACTCACTATCACTCTCTGACACTCTCTGACACTCTCAGACACTCTCTGACACTCTCAGACACTCACTATCACTCTCTGACACTCTCTGACACTCTCTGTCACTCTCTGACACTCTCTATCACTCTCTGACACTCTCAGACACTCTCTGACACTCACTATCACTCTCTGACACTCTCAGACACTCTCTGTCACTCTCTGACACTCTCTATCACTCTCTGACCCTCTCAGACACTCTCTGACACTCACTATCACTCTTTGACACTCACTATCACTCTCTGACACTCACTATCACTCTCTGACACTCTCTGACACTCTCTATCACTCTCTGACACTCTCTATCACTCTCTGACACTCTCTGACACTCTCTATCACTCTCTGACACTCTCTATCACTCTCTGACACTCTCTATCACTCTCTGACACTCTCTATCACTCTCTGACACTCTCTGACACTCTCTATCACTCTCTGACACTCTCAGACACTCTCTGACACTCTCTATCACTCTCTATCACTCTCTGACACTCTCTGACACTCTCTTACACTCTCTATCACTCGCTATCACTCTCTGACACTCTCTGACACTCTGTATCACTCTCTGACACACTCTATCACTCTCTGACACTCTCAGACACTCTCTGACACTCTCAGACACTCACTATCACTCTCTGACACTCTCTGACACTCTCTGTCACTCTCTGACACTCTCTATCACTCTCTGACACTCTCAGACACTCTCTGACACTCACTATCACTCTCTGACACTCTCAGACACTCTCTGTCACTCTCTGACACTCTCTATCACTCTCTGACCCTCTCAGACACTCTCTGACACTCACTATCACTCTCTGACACTCACTATCACTCTCTGACACTCTCAGACACTCTCTGACACTCTCTGAAACTCTCTATCACTCTCTATCACTCTCTGACACTCACTATCACTCTCTGACACTCTCTGACACTCTCTATCACTCTCAGACACTCTCTGACACTCTCTGACACTCTCTATCACTCTCTGACACTGTCTGACAATCTCTATCACTCTCTATCACTCTCTGACACTCACTATCACTCTCTGACACTCTCTGACACTCTCTGATACTCTCTATCACTCTCTATCACTCTCTGACACTCTCTGTCACTCTCTGACACTCTCTATCACTCTCTGACACTCTCAGACACTCTCTGACACTCACTATCACTCTCTGACACTCTCAGACACTCTCTGTCACTCTCTGACACTCTCTATCACTCTCTGACCCTCTCAGACACTCTCTGACACTCACTATCACTCTCTGACACTCACTATCACTCTCTGACACTCTCAGACACTCTCTGACACTCTCTGAAACTCTCTATCACTCTCTATCACTCTCTGACACTCACTATCACTCTCTGACACTCTCTGACACTCTCTATCACTCTCAGACACTCTCTGACACTCTCTGACACTCTCTATCACTCTCTGACACTGTCTGACAATCTCTATCACTCTCTATCACTCTCTGACACTCACTATCACTCTCTGACACTCTCTGACACTCTCTGATACTCTCTATCACTCTCTATCACTCTCTGACACTCTCAGACACTCTCTGACACTCTCTGACACTCTCAATACTCTCTGACACTCTCTATCACTCTCTGACACTCTCTATCACTCTCTGACACTCTCTATCACTCTCTGACACTCTCTGACACTCTCTATCACTCTCTGACACTCTCTATCACTCTCTGACACTCTCAGACACTCTCTGACACTCTCTATCACTCTCTATCACTCTCTGACACTCTCTGACACTCTCTGACACTCTCTATCACTCGCTATCACTCTCTGACACTCTCTGACACTCTCTATCACTCTCTGACACTCTCTATCACTCTCTGACACTCTCAGACACTCTCTGACACTCTCAGACACTCACTATCACTCTCTGACACTCTCTGACACTCTCTGTCACTCTCTGACACTCTCTATCACTCTCTGACACTCTCAGACACTCTCTGACACTCACTATCACTCTCTGACACTCTCAGACACTCTCTGTCACTCTCTGACACTCTCTATCACTCTCTGACCCTCTCAGACACTCTCTGACACTCACTATCACTCTCTGACACTCACTATCACTCTCTGACACTCACTATCACTCTCTGACACTCTCTGAAACTCTCTATCACTCTCTATCACTCTCTGACACTCACTATCACTCTCTGACACTCTCTGACACTCTCTATCACTCTCAGACACTCTCTGACACTCTCTGACACTCTCTATCACTCTCTGACACTGTCTGACACTCTCTATCACTCTCTATCACTCTCTGACACTCACTATCACTCTCTGACACTCTCTGACACTCTCTGATACTCTCTATCACTCTCTATCACTCTCTGACACTCTCAGACACTCTCTGACACTCTCTGACACTCTCTATCACTCTCTGACACTCTCTGACGCTCTCTATCACTCTCTATCACTTTCTGACACTCTCTGACACTCTCTGACACTCTCAGACACTCTCTCACACTCTCTGAAACTCTCTATCACTCTCTATCACTCTCTGACACTCACTATCACTCTCTGACACTCTCTGACACTCTCTGACACTCTCTATCACTCTCAGACACTCTCTGACACTCTCTGACACTCTCTATCACTCTCTGACACTGTCTGACACTCTCTGACACTCTCTATCACTCTCTATCACTCTCTGACACTCTCAGACACTCTCTGACACTCTCTGACACTCTCAGACACTCTCTGACACTCTCTGACACTCTCAGACACTCACTATCACTCTCTGACACTCACTATCACTCTCTATCACTTTCTGACACTCTCTGACACTCTCTGACACTCTCAGACACTCTCTGACACTCTCTGAAACTCTCTATCACTCTCTATCACTCTCTGACACTCACTATCACTCTCTGACACTCTCTATCACTCTCTATCACTTTCTGACACTCTCTGAAACTCTCTATGACTCTCTATCACTCTCTGACACTCACTATCAGTCTCTGACACTCTCTATCACTCTCTATCACTTTCTGACACTCTCTGACACTCTCAGACACTCTCTGACTCTCTCTGAAACTCTCTATCACTCTCTATCACTCTCTGACACTCACTATCACTCTCTGACATTCTCTGACACTCTCTATTACTCTCAGACACTCTCTGACACTCTCTGACACTCTCTATCACTCTCTATCACTCTCTATCACTCTCTGACACTCTCTATCACTCTCTGACACTCTCTGACACTCTCTATCACTCTCTGACCCTCTCAGACACTCTCTGACACTCACTATCACTCTCTGACACTCACTATCACTCTCTGACACTCTCAGACACTCTCTGACACTCTCTGAAACTCTCTATCACTCTCTATCACTCTCTGACACTCACTATCACTCTCTATCACTCTCTGTCACTCTCTGACACTCTCAGACTCTCACTATCACTCTCTGACACTCTCTGACACTCTCTATCACTCTCTATCACTCTCTGTCACTCTCTGACACTCTCAGACACTCACTATCACTCTCTGACACTCTCTGACACTCTCTATCACTCTCTGACACTCTCTATCACTCTCTGACACTCTCTGACACTCTCTATCACTCTCTGACACTCTCTATCACTCTCTGACACTCTCTATCACTCTCTGACACTCTCTGACACTCTCTATCACTCTCTGACACTCTCTATCACTCTCTGACACTCTCTATCACTCTCTGACACTCTCAGACACTCTCTGACACTCTCTATCACTCTCTATCACTCTCTGACACTCTCTGACACTCTCTGACACTCTCTATCACTCGCTATCACTCTCTGACACTCTCTGACACTCTCTATCACTCTCTGACACTCTCTATCACTCTCTGACACTCTCAGACACTCTCTGACACTCTCTGACACTCACTATCACTCTCTGACACTCTCTGACACTCTCTGTCACTCTCTGACACTCTCTATCACTCTCTGACACTCTCAGACACTCTCTGACACTCACTATCACTCTCTGACACTCTCAGACACTCTCTGTCACTCTCTGACACTCTCTATCACTCTCTGACCCTCTCAGACACTCTCTGACACTCACTATCACTCTCTGACACTCACTATCACTCTCTGACACTCACTATCACTCTCTGACACTCTCTATCACTCTCTGACACTCTCTATCACTCTCTGACCCTCTCAGACACTCTCTGACACTCACTATCACTCTCTGACACTCACTATCACTCTCTGACACTCACTATCACTCTCTGACACTCTCTGACACTCTCTATCACTCTCTGACACTCTCTATCACTCTCTGACACTCTCTGACACTCTCTATCACTCTCTGACACTCTCTATCACTCTCTGACACTCTCTATCACTCTCTGACACTCTCTGACACTCTCTATCACTCTCTGACACTCTCTGACACTCTCTATCACTCTCTGACACTCTCTATCACTCTCTGACACTCTCAGACACTCTCTGACACTCTCTATCACTCTCTATCACTCTCTGACACTCTCTGACACTCTCTGACACTCTCTATCACTCGCTATCACTCTCTGACACTCTCTGACACTCTCTATCACTCTCTGACACTCTCTATCACTCTCTGACACTCTCAGACACTCTCTGACACTCTCAGACACTCACTATCACTCTCTGACACTCTCTGACACTCTCTGACACTCTCTGACACTCTCTATCACTCTCTGACACTCTCAGACACTCTCTGACACTCACTATCACTCTCTGACACTCTCAGGCACTCTCTGTCACTCTCTGACACTCTCTATCACTCTCTGACCCTCTCAGACACTCTCTGACACTCACTATCACTCTCTGACACTCACTATCACTCTCTGACACTCACTATCACTCTCTGACACTCTCTGACACTCTCTATCACTCTCTGACACTCTCTATCACTCTCTGACACTCTCTGACACTCTCTATCACTCTCTGACACTCTCTATCACTCTCTGACACTCTCTATCACTCTCTGACACTCTCTGACACTCTCTATCACTCTCTGACACTCTCTGACACTCTCTATCACTCTCTGACACTCTCTATCACTCTCTGACACTCTCAGACACTCTCTGACACTCTCTATCACTCTCTATCACTCTCTGACACTCTCTGACACTCTCTGACACTCTCTATCACTCGCTATCACTCTCTGACACTCTCTGACACTCTCTATCACTCTCTGACACTCTCTATCACTCTCTGACACTCTCAGACACTCTCTGACACTCTCAGACACTCACTATCACTCTCTGACACTCTCTGACACTCTCTGTCACTCTCTGACACTCTCTATCACTCTCTGACACTCTCAGACACTCTCTGACACTCACTATCACTCTCTGACACTCTCAGACACTCTCTGTCACTCTCTGACACTCTCTATCACTCTCTGACCCTCTCAGACTCTCTCTGACACTCACTATCACTCTCTGACACTCACTATCACTCTCTGACACTCTCAGACACTCTCTGACACTCTCTGAAACTCTCTATCACTCTCTATCACTCTCTGACACTCACTATCACTCTCTGACACTCTCTGACACTCTCTATCACTCTCAGACACTCTCTGACACTCTCTGACACTCTCTATCCCTCTCTGACACTGTCTGACACTCTCTATCACTCTCTATCACTCTCTGACACTCACTATCACTCTCTGACACTCTCTGACACTCTCTGATACTCTCTATCACTCTCTATCACTCTCTGACACTCTCAGACACTCTCTGACACTCTCTGACACTCTCTGACACTCTCTATCACTCTCTGACACTCTCTGACGCTCTCTATCACTCTCTATCACTTTCTGACACTCTCTGACACTCTCTGACACTCTCAGACACTCTCTGACACTCTCTGAAACTCTCTATCACTCTCTATCACTCTCTGACACTCACTATCACTCTCTGACACTCTCTGACACTCTCTGACACTCTCTATCACTCTCAGACACTCTCTGACAATCTCTGACACTCTCTATCACTCTCTGACACTGTCTGACACTCTCTGACACTCTCTATCACTCTCTATCACTCTCTGACACTCTCAGACACTCTCTGACATTCTCTATCACTCTCTGACACTGTCTGACACTCTCTGACACTCTCAGACACTCTCTGACACTCTCTGAAACTCTCTATCACTCTCTATCACTCTCTGACACTTACTATCACTCTCTGACACTCTCTGACACTCTCTATCACTCTCAGACACTCTCTGACACACTCTGACACTCTCTATCACTCTCTGACACTGTCTGACACTCTCTGACACTCTCTATCACTCTCTATCACTCTCTATCACTCTCTATCACTCTCTAACACTCTCAGACACTCTCTGACACTCTCTGACACTCTCTGAAACTCTCTAACACTCTCTATCCCTCTCTGACACTCTCAGACACTCTCTGACACTCTCTGACACTCTCTGAAACTCTCTGAAACTCTCTGAAACTCTCTCTCACTCTCTGACACTCTCAGACACTCGCTATCACTCTCTGACACTCTCTATCACTCTCAGACACTCTCTGACACTCTCTGACACTCTCTATCACTCTCTGACACTGTCTGACACTCTCTGACACTCTCTATCACTCTCTATCACTCTCTGACACTCTCAGACACTCTCTGATACTCTCTGACACTCTCAGACTCTCTCTGACACTCTCTATCAATCTCTGACACTGTCTGACACTCTCTATCTTCTCTGACACTCTCTGACACTCTCTATCACTCTCTATCACTGTCTGACACTCTCTGACACTCTCTATCACTCTCTGACACTGTCTGACACTCTCTGAAACTCTCTATCTCTCTCTATCACTCTCTGACACTCTCTATCACTCTCGGACACTCTCAGACACTCTCTGACACTCTCTATCACTCTCTATCACTCTCTGTCACTCTCTGACACTCTCAGACACTCACTATCACTCTCTGACACCCTCTGACACTCTCTATCACTCTCTGACACTCTCTATTACTCTCTGACACTCTCTGACACTCTCTGACACTCTCTATCACTCTCTGACACTGTCTGACACTCTCTGACACTCTCTATCACTCTCTATCACTCTCTGACACTCTCAGACACTCTCTGACACTCTCTGACACTCTCAGACTCTCTCTGACACTCTCTATCAATCTCTGACACTGTCTGACACTCTCTATCTTCTCTGACACTCTCTGACACTCTCTATCACTCTCTATCACTGTCTGACACTCTCTGACACTCTCTATCACTCTCTGACACTGTCTGACACTCTCTGAAACTCTCTATCTCTCTCTATCACTCTCTGACACTCTCTATCACTCTCGGACACTCTCAGACACTCTCTGACACTCTCTATCACTCTCTATCACTCTCTGTCACTCTCTGACACTCTCAGACACTCACTATCACTCTCTGACACCCTCTGACACTCTCTATCACTCTCTGACACTCTCTATCACTCTCTGACACTCTCTGACACTCTCTATCACTCTCTGGCACTCTCTATCACTCTCTGACACTCTCAGACACTCTCTGACACTCTCTATCACTCTCTATCACTCTCTGACACTCTCTGACACTCTCTGACACTCTCTATCACTCGCTATCACTCTCTGACACTCTCTGACACTCTCTATCACTCTCTGACACTCTCTATCACTCTCAGACACTCTCTGACACTCTCAGACACTCACTATCACTCTCTGACACTCTCTGACACTCTCTGTCACTCTCTGACACTCTCTATCACTCTCTGACACTCTCAGACACTCACTATCACTCTCTGACACTCTCTGACACTCTCTGTCACTCTCTGACACTCTCTATCACTCTCTGACACTCTCAGACACTCTCTGACACTCACTATCACTCTCTGACACTCTCTATCACTCTCTGACACTCTCAGACACTCTCTGACACTCACTATCACTCTCTGACACTCACTATCACTCTCAGACACTCACTATCACTCTCTGACACTCTCTGACACTCTCTGTCACTCTCTGACACTCTCTATCACTCTCTGACACTCTCAGACACTCTCTGACACTCACTATCACTCTCTGACACTCTCTATCACTCTCTGACACTCTCAGACACTCTCTGACACTCACTATCACTCTCTGACACTCTCAGACACTCTCTGTCACTCTCTGACACTCTCTATCACTCTCTGACCCTCTCAGACACTCTCTGACACTCTCTGACACTCTCTGACACTCTCTATCACTCTCTATCACTCTCTATCACTCTCTGACACTCTCAGACACTCTCAGACACTCTCTGACACTCTCAGACACTCTCTGACACTCTCAGACACTCTCTGACACTCTCAGACACTCTCTGACACTCTCTATCACTCTCTGACACTCTCAGACACTCTCAGACACTCTCTGACACTCTCAGACACTCTCTGACACTCTCTATCACTCTCTGACACTGTCTGACACTCTCTATCACTCTCTGACACTCTCTGACACTCTCTGACACTCTCTATCACTCTCTATCACTCTCTGACACTCTCAGACACTCTCAGACACTCTCTGACACTCTCAGACACTCTCTGACACTCTCTATCACTCTCTGACACTGTCTGACACTCTCTATCACTCTCTGACACTCTCTGACACTCTCTGTCACTCTCTATCACTCTCTGACACTCTCAGACACTCTCTGACACTCTCAGACACTCTCTGACACTCTCTGAAACTCTCTATCACTCTCTATCACTCTCTGACACTCACTATCACTCTCTGACACTCTCTGACACTCTCTGACACTCTCTATCACTCTCAGACACTCTCTGACACTCTCTGACACTCTCTATCACTCTCTGACACTGTCTGACACTCTCTGACACTCTCTATCAGTCTCTATCACTCTCTGACACTGTCTGACACTCTCTATCGCTCTCTGACACTCTCTGACACTCACTATCACTCTCTATCACTTTCTGACACTCTCTGACACTCTCTGACACTCTCAGACACTCTCTGACACTCTCTGAAACTCTCTATCACTCTCTATCACTCTCTGACACTGTCTGACACTCTCTGACACTCTCTATCACTCTCTATCACTCTCTGACACTCTCAGACACTCTCTGACACTCTCTGACACTCTCTATCACTCTCTGACTCTCTCTGACACTCTCTGACACTCTCTATCACTCTCTATCACTTTCTGACACTCTCTGACACTCTCTGACACTCTCAGACACTCTCTGACACTCTCTGAAACTCTCTATCACTCTCTATCACTCTCTGACTCTCACTATCACTCTCTGACACTGTCTGACACTCTCTGACACTCTCTATCACTCTCTGACACTGTCTGACACTCTCTGAAACTCTCTATCACTCTCTATCACTCTCTGACACTCTCTATCACTCTCTGACACTCTCTATCACTCTCTGACACTCTCTATTACTCTCTATCACTCTCTGACACTCTCTGACACTCTCAGACACTCACTATCAATCTCTGACACTCTCTGACACTCTCTATCACTCTCTGACACTCTCTGACACTCTCTGACACTCTCTATCACACTCTATCACTTTCTGGCTCTCTCTGACACTCTCTGACACTCTCAGACACTCTCTGACACTCTCTGAAACTCCCTATCACTCTCTATCACTCTCTGACACTCACTATCACTCTCTGACACTCTCTGACACTCTCTGTCACTCTCAGACACTCTCTGACACTCTCTGAAACTCTCTATCACTCTCTATCACTCTCTGACACTCTCTATCACTCTCAGACACTCTCTGACACTCTCCGACACTCTCTATCACTCTCTGACACTGTCTGACAATCTCTATCACTCTCTATCACTCTCTGACACTCACTATCACTCTCTGACACTCTCTGACACTCTCTGACACTCTCTATCACTCTCTATCACTCTCTGACACTCTGAGACACTCTCTGACACTCTCTGACACTCTCTGACACTCTATCACTCTCTGACACTCTCTGACGCTCTCTATCACTCTCTATCACTTTCTGACACTCTCTGACACTCTCTGACACTCTCAGACACTCTCTGACACTCTCTGAAACTCTCTATCACTCTCTATCACTCTCTGACACTCACTATCACTCTCTGACACTCTCTGACACTCTCTGACACTCTCTATCACTCTCAGACACTCTCTGACACTCTCTGACACTCTCTATCACTCTCTGACACTGTCTGACACTCTCAGACACTCTCTGACACTCTCTGTCACTCTCAGACACTCTCTGACACTCCCTATCACTCTCTGACACTGTCTGACACTCTCTATGGCTCTCTGATACTCTCTGACACTCTCTATCACTCTCTATCACTTTCTGACACTCTCTGACACTCTCTGACACTCTCTGAAACTCTCTGACACTCTCTGAAACTCTCTATCACTCTCTGACACTGTCTGACACTCTCTGAAACTCTCTATCACTCTCTATCACTCTCTGACTCTCACTATCACTCTCTGACACTGTCTGACACTCTCTGACACTCTCTATCACTCTCTGACACTGTCTGACACTCTCTGAAACTCTCTATCACTCTCTATCACTCTCTGACACTCTCTGACACTCTCTATCACTCTCTGACACTCTCTATCACTCTCTATCACTCTCTGACACTCTCTGACACTCTCAGACACTCACTATCAATCTCTGACACTCTCTGACACTCTCTATCACTCTCTGACACTCTCTGACACTCTCTGACACTCTCTATCACTCTCTATCACTTTCTGTCACTCTCTGACACTCTCTGACACTCTCAGACACTCTCTGACACTCTCTGAAACTCCCTATCACTCTCTATCACTCTCTGACACTCACTATCACTCTCTGACACTCTCTGACACTCTCTGTCACTCTCAGACACTCTCTGACACTCTCTGAAACTCTCTATCACTCTCTATCACTCTCTGACACTCACTATCACTCTCTGACACTCTCTGACACTCTCTATCACTCTCAGACACTCTCTGACACTCTCCGACACTCTCTATCACTCTCTGACACTGTCTGACACTCTCTATCACTCTCTATCACTCTCTGACACTCACTATCACTCTCTGACACTCTCTGACACTCTCTGACACTCTCTATCACTCTCTATCACTCTCTGACACTCTGAGACACTCTCTGACACTCTCTGACACTCTCTGACACTCTATCACTCTCTGACACTCTCTGACACTCTCTATCACTCTCTATCACTTTCTGACACTCTCTGACACTCTCTGACACTCTCAGACACTCACTATCAATCTCTGACACTCTCTGACACTCTCTATCACTCTCTGACACTCTCTGACACTCTCTGACACTCTCTATCACTCTCTATCACTTTCTGACACTCTCTGACACTCTCTGACACTCACTATCAATCTCTGACACTCTCTGACACTCTCTATCACTCTCTGACACTCTCTGACACTCTCTGACACTCTCTATCACTCTCTATCACTTTCTGACACTCTCTGACACTCTCTGACACTCTCAGACACTCTCTGACACTCTCTGAAACTCCCTATCACTCTCTATCACTCTCTGACACTCACTATCACTCTCTGACACTCTCTGACACTCTCTGTCACTCTCAGACACTCTCTGACACTCTCTGAAACTCTCTATCACTCTCTATCACTCTCTGACACTCACTATCACTCTCTGACACTCTCTGACACTCTCTATCACTCTCAGACACTCTCTGACACTCTCCGACACTCTCTATCACTCTCTGACACTGTCTGACACTCTCTATCACTCTCTATCACTCTCTGACACTCTCTGACACTCTCTGACACTCTCTATCACTCTCTATCACTCTCTGACACTCTGAGACACTCTCTGAGACTCTCTGACACTCTCTGACACTCTATCACTCTCTGACACTCTCTGACGCTCTCTATCACTCTCTATCACTTTCTGACACTCTCTGACACTCTCTGACACTCTCAGACACTCTCTGACACTCTCTGAAACTCTCTATCACTCTCTATCACTCTCTGACACTCACTATCACTCTCTGACACTCTCTGACACTCTCTGACACTCTCTATCACTCTCAGACACTCTCTGACACTCTCTGACACTCTCTATCACTCTCTGACACTGTCTGACACTCTCTGACACTCTCTATCACTCTCTATCACTCTCTGACACTCTCAGACACTCTCTGACACTCTCTGTCACTCTCAGACACTCTCTGACACTCCCTATCACTCTCTGACACTGTCTGACACTCTCTATCGCTCTCTGATACTCTCTGACACTCTCTATCACTCTCTGACACTCTCTGACACTCTCTGACACTCTCTATCACTCTCTATCACTTTCTGACACTCTCTGACACTCTCTGACACTCACTATCAATCTCTGACACTCTCTATCACTCTCTGACACTCTCTGACACTCTCTGACACTCTCTATCACTCTCTATCACTTTCTGACACTCTCTGACACTCTCTGACACTCTCAGACACTCTCTGACACTCTCTGAAACTCCCTATCACTCTCTATCACTCTCTGACACTCACTATCACTCTCTGACACTCTCTGACACTCTCTGTCACTCTCAGACACTCTCTGACACTCTCTGAAACTCTCTATCACTCTCTATCACTCTCTGACACTCACTATCACTCTCTGACACTCTCTGACACTCTCTATCACTCTCAGACACTCTCTGACACTCTCCGACACTCTCTATCACTCTCTATCACTCTCTGACACTCACTATCACTCTCTGACACTCTCTGACACTCTCTGACACTCTCTATCACTCTCTATCACTCTCTGACACTCTGAGACACTCTCTGAGACTCTCTGACACTCTCTGACACTCTATCACTCTCTGACACTCTCTGACGCTCTCTATCACTCTCTATCACTTTCTGACACTCTCTGACACTCTCTGACACTCTCAGACACTCTCTGACACTCTCTGAAACTCTCTATCACTCTCTATCACTCTCTGACACTCACTATCACTCTCTGACACTCTCTGACACTCTCTGACACTCTCTATCACTCTCAGACACTCTCTGACACTCTCTGACACTCTCTATCACTCTCTGACACTGTCTGACACTCTCTGACACTCTCTATCACTCTCTATCACTCTCTATCACTCTCTGACACTCTCTATCACTCTCTATCACTCTCTGACACTCTCAGACACTCTGTGACACTCCCTATCACTCTCTGACACTGTCTGACACTCTCTATCGCTCTCTGATACTCTCTGACACTCTCTATCACTCTCTATCACTTTCTGACACTCTCTGACACTCTCTGACACTCTCAGACACTCTCTGACACTCTCTGAAACTCTCTATCACTCTCTATCACTCTCTGACACTCACTATCACTCTCTGACACTCTCTGACACTCTCTATCACTCTCAGACACTCTCTGACACTCTCTATCACTCTCTGACACTGTCTGACACTCTCTGACACTCTCTATCACTCTCAATCACTCTCTATCACTCTCTGACACTCTCTGACACTCTCAGACACTCTCTGACACTCTCTGAAACTCTCTATCACTCTCTATCACTCTCTGACACTCACTATCACTCTCTGACACTCTCTGACACTCTCTATCACTCTCAGACACTCTCTGACACTCTCTGACACTCTCTATCACTCTCTGACACTGTCTGACACTCTCTATCACTCTCTGACACTCTCTGACACTCTCAGACACTCTCTGACACTCTCTATCACTCTCTGACACTCTCAGACACTCTCTGACACTCTCTATCACTCGATATCACTCTCTGACACTCTCTGACACTCTCAGACACTCACTATCACTCTCTGACACTGTCTGACACTCTCTGACACACTCTATCACTCTCTGACACTTTCTGACACTCTCTGACACTCTCTATCACTCTCTGACACTCTCTGACACTCTCAGACACTCTCTGACACTCTCTATCACTCTCTGACACTCTCAGACACTCTCTGACACTCTCTATCACTCGATATCACTCTCTGACACTCTCTGACACTCTCAGACACTCACTATCACTCTCTGACACTGTCTGACACTCTCTGACACACTCTATCACTCTCTGACACTTTCTGACACTCTCTGACACTCTCTATCACTCTCTATCACTCTGTATCACTCTCTGACACTCTCAGACACTCTCAGACACTCTCTGACACTCTCAGACACTCTCTGACACTCTCTATCAAACTCTGACACTGTCTGACACTCTCTATCACTCTCTGACACTCTCTGAAACTCTCTGACACTCTCTATCACTCTCTATCACTCTCTGACACTCTCAGACACTCTCTGACACTCTCAGACACTCTCTGACACTCTCTGAAACTCTCTATCACTCTCTATCACTCTCTGACACTCACTATCACTCTCTGACACTCTCAGACACTCTCTGACACTCTCAGACACTCTCTGACACTCTCTATCACTCTCTGACACTCTCAGACACTCTCTGACACTCTCTATCACTCTATATCACTCTCTGACACTCTCTGACACTCTCAGACACTCACTATCACTCTCTGACACTGTCTGACACTCTCTATCACTCTCTATAACTTTCTGACACTCTCTGACACTCTCAGACACTCACTATCACTCTCTGACACTGTCTGACACTCTCTATCACTCTCTATCACTTTCTGACACTCTCTGACACTCTCTGACACTCTCAGACACTCTCTGACACTCTCTGACTCTCTCTGACACTCTCTATCACTCTCTATCACTCTCTGACACTCACTATCACTCTCTGACACTCTCTATCACTCTCTATCACTTTCTGACACTCTCTGACACTCTCAGACACCCTCTGACTCTCTCTGAAACTCTCTATCACTCTCTATCACTCTCTATCACTCTCTGACACTCACTATCACTCTCTGTCACTCTCTGACACTCTCTATTACTCTCAGACACTCTCTGACACTCTCTGACACTCTCTGACACTCTCTATCACTCTCTATCACTCTCTGACACTCTCTATCACTCTCTGACACTCTCTGACACTCTCTGACACTCTCTATCACTCTCTATCACTCTCTATCACTTTCTGACACTCTCTGACACTCTCAGACACTCTCTGACACTCTCTGAAACTCTCTATCACTCTCTATCACTCTCTGACACTCACTATCACTCTCTGACACTCTCTGACACTCTCTATCACTCTCAGACACTCTCTGACACTCTCTGACACTCTCAGACACTCTCGGACACTCTCAGACACTCTCTGACACTCTCTGAAACTCTCTATCACTCTCTGACACTCACTATCACTCTCTGACACTGTCTGACACTCTCTATCACTCTCTATCACTTTCTGACACTCTCTGACACTCTCTGACACTCTCAGACACTCTCTGACACTCTCTGACTCTCTCTGACACTCTCTATCACTCTCTATCACTCTCTGACACTCACTATCACTCTCTGACACTCTCTATCACTTTCTGACACTCTCTGACACTCTCAGACACTCTCTGACTCTCTCTGAAACTCTCTATCACTCTCTATCACTCTCTATCACTCTCTGACACTCACTATCACTCTCTGACACTCTCTGACACTCTCTATTACTCTCAGACACTCTCTGACACTCTCTGACACTCTCTGACACTCTCTATCACTCTCTATCACTCTCTGACACTCTCTATCACTCTCTGACACTCTCTGACACTCTCTATCACTCTCTATCACTTTCTGACACTCTCTGACACTCTCTGACACTCTCAGACACTCTCTGACACTCTCTGAAACTCTCTATCACTCTCTATCACTCTCTGACACTCACTATCACTCTCTGACACTCTCTATCACTCTCAGACACTCTCTGACACTCTCAGACACTCTCTGACACTCTCTGAAACTCTCTATCACTCTCTATCACTCTCTGACACTCACTATCACTCTCTGACACTCTCAGACACTCTCTGACACTCTCAGACACTCTCTGACACTCTCTATCACTCTCTGACACTCTCAGACACTCTCTGACACTCTCTATCACTCTATATCACTCTCTGACACTCTCTGACACTCTCAGACACTCACTATCACTCTCTGACACTGTCTGACACTCTCTATCACTCTCTATAACTTTCTGACACTCTCTGACACTCTCTGACACTCTCAGACACTCACTATCACTCTCTGACACTGTCTGACACTCTCTATCACTCTCTATCACTTTCTGACACTCTCTGACACTCTCTGACACTCTCAGACACTCTCTGACACTCTCTGACACTCTCTGAAACTCTCTATCACTCTCTATCACTCTCTGACACTCACTATCACTCTCTGACACTCTCTATCACTCTCTATCACTTTCTGACACTCTCTGACACTCTCAGACACTCTCTGACTCTCTCTGAAACTCTCTATCACTCTCTATCACTCTCTGACACTCACTATCACTCTCTGACACTCTCTGACACTCTCTATTACTCTCAGACACTCTCTGACACTCTCTGACACTCTCTGACACTCTCTATCACTCTCTATCACTCTCTGACACTCTCAGACACTCTCTGACACTCTCAGACACTCTCTGACACTCTCTGAAACTCTCTATCACTCTCTATCACTCTCTGACACTCACTATCACTCTCTGACACTCTCTATCACTCTCTATCACTTTC
Source organism: Heterodontus francisci (assembly GCF_036365525.1). NCBI lineage: Eukaryota > Metazoa > Chordata > Chondrichthyes > Heterodontiformes > Heterodontidae > Heterodontus > Heterodontus francisci. Next base: position 543,432 of record NW_027141025.1, read on the forward strand.
TGACACTCTCTGACACTCTCAGACACTCTCTGACTCTCTCTGAAACTCTCTATCACTCTCTATCACTCTCTATCACTCTCTGACACTCACTATCACTCTCTGTCACTCTCTGACACTCTCTATTACTCTCAGACACTCTCTGACACTCTCTGACACTCTCTGACACTCTCTATCACTCTCTATCACTCTCTGACACTCTCTATCACTCTCTGACACTCTCTGACACTCTCTGACACTCTCTATCACTCTCTATCACTCTCTATCACTTTCTGACACTCTCTGACACTCTCAGACACTCTCTGACACTCTCTGAAACTCTCTATCACTCTCTATCACTCTCTGACACTCACTATCACTCTCTGACACTCTCTGACACTCTCTATCACTCTCAGACACTCTCTGACACTCTCTGACACTCTCAGACACTCTCGGACACTCTCAGACACTCTCTGACACTCTCTGAAACTCTCTATCACTCTCTGACACTCACTATCACTCTCTGACACTGTCTGACACTCTCTATCACTCTCTATCACTTTCTGACACTCTCTGACACTCTCTGACACTCTCAGACACTCTCTGACACTCTCTGACACTCTCTGAAACTCTCTATCACTCTCTATCACTCTCTGACACTCACTATCACTCTCTGACACTCTCTATCACTCTCTATCACTTTCTGACACTCTCTGACACTCTCAGACACTCTCTGACTCTCTCTGAAACTCTCTATCACTCTCTATCACTCTCTGACACTCACTATCACTCTCTGACACTCTCTGACACTCTCTATTACTCTCAGACACTCTCTGACACTCTCTGACACTCTCTGACACTCTCTATCACTCTCTATCACTCTCTGACACTCTCAGACACTCTCTGACACTCTCAGACACTCTCTGACACTCTCTGAAACTCTCTATCACTCTCTATCACTCTCTGACACTCACTATCACTCTCTGACACTCTCTATCACTCTCTATCACTTTCTGACACTCTCTGACACTCTCAGACACTCTCTGACTCTCTCTGAAACTCTCTATCACTCTCTATCACTCTCTATCACTCTCTGACACTCACTATCACTCTCTGTCACTCTCTGACACTCTCTATTACTCTCAGACACTCTCTGACACTCTCTGACACTCTCTGACACTCTCTATCACTCTCTATCACTCTCTGACACTCTCTATCACTCTCTGACACTCTCTGACACTCTCTGACACTCTCTATCACTCTCTATCACTCTCTATCACTTTCTGACACTCTCTGACACTCTCAGACACTCTCTGACACTCTCTGAAACTCTCTATCACTCTCTATCACTCTCTGACACTCACTATCACTCTCTGACACTCTCTGACACTCTCTATCACTCTCAGACACTCTCTGACACTCTCTGACACTCTCAGACACTCTCGGACACTCTCAGACACTCTCTGACACTCTCTGAAACTCTCTATCACTCTCTGACACTCACTATCACTCTCTGACACTGTCTGACACTCTCTATCACTCTCTATCACTTTCTGACACTCTCTGACACTCTCTGACACTCTCAGACACTCTCTGACACTCTCTGACTCTCTCTGACACTCTCTATCACTCTCTATCACTCTCTGACACTCACTATCACTCTCTGACACTCTCTATCACTTTCTGACACTCTCTGACACTCTCAGACACTCTCTGACTCTCTCTGAAACTCTCTATCACTCTCTATCACTCTCTATCACTCTCTGACACTCACTATCACTCTCTGACACTCTCTGACACTCTCTATTACTCTCAGACACTCTCTGACACTCTCTGACACTCTCTGACACTCTCTATCACTCTCTATCACTCTCTGACACTCTCTATCACTCTCTGACACTCTCTGACACTCTCTATCACTCTCTATCACTTTCTGACACTCTCTGACACTCTCTGACACTCTCAGACACTCTCTGACACTCTCTGAAACTCTCTATCACTCTCTATCACTCTCTGACACTCACTATCACTCTCTGACACTCTCTGACACTCTCTATCACTCTCAGACACTCTCTGACACTCTCTGACACTCTCTGACACTCTCAGACACTCTCTGACACTCTCTGAAACTCTCTATCACTCTCTATCACTCTCTGACACTCACTATCACTCTCTGACACTCTCAGACACTCTCTGACACTCTCAGACACTCTCTGACACTCTCTATCACTCTCTGACACTCTCAGACACTCTCTGACACTCTCTATCACTCTATATCACTCTCTGACACTCTCTGACACTCTCAGACACTCACTATCACTCTCTGACACTGTCTGACACTCTCTATCACTCTCTATAACTTTCTGACACTCTCTGACACTCTCTGACACTCTCAGACACTCACTATCACTCTCTGACACTGTCTGACACTCTCTATCACTCTCTATCACTTTCTGACACTCTCTGACACTCTCTGACACTCTCAGACACTCTCTGACACTCTCTGACACTCTCTGAAACTCTCTATCACTCTCTATCACTCTCTGACACTCACTATCACTCTCTGACACTCTCTATCACTCTCTATCACTTTCTGACACTCTCTGACACTCTCAGACACTCTCTGACTCTCTCTGAAACTCTCTATCACTCTCTATCACTCTCTGACACTCACTATCACTCTCTGACACTCTCTGACACTCTCTATTACTCTCAGACACTCTCTGACACTCTCTGACACTCTCTGACACTCTCTATCACTCTCTATCACTCTCTGACACTCTCTATCACTCTCTGACACTCTCTGACACTCTCTGACACTCTCTATCACTCTCTATCACTTTCTGACACTCTCTGACACTCTCTGACACTCTCAGACACTCTCTGACACTCTCTGAAACTCTCTATCACTCTCTATCACTCTCTGACACTCACTATCACTCTCTGACACTCTCTGACACTCTCTATCACTCTCAGACACTCTCTGACACTCTCTGACAATCTCTATCACTCTCTGACACTGTCTGACACTCTCTGACACTCTCTATCACTCTCTATCATTCTCTGACACTCTCAGACACTCTCTGACACTCTCTGACACTCTCTGACACTCTCAGACACTCTCTGACACTCTCTATCAATCTCTGACACTGTCTGACACTCTCTATCACTCTCTGACACTCTCTGACACTCTCTATCACTCTCTATCACTGTCTGACACTCTCTGACACTCTCTATCACTCTCTGACACTGTCTGACACTCTCTGAAACTCTCTATCACTCTCTATCACTCTCTGACACTCTCTATCACTCTCGGACACTCTCAGACACTCTCTGACACTCTCTATCACTCTCTATCACTCTCTGTCACTCTCTGACACTCTCAGACACTCACTATCACTCTCTGACACTCTCTGACACTCTCTATCACTCTCTGACACTCTCTGACACTCTCTATCACTCTCTGACACTCTCTATCACTCTCTGACACTCTCAGACACTCTCTGACACTCTCTATCACTCTCTATCACTCTCTGACACTCTCTGACACTCTCTGACACTCTCTATCACTCGCTATCACTCTCTGACACTCTCTGACACTCTCTATCACTCTCTGACACTCTCTGACACTCTCTGAAACTCTCTATCACTCTCTATCACTCTCAGACACTCACTATCACTCTCTGACACTCTCTGACACTCTCTGACACTCTCTATCACTCTCTGACACTCTCAGACACTCTCTGACACTCACTATCACTCTCTGACACTCTCAGACACTCTCTGTCACTCTCTGACACTCTCTATCACTCTCTGACCCTCTCAGACACTCTCTGACACTCACTATCACTCTCTGACACTCACTATCACTCTCTGACACTCACTATCACTCTCTGACACTCTCTGAAACTCTCTATCACTCTCTATCACTCTCTGACACTCACTATCATTCTCTGACACTCTCTGACACTCTCTATCACTCTCAGACACTCTCTGACACTCTCTGACACTCTCTATCACTCTCTGACACTGTCTGACACTCTCTATCACTCTCTATCACTCTCTGACACTCACTATCACTCTCTGACACTCTCTGACACTCTCTATCACTCTCTATCACTCTCTGACACTCTCTATCACTCTCTGACACTCTCTGACACTCTCTATCACTCTCTGACACTCTCTGACGCTCTCTATCACTCTCTATCACTTTCTGACACTCTCTGACACTCTCTGACACTCTCAGACACTCTCTGACACTCTCTGAAACTCTCTATCACTCTCTATCACTCTCTGACACTCACTATCACTCTCTGACACTCTCTGACACTCTCTGACACTCTCTATCACTCTCAGACACTCTCTGACACTCTCTGACACTCTCTATCACTCTCTGACACTGTCTGACACTCTCTGACACTCTCTATCACTCTCTATCACTCTCTGACACTCTCAGACACTCTCTGACATTCTCTATCACTCTCTGACACTGTCTGACACTCTCTATCGCTCTCTGACACTCTCTGACACTCTCTATCACTCTCTATCACTTTCTGACACTCTCTGACACTCTCTGACACTCTCAGACACTCTCAGTCACTCTCTGAAACTCTCTGAAACTCTCTCTCACTCTCTGACACTCTCAGACACTCACTATCACTATCTGAAACTCTCTGACACTCTCTATCACTCTCAGACACTCTCTGACACTCTCTGACACTCTCTATCACTCTCTGACACTGTCTGACACTCTCTGACACTCTCCATCACTCTCTATCACTCTCTGACACTCTCAGACACTCTCTGACACTCTCTGAAACTCTCTGACACTCTCAGACACTCTCTGACACTCTCTATCAATCTCTGACACTGTCTGACACTCTCTATCACTCTCTGACACTCTCTGACACTCTCTGACACTCTCTATCACTCTCTATCACTGTCTGACACTCTCTGACACTCTCTATCACTCTCTGACACTGTCTGACACTCTCTGAAACTCTCTATCACTCTCTATCACTCTCTGACACTCTCTATCACTCTCGGACACTCTCAGACACTCTCTGACACTCTCTATCACTCTCTATCACTCTCTGTCACTCTCTGACACTCTCAGACACTCACTATCACTCTCTGACACTCTCTGACACTCTCTATCACTCTCTGACACTCTCTATCACTCTCTGACACTCTCTGACACTCTCTATCACTCTCTGACACTCTCTATCACTCTCTGACACTCTCAGACACTCTCTGACACTCTCTATCACTCTCTATCACTCTCTGACACTCTCTGACACTCTCTGACACTCTCTGACACTCTCTATCACTCGCTATCACTCTCTGACACTCTCTGACACTCTCTATCACTCTCTGACACTCTCTATCACTCACTGACACTCTCAGACACTCTCTGACACTCTCAGACACTCACTATCACTCTCTGACACTCTCTGACACTCTCTGTCACTCTCTGACACTCTCTATCACTCTCTGACACTCTCAGACACTCTCTGTCACTCTGTGACACTCTCTATCACTCTCTGACCCTCTCAGACACTCTCTGACACTCACTATCACTCTCTGACACTCTCAGACACTCTCTGACACTCTCTATCACTCTCTATCACTCTCTGACACTCTCTGACACTCTCTGACACTCTCTGACACTCTCTATCACTCGCTATCACTCTCTGACACTCTCTGACACTCTCTATCACTCTCTGACACTCTCTATCACTCACTGACACTCTCAGACACTCTCTGACACTCTCAGACACTCACTATCACTCTCTGACACTCTCTGACACTCTCTGTCACTCTCTGACACTCTCTATCACTCTCTGACACTCTCAGACACTCTCTGTCACTCTGTGACACTCTCTATCACTCTCTGACCCTCTCAGACACTCTCTGACACTCACTATCACTCTCTGACACTCTCAGACACTCTCTGACACTCTCTGACACTCTCTATCACTCTCTGACACTCTCAGACACTCTCTGACACTCTCCATCACTCTCTATCACTCTCTGACACTCTCAGACACTCTCTGACACTCTCTGACACTCTCTGACACTCTCAGACACTCTCTGACACTCTCTATCAATCTCTGACACTGTCTGACACTCTCTATCACTCTCTGACACTCTCTGACACTCTCTGACACTCTCTATCACTCTCTATCACTGTCTGACACTCTCTGACACTCTCTATCACTCTCTGACACTGTCTGACACTCTCTGAAACTCTCTATCACTCTCTATCACTCTCTGACACTCTCTATCACTCTCGGACACTCTCAGACACTCTCTGACACTCTCTATCACTCTCTATCACTCTCTGTCACTCTCTGACACTCTCAGACACTCACTATCACTCTCTGACACTCTCTGACACTCTCTATCACTCTCTGACACTCTCTATCACTCTCTGACACTCTCTGACACTCTCTATCACTCTCTGACACTCTCTATCACTCTCTGACACTCTCAGACACTCTCTGACACTCTCTATCACTCTCTATCACTCTCTGACACTCTCTGACACTCTCTGACACTCTCTATCACTCGCTATCACTCTCTGACACTCTCTGACACTCTCTATCACTCTCTGACACTCTCTATCACTCTCTGACACTCTCAGACACTCTCTGACACTCTCAGACACTCACTATCACTCTCTGACACTCTCTGACACTCTCTGTCACTCTCTGACACTCTCTATCACTCTCTGACACTCTCAGACACTCTCTGTCACTCTCTGACACTCTCTATCACTCTCTGACCCTCTCAGACACTCTCTGACACTCACTATCACTCTCTGACACTCTCAGACACTCTCTGACACTCTCTGACACTCTCTATCACTCTCTGACACTCTCAGACACTCTCTGACACTCACTATCACTCTCTGAAACTCTCTGACACTCTCTATCACTCTCAGACACTCTCTGACACTCTCTGACACTCTCTATCACTCTCTGACACTGTCTGACACTCTCTGACACTCTCCATCACTCTCAGACACTCTCTGACCCTCTCAGACACTCTCAGACACTCTCTGAAACTCACTATCACTCTCTATCACTCTCTGACACTTACTATCACTCTCTGACACTCTCTGACACTCTCTATCGCTCTCTGACACTCTCTGACACTCTCTATCACTCTCTATCACTTTCTGACACTCTCTGACACTCTCTGACACTCTCAGACACTCTCTGACACTCTCTGAAACTCTCTATCACTCTCTATCACTCTCTGACACTTACTATCACTCTCTGACACTCTCTGACACTCTCTATCACTCTCAGACACTCTCTGACACTCTCTGAAACTCACTATCACTCTCTATCACTCTCTGACACTTACTATCACTCTCTGACACTCTCTGACACTCTCTATCGCTCTCTGACACTCTCTGACACTCTCTATCACTCTCTATCACTTTCTGACACTCTCTGACACTCTCTGACACTCTCAGACACTCTCTGACACTCTCTGAAACTCTCTATCACTCTCTATCACTCTCTGACACTTACTATCACTCTCTGACACTCTCTGACACTCTCTATCACTCTCAGACACTCTCTGACACTCTCTGACACTCTCTATCACTCTCTGACACTGTCTGACACTCTCTGACACTCTCTATCACTCTCTATCACTCTCTATCACTCTCTAACACTCTCAGACACTCTCTGACACTCTCTGACACTCTCTGAAACTCTCTAACACTCTCTATCCCTCTCTGACACTCTCTGACACTCTCAGACACTCTCTGACACTCTCTGACACTCTCTGAAACTCTCTGAAACTCTCTCTCACTCTCTGACACTCTCAGACACTCACTATCACTCTCTGAAACTCTCTGACACTCTCTATCACTCTCAGACACTCTCTGACACTCTCTGACACTCTCTATCACTCTCTGACACTGTCTGACACTCTCTGACACTCTCCATCACTCTCTATCACTCTCTGACACTCTCAGACACTCTCTGACACTCTCTGACACTCTCTGACACTCTCAGACACTCTCTGACACTCTCTATCAATCTCTGACACTGTCTGACACTCTCTATCACTCTCTGACGCTCTCTGACACTCTCTGACACTCTCTATCACTCTCTATCACTGTCTGACACTCTCTGACACTCTCAATCACTCTCTGACACTGTCTGACACTCTCTGAAACTCTCTATCACTCTCTATCACTCTCTGACACTCTCTATCACTCTCGGACACTCTCAGACACTCTCTGACACTCTCTATCACTCTCTATCACTCTCTGTCACTCTCTGACACTCTCAGACACTCACTATCACTCTCTGACACTCTCTGACACTCTCTATCACTCTCTGACACTCTCTATCACTCTCTGACACTCTCTGACACTCTCTATCAGTCTCTGACACTCTCTATCACTCTCTGACACTCTCAGACACTCTCTGACACTCTCTATCACTCTCTATCACTCTCTGACACTCTCTGACACTCTCTGACACTCTCTATCACTCGCTATCACTCTCTGACACTCTCTGACACTCTCTATCACTCTCTGACACTCTCTATCACTCTCAGACACTCTCTGACCCTCTCAGACACTCTCAGACACTCACTATCACTCTCTGACACTCTCTGACACTCTCTGTCACTCTCTGACACTCTCTATCACTCTCTGACACTCTCAGACACTCTCTGACACTCACTATCACTCTCTGACACTCTCAGACACTCTCTGTCACTCTCTGACACTCTCTATCACTCTCTGACCCTCTCAGACACTCTCTGACACTCACTATCACTCTCTGACACTCTCAGACACTCTCTGACACTCTCTGAAACTCTCTATCACTCTCTGACCCTCTCAGACACTCTCTGACACTCACTATCACTCTCTGACACTCTCAGACACTCTCTGACACTCTCTGAAACTCTCTATCACTCTCTATCACTCTCTGACACTCACTATCACTCTCTGACACTCTCTGACACTCTCTATCACTCTCAGACACTCTCTGACACTCTCTGACACTCTCTATCACTCTCTGACACTGTCTGACACTCTCTATCACTCTCTATCACTCTCTGACACTCACTATCACTCTCTGACACTCTCTGACACTCTCTATCACTCTCTATCACTCTCTGACACTCTCAGACACTCTCTGACACCCTCTGACACTCTCTGACAGTCTCTATCACTCTCTGACACTCTCTGACGCTCTCTATAACTCTCTATCACTTTCTGACACTCTCTGACACTCTCTGACACTCTCAGACACTCTCTGATACTCTCTGAAACTCTCTATCACTCTCTATCACTCTCTGACACTCACTATCACTCTCTGACACTCTCTGACACTCTCTGACACTCTCTATCACTCTCTGACACTGTCTGACACTCTCTGACACTCTCTATCACTCTCTATCACTCTCTGACACTCTCTGACACTCTCTGACATTCTCTATCACTCTCTGACACTGTCTGACACTCTCTATCGCTCTCTGACACTCTCTGACACTCTCTATCACTCTCTATCACTTTCTGACACTCTCTGACACTCTCTGACATTCTCAGACACTCTCTGACACTCTCTGAAACTCACTATCACTCTCTATCACTCTCTGACACTTACTATCACTCTCTGACACTCTCTGACACTCTCTATCGCTCTCTGACACTCTCTGACACTCTCTATCACTCTCTATCACTTTCTGACACTCTCTGACACTCTCTGACACTCTCTGACACTCTCAGACACTCTCTGAAACTCTCTATCACTCTCTATCACTCTCTGACACTTACTATCACTCTCTGACACTCTCTGACACTCTCTATCACTCTCAGACACTCTCTGACACTCTCTGACACTCTCTATCACTCTCTGACACTGTCTGACACTCTCTGACACTCTCTATCACTCTCTATCACTCTCTATCACTCTCTATCACTCTCTAACACTCTCAGACACTCTCTGACACTCTCTGACACTCTCTGAAACTCTCTAACACTCTCTATCCCTCTCTGACACTCTCTGACACTCTCTGACACTCTCTGACACTCTCTGACACTCTCTGAAACTCTCTGAAACTCTCTCTCACTCTCTGACACTCTCAGACACTCGCTATCACTCTCTGAAACTCTCTGACACTCTCTATCACTCTCAGACACTCTCTGACACTCTCTGACACTCTCTATCACTCTCTGACACTGTCTGACACTCTCTGACACTCTCCATCACTCTCTATCACTCTCTGACACTCTCAGACACTCTCTGACACTCTCTGACACTCTCTGACACTCTCAGACACTCTCTGACACTCTCTATCAATCTCTGACACTGTCTGACACTCTCTATCAATCTCTGACACTCTCTGACACTCTCTGACACTCTCTATCACTCTCTATCACTGTCTGACACTCTCTGACACTCTCTATCACTCTCTGACACTGTCTGACACTCTCTGAAACTCTCTATCACTCTCTATCACTCTCTGACACTCTCTATCACTCTCGGACACTCTTAGACACTCTCTGACACTCTCTATCACTCTCTATCACTCTCTGTCACTCTCTGACACTCTCAGACACTCACTATCACTCTCTGACACTCTCTGACACTCTCTATCACTCTCTGACACTCTCTATCACTCTCTGACACTCTCTGACACTCTCTATCACTCTCTGACACTCTCTATCACTCTCTGACACTCTCAGACACTCTCAGACACTCACTATCACTCTCTGACACTCTCTGACACTCTCTATCACTCTCTGACACTCTCTATCACTCTCTGACACTCTCTGACACTCTCTATCACTCTCTGACACTCTCTATCACTCTCTGACACTCTCAGACACTCTCTGACACTCTCTATCACTCTCTATCACTCTCTGACACTCTCTGACACTCTCTGACACTCTCTATCACTCGCTATCACTCTCTGACACTCTCTGACACTCTCTATCACTCTCTGACACTCTCTATCACTCTCTGACACTCTCAGACACTCTCTGACACTCTCAGACACTCACTATCACTCTCTGACACTCTCTGACACTCTCTGTCACTCTCTGACACTCTCTATCACTCTCTGACACTCTCAGACACTCTCTGACACTCACTATCACTCTCTGACACTCTCTGACACTCTCTGTCACTCTCTGACACTCTCTATCACTCTCAGACACTCTCTGACACTCACTATCACTCTCTGACACTCTCAGACACTCTCTGTCACTCTCTGACACTCTCTATCACTCTCTGACCCTCTCAGACACTCTCTGACACTCACTATCACTCTCTGACACTCTCAGACACTCTCTGACACTCTCTGAAACTCTCTATCACTCTCTATCACTCTCTGACACTCACTATCACTCTCTGACACTCTCTGACACTCTCTATCACTCTCAGACACTCTCTGACACTCTCGGACACTCTCTATCACTCTCTGACACTGTCTGACACTCTCTATCACTCTCTATCACTCTCTGACACTCACTATCACTCTCTGACACTCTCTGACACTCTCTATCACTCTCTATCACTCTCTGACACTCTCAGACACTCTCTGACACCCTCTGACACTCTCTGACAGTCTCTATCACTCTCTGACACTCTCTGACGCTCTCTATCACTCTCTATCACTTTCTGACACTCTCTGACACTCTCTGACACTCTCAGACACTCTCTGACACTCTTTGAAACTTTCTATCACTCTCTATCACTCTCTGACACTCACTATCACTCTCTGACACTCTCTGACACTCTCTGACACTCTCTATAACTCTCAGACACTCTCTGACACTCTCTGACACTCTCTATCACTCTCTGACACTGTCTGACACTCTCTGACACTCTATCACTCTCTATCACTCTCTGACACTCTCAGACACTCTCTGACATTCTCTATCACTCTCTGACACTGTCTGACACTCTCTATCGCTCTCTGACACTCTCTGACACTCTCTATCACTCTCTATCACTTTCTGACACTTTCTGACACTCTCTGACACTCTCTGACACTCTCTGAAACTCACTATCACTCTCTATCACTCTCTGACACTTACTATCACTCTCTGACACTCTCTGACACTCTCTATCACTCTCAGACACTCTCTGACACTCTCTGACACTCTCTATCACTCTCTGACACTGTCTGACACTCTCTGACACTCTCTATCACTCTCTATCACTCTCTATCACTCTCTAACACTCTCAGACACTCTCTGACACTCTCTGACACTCTCTGAAACTCTCTAACACTCTCTATCCCTCTCTGACACTCTCAGACACTCTCTGACACTCTCTGACACTCTCTGAAACTCTCTGACACTCTCTATCACTCTCTATCAGTCTCTGACACTCTCAGACATAATCTGACACTCTCTGAAACTCTCTATCACTCTCAGACACTCTCTGAAACTCTCTAACACTCTCTATCCCTCTCTGACACTCTCAGACACTCTCAGACACTCACTATCACTCTCTGACACTGTCTGACACTCTCTGACACTCTCTATCACTCTCTGACACTGGCTGAAACTCTCTGACACTCTCTATCACTCTCTATCACTCTCTGACACTCTCAGACACTCTCTGACACTCTCTGAAACTCTCTATCACTCTCTGACACTGGCTGACACTCTCTGACACTCTCTATCACTCTCTGACACTCTCTGACACTCTCTGACACTCTCTATCACTCGCTATCACTCTCTGACACTCTCAGACACTCTCTGACACTCTCTGAAACTCTCTATCACTCTCTATCACTCTCTGACACTCTCTGACACTGGCTGACACTCTCTGACACTCTCTAACACTCTCTATCACTCTCTGACACTCTCAGACACTCTCTGACACTCTCTGAAACTCTCTATCACTCTCTGACACTGGCTGACACTCTCTATCACTCTCTGACACTCTCTGACACTCTCTATCACTCGCTATCACACTCTTTGACACTCTCAGACATTCTCTGAAACTCTCTATCACTCTCTATCACTCTCTGACACTCTCAGACACTCTCTGACACTCTCTGAAACTCTCTATCACTCTCTATCACTCTCTGACATTCTCTGACACTCTCTGACACTCTCTATCACTCGCTATCACTCTCTGACACTCTCGGAAACTCTCTAGCACTCTCTGACACTCTCAGACACTCTCTGACACTCTCTGAAACTCTCTATAACTCTCTATCACTCTCTGACACTCTCTGACACTCTCTGACGCTCTCTATCACTCGTTATCACTCTCTGACACGCTCAGACACTCTCTGACACTCTCTGAAACTCTCTAACACTCTCTATCCCTCTCTGACACTCTCAGACACTCTCTGACACTCTCTGACACTCTCTGAAAATCTCTGACACTCTCTATCACTCTCTATCAGTCTCTGACACTCTCAGACATAATCTGACACTCTCTGAAACTCTCTATCACTCTCAGACACTCTCTGTCACTCTCTGACACTCTCAGACACTCACTATCACTCTCTGACACTGTCTGACACTCTCTGACACTCTCTATCACTCTCTGACACTGGCTGACACTCTCTGACACTCTCTATCACTCTCTATCACTCTCTGACACTCTCAGACACTCTCTGACACTCTCTGAAACTCACTATCACTCTCTGACACTGGCTGACACTCTCTGACACTCTCTATCACTCTCTGACACTCTCTGACACTCTCTATCGCTCTCTATCACTCTCTGACACTCTCTATCACTCTCTGACACTCACTATCACTCTCTGACACTCTCTGACACTCTCTATCACTCTCTGACACTCTCTGACACTCTCTATCGCTCTCTATCACTCTCTGACACTCTCTATCACTCTGTGACACTCTCAGACACTCTCTGACACGCTCAGACACTCTCTGACACGCTCAGACACTCTCTGACACTCTCTAACACTCTCTGACACTCTCTATCACTCTCTGACACTGTCTGACACTCTCTGACACTCTCTATCACTCTCTGACACTGTCTGACACTCTCTGACACTCTCTATCACTCTCTATCACTCTCTGACACTCTCAGACACTCTCTGACACTCTCTGAAACTCTCTAACACTCTCTGACACTCTCTGACACTCTCAGACACTCACTATCACTCTCTGACACTGTCTGACACTCTCTGACACTCTCTATCACTCTCTGACACTGTCTGACACTCTCTGACACTCTCTATCACTCTCTGACACTCTCTGACACTCTCTATCACTCTCTATCACTCTCTGACACTCTCAGACACTCTCTGACACTCTCTATCACTCTCTGACACTCTCTATCACTCTCTGACACTGTCTGACACTCCTTGACACTCTCTATCACTCTCTGACAATGTCTGACACTCTCTGACACTCTCTATCACTCTCTATCACTCTCTGACACTCACTATCACTCTCTGACACTCTCTGACACTCTCTGACACTCTCTATCACTCTCAGACACTCTCTGACACTCTCTGACACTCTCTATCACTCTCTGACACTGTCTGACACTCTCTGACACTCTCTATCACTCTCTATCACTCTCTGACACTCTCAGACACTCTCTGACATTCTCTATCACTCTCTGTCACTGTCTGACACTCTCTATCGCTCTCTGACACTCTCTGACACTCTCTATCACTCTCTATCACTTTCTGACACACTCTGACACTCTCTGACACTCTCAGACACTCTCTGACACTCTCTGAAACTCTCTATCACTCTCTATCACTCTCTGAGACTTACTATCACTCTCTGACACTCTCTGACACTCTCTATCACTCTCAGACACTCTCTGACACTCTCTGACACTGTCTATCACTCTCTGACACTGTCTGACACTGTCTGACACTCTCTATCACTCTCTATCACTCTCTATCACTCTCTAACACTCTCAGACACTCTCTGACACTCTCTGACACTCTCTGAAACTCTCTAACACTCTCTATCCCTCTCTGACACTCTCAGACACTCTCTGACACTCTCTGAAACTCTCTGACACTCTCTATCACTCTCTATCAGTCTCTGACACTCTCAGACATAATCTGACACTCTCTGAAACTCTCTATCACTCTCAGACACTCTCTGTCACTCTCTGACACTCTCAGACACTCACTATCACTCTCTGACACTGTCTGACACTCTCTGACACTCTCTATCACTCTCTGACACTGGCTGACACTCTCTGACACTCTCTATCACTCTCTATCACTCTCTGACACTCTCAGACACTCTCTGACACTCTCTGAAACTCTCTATCACTCTCTGACACTGGCTGACACTCTCTGACACTCTCTGACACTCTCTATCACTCGCTATCACTCTCTGACACTCTCTGAAACTCTCTATCACTCTCTGACACTGGCTGACACTCTCTGACACTCTCTGACACTCTCTATCACTCGCTATCACTCTCTGACACTCTCAGACACTCTCTGACACTCTCTGACACTCTCTATCACTCTCTATCACTCTCTGACACTCTCTGACACTGGCTGACACTCTCTGACACTCTCTATCACTCTCTATCACTCTCTGACACTCTCAGACACTCTCTGACACTCTCTGAAACTCTCTATCACTCTCTGACACTGGCTGACACTCTCTGACACTCTCTATCACTCTCTGACACTCTCTGACACTCTCTATCACTCGCTATCACTCTCTGACACTCTCAGACACTCTCTGAAACTCTCTATCACTCTCTATCACTCTCTGACACTCTCAGACACTCTCTGACACTCTCTGAAACTCTCTATCACTCTCTATCACTCTCTGACACTCTCTGACACTCTCTATCACTCGCTATCACTCTCTGACACTCTCTGACACTCTCGGAAACTCTCTATCACTCTCTATCACTCTCTGACACTCTCAGACACTCTCTGACACTCTCTGAAACTCTCTATAACTCTCTATCACTCTCTGACACTCTCTGACACTCTCTGACGCTCTCTATCACTCGTTATCGCTCTCTGACACGCTCAGACACTCTCTGACACTCTCTGAAACTCTCTAACACTCTCTATCCCTCTCTGACACTCTCAGACACTCTCTGACACTCTCTGACACTCTCTGAAAATCTCTGACACTCTCTATCACTCTCTATCAGTCTCTGACACTCTCAGACATAATCTGACACTCTCTGAAACTCTCTATCACTCTCAGACACTCTCTGTCACTCTCTGACACTCTCAGACACTCACTATCACTCTCTGACACTGTCTGACACTCTCTGACACTCTCTATCACTCTCTGACACTGGCTGACACTCTCTGACACTCTCTATCACTCTCTGACACTGTCTGACACTCTCTGACACTCTCTATCACTCTCTGACACTGGCTGACACTCTCTGACACTCTCTATCACTCTCTGACACTCTCAGACACTCTCTGACACTCTCTGAAACTCACTATCACTCTCTGACACTGGCTGACACTCTCTGACACTCTCTATCACTCTCTGACACTCTCTGACGCTCTCTGACACTCTCTATCACTCTCTGACACTCTCTGACACTCTCTATCGCTCTCTATCACTCTCTGACACTCTCTATCACTCTCTGACACTCACTATCACTCTCTGACACTCTCTGACACTCTCTGACACTCTCTATCACTCACTGACACTCTCTGACACTCTCTATCGCTCTCTATCACTCTCTGACACTCTCTATCACTCTGTGACACTCTCAGACACTCTCTGACACGCTCAGACACTCTCTGACACGCTCAGACACTCTCTGACACTCTCTATCACTCTCTGACACTCTCTATCACTCTCTGACACTGTCTGACACTCTCTGACACTCTCTATCACTCTCTGACACTGTCTGACACTCTCTGACACTCTCTATCACTCTCTATCACTCTCTGACACTCTCAGACACTCTCTGACACTCTCTGAAACTCTCTAACACTCTCTATCACTCTCTGACACTGTCTGACACTCTCTGACACTCTCTATCACTCTCTGACACTCTCTGACACTCTCTATCACTCTCTATCACTCTCTGACACTCTCAGACACTCTCTGACACTCTCAGACACTCTCTGACACTCTCTATCACTCTCTGACACTCTCTATCACTCTCTGACACTGTCTGACACTCCTTGACACTCTCTATCACTCTCTGACACTCTCTGACACTCTCTATCACTCTCTATCACTCTCTGACACTCTCAGACACTCTCTGACACTCTCTGAAACTCTCTATCACTCTCTGACAATCTCAGACACTCTCTGACACTCTCTATCACTCTCTGACACTCTCTATCACTCTCTGACACTGTCTGACACTCTCTGACACTCTCTATCACTCTCTGACACTCTCTGACACTCTCTATCACTCTCTATCACTCTCTGACACTCTCAGACACTCTCTGACACTCTCTGACACTCTCTGACACTGTCTGACACTCTCTGACACTCTCTATCACTCTCTGACACTCTCTGACACTCTCTATCACTCTCTATCACTCTCTGACACTCTCAGACACTCTCTGACACTCTCAGACACTCTCTGACACTCTCTATCACTCTCTGACACTCTCTATCACTCTCTGACACTGTCTGACACTCTCTGACACTCTCTATCACTCTCTGTCACTCTCTGACACTCTCTATCACTCTCTATCACTCTCTGACACTCTCAGACACTCTCTGACACTCTCTATCACTCTCTGACACTCTCTATCACTCTCTGACACTGTCTGACACTCTCTGACACTCTCTGACACTGTCTGACACTCTCTGACACTCTCTATCACTCTCTGACACTCTCTGACACTCTCTATCACTCTCTATCACTCTCTGACAATCTCAGACACTCTCTGACACTCTCTATCACTCTCTATCACTCTCTATCACTCTCTGACACTCTCAGACACTCTCTGACACTCTCTGACACTGTCTGACACTCTCTGACACTCTCTATCACTCTCTGACACTCTCTGACACTCTCTATCACTCTCTATCACTCTCTGACACTCTCAGACACTCTCTGACACTCTCTATCACTCTCTGACACTCTCTATCACTCTCTGACACTGTCTGACACTCTCTGACACTCTCTATCACTCTCTGACACTGTCTGACACTCTCTGACACTCTCTATCACTCTCTATCACTCTCTGACACTCTCAGACACTCTCAGACACTCTCTGACACTCTCTGAAACTCTCTATCACTCTCTGACACTCTCAGACACTCTCTGACACTCTCTATCACTCTCTGACAATGTCTGACACTCTCTGACACTCTCTATCACTCTCTGACACTCTCTGACACTGTCTGACACTCTCTGACACTCTCTATCACTCGCTATCACTCTCTATCACTCTCTGACACTCTCTATCACTTGCTATCACTCTCTGACACTCTCTGACACTCTCTGAAACTCTCTATCACTCTCTATCACTCTCTGACACTCTCAGACACTCTCTGACACTCTCTGAAACTCTCTATTACTCTCTATCACTCTCTGACACTCTCTGACACTCTCTGACACTCTATATCACTCGCTATCACTCTCAGACACTCACTATCACTCTCTGACACTGTCTGACACTCTCTGACACTCTCTATCACTCTCTGACACTCTCAGACACTCTCTGACACTCTCTGAACTCTCTATCACTCTCTATCACTCTCTGACACTCTCAGACACTCTCTGACACTCTCTGAAACTCTCTTTCACTCTCTATCACTCTCTGACACTCTCTGACACTCTCTATCACTCGCTATCACTCTCTGACACTCTCTGACACTCTCTGACACTCTCTATCACTCTCTATCACTCTCTGACACTCTCAGACAATCTCTGACACTCTCTGAAACTCTCTATCACTCTCTATCACTCTCTGACACTCTCTGACACTCTCTGACACTCTCTATCACTCGCTATCACTCTCTGACACTCTCTGACACTCTCTGAAACTCTCTATCACTCTCTGTCACTCTCTGACACTCTCAGACACTCTCTGACACTCTCTGAAACTCTCTATCACTCTCTATCACTCTCTGACACTCTCTGACACTCTCTGACACTCTCTGACACTCTCTATCACTCGCTATCACTCTCTGACACTCTCTGACACTCTCTGACACTCTCAGACACTCTCTGAAACTCTCTATCACTCTCTATCACTCTCTATCACTCTCTGACACTCTCTGACACTCTCTGACACTCTCTATCACTCGCTATCACTCTCTGACACTCTCTGACACTCTCTGACACTGTCTGACACTCTCTGACACTCTCTATCACTCTCTGACACTCTCTGACACTCTGACACTCTCTATCACTCGCTATCACTCTCTGACACTCTCTGACACTCTCTGACACTGTCTGAACATAGAACATAGAACATAGAAAATACAGCACAGAACAGGCCCTTCGGCCCACGATGTTGTGCCGATCCTTTGTCCTCTGTCAAGGACAATTTAATCTATACCCCATCATTCTCCTTTATCCATATACCTATCTAAAAGCCGTTTGAAAGTCCCTAAAGTTTCTGACTCAACAACTTCCCCAGGCAAGGCATTCCATGCCCCGACCACTCTCTGGGTAAAGAACCTTCCCCTGACATCCCCCTTATATCTCCCACCCTTCACCTTAAATTTATGACCCCTTGTAACGCTTTGCTCCACCCGGGGAAAAAGTTTCTGACTGTCTACCCTATCTATTCCCCTGATCATCTTATAAACCTTTATCATGTCACCCCTCATCCTTCTCCGTTCTAATGAGAAGAGGCCTAGAATGTTCAGCCTTTCCTCGTAAGACTTATTCTCCATTCCAGGCAACATCCTGGTAAATCTCCTCTGCACCCTCTCCAAGGCTTCCACATCCTTCCTAAAATGAGGCGACCAGAACTGCACACAGTACTCCAAATGAGGCCTTACCAAGGTCCTGTACAGCTGCATCATCACCTCACGGCTCTTAAATTCAATCCCTCTGCTAATGAACGCTAACACCCCATATGCCTTCTTCACAGCCCTATCCACTTGAGTTGCAACTTTCAACGATCTATGCACATAGACCCCAAGGTCTCTCTGCTCCTCCACATGCCCAAGAACCCTACCGTTAACCCAGTATTTTGCATTCGTGTTTGTCCTTCCAAAATGGACGACCTCACACTTTTCAGGGTTAAACTCCATCTGCCACTTTTCAGCCCAGCACTGCAACCTATCCAAGTCCCTTTGCAGACGACAATAGCCCTCCTCGGTATCCACAACTCCACCAACCTTTGTATCATCTGCAAATTTACTGACCCACCCTTCGACTTCCTCATCCAAGTCGTTAATAAAAATCACAAACAGGAGAGGACCCAGAACTGATCCCTGTGGCACGCCACTGGTAACTGGGCTCCAGGCTGAGTATTTACCATCTAAGACCACTCTCTGCCTTCTATCAGTTAGCCAATTCTTAATCCAACTGGCCACATTCCCCACTATCCCATGCCTCCTGACTTTCTCCATAAGTCTACCATGGGGGACCTTATCAAATGCCTTACTAAAATCCATGTACACCACATCCACTGGTTTACCCTCATCCACTTGCTTGGTCACCTGCTCAAAGAATTCAATCAGGCTTGTGAGGCAAGACCTACCCCTCACAAAACCGTGCTGACTGTCCCGAATCAAGCAGTGTCTTTCCAGATGCTCAGAAATCCTATCCCTCAACACCTTTTCCATCAACTTGCCTACCACCGAAGTAAGACTAACTGGCCTGTAATTCCCAGGGTTGTTCCTATTCCCTTTCTTGAACAGGGGCACAACATTTGCCACCCTCCAATCACCTGGTACCTCCCCCGTCAACAGAGAAGATGAAAAGATCATTGCCAGCGGCTCTGCAATTTCATCCCTTGCTTCCCATAACATCCTTGGATATACCCCGTCAGGCCCGGGAGACTTGTCTATCTTCAAGTTATTCAAAAACCCCAACACATCTTCCCTCCTAACGAGCACTTCCTCGAGCTTACCAGTCTGTTTCACACCGTCCTCTTCAGTAATACACCCCTTCTCATTCGTAAATACCGAAGAGAAGTACTCATTCAAAACCTCACTTATCTCTTCCGGCTCAACACACAGTCTCCCGCTATTGTCCTTGACCGGACCTACGGTCCCCCTAGTCATCCTCATATTTCTGACATACGCGTAAAAGGCCTTGGGGTTTTCTTTTATCCTACCCGCCAAGCATTTTTCATGCCCTCTCTTAGCTCTCCTAATCCCTTTCTTCAGATCCTTCCTGGCCATCTTGTATCCCTCCAGAGCTATGCCTGTGCCCTTTTTCCTCAACCTTATATACGCATCCTTCTTCTTCCTAACAAGACTCTCAACCTCTCTTGTCAACCACGGTTCCCTCACATGACCATCCCTTCCCTGTCTGACAGGGACATGCTTATCAATGGCCCCTACTATCTGCTCCTTGAAAAAGTTCCACATTTCGACCGTGCCCTTCCCTGCCAGCATATGCTCCCAACTTATGCTCCTCAGTTCCTGCCTGACAGCATCATATCTACCCTTCCCCCAATTGTAAACCTTGCCCTGTTGCACATACCTATCCCTCTCCATTACCACAGTGAATGCTGCAGAATTGTGATCACTATCTCCAAAGTGCTCGCCCACCAACAGCTCTATCACTTGCCCTGGTTCATTACCTAGTACCAAATCCAATATTGCCTCCCCTCTGGTCGGGCAGTCTACATACTGAGTCAGAAAAGCTTCCTGGACATACTGCACAAACACTACCCCATCCAAACTATTCGATCTAAAGAGTTGCCAATCAATATTTGGGAAGTTGAAATCCCCCATAATTACTACCCTGTGACTTCTGCTCCTTTCCAAAATCTGTTTCCCAATCTGCTCTTCCACCTCCCTGCTGCTATTGGGGGGCCGATAGAAAACTCCCATCAAGGTGACTGCTCCTTTCCTGTTCCTGACCTCAACCCACAGTGCCTCAGTCGGCAGATCCTCCTCGAAAATTCTTTCAGCAGTTGTTACACTATTTCTAACTAACAATGCCACCCCCCACCTCTTTTACCACCATTCCTAATCTTATGAAAACATCTATAACCAGGTACCTCCAAGAACCATTCCTCCCCCTCACCTATCCACGTTTCAGTGATGGCCACAACATCGTAGTCCCAAGTGCCCATCCACGCCTTCAATTCACTCACCTTATTCCTGATGCTTCTTGCGTTGAAGTATACACACTTTAACCCTTCTCCGTGCCCATCTGTCCTCTGCGACAGTGCTACCTTCCCCAATACCTCACTACACTCTTTGTCTTTCTGAGTGGACCCACTGGTCCCTGGACTACAAGTCCGGTTCCCATCCCCCTCCCAAACTAGTTTAAACCCTCCCGAACAGTACTAGCAAACCTCCCTCCCAGGATATTGGTGCCCCTCTGGTTCAGATGCAGCCCGTCCTGTTTGAACAGGTCCCATCTTCCCCAGAATGCAGTCCAATTATCCAAGAACTGGAAGCCCTCCCTCCTACACCATTCCTGCAGCCACGTGTTCAGCTGTGCTCTCTCCCTATTCCTAGCCTCACTATCACGTGGCGCCGGCAACAAACCAGAGATAACAACTCTGTCCGTCCGAGCTTTCAGCTTCCAGCCTAACTCCCTAAACTCACTTCTAACATCTGTGCCACCCTTCCTTCCTACGTCGTTGGTGCCAATGTGCACTACGACCTCTGGCTGCTCCCCCTCCCCTTTAAGGATCCTGAAGACGCGATCACAAACATCACGGACCCTGGCACCAGGGAGGCAACAAACCATCCGTGCGTCTCGCTTGCTCCCACAGAACCGCCTGTCGGTACTCCTCACCATCGAGTCCCCGATGACTTGTGCTCTCCCGTTCTCACTCCTTCCCTTCTGAGCCACAGTGCAGGACCCCGTGCCAGAGGCCCGTTCACTGCAGCCTGCCCCCGATAGGCCGCCCCCCGCAACAGTATCTAAAACTGTATACTTGTTGTTGAGGGGAACGACCACAGGAGATCCCTGCACTGACCTCTTCCCACCTCTAACTGTTACCCAGCTGCCTTTGTTTTGTGGAGTAACGACATCCCTGTAGCTTCTATCTATCACCCCCTCAGCTTCCCGAATGATCCTCAGTTCATCCAGCTCCAGCTCCAGTTCCCTAACACGGTCTGATAGGAGCTGACACTCTCTATCACTCTCTATCACTCTCTGACACTCTCTGACACTCTCTGACACTCTCTATCACTCGCTATCACTCTCTGACACTCTCTGACACTCTCTGACACTCTCTGACACTCTCTGAAACTCTCTATCACACTCTATCACTCTCTGACACTCACTATCACTCTCTGACACTGTCTGACTCTCTCTGACACACTCTATCACTCTCTGACACTCTCAGACACTCTCTGACACTCTCAGACACTCTCTGACACTCTCTATCACTCTCTGACACTCTCTATCACTCTCTGACACTGTCTATCACTCTCTGACACTGTCTGACACTCTCTGACACTCTCTATCACTCTCTATTACTCTCTGACACTCTCAGACACTCTCTGACACTCTCTGAAACTCTCTATCACTCTCTGACACTCTCTATCACTCTCTGACACTCACTATCACTCTCTGACACTGTCTGACACTCTCTGACACACTCGATCACTCTCTGACACTCTCTGAAACTCTCTATCACACTCTATCACTCTCTGACACTCACTATCACTCTCTGACACTGTCTGACTCTCTCTGACACACTCTATCACTCTCTGACACTCTCAGACACTCTCTGACACTCTCAGACACTCTCTGACACTCTCTATCACTCTCTGACACTCTCTATCACTCTCTGACACTGTCTATCACTCTCTGACACTGTCTGACACTCTCTGACACTCTCTATCACTCTCTATTACTCTCTGACACTCTCAGACACTCTCTGACACTCTCTGAAACTCTCTATCACTCTCTGACACTCTCTATCACTCTCTGACACTCACTATCACTCTCTGACACTGTCTGACACTCTCTGACACACTCGATCACTCTCTGACACTCTCAGACACTCTCTATCACTCTCTATCACTCTCTGACACTCTCAGACACTCTCTGACACTCTCAGACACTCTCTGACACTCTCCATCACTCTCTGACACTCTCTATCACTCTCTGACACTGTCTGACACTCTCTGACACTCTCTATCACTCTCTGACACTGTCTGACACTCTCTGACACTCTCTATCACTCTCTGACACTGTCTGACACTCTCTGACACTCTCTATCACTCTCTGACACTCTCTGACACTCTCTGACACTCTCTATCACTCTCTATCACTCTCTGACACTCTCAGACACTCTCTGACACTCTCAGACACTCTCTGACACTCTCAGACACTCTCAGACACTCTCTGACACTCTCTATCACTCTCTGACACTCTCTATCACTCTCTGACACTGTCTGACACTCTCTGACACTCTCCATCACTCTCTATCACTCTCTGACACTCTCAGACACTGTCTGACACTCTCTGACACTCTCTATCACTCTCTATCACTCTCTGACACTCCCTGACACTCTCAGACACTCTCTGACACTCTCTGACACTCTCTATCACTCTCTGACACTGTCTGACACTCTCTGACACTCTCTATCACTCTCTGACACTGTCTGACACTCTCTGACACTCTCTATCACTCGCTATCACTCTCTGACACTCTCTGACACTCTCTGACACTGTCTGACACTCTCTGACACTCTCTGACACTCTCTATCACTCTCTGACACTCTCTGACACTCTCAGACACTCTCTGACACTGTCTGACACTCTCTGACACTCTCTATCACTCTCTGACACTCTCTATCACTCTCTGACACTGTCTGACACTCTCTGACACTCTCCATCACTCTCTGACACTGTCTGACGCTCTCTGACACTCTCTATCACTCTCTGACACTCTCTGACACTCTCAGACACTCTCTATCACTCTCTGACACTGTCTGACACTCTCTGACACTCTCTATCACTCTCTGACACTGTCTGACACTCTCTGACACTCTCTATCACTCGCTATCACTCTCTGACACTCTCTGACACTCTCTGACACTGTCTGACACTCTCTGACACTCTCTATCACTCTCTATCACTCTCTGACACTCTCTGACACTCTCTGACAATCTCTATCACTCGCTATCACTCTCTGACACTCTCTGACACTCTCTGACACTCTCTGAAACTCTCTATCACACTCTATCACTCTCTGACACTCTCTGAAAATCTCTCACTCTCTATCACTCGCTGACACTGTCTGACACTCTCTGACACTCTCTATCACTCTCTATCACTCTCTGACACTCTCTGACACTCACTGACACTCTCTATCACTCTCTGACACTCTCTATCACTCTCTGACACTCTCTATCACTCTCTGACACTCTCTGACACTCTCTGACACTCTCTGACACTCTCTGACACTGTCTGACACTCTCTGACACTCTCTATCACTCTCTGACACTGTCTGACACTCTCTGACACTCTCTATCACTCTCTATCACTCTCTGACACTCTCAGACACTCTCTGACACTCTCTATCACTCTCTGACACTCTCTATCACTCTCTGACACTGTCTGACACTCTCTGACACTCTCTATCACTCTCTGACACAGTCTGACACTCTCTGACACTCTCTATCACTCTCTATCACTCTCTGACACTCTCTGACACTCTCAGACACTCTCTGACACTCTCTATCACTCTCTGACACTCTCTATCACTCTCTGACACTGTCTGACACTCTCTGACACTCTCTGTCACTCTCTGACACTGTCTGACACTCTCTGACACACTCCAGCACTCGCTATCACTCTCTGACACTCTCTGACACTCTCTGACACTGTCTGACACTCTCTGACACTCTCTATCACTCTCTATTACTCTCTGACACTCTCTGACACTCTCTGACACTCTCTATCACTCGCTATCACTCTCTGACACTCTCTGACACTCTCTGAAACTCTCTATCACACTCTATCACTCTCTGACACTCTCTGAAACTCTCTATCACTCTCATCACTCGCTGACACTGTCTGACACTCTCTGACACTCTCTATCACTCTCTATCACTCTCTGACACTCTCTGACACTCACTGACACTCTCTTTCACTCTCTGACACTCTCCATCACTCTCTATCACTCTCTGACACTCTCAGACACTCTCTGACACTCTCTGACACTCTCTATCACTCTCTGACACTCTCAGACACTCTCTGACACTCTCTGAAACTCTCTATCACTCTCTATCACTCTCTGACACTCTCTGAAACTCTCTGACACTCTCTATCACTCGCTATCACTCTCTGACACTCTCTGACACTCTCTGACACTGTCTGACACTCTCTGACACTCTCTATCACTCTCTATCACTCTCTGACACTCTCTGACACTCTCTGACACGCTCTGACACTCTCCTACACTCGCTATCACTCTCTGACACTCTCTGACACTCTCTGACACTCTCTGACACTCTCTGAAACTCTCTATCACACTCTATCACTCTCTGACACTCTCTGACACTCTCTGACACTCTCTATCACTCTCTATCACTCTCTGACACTCACTGACACTCTCTATCACTCTCTGACACTCTCTATCACTCTCTGACACTCTCTATCACTCTCTGACACTCTCAGACACTCTCTGACACTCTCTGACACTCTCTATCACTCTCTGACACTCTCAGACACTCTCTGACACTCTCTATCACTCTCTATCACTCTCTGACACTCTCAGACACTCACTATCACTCTCTGACACTGTCTGACACTCTCTGACACTCTCTATCACTCTCTATCACTCTCTGACACTCTCTGACACTCTCTATCACTCTCTATCACTCTCTGACACTCTCAGACACTCTCTGACACTCTCTATCACTCTCTATCACTCTCTGACACTCTCAGACACTCACTATCACTCTCTGACACTGTCTGACACTCTCTGACACACTCTATCACTCTCTGACACTCTCTGACACTCTCTGACACTCTCTATCACTCTCTATCACTCTCTGACACTCTCAGACACTCTCAGACACTCTCTGACACTCTCTGACACTCTCTATCACTCTCTGACACTCTCTATTACTCTCTGACACTGTCTATCACTCTCTGACACTGTCTGACACTCTCTGACACTCTCTATCACTCTCTATCACTCTCTGACACTCTCAGAGACTCTCTGACACTCTCTGAAACTCTCTATCCCTCTCTGACACTCTCTATCACTCTCTGACACTCACTATCACTCTCTGACACTCTCAGACACTCTCTATCACTCTCTATCACTCTCTGACACTCTCAGACACTCTCTGACACTCTCAGACACTCTCTGACACTCTCCATCACTCTCTGACACTCTCTATCACTCTCTGACACTGTCTGACACTCTCTGACACTCTCTATCACTCTCTGACACTGTCTGACACTCTCTGACACTCTCTATCACTCTCTGACACTGTCTGACACTCTCTGACACTCTCTATCACTCTCTGACACTCTCTGACACTCTCTGACACTCTCTATCACTCTCTATCACTCTCTGACACTCTCAGACACTCTCTGACACTCTCAGACACTCTCTGACACTCTCAGACACTCTCAGACACTCTCTGACACTCTCTATCACTCTCTGACACTCTCTATCACTCTCTGACACTGTCTGACACTCTCTGACACTCTCCATCACTCTCTATCACTCTCTGACACTCTCAGACACTGTCTGACACTCTCTGACACTCTCTATCACTCTCTATCACTCTCTGACACTCCCTGACACTCTCAGACACTCTCTGACACTCTCTGACACTCTCTATCACTCTCTGACACTGTCTGACACTCTCTGACACTCTCTATCACTCTCTGACACTGTCTGACACTCTCTGACACTCTCTATCACTCGCTATCACTCTCTGACACTCTCTGACACTCTCTGACACTGTCTGACACTCTCTGACACTCTCTATCACTCTCTATCACTCTCTGACACTCTCTATCACTCTCTGACACTGTCTGACACTCTCTATCACTCTCTGACACTGTCTGACACTCTCTGACACTCTCTATCACTCTCTGACACTGTCTGACACTCTCTGACACTCTCTATCACTCGCTATCACTCTCTGACACTCTCTGACACTCTCAGACACTCTCTGACACTCTCAGACACTCTCTGACACTCTCTATCACTCTCTGACACTCTCTATCACTCTCTGACACTGTCTGACACTCTCTGACACTCTCCATCACTCTCTGACACTGTCTGACACTCTCTGACACTCTCTATCACTCTCTGACACTGTCTGACACTCTCTGACACTCTCTATCACTCTCTGACACTCTCTGACACTCTCAGACACTCTCTGACACTGTCTGACACTCTCTGACACTCTCTATCACTCTCTGACACTCTCTATCACTCTCTGACACTGTCTGACACTCTCTGACACTCTCCATCACTCTCTGACACTGTCTGACGCTCTCTGACACTCTCTATCACTCTCTGACACTCTCTGACACTCTCAGACACTCTCTATCACTCTCTGACACTGTCTGACACTCTCTGACACTCTCTATCACTCTCTGACACTGTCTGACACTCTCTGACACTCTCTATCACTCGCTATCACTCTCTGACACTCTCTGACACTCTCTGACACTGTCTGACACTCTCTGACACTCTCTATCACTCTCTATCACTCTCTGACACTCTCTGACACTCTCTGACAATCTCTATCACTCGCTATCACTCTCTGACACTCTCTGACACTCTCTGACACTCTCTGAAACTCTCTATCACACTCTATCACTCTCTGACACTCTCTGAAAATCTCTCACTCTCTATCACTCGCTGACACTGTCTGACACTCTCTGACACTCTCTATCACTCTCTATCACTCTCTGACACTCTCTGACACTCACTGACACTCTCTATCACTCTCTGACACTCTCTATCACTCTCTGACACTCTCTATCACTCTCTGACACTCTCTGACACTCTCTGACACTCTCTGACACTCTCTGACACTGTCTGACACTCTCTGACACTCTCTATCACTCTCTGACACTGTCTGACACTCTCTGACACTCTCTATCACTCTCTATCACTCTCTGACACTCTCAGACACTCTCTGACACTCTCTATCACTCTCTGACACTCTCTATCACTCTCTGACACTGTCTGACACTCTCTGACACTCTCTATCACTCTCTGACACAGTCTGACACTCTCTGACACTCTCTATCACTCTCTATCACTCTCTGACACTCTCTGACACTCTCAGACACTCTCTGACACTCTCTATCACTCTCTGACACTCTCTATCACTCTCTGACACTGTCTGACACTCTCTGACACTCTCTGTCACTCTCTGACACTGTCTGACACTCTCTGACACACTCCAGCACTCGCTATCACTCTCTGACACTCTCTGACACTCTCTGACACTGTCTGACACTCTCTGACACTCTCTATCACTCTCTATTACTCTCTGACACTCTCTGACACTCTCTGACACTCTCTATCACTCGCTATCACTCTCTGACACTCTCTGACACTCTCTGAAACTCTCTATCACACTCTATCACTCTCTGACACTCTCTGAAACTCTCTATCACTCTCATCACTCGCTGACACTGTCTGACACTCTCTGACACTCTCTATCACTCTCTATCACTCTCTGACACTCTCTGACACTCACTGACACTCTCTTTCACTCTCTGACACTCTCCATCACTCTCTATCACTCTCTGACACTCTCAGACACTCTCTGACACTCTCTGACACTCTCTATCACTCTCTGACACTCTCAGACACTCTCTGACACTCTCTGAAACTCTCTATCACTCTCTATCACTCTCTGACACTCTCTGAAACTCTCTGACACTCTCTATCACTCGCTATCACTCTCTGACACTCTCTGACACTCTCTGACACTGTCTGACACTCTCTGACACTCTCTATCACTCTCTATCACTCTCTGACACTCTCTGACACTCTCTGACACGCTCTGACACTCTCCTACACTCGCTATCACTCTCTGACACTCTCTGACACTCTCTGACACTCTCTGACACTCTCTGAAACTCTCTATCACACTCTATCACTCTCTGACACTCTCTGACACTCTCTGACACTCTCTATCACTCTCTATCACTCTCTGACACTCACTGACACTCTCTATCACTCTCTGACACTCTCTATCACTCTCTGACACTCTCTATCACTCTCTGACACTCTCAGACACTCTCTGACACTCTCTGACACTCTCTATCACTCTCTGACACTCTCAGACACTCTCTGACACTCTCTATCACTCTCTATCACTCTCTGACACTCTCAGACACTCACTATCACTCTCTGACACTGTCTGACACTCTCTGACACTCTCTATCACTCTCTATCACTCTCTGACACTCTCTGACACTCTCTATCACTCTCTATCACTCTCTGACACTCTCAGACACTCTCTGACACTCTCTATCACTCTCTATCACTCTCTGACACTCTCTGACACTCTCAGACACTCACTATCACTCTCTGACACTGTCTGACACTCTCTGACACACTCTATCACTCTCTGACACTCTCTGACACTCTCTGACACTCTCTATCACTCTCTATCACTCTCTGACACTCTCAGACACTCTCTGACACTCTCTGACACTCTCTGACACTCTCTATCACTCTCTGACACTCTCTATTACTCTCTGACACTGTCTATCACTCTCTGACACTGTCTGACACTCTCTGACACTCTCTATCACTCTCTATCACTCTCTGACACTCTCAGAGACTCTCTGACACTCTCTGAAACTCTCTATCCCTCTCTGACACTCTCTATCACTCTCTGACACTCACTATCACTCTCTGACACTGTCTGACACTCTCTGACACACTCTATCACTCTCTGACACTCTCTGACACTCTCTATCACTCTCTATCACTCTCTGACACTCTCAGACACTCTCTGACACTCTCAGACACTCTCTGACACTCTCAGACACTCACTATCACTCTCTGACACTGTCTGACACTCTCTGACACTCTCTATTACTCTCTGACACTCTCTGACACTCTCTATCACTCTCTATCACTCTCTGACACTCTCAGACACTCTCTGACACTCTCAGACACTCTCTGACACTCTCTATCACTCTCTGACACTCTCTATCACTCTCTGACACTGTCTGACACTCTCTGACACTCTCTATCACTCTCTATCACTCTCTGACACTCTCTATCACTCTCTATCACTCTCTGACACTCTCTGACACTCTCTATCACTCTCTATCACTCTCTGACACTCTCAGGCACTCTCTGACACTCTCAGACACTCTCTGACACTCTCTATCACTCTCTGACACTCTCTATCACTCTCTGACACTGTCTATCACTCTCTGACACTGTCTGACACTCTCTGACACTCTCTATCACTCTCTATCACTCTCAGACACTCTCTGACACTCTCTGAAACTCTCTGTCACTCTCTGACACTCTCTATCACTCTCTGGCACTCACTATCACTCTCTGACACTGTCTGACACTCTCTGACACACTCTATCACTCTCTGACACTCTCTGACACTCTCTATCACTCTCTGTCACTCTCTGACACTCTCAGACACTCTCTGACTCTCTCAGACACTCTCTGACACTCTATATCACTCTCTGACACTCTCTATCACTCTCTGACACTGTCTGACACTCTCTGACACTCTCTATCACTCTCTGACACTGTCTGACACTCTCTGACACTCTCTATCACTCTCTATCACTCTCTGACACTCTCAGACACTCTCTGACACTCTCTGAAACTCTCTATCACTCTCTGACACTCTCTGAAACTCTCTGACACTCTCTATCACTCTCTGACACTCTCTATCACTCTCTGACACTGTCTGACACTCTCTGACACTCTCTATCACTCTCTATCACTCTCTGACACTCTCTATCACTCTCTATCACTCTCTGACACTCTCTGACACTCTCTATCACTCTCTATCACTCTCTGACACTCTCAGGCACTCTCTGACACTCTCAGACACTCTCTGACACTCTCTATCACTCTCTGACACTCTCTATCACTCTCTGACACTGTCTATCACTCTCTGACACTGTCTGACACTCTCTGACACTCTCTATCACTCTCTATCACTCTCTGACACTCTCAGACACTCTCTGACACTCTCTGAAACTCTCTGTCACTCTCTGACACTCTCTATCACTCTCTGGCACTCACTATCACTCTCTGACACTGTCTGACACTCTCTGACACACTCTATCACTCTCTGACACTCTCTATCACTCTCTGTCACTCTCTGACACTCTCAGACAATCTCTGACACTCTCAGACACTCTCTGACACTCTATATCACTCTCTGACACTCTCTATCACTCTCTGACACTGTCTGACACTCTCTGACACTCTCTATCACTCTCTATCACTCTCTGACACTCTCAGACACTCTCTGACACTCTCTGAAACTCTCTATCACTCTCTGACACTCTCAGACACTCTCTGACACTCTCTATCACTCTCTGACACTGTCTGACACTCTCTGACACTCTCTATCACTCTCTGACACTGTCTGACACTCTCAGACACTCTCTATCACTCTCTGACACTCTCTGACACTCTCTATCACTCTCTATCACTCTCTGACACTCTCAGACACTCTCTGACACCCTCAGACACTCTCTGACACTCTCTATCACTCTCTGACACTCTCTATCACTCTCTGACACTCTCTGACACTCTCTGACACTCTCTATCACTCTCTGACACTGTCTGACACTCTCTGACACTCTCTATCACTCTCTATCACTCTCTGACACTCTCAGACACTCTCTGACACTCTCAGACACTCTCTGACACTCTCTATCACTCTCTGACACTCTCTATCACTCTCTGACACTGTCTGACACTCTCTGACTCTCTCTATCACTCTCTGACACTCTCTATCACTCTCTGACACTGTCTGACACTCTCTGACACTCTCTATCACTCTCTGACACTCTCTGACACTCTCTATCACTCTCTATCACTCTCTGACACTCTCTGACACTCTCTGACACTCTCTATCACTCTCTATCACTCTCTGACACTCTCAGACACTCTCTGAAACTCTCTGAAACTCTCTATCACTCTCTGACACTCTCAGACACTCTCTGACACTCTCTATCACTCTCTGACACTGTCTGACACTCTCTGACACTCTCTATCACTCTCTGACACTGTCTGACACTCTCTGACACTCTCTATCACTCTCTATCACTCTCTGACACTCTCTGACACTCTCAGACACTCACTATCACTCTCTGACACTGTCTGACACTCTCTGACACTCTCTATCACTCTCTGACACTCTCTGACACTCTCTATCACTCTCTATCACTCTCTGACACTCTCAGACACTCTCTGACACTCTCAGACACTCTCTGACACTCTCTATCACTCTCTGACTCTCTCTATCACTCTCTGACACTGTCTGACACTCTCTGACACTCTCTATCACTCTCTGACACTCTCTATCACTCTCAGACACTCTCTGACACTCTCTGAAACTCTCTATCACTCTCTGACACTCTCAGACACTCTCTGACACTCTCTATCACTCTCTGACACTCTCTATCACTCTCTGACACTGTCTGACACTCTCTGACACTCTCTATCACTCTCTGACACTCTCTGACACTCTCTATCACTCTCTATCACTCTCTGACACTCTCAGACACTCTCTGACACTCTCAGACACTCTCTGACACTCTCTATCACTCTCTGACTCTCTCTATCACTCTCTGACACTGTCTGACACTCTCTGACACTCTCTATCACTCTCTGACACTCTCTGACACTCTCAGACACTCTCTGACACTCTCTGAAACTCTCTATCACTCTCTGACACTCTCAGACACTCTCTGACACTCTCTATCACTCTCTGACACTCTCTATCACTCTCAGACACTCTCTGACACTCTCTGAAACTCTCTATCACTCTCTGACACTCTCAGACACTCTCTGACACTCTCTATCACTCTCTGACACTCTCTATCACTCTCTGACACTGTCTGACACTCTCTGACACTCTCTATCACTCTCTGACACTCTCTGACACTCTCTATCACTCTCTATCACTCTCTGACACTCTCAGACACTCTCTGACACTCTCAGACACTCTCTGACACTCTCTATCACTCTCTGACTCTCTCTATCACTCTCTGACACTGTCTGACACTCTCTGACACTCTCTATCACTCTCTGACACTCTCTGACACTCTCAGACACTCTCTGACACTCTCTGAAACTCTCTATCACTCTCTGACACTCTCAGACACTCTCTGACACTCTCTATCACTCTCTGACACTCTCTATCACTCTCAGACACTCTCTGACACTCTCTGAAACTCTCTATCACTCTCTGACAATCTCAGACACTCTCTGACACTCTCTATCACTCTCTGACACTCTCTATCACTCTCTGACACTGTCTGACACTCTCTGACACTCTCTATCACTCTCTGACACTGTCTGAAACTCTCTGACACTCTCTGACACTCTCAGACACTCACTATCACTCTCTGACACTGTCTGACACTCTCTGACACTCTCTATCACTCTCTATCACTTTCTGACACTCTCTGACACTCTCAGACACTCACTATCACTCTCTGACACTCTCTGACACTCTCTAACACTCTCTGACACTCTCTGACACTCTCTATCACTCTCTGACACTGTCTGACACTCTCTGACACTCTCTATCACTCTCTGACACTCTCTGAAACTCTCTGACACTCTCTGACACTCTCAGACACTCACTATCACTCTCTGACACTGTCTGACACTCTCTGACACTCTCTATCACTCTCTATCACTTTCTGACACTCTCTGACACTCTCAGACACTCACTATCACTCTCTGACACTCTCTGACACTCTCTATCACTCTCTGACACTCTCTGACACTCTCTATCACTCTCTGACACTGTCTATCACTCTCTGACACTCTCTGACACTCTCTATCACTCTCTGACACTCTCTGACACTCTCTATCACTCTCTGACACTGTCTATCACTCTCTGACACTCTCAGACACTCTCAGACAATCACTATCACTCTCTGACACTCTCTGACACTCTCTATCACTCTCTGACACTCTCTGACACTCTCTATCACTCTCTGACACTGTTTATCACTCTCTGACACTCTCAGACACTCTCTGACACTCTCTATCACTCTCTATCCCTCTCTGACACTCTCTGACACTCTCTGACACTCTCTATCACTCGCTATCACTCTCTGACACTCTCAGACACTCACTATCACACTCTGACACTCTCTCTGACACTCTCTATCACTCTCTGACACTCTCTGACACTCTCTATCACTCTCTGACACTGTCTATCACTCTCTGACACTCTCAGACACTCTCTGACACTCTCTATCACTCTCTATCCCTCTCTGACACTCTCTGACACTCTCTGACACTCTCTATCACTCGGTATCACTCTCTGACACTCTCAGACACTCACTATCACTCTCTGACACTGTCTGACACTCTCTGACACTCTCTATCACTCTCTATCACTTTCTGACACTCTCTGACACTCTCAGACACTCACTATCACTCTCTGACACTCTCTGACACTCTCTATCACTCTCTGACACTCTCTATTACTCTCTGACACTGTCTATCACTCTCTAACACTCTCTATCACTCTCTGACACTGTCTATCACTCTCTGACACTCTCAGACACTCTCTGACCCTCTCTGACACACTCTATCACTCTCTATCCCTCTCTGACACTCTCTGACACTCTCTATCACTCGCTATCACTCTCTGACACTCTCAGACACTCTCTGACACTCTCTGACACTCTCTGAAACTCTCTGACACTCTCTATCACTCTCTATCACTCTCTGACACTCTCAGACACTCTCAGACACTCACTATCACTCTCTGACATTCTCTGACACTCTCTATCACTCTCTGACACTCTCTATCACTCTCTGACACTCTCAGACATTCTCTGACACTCTCTGAAACTCTCTATCACTCTCTATCCCTCTCTGACACTCTCTGACACTCTCTGACACTCTCTATCACTCGCAATCACTCTCTGACACTCTCAGACACTCTCTGACACTCTCTGAAACTCTCTGCACTCTCTATCACTCTCTATCAGTCTCTGAAACTCTCAGACACTCTCAGACACTCACTATCACTCTCTGACACTGTCTGACACTCTCTGACACTCTCTATCACTCTCTGACACTGTCTGACACTCTCTATCCCTCTCTGACACTCTCTGACACTCTCAGACACTCTCTGACACTCTCTGAAACTCTCTGACACTCTCTATCACTCTCTATCAGTCTCTGAAACTCTCAGACACTCTCAGACACTCACTATCACTCTCTGACACTGTCTGACACTCTCTGACACTCTCTATCACTCTCTGACACTGTCTGACACTCTCTGACACTCTCTATCACTCTCTAAGACTCTCTGACACTCTCAGACACTCTCTGACACTCTCTGAAACTCTCTATCACTCTCTATCAATCTCTGACACTCTCAGACACTCTCTGACACTCTCTGAAACTCTCTATCACTCTCTATCACTTTCTGACACTCTCTGACACTCTCTGACACTCTCTATCACTCACTATCACTCTCTGACACTCTCAGACACTCTCTGACACTCTCTGAAACTCTCTATCACTCTCTATCACTCTCTGACACTCTCTATCACTCTCTATCACTCTCTGACACTCTCTGACACTCTCTGAAACTCTCTATCACTCTCTATCACTCTCTGACACTCTCTATCACTCGCTATCACTCTCTGACACTCTCTGACACTCTCTATCACTCTCTGACACTGTCTGACACTCTCAGACACTCTCTATCACTCTCTATCACTTTCTGACACTCTCTGACACTCTCAGACACTCACTATCACTCTCTGACACTCTCTGACACTCTCTATCACTCTCAGACACTCTCTGACACTCTCTATCACTCTCTGACACTGTCTATCACTCTCCGACAATCTCAGACACTCTCTGACACTCTCTGACACTCTCTATCACTCGCTATCACTCTCTGATACTCTCTGACACTCTCTATCACTCTCTGACACTGTCTGACACTCTCTGACACTCTCTATCACTCTCTATCACTCTCTGACACTCTCAGACACTCTCTGACACTCTCTGAAACTCTCTATCACTCTCTGACACTCTCAGACACTCTCTGACACTCTCTGAAACTCTCTATCACTCTCTATCACTCTCTGACACTCTCTGACACTCTCTGACACTCTCTATCACTCGCGATCACTACCTGACACTCTCTCACACTCTCAGACACTCTCTGACACTCTCTGAAACTCTCTATCACTCTCTATCACTCTCTGACACTCTCTGACTCTCTCTATCACTCGCTATCACTCTCTGACACTCTCTGACACTCTCTGAAACTCTCTATCACTCTCTATCACTCTCTATCACTCTCTGACACTCTCAGACACTCTCTGACACTCTCTGAAACTCTCTATCACTCTCTATCACTCTCTGACACTCTCTGACACTCTCTGACATTCTCTATCACTCGCTATCACTCTCTGACACTCTCAGACACTCTCTGACACTCTCTGAAACTCTCAATGACTCTCTATCACTCTCTATCACTCTCTGACACTCTCAGACACTCTCTGAAACTCTCTATCACTCTCTATCACTCTCTGACACTCTCTGACACTCTCTGACACTCTCTATCACTCGCTATCACTCTCTGACACTCTCTGACACTCTCTGACACTATCTGACACTCTCAGACACTCACTATCACTCTCTGACACTCTCTGACACTCTCTGACACTCTCTATCACTCTCTGACACTGTCTGACACTCTCTGACAATCACTATCACTCTCTATCACTCTCCGACACTCTCAGACACTAACTATCACTCTCTGACACTGTCTGACACTCTCTGACACTCTCTATCACTCTCTATCACTTTCTGACACTCTCTGACTCTCTCAGACACTCACTATCACTCTCTGACACTCTCTGACACTCTCTATCACTCTCTGACACTCTCTGACACTCTCTATCACTCTCTGACACTCTCTATCACTCTCTGACACTCTCAGACACTCTCTGACACTCTCTGAAACTCTCTATCACTCTCTATCCCTCTCTGACACTCTCTGACACTCTCTGACACTCTCTATCACTCGCTATCACTCTCTGACACTCTCTGACACTCTCAGACACTCTCTGAAACTCTCTGACACTCTCTGAAACTCTCTGAAACTCTCTATCACTCTCTATCACTCTCTGACACTCTCAGACACTCTCAGACACTCACTATCACTCTTTGACACTCTCTGACACTCTCTATCACTCTCTGACACTCTCTGACACTCTCTATCACTCTCTGACACTCTCAGGCACCCTCTATCAGTCTCTGACACTCACTGACACTCTCAGACACTCTATTTCACTCTCTGTCACTCTCTGACACTCTCAGACACTCTCTATCGCTCTCTGAAACACTCTGACACTCTCTATCACTCTATGACACTCTCTAACACTCTCTATCACTTTCCATCACTCTCTGACACTCTCTGACACTCTCTGTCACTCTCGATCAATCTCTGACACTCTCTACCACTCTCTATCACTCTCTTACACTCACTATCACACTCTGACAGTCTCTGACACTCTCTATCACACTCTGACACTCTCTGACACTCTCTATCACTCAAGGACACACTCTGAAACTGTCTATCACTCCCTATCACTCTCTGACACTCACTGACACTCTCAGACAATCGCTGTCACTCTCAGACACTCTCTGTCACTCTCTGACACTCTCTGGCACTCTCTATCACTCTCTGACACTCTCTATCAGTCACTGGCACTCTCTTTCGCTCTCTGACACTCTCTGACACTCTCTATCACACTGTGACACTCTCTGACACTCTCTATCACACTCTGACACTCTCTGACACTCTCTATCACACTCTGACACTCTCTGACACTCTCTATCACTCAATGACACACTCTGAAACTGTCTATCACTCCCTATCACTCTCTAACACTCACTGTCACTCTCTGACACTCTCTGTCACACTCTGACACTCTCTGACACTCTCTATCACTCTCTGACACACTCTATCACTCCCTATCACTCTCTATCACTCTCTGACACTCTCTTTTACTCTCTGACATTCTCTATCACTCTCTGACATTCTCAGACTCTCTCTGTCACTCTCCGACACTCCCTATCACTCTCTGACACTCTATAACACTCTCTCTCACTCTCTTACACTCTATGACACTCTCTATCACTCAATGACCCGCTGTGACACTCTCTATCACACACCATCACTCTCGGACACTCTCTGACACACTCTGACACTCTCAGACACTCTCTATCACACTCCGTATCACTCTCTGACACTCTCTGAAACTCTCTATCACTCTCTGACACTCTCTGTAACTCTCTATCACTCTCTGACACTCTCTATCACTCTCTATCACTCTCTGACACACTCTGACACTCACTATCACTCTCTTGCACTCTCTGACACTCACTATCACTCAATGACCCTCTGTGACACTCTCTATCACTCTCCATCACTCTCTGACACTCTCTGACACACTCTGACACTCCCAGACACTCTCTATCACACTCCGTATCACTCTCTATCACTCTCTGAAACTCTCTATCACTCTCTCACACTCTCTGTAACTCTCTATCCCTCTCTGACACTCTCTATCACTCTCTGACACACTCTGACATTCTCTATCACTCTCTTTCACTCTCTGACACTCTCTGACACTCACTATCACTCTCTATCAATCTCTGACACTCTCTGACACTCTCTATCACTCAATGACCCTCTGTGACACTCTCTATCACTCTCCATCACTCTCCATCACTCTCCATCACTCTCTGACACACTCTGACACTCTCAGACACTCTCTATCACTCTCTGACACTCTCAGACACTCTCTGACACTCTCTATCACTCTCTGACACACTCTGACACTCTCTATCACTCTCCATCACTCTCCATCACTCTCCATCACTCTCCATCACTCTCTGACACTCTCTGACACACTCTGACACTCTCAGACACTCTCTATCACACTCCGTATCACTCTCTATCACTCTCCATCACTCTATGACACTCTCTGTCACTCACTGACACTCTCTATCACTCACTGACACTCTCTTTCGCTCTCTGACACTCTCTGACACTCTCAGAGACTCTCTATCACTCTCTATCACTCTCTGACTCTCTGTGACACTCTCTATCACACTCTGACACTCTCTATCACTCAATGACACACTCTGACACTCTCTGACACTCTCTGACACTCTCTGACACTCTCTATCAATCTCTGACACTCGCTATCACTCTCTATCACTCTCTTACACTCACTATCACTCTCTGACACTCTCTGACACTCTCTATCACTCTCGGACACTCTCAGACACTCTCATTCACTCTCTGACACTCTCTATATCACTCACTGACACTCTCATTCGCTCTCTGACACTCTCTGACACTCTCAGAGACTCTCTGTGACTCTCCATCACTCAATGACACACTCTGAAACTGTCTATAACTCCCTATCACTCTCTATCACTCTCAGACACTCGCTGTCACTCTCTGACACTCTCTGTCACACTCTGACACTCTCTATCACTCTCTGACACTCTCTATCACTCTCTGACACTCTCTATCACTCCCTATCACTCTCTATCACTCTCTGACACTCTCTTTCACTCTCTGGCATTCTCTATCACTCTCTGACATTCTCAGACTCTCTCTGTCACTCTCTGTCACTCTCTGACACTCCCTATCACTCTCTGACATCCTCTGACACTCTCTATCACTCTCTTACACTCTCTGACACTCTCTATCACTCAATGACCCTCTGTGACAATCTCTATCACACTCCATCACTCTCTGACACTCTCTGACACACCGTGACACTCTCAGACACTCTCCATCACACTCCGTATCACTCTCTGACACTCTCTGAAACTCTCTATCACTCTCTGACACTCTCTGTAACTCTCTATCACTCTCGGACACTCTCTATTACTCTCTATCACTCTCTGACACACTCTGACACTCTCTATCACTCTCTATCAATCTCTGACACTCTCTGACACTCTCTATCACTCAATGACTCTCTGTGACACTCTCTATCACTCTCCATCACTCTCTGACACTCTCTGACACACTCTGACACTCTCAGACACTCTCTATCACACTCCGTATCACTCTCTATCACTCTCTGAAACTCTCTATCACTCTCTGACACTCTCTGACACTCTCTGACACTCTCTGTAACTCTCTATCACTCTCTGACACTCTCTGAGGCTCTCTATCACTCTCTATCACTCTCTATCATTCTCTGACACTCTCTGACACTCTCTGACACACTCTGACACTCTCAGACACTCTCTGACAATCTCAGACTCTCTCTATCACTCTTTATCACTCCCTGACACTCTCTGACACTCTCTATCACTCTCTGACACTCTCTGACACTCTCTGACACTCACTATCACTCTATATCACTCTCTGACACTCTCTGACACTCTCTGACACTCTCTGACACTCTCTGTCACACTCTATCACTCTCTGACACTCTCTGAGGCTCTCTATCACTCAATATCACGCTCTGACACTCTCTATCACTCTCTGACACTCTCTATCACCCTCTGACACTCTCTGAAACTCTATATCACTCTCTATCACTTTCTGACACACTCTGACACTCTCTATCACTCAATGACACTCTGTGACACTTCTATCACTCTCCATCACTCTCTGACACTCTCTGACACACTCAGATACTCTGTGACGCACTCTGACACTCTCTATCACTCTATGACACTCTCTGACGCTCTCTATCACTCTCTATCACTCTCTGACACTCTCTATCACTCTCTGACACTCTCTATCACTCTCTATCACTCTCTGACACTCTCTGATACTCTCTATCACTCTATATCACTCTCTGACACTCTCTGACACTCTCTATCACACTCTATCACTCTCTGACACTCTCTGAGGCTCTCTATCACTCAATTTCACGCTCTGACACTCTCTATC
This sequence comes from Heterodontus francisci, assembly GCF_036365525.1. Lineage (NCBI taxonomy): Eukaryota > Metazoa > Chordata > Chondrichthyes > Heterodontiformes > Heterodontidae > Heterodontus > Heterodontus francisci. Next base: position 585,625 of record NW_027141025.1, read on the forward strand.
ACTCTCTGACACTCTCTATCATTCTCTATCACTCTCTGACATTCTCTGAAACTCTATATCACTCTCTATCACTTTCTGACACACTCTGACACTCTCTATCACTCAATGACACTCTGTGACACTCTCTATCACTCTCCATCACTCTCTGACACTCTCTGACACACTCAGATACTCTGTGACGCACTCTGACACTCTCTATCACTCTATGACACTCTCTGACGCTCTCTATCACTCTCTATCACTCTCTGACATTCTCTATCACTCTCTGACACTCTCTATCACTCTCTGAAACTCTATGACACTCTCTGACACTCTCTATCACTCTCTGTCACTCTCTGTCACTCTCTGACACTCTCTGACACTCTCTGACACTCTCTGACACTCTCTGACACTCACAGACACTCTCTATCACTCTTTCTCACTCTCAGACACTCTCTGTCGCTCTCAGACACTCTCTGCCACTCTCAGACACGCTCTATCACTCTTTATCGCTCTTGTGACACTCTCTGACACTCTCTATCACTCTCTGACACTCTGTATCACTCTCTATCACACTCTGACACTCCCTGATACTCTCTACCACTCTCTATCACTCTCTGACACTCTCTGAAACACTCTATCACTCTCGATCACTCTATGACACTCTCTATCACTCTCTGACACTCTCTATCACTCTCTGACACTCTCTGACTCTCTATATCACTCTCTGTGGCTCTCTGACACTCTCTGACACTCTCTATCACTCAATGACACTCTCTATCACTCTCCATCACTCTCTGACACTCTCTGACACACTCTTTTACTCAATGACACTCTGTGACACTCTCTATCCCTCTCGATCACTCCATGACACTCTCTGACTCTATCTATCATACTCTATCACTCTCTGACACTCTCTGACACACTCTGACACTCTCTATCACTCTCTATCACTCTCTATCACTCTCTGACACTCTGTGACACTCTCTGACACTCTCTATCACTCTCTGACACTATCTGACACTCTCAGAGGGTCTCTATCACTCTCTATCACTCACTGACACTCTCAGACACTCTCTATCAGTCTCTGACACTCACTGACACTCTCAGACACTCTCTTTCACTCTCTGTCACTCGCAGACACTCTCAGACACTCTCTATCAGTCTCTGACACTCACTGACACTCTCAGACACTCTCTTTCACTCTCTGTCACTCGCAGACACTCTCAGACACTCTCTATCACTCTCTGACACTCTCTATCACTCTCTGACACTCTCTATCGCTCTCTGACACTCTCTGACACACTCAATCACTCTCTGTCACTCTCTGAAACACTCTGACACTCTCTATCACTCCATGACACTCTCGGACACTCTCTATCACTCTCTATCACTCTCTGACACACTCTGACAACACTCTGACACTCTCTGACACTCTCTGACAGTCTCTATCACTCTCTGACGTTCTCTATCACTCTCTATCACTCTCTATCACTCTCTATCACTCTCTGACACTCTCTGACACTCTCTGACACTCTCTGACACTCTCTGACACACACTGACACTCTCAGACACTCTCTGACAGTCTCTATCACTCTCTGACGTTCTCTATCACTCTCTATCACTCTCTATCACTCTCTATCACTCTCTGACACTCTCTGACACACACTGACACTCTCAGACACTCTCTGACAATCTCAGACTCTCTCTATCACTCTTTATCTCTCCCTGACACTCTCTATCACTCTCTATCATTCTCTGACACTCTCTGACACTCTCTGACACTCTCTGACACACTCTGACACTCTCAGACACTCTCTGACACACTCTGACACTCTCAGACTCTCTCTATCACTCTCTGACATTCTCTATCACTCTCTATCACTCTCTGACACTCTCTGACACTCTCTATCACTCTATATCACTCTCTGACACTCTCTGACACTCTCTATCACTCAATATCACGCTCTGACACTCTCTATCACTCTCTGACACACTCTATCACTCTCTATCACTCTCTGACACTCTCTGAAACTCTATATCACTCTCTATCACTTTCTGACACACTCTGACACTCTCTATCACTCAATGACACTCTGTGACACTCTCTATCACTCTCCATCACTCTCTGACACTCTCTGACACACTCAGATACTCTGTGACGCACTCTGAAACTCTCTATCACTCTACGACACTCTCTGACGCTCTCTATCACTCTCTATCACTCTCTGACACTCTCTATCACTCTCTGACACTCTCTATCACTCTCTGACACTCTCTGATACTCTCTATCACTCTATGACATTTTCTGACACTCTCTGACACTCTCTTTCACTCTCTGAAACTCTCTGACACTCTCTGACACTCAATGACACTCTCTGACACTCCCTATCGCTCTCTATCAGTCTCTGACACTCTCTGACACTCTCTGACACTCTCTGACACTCTCAGACTCTCTCTATCTCTCTCTATCACTCTCTGACACTCTCTATCACTGTCTGACACTCACTATCACGCTCAGACACTCTCTATCACTCTCTGACACTCTCTGACACTCTCCATCACTAAATGACACTCTCTGACACTCTCTATCACTCTCTGTCACTCTCTGACACTATCTGATGCTCTCTGACACTCTCAGACACTCTCTATCACTCTTTCTCACTCACCGACACTCACTGACACTCTCTGTCAACTCTCTGACACTCTGTATCACTCTCTATCACTCTCTGACACTCCCTGACACTCTCTACCTCTCTCTATCACTCTCTGACACTCTCTGAAGCACTCTATCACTCTCGATCACTCTCGATCACTCTCTGACACTCTCTATAACTCTCTGACACTCTCTATCACTCTCTATCACTCTCTGACACTCTCTGACACGCTCTATCGCTCTCTGTGGCTCTCTGACACTCTCTGACACTCTCTATCACTCAATGACACTCTCTATCACTCTCCATCACTCTCTGACACTCTCTGACACACTCTATTACTCAATGACACTCTGTGACACTGTCTAAACCTCTCTATCACTCTATGACACTCTCTGACGCTATCTATCACTCTCTATCACTCTCTGACACTCTCTGACACTCTCTGACACACTCTGACACTGTCTATCACTCTCTATCACTCTCTATCACTCTCTGACACTCTCTGACACTCTCTGACACTCTGTGACACTCTCTGACACTCTCCATCACTCTCTGACACTCTCTGAAACTCTCTATCACTCTCTATCACTCTCTATCACTCTCTATCACTCTCTATCACTCTCTGACACTCTCTATCACTCTCTATCACTCTCTATCACTCTCTGACACTCTCTGACACCCTCTGACACACTCTGACACTCTCTGACACTCTCATAGGCTCTCTATCACTCTCCATCACTCTCTGTCACTCGCTATCACTCTCTGACATTCTCTATCACTCTCTGGCACTCTCTGACACTCTCAGAGGGTCTCTATCACTCTCTATCACTCACTGACACTCTCAGACACTCTCTATCAGTCTCTGACACTCACTGACACTCTCAGACACTCTCTTTCACTCTCTGTCACTCTCAGACACTCTCAGACACTCTCTATCACTCTCTGACACTCTCTATCACTCTCTGACACTCTCTAATGCTCTCTGACACGCTCAATCACTCTCTATCACTCTCTGAAACACTCTGACACTCTCTATCACTCTATAGCACTCTCTGACACTCTCTGACACTCTCTATCACTCTCTATCACTCTCTGACACACTTTGACACTCCCTGACACTCTCTATCAATCTCTGACACTCTCTATCACTCTCTGACTCTCTCTGACACTCTCTATCACACTCTGACACTCTCTGGCACTCTCAGACACTCGCTGTCACTCTCAGACACTCGCTGTCACTCTCAGACACTCTCTTACACTCTCTGACACTCGCTGTCACTCTCAGACACTCTCTGTCACTCTCTGACACTCTCTATCACTCTCTGACACTCTCTATCACTCACTGACACTCTCTTTCGCTCTCTGACACTCTCTGACACTCTCAGAGACTCTCTATCACTCTCTATCACTCTCTGACACTCTCTATCACACTCTGACACTCTCTATCACTCAATGACACACTCTGAAACTGACTATCACTCCCTATCACTCTCTATCAATCTCTGACACTCACTGACACTCTCAGACACTCTCTGTCACTCTCTGACACTCTCTATCACTCTCTGACACTCTCTATCACTCCCTATCACTCTCTGACACTCTCTGACACTCTCCATCACTCTCTGACACTCTCCATCACTCAATGACCCTCTGTGACACTCTCTATCACTCTCCATCACTCTCTGTCACTCTCTATCACTCTCTGACACTCTCTGACATTCTCAGACTCTCTCTATCTCTCTCTATCACTCTCTGACACTCTCTCTCACTCTCTATCACTGTTTGACACTCTCTATCACTCTCAGACACTCTCTATCACTCTCTGACACTCTCTGACACTCTCCATCACTCAATGACATACTCTGACACACTCTGACACACTCTGACACTCTCTATCACTCTCTATCACTCTCTGACACTATTTGACACTCTCTGACACTCTCTGACACTCTCTGACACTCTCAGACACTCTCTGTCACTCTTTCTCACTCTCTGACACTCACTGACACTCTCAGACACTCTCTGTCACACTCAGACACTCTCTGACGATCTCTATCACTGTCTATCACTCTCTGACACTCTCTATCACTCTCTGACACTCTCTATCACTCTCTATCACTCTCTGACACTCTCTGATACTCTCTATCACGCTCTATGACTCTATGACACTTTCTGACACTCTCTATCACTCTCTGACACTCTCTATCACTCTCTATCACTCTCTGACACTCTCTGACGCTCTCTGACGCTCTCTGACACTCTCTGACGCTCTCTGACGCTCTCTGACACTCTCTGACGCTCTCTGACACTGACAGACACTCTCAGATACTCTCTATCACTGTGTATCACTTTCTAACACTCTCTGACACTCTGAATCACTCTGTGACACACTCTATCACTCTCTGACACTCTCTATCACTCTCTGACGCTCTCTGACACTCACAGACACTCTCAGATACTCTCTATCGCTGTGTATCACTCTCTAACACTCTCTGACACTCTTAATCACTCTGTGACACTCTCTATCACCCTCTATCACTCTCTGACACTCTCTAACACTCTCTGACACTCTTAATCACTCTGTGACACTCTCTATCACTCTCTATCACTCTCTGACACTCTCTAACACTCTCTGACACTCTTAATCACTCTGTGACACTCTCTATCACTCTCTATCACTCTCTGACACTCTCTATCACTCTATGACACTCACTGACACACTCTGACACTCTCTGTCTCTCTCTATCAATCTCTGACACTCTCTATCACTCTCTATCTCTCTCTTACACTCTCTATCACTCTCTGACACTCTCTGACACTCTCTATCACACTCTGACACTCTCTGACACTCTCTATCACTCAATGACACACTCTGAAACTGTCTATCACGCCCTATCACTCTCTATCACTCTCTGACTCTCTCTGACACTCTCAGACACTCGCTGTCACTCTCAGACACTCTCTGTCACTCTCTGACACTCTCTGACACTCTCTATCACTATCTGACACTCTCTATCACTCACTGACACTCTCTTTCGCTCTCTGACACTCTCTGACACTCTCTGACACTCTCTGACACTCTCAGAGACTCTCTATCACTCTCTATCACTCTCTGACACTCTCTGACACTCTCTATCACACTCTGACACTCTCTGACACTCTCTATCAATCAATGACAAACTCTGAAACTGACTATCACTCCCTATCACTCCCTATCACTCTCTATCACTCTCTATCACTCTCTGACACTCACTGACACTCTCAGACACTCACTGTCACTCTCAGACACTCTCTGTCACTCTCTGACACTCTCTATCACTCTCTGACACTCTCTGACACTCTCCATCACTCTCTGACACTCTCTATCACTCAATGACCCTCTGTGACACTCTCTATCACTCTCCATCACTCTCTGTCACTCTCTATCACTCTCTGACACTCTCTGACACTCTCTATCACTCTCTGACACTCTCTGAAACACTCTGACACTCTCTATCACTCTCTGACACTCTCTGACACTCTCTGACACTCTCTGACACTCTCAGACACTCTCTGTCACTCTCTGTCACTCTCTATCAATCTCTGACACACTCTATCACTCTCTATCACTCTCTTACACTCACTATCACTCTCTGACACTCTCTGACACTTTCTATCACACTTTGACACTCTCTGACACTCTCTATCACTCAATGACACACTCTGAAACTGTCTATCACTCCCTATCACTCTCTGACACTCACTGACACTCTCAGACACTCTCAGATACTCGCTGTCACTCGCTGTCACTCGCTGTCACTCTCTGTCACTCTCTGTCACTCTCTGTCACTCTCTGACACTCTCTGACACTCTCAGAGACTCTCTATGACACTCTATCACTCTCTGACACTCTCTGACACTCTCTGACACTCTCTGTCACACTCTGACACTCTCTGACACTCTCAGAGACTCTCTATGACACTCTATCACTCTCTGACACTCTCTGACACTCTCTGACACTCTCTATCACACTCTGACACTCTCTGACACTCTCCATCACTCAATGACACACTCTGAAACTGTCTATCACTCCCTATCACTCTCTATCACTCTCTGACACTCACTGACACTCTCAGACACTCGCTGTCACTCTCTGACACTCTCTGTCACACTCTGACACTCTCTGACACTCTCTATCACTCTCTGACACTCTCTATCACTCCCTATCACTCTCTATCACTCTCTGACACTCTCTTTCACTCTCTGACATTCTCTATCACTCTCTGACATTCTCAGACTCTCTCTGTCACTCTCTGACACTCCCTATCACTCTCTGACACTCTCTGACACTCTCTATCACTCTCTTACACTCTCTGACACTCTCTATCACTCAATGACCCTCTGTGACAATCTCTATCACACTCCATCACTCTCTGACACTCTCTGACACACTCTGACACTCTCAGACACTCTCTATCACACTCCGTATCACTCTCTGACACTCTCTGAAACTCTCTATCACTCTCTGACACTCTCTGACACTCTCAGACACTCGCTGTCACTCTCAGACACTCTCTGACACTCTCTGACACTCTCTATCACTATCTGACACTCTCTATCACTCACTGACACTCTCTTTCGCTCTCTGACACTCTCTGACACTCTCAGAGACTCTCTATCACTCTCTATCACTCTCTGACACTCTCTGACACTCTCTATCACACTCTGACACTCTCTGACACTCTCTATCACTCAATGACACACTCTGAAACTGACTATCACTCCCTATCACTCCCTATCACTCTCTATCACTCTCTATCACTCTCTGACACTCACTGACACTCTCAGACACTCGCTGTCACTCTCAGACACTCTCTGTCACTCTCTGACACTCTCTATCACTCTCTGACACTCTCTATCACTCCCTATCACTCTCTGACACTCTCTGACACTCTCCATCACTCTCTGACACTCACTATAACTCAATGACCCTCTGTGACACTCTCTATCACTCTCCATCACTCTCTGTCACTCTCTATCACTCTCTGACACTCTCTGACACTCTCTATCACTCTCTGACACTCTCTGAAACACTCTGACACTCTCTATCACTCTATGACACTCTATGACACTCTCTGACACTCTCTGACACTCTCTGTCACTCTCTATCAATCTCTGACACTCTCTATCACTCTCTATCACTCTCTATCACTCTCTTACACTCACTATCACTCTCTGACACTCTCTGACACTTTCTATCACACTTTGACACTCTCTGACACTCTCTATCACTCAATGACACACTCTGAAACTGTCTATCACTCCCTATCACTCTCTGACACTCACTGACACTCTCAGACACTCGCTGTCACTCTCAGACACTCTCAGACACTCTCAGACACTCTCTGTCACTCTCTGTCACTCTCTGACACTCTCTGACACTCTCTGACACTCTCTATCACTCTCTGACACTCTCTATCACTCACTGACACTCTCTTTCGCTCTCTGACACTCTCTGTCACTCTCAGAAACTCTCTATGACACTCTATCACTCTCTGACACTCTCTGACACTCTCTGACACTCTCTATCACACTCTGACACTCTCTGACACTCTCCATCACTCAATGACACACTCTGAAACTGTCTATCACTCCCTATCACTCTCTGACACTCACTGACACTCTCAGACACTCGCTGTCACTCTCTGACACTCTCTGTCACACTCTGACACTCTCTGACACTCTCTATCACTCCCTATCACTCTCTATCACTCTCTGACACTCTCTTTCACTCTCTGACATTCTCTATCACTCTCTGACATTCTCAGACTCTCTCTGTCACTCTCTGACACTCCCTATCACTCTCTGACACTCTCTGACACTCTCTATCACTCTCTTACACTCTCTGACACTCTCTATCACTCAATGACCCTCTGTGACAATCACTATCACACTCCATCACTCTCTGACACTCTCTGACACACTCTGACACTCTCAGACACTCTCTATCACACTCCGTATCACTCTCTGACACTCTCTGAAACTCTCTATCACTCTCTGACACTCTTTATCACTCTCTGACACTCTCTGTAACTCTCTATCACTCTCTATGAATCTCTGACACACTCTGACATTCTCTATCACTCTCTTTCACTCTCTGACACTCTCTGACACTCACTATCACTCTCTTTCAATCTCTGACACTCTCTATCACTCAATGACCCTCTGTGACACTCTCTATCACTCTCCATCACTCTCCATCACTCTCTGACACTCTCTGACACACTCTGACACTCTCAGACACTCTCTATCACACTCCGTATCACTCTCTATCACTCTCTATCACTCTCTGACACTCTCTGACACTCTCCATCACTCTGACACTCTCTGACACGCTATATCACTCTCTATCACTCTCTGACACTCTCTATCACTCTCTGACACTCACTGACACTCTCAGACACTCTCTGCCACTCTCTTTCACTCTCTGTCACTCTCAGACAATCTCAGACACTCTCTGTCACTCTCTGAAACTGTCTATCGCTCTCTGACACACTCTGACACACTCAATCACACTCTATCACTCTCTGACACACTCTGACTCTCTCTATCACTCTATGACACTCTCTGACACTCTCTATCACTCTCTGTCACTCTCTGACACACTCTGACACTCTCTGACACTCTCAGACCCTCTTTGTCACTCTCTATCACTCTCTGACATTCTCTATCACTCTCTGACACTCTCTATCACTCTCTATCACTCTCAGACACTCTCTGTCACTCTCCACCACTCTCTGACACTCTCTATCACTCTCTGACACTCTCTGACACTCTCAGAGGCTCTCTATCACTCACTGACACTCTCAGACACTCTCTATCACTCTCTGACACTCACTGACACTCTCAGACACTCTCTATCACTCTCTGACAATGCCTATCTCTCTCTGACACTCTCTAACGCTCTCTGACACTCTCTGACACACTCAATCACTCTCTATCACTCTCTGACACACTCTGACACTCTCTATCACTCTATGACACTCTCTGACACTCTCTGACACTCTCAGACACTCTCAGACACTCTCTATCACTCTCTATAACTCTCTGACACTCTCTATCACTCAGTGACACTCTCTGCCCCTCTCTATCACTCTCTGACACTCTCTGACACTCTCAGATGGTCTCTATCACTCTCTATCACTCACTGACACTCTCAGACACCCTCTATCAGTCTCTGACACTCACTGACACTCTCAGACACTCTATTTCACTCTATTTCACTCTATTTCACTCTATTTCACTCTATTTCACTCTCTGTCACTCTCAGACACTCTCTGACACTCTCTGACACTCTCAGACACTCTCTATCGCTCTCTGACACTCTCTGACACACTCAATCACTCTCTATCACTCTCTGACACTCACTTTCACTCTCTGACAGTCTCTGACACTCTCTATCACACTCTGACACTCTCTGACACTCTCTATCACTCAATGACACACTCTGAAACTGTCTATCACTCCCTGTCACTCTCAGACACTCGCTGTCACTCTCAGACACACTCTGTCACTCGCTGTCACTCTCAGACACTCTCTGTCACTCTCTGACACTCTCTGACACTCTGTATCACTCTCTGACACTCTGTATCACTCTCTGACACTCTCTATCAATCACTGACACTCTATTTCGCTCTCTGACACTCTCTGACACTCTCAGAGACTCTCTATGACTCTCCATCACTCTCTGACACTCTCTGACACTCTCTATCACTCTCTGACACTCTCTTTCACTCTCTGACATTCTCTATCACTCTCTGACATTCTCAGACTCTCTCTGTCACTCTCTGACACTCCCTATCACTCTCTGACACTCTCTGACACTCTCTCTCACTCTCTTACACTCTCTGACACTCTCTATCACTCTCTGACTTTCTCTATCACTCTCTGACATTCTCAGACTCTCTCTGTCACTCTCTGACACTCCCTATCACTCTCTGTAACTCTCTATCACTCTCTGACACTCTCTATCACTCTCTGACACACTCTGACACTCACTATCTCTCTCTTTCACTCTCTGACACTCACTATCAATCTCTGACTCTCTCTCACACTCTCTGACACTCTCTATCACTCAATGACCCTCTGTGACACTCTCTATCACTCTCTGAAACTCTCTATCACTCTCTGACACTCTCTGTAACTCTCTATCACTCTCTGACACTCTCTATCACTCTCTATCACTCTCAGACAGACTCTGACATTCTCTATCACTCTCTTTCACTCTCTGACACTCTCTGACACTCACTATCACTCTCTATCAATCTCTGACACTCTCTGACACTCTCTATCACTCAATGACCCTCTGTGACACTCTCTATCACTCTCCATCACTCTCCATCACTCTCCATCACTCTCTGACACTCTCTGACACACTCTGACACTCTCTATCACTCTCTATCACTCTCTGATACTCTCCATCACTCTCTTACACTCTCTGACACTCTCTGACACTCTCTATCACTCTCTATCACTCTCTGACACTCTCTATCACTCTCTTACACACTCTGACACTCTCTGAGGCTCTCTATCACTCAATATCACGCTCTGACACTCTCTATCACTCTCTGACACTCTCTATCACTCTCTGACACTCTCTATCACTCTCTATCACTCTCTGACACTCTCTGAAACTCTATATCACTCTCTTTCACTTTCTGACGCACTCTGACACTCTCTATCACTCCATGACACTCTCTGACGCTCTCTATCACTCTCTATCACTCTCTATCATTCTCTATCACTCTCTGACACTCTCTATCCCTCTCTATCACTCTCTATCACTCTCTATCACTCTCTGACACTCTCTGATACTCTCTATCACTCTCTATCGCTCTCTGACACTTTCTGTCACTCTCTATCACTCTCTGACACTCTCTGACACTCTCTTTCACTCTCTGAAACTCTCTGACACTCTCTGACACTCAATGACACTCTCTGACACTCCCTATCGCTCTCTATCACTCTCTGACACTCTCTGACACTCTCAGACTCTCTCAGAATCTCTCTATCTCTCTCTATCACTCTCTGACACTGTCTATCACTCTCTATCACAGTCTGACACTCTCTATCACTCTCAGACATTCTCTATCACTCTCTGACACTCTCTGACACTCTCCATCACTCAATGACACTCTCTGACACTCTCTATCACTCTCTATCACTCTCTATCACTCTCTGACACTCTCTGACACTCTCTGACACTCTCTGACACTCTCAGACACTCTCTGTCACTCTTTCTCACTCTCTGACACTCACTGACACTCTCAGACACTCTCTGTTACACTCAGACACTCTCTGACGCTCTCTATCACTGTCTATCACTCTCAATCACTCTCTGACACTCTCTGACGCTCGCTGACACTCTCTGACGCTTTATGACACTCTCTGACACTCTCTGACGCTCTCTGACTCTCACAGACACTCTCAGATACTCTCTATCACTCTGTATCACTCTCTAACACTCTCTGACACTCTTAATCACTTTGTGACACTCTATATCACTCTCTGACACTCTCGATCACTCTGTGACACTCTCTGACACAATCTGACACTCTCTGTCACTCTCTATCACTCTCTGACACTCTCTGACACTCTCTGACTCTCTCTGTCACTCTATGACACTCGCTGATACGCTCTATCACTCTCTATCACTCTCTATCACTCTCTATCACTCTCTATCACTCTCTGACACACTCTGACACACTCTGACACACTCTGAAAATCTCTGACACTCTCAGACACTCTCTGTCTCTCTCCATCACTCTCTGTCACTCTCTATCAATCTCTGACACTCTCTCTCACTCTCTATCACTCTCTTACACTCTCTATCACTCTCTGACACTCTCTGACACTCTCTATCACACTCTGACACTCTCTGACACTCTCTATCACTCAATGACACACTCTGAAACTGTCTATCACGCCCTATCACTCTCTATCACTCTCTGACACTCTCAGACACTCACTGTCACTCTCAGACACTCGCTGTCACTCTCAGACACTCTCTTACACTCTCTGACACTCTCTGTCACTCTCTGTCACTCTCAGACTCTCTCTGTCACTCTCTGACACTCTCTGACACTCTCTACCACTATCTGACACTCTCTATCACTCACTGACACTCTGTTTGGCTCTCTGACACTCTCTATCACTCTCTGACACTCTCAGAGCCTCTCTATCACTCTCTGACACTCTCTGACACTCTCTATCACACTCTGACACTCTCTGACACTCTCTATCACTCAATGACACACTCTGAAACTGTCTATCACTCCCTATCACTCTCTATCACTCTCTATCACTCTCTGACACTCTCTTACACTCTCTGACACTCTATATCACTCAATGACCCTCTGTGACAATCTCTATCACACTCCATCACTCTCTGACACTCTCTGACACACTCTGACACTCTCAGACACTCTCTATCACACTCCGTATCACTCTCTGACACTCTCTGAAACTCTCTATCACTCTCTGACACTCTCTGTAACTCTCTATCACTCTCAGACACTCTCTATCACTCTCTTTCACTCTCTGACACTCACTATCACTCTCTATCAATCTCTGACACTCTCTGACACTCTCTATCACTCAATGACCCTCTGTGACACTCTCTATCACTCTCCATCACTCTCTGACACTCTCTGACACACTCTGTCACTCTCAGACACTCTCTATCACACTCCGTATCACTCTCTATCACTCATGGAAACTCTCTATCACTCTCTGACACACTCTGACATTCTCTATCACTCTCTTTCACTCTCTGACACTCTCTGACACTCACTATTACTCTCTTTCAATCTCTGACACTCTCTGACACTCTCTATCACTCAATGACCCTCTGTGACACTCTCTATCACTCTCCATTACTCTTCATCACTCTCTGACACTCTCTGACACACTCTGACACTCTCAGACACTCTCCATCACTCCATGACACACTCTGACACTCTCTATCACTCTCTATCACTCTCTGACACCTCTATCACTCTCTGACACTCACTGAAACTCTCAGATTCTCTCTGCCACTCACTATCACTCTCTGACACTCTCTATCACTCTCTGTATCTCTCTGACACTCTCAGAGGCTCTCTATCTCTCTCTATCACTCACTGACACTCACTGACACTCTCAGACACTCTCAGACACTCTCTATCACTCTCTGAAACTGTCTATCGCTCTCTGACACTCTCTGACACACTCAATCACACTCTATCACTCTCTGACACACTCTGACTCTCTCTATCACTCTATGACACTCTCTGACACTCTCTATCACTCTCTGTCACTCTCTGACACTCTCTGACACTCTCTGACACTCTCTGACACTCTCAGACCCTCTCTGTCAATCTCTATCACTCTCTGACATTCTCTATCACTCTCTGACACTCTCTATCACTCTCAGACACACTCTGTCACTCTCCACCACTCTCTGACACTCTCTATCACTCTCTGACACTCTCTATCACTCTCTGACACTCTCTATCACTCTCTGACACTCTCTATCACTCTCTGTCACTCTCTATCACTCTCTATCACTCTCTATCACTCTCTATCACTCTCTGACACACTCTGACACTCTCTATCACTCTATGACACTCTATGACACTCTCTGACACTCTCTGACACTCTCTATCACTCTCTATCACTCTCTATCACTCTCTGACACTCTCTATCACTCTCTATCACTCTCTATCACTCTCTGACACACTCTGACACTCTCTGATACTCTCAGACACTCTCCATCACTCTCTATAACTCTCTGACACTCTCGATCACTCAGTGACACTCTCAACATATCTCTATCACTCTCTATCATTCTCTGACACTCTCTGACACTCTCTGAAACTCTCTGACACACTCTGACACACTCTGACACTCTCAGACACTCTCTGACAATCTCAGACACTCTCTATCACTCTTTATCACTCCCTGACACTCTCTGACACTCTCCGAGGCTCTCGATCACTCAATATCACGCTCTGACACTCTCTATCACTCTCTGACACTCTCTATCACTCTCTGACACTCTCTATCACTCTCTATCACTCTCTGACACTCTCTGAAACTCTATATCACTCTCTTTCACTTTCTGACGCTCTCTGTCACTCAATGACACTCTGTGACACTCTCTATCATTCTCCATCAATCTCTGACACTCTCTGACACACTCAGATACTCTGTGACGCACTCTGACACTCTCTATCACTCCATGACACTCTCTGACGCTCTCTATCACTCTCTATCACTCTCTGACACTCTCTATCACTCTCTGACACTCTCTATGACTCTCTATCACTCTCTGACACTCTCTGATACTCTCTATCACTCTCTATCGCTCTCTGACACTTTCTGTCACTCTCTATCACTCTCTATCACTCTCTGACACACTCTGACACTCTCTGACACTCAATGACACTCTCTGACACTCCCTATCGCTCTCTATCACTCTCTGACACTCTCTGACACTCTCAGACTCTCTCTATCTCTCTCTATCACTCTCTGACACTCTCTATCACTCTATATCACTGTCTGACACTCTCTATCACTCTCAGACACTCTCTATCACTCTCTGACACTCTCTGACACTCTCCATCACTCAATGACACTCTCTGACACTCTCTATCACTCTCTATCACTCTCTATCACTCTCTGACACTATCTGACACTCTCTGACACTCTCAGACACTCTCTGTCACTCTTTCTCACTCTCTGACACTCACTGACACTCTCAGACACTCTCTGTCACACTCAGACACTCTCTGACGCTCTCTATCACTGTCTATCACTCTCTGACACTCTCTGATACTCTCTATCACTCTCTATGACTCTATGACACTTTCTGACTCTCTCTATCACTCTCTGACACTCTCTAACACTCTCAGACTCTCTCTATCTCTCTCTATCACTCTCTGACACTCTCTATCACTCTCTGAAACTCTCTGACACTCTCCATCACTCAATGACACTCTCTGACATCTCTATCACTCTCTATCACTCTCTGACACTCTCTGACACTCTCTGACGCTCTCTGACGCTCTCTGACGCTCTCTGACGCTCTCTGACGCTCTCTGACACTCTATATCACTGTCTGACACTCTCTATCACTCTCAGACACTCTCTATCACTCTCTATCACTCTCTAACACTCTATGACACTCTCTGACTCTCTCTATCACTCTATGACACTCGCTGATACGCTCTATCACTCTCTATCACTCTCTGTCACTCTCTGTCACTCTCTGTCACTCTCTGACACTCTCTGACACTCTCTATCACTCTCTGACACTCTCTGACACTCTCAGATACTCTCTATCACTCTCTATCACTCTCTAACACTCTATGACACTCTTAATCACTCTGTGACACTCTCTATCACTCTCTATCACTCTCTGACACTCTCTATCACTCTCTGACACTCTCTATCACTCTCTGACACACTCTATCACTCTCTGACACTCTCGATCACTCTGTGACACTCTCTGACACTCTCAGACTTTCTGTGACACACTCAGACACTCTCTATCACTCTATGACACTCACTGACACACTCTGACACTCTCTGACACTCTCTATCACTCTCTGACACTCTCTGACACTCTCTGACTCTCTCTATCACTCTATGACACTCGCTGATACGCTCTATCACTCTCTATCACTCTCTGTCACTCTCTGTCACTCTCTGTCACTCTCTGACACTCTCTGACACTCTCTATCACTCTCTGACACTCTCTGACACAATCTGACACTCTCTGTCACTCTCTATCACTCTCTGACACTCTCTGACACTCTCTGACTCTCTCTGTCACTCTATGACACTCGCTGATACGCTCTATCACTCTCTATCACTCTCTATCACTCTCTATCACTCTCTATCACTCTCTGACACACTCTGACACACTCTGACACACTCTGAAAATCTCTGACACTCTCAGACACTCTCTGTCTCTCTCCATCACTCTCTGTCACTCTCTATCAATCTCTGACACTCTCTCTCACTCTCTATCACTCTCTTACACTCTCTATCACTCTCTGACACTCTCTGACACTCTCTATCACACTCTGACACTCTCTGACACTCTCTATCACTCAATGACACACTCTGAAACTGTCTATCACGCCCTATCACTCTCTATCACTCTCTGACACTCTCAGACACTCACTGTCACTCTCAGACACTCGCTGTCACTCTCAGACACTCTCTTACACTCTCTGACACTCTCTGTCACTCTCTGTCACTCTCAGACTCTCTCTGTCACTCTCTGACACTCTCTGACACTCTCTACCACTATCTGACACTCTCTATCACTCACTGACACTCTGTTTGGCTCTCTGACACTCTCTATCACTCTCTGACACTCTCAGAGCCTCTCTATCACTCTCTGACACTCTCTGACACTCTCTATCACACTCTGACACTCTCTGACACTCTCTATCACTCAATGACACACTCTGAAACTGTCTATCACTCCCTATCACTCTCTATCACTCTCTATCACTCTCTGACACTCTCTTACACTCTCTGACACTCTATATCACTCAATGACCCTCTGTGACAATCTCTATCACACTCCATCACTCTCTGACACTCTCTGACACACTCTGACACTCTCAGACACTCTCTATCACACTCCGTATCACTCTCTGACACTCTCTGAAACTCTCTATCACTCTCTGACACTCTCTGTAACTCTCTATCACTCTCAGACACTCTCTATCACTCTCTTTCACTCTCTGACACTCACTATCACTCTCTATCAATCTCTGACACTCTCTGACACTCTCTATCACTCAATGACCCTCTGTGACACTCTCTATCACTCTCCATCACTCTCTGACACTCTCTGACACACTCTGTCACTCTCAGACACTCTCTATCACACTCCGTATCACTCTCTATCACTCATGGAAACTCTCTATCACTCTCTGACACACTCTGACATTCTCTATCACTCTCTTTCACTCTCTGACACTCTCTGACACTCACTATTACTCTCTTTCAATCTCTGACACTCTCTGACACTCTCTATCACTCAATGACCCTCTGTGACACTCTCTATCACTCTCCATTACTCTTCATCACTCTCTGACACTCTCTGACACACTCTGACACTCTCAGACACTCTCCATCACTCCATGACACACTCTGACACTCTCTATCACTCTCTATCACTCTCTGACACCTCTATCACTCTCTGACACTCACTGAAACTCTCAGATTCTCTCTGCCACTCACTATCACTCTCTGACACTCTCTATCACTCTCTGTATCTCTCTGACACTCTCAGAGGCTCTCTATCTCTCTCTATCACTCACTGACACTCACTGACACTCTCAGACACTCTCAGACACTCTCTATCACTCTCTGAAACTGTCTATCGCTCTCTGACACTCTCTGACACACTCAATCACACTCTATCACTCTCTGACACACTCTGACTCTCTCTATCACTCTATGACACTCTCTGACACTCTCTATCACTCTCTGTCACTCTCTGACACTCTCTGACACTCTCTGACACTCTCTGACACTCTCAGACCCTCTCTGTCAATCTCTATCACTCTCTGACATTCTCTATCACTCTCTGACACTCTCTATCACTCTCAGACACACTCTGTCACTCTCCACCACTCTCTGACACTCTCTATCACTCTCTGACACTCTCTATCACTCTCTGACACTCTCTATCACTCTCTGACACTCTCTATCACTCTCTGTCACTCTCTATCACTCTCTATCACTCTCTATCACTCTCTATCACTCTCTGACACACTCTGACACTCTCTATCACTCTATGACACTCTATGACACTCTCTGACACTCTCTGACACTCTCTATCACTCTCTATCACTCTCTATCACTCTCTGACACTCTCTATCACTCTCTATCACTCTCTATCACTCTCTGACACACTCTGACACTCTCTGATACTCTCAGACACTCTCCATCACTCTCTATAACTCTCTGACACTCTCGATCACTCAGTGACACTCTCAACATATCTCTATCACTCTCTATCATTCTCTGACACTCTCTGACACTCTCTGAAACTCTCTGACACACTCTGACACACTCTGACACTCTCAGACACTCTCTGACAATCTCAGACACTCTCTATCACTCTTTATCACTCCCTGACACTCTCTGACACTCTCCGAGGCTCTCGATCACTCAATATCACGCTCTGACACTCTCTATCACTCTCTGACACTCTCTATCACTCTCTGACACTCTCTATCACTCTCTATCACTCTCTGACACTCTCTGAAACTCTATATCACTCTCTTTCACTTTCTGACGCTCTCTGTCACTCAATGACACTCTGTGACACTCTCTATCATTCTCCATCAATCTCTGACACTCTCTGACACACTCAGATACTCTGTGACGCACTCTGACACTCTCTATCACTCCATGACACTCTCTGACGCTCTCTATCACTCTCTATCACTCTCTGACACTCTCTATCACTCTCTGACACTCTCTATGACTCTCTATCACTCTCTGACACTCTCTGATACTCTCTATCACTCTCTATCGCTCTCTGACACTTTCTGTCACTCTCTATCACTCTCTATCACTCTCTGACACACTCTGACACTCTCTGACACTCAATGACACTCTCTGACACTCCCTATCGCTCTCTATCACTCTCTGACACTCTCTGACACTCTCAGACTCTCTCTATCTCTCTCTATCACTCTCTGACACTCTCTATCACTCTATATCACTGTCTGACACTCTCTATCACTCTCAGACACTCTCTATCACTCTCTGACACTCTCTGACACTCTCCATCACTCAATGACACTCTCTGACACTCTCTATCACTCTCTATCACTCTCTATCACTCTCTGACACTATCTGACACTCTCTGACACTCTCAGACACTCTCTGTCACTCTTTCTCACTCTCTGACACTCACTGACACTCTCAGACACTCTCTGTCACACTCAGACACTCTCTGACGCTCTCTATCACTGTCTATCACTCTCTGACACTCTCTGATACTCTCTATCACTCTCTATGACTCTATGACACTTTCTGACTCTCTCTATCACTCTCTGACACTCTCTAACACTCTCAGACTCTCTCTATCTCTCTCTATCACTCTCTGACACTCTCTATCACTCTCTGAAACTCTCTGACACTCTCCATCACTCAATGACACTCTCTGACATCTCTATCACTCTCTATCACTCTCTGACACTCTCTGACACTCTCTGACGCTCTCTGACGCTCTCTGACGCTCTCTGACGCTCTCTGACGCTCTCTGACACTCTATATCACTGTCTGACACTCTCTATCACTCTCAGACACTCTCTATCACTCTCTATCACTCTCTAACACTCTATGACACTCTCTGACTCTCTCTATCACTCTATGACACTCGCTGATACGCTCTATCACTCTCTATCACTCTCTGTCACTCTCTGTCACTCTCTGTCACTCTCTGACACTCTCTGACACTCTCTATCACTCTCTGACACTCTCTGACACTCTCAGATACTCTCTATCACTCTCTATCACTCTCTAACACTCTATGACACTCTTAATCACTCTGTGACACTCTCTATCACTCTCTATCACTCTCTGACACTCTCTATCACTCTCTGACACTCTCTATCACTCTCTGACACACTCTATCACTCTCTGACACTCTCGATCACTCTGTGACACTCTCTGACACTCTCAGACTTTCTGTGACACACTCAGACACTCTCTATCACTCTATGACACTCACTGACACACTCTGACACTCTCTGACACTCTCTATCACTCTCTGACACTCTCTGACACTCTCTGACTCTCTCTATCACTCTATGACACTCGCTGATACGCTCTATCACTCTCTATCACTCTCTGTCACTCTCTGTCACTCTCTGTCACTCTCTGACACTCTCTGACACTCTCTATCACTCTCTGACACTCTCTGACACTCTCAGGCACTCTCTATCACTCTCTATCACTCTCTGACACTCTCTGACACTCTCTGACACTCTCTGACACTCTCTATCATTCTCTGACACTCACTGACACTCTGAGACACTCTTTGTCACTCTCTGTCATGCTCTGTCACTCTCAGACACGCTCAGACACTCTATATCACTCTCTGACACTCTCCATCACTCTCTGACACTTTCTGACACTCTCTGTCGCTCTCCATCACTCTATGACACTCTCTGACACTCTCTATCACTCTCTATCACTCTCTGACACTCTCTGACACTCTCTATCACTCTCTGACACTCACTGACACTCTCAGACACTCTCTGCCACTCACTATCACTCTCTGACACCCTCTATCACTCTCTGTATCTCTCTGACACTCTCAGAGGCTCTCTATCACTCTCTAGCACTCTCTATCACTCACTGACACTCTCAGACACTCTCTTTCACTCTCTGTCACTCTCAGACAATCTCAGACACTCTCTATCAATCTCTGAAACTGTCTATCGCTCTCTGACACTCTCTGACACACTCAATCACACTCTATCACTCTCTGACACACTCTGACTCTCTCTATCACTCTATGACACTCTCTGACACTCTCTATCACTCTCTATCACTCTCTGTCACTCTCTGACACACTCTGACACTCTCTGACACTCTCTGACACTCTCAGACCCTCTCTGTCACTCTCTATCACTCTCTGACATTCTCTATCACTCTCAGACACTCTCTGTCACTCTCTATCACTCACTGACACTCTCAGACACTCTCTATCACTCTCTGACACTCACTGACACTCTCAGACACTCTCTATCACTCTCTGACAATGCCTATCTCTCTCTGACACTCTCTATCGCTCTCTGACACTCTCTGACACACTCAATCGCTCTCTATAACTCTCTATCACTCTCTGACACACTCTCAGACACTCTCAGACACTCTCTATCACTCTCAGACACTCTCTATCACTCTCAGACACTCTCTATCACTCTCTATAACTCTCTGACACTCTCTATCACTCAGTGACACTCTCTGAAAATCTCTATCACTCTTTGTCACTCTCCACCACTCTCTGACACTCTCTATCACTCTCTGACACCCTCCACCACTCTCTGACACACTCTGAAACTCTCTATCACTCTCTTTCACTTTCTGACACTCACTATCACTCAATGACACTCTGTGACACTCTCTATCATTCTCCATCACTCTCTGACACTCTCTGACACACTCAGATACTCTGTGACGCACTCTGACACTCTCTATCACTCCATGACACTCTGTGACACTCTCTATCATTCTCCATCACTCTCTGACAATCTCTGACACACTCAGATACTCTGTGACGCACTCTGACACTCTCTATCACTCCATGACACTCTCTGACGCTCTCTGTCACTCTCTATCACTCTCTGACACTCTCTATCAAAATCTGACACTCTCTATCACTCTCTATCACTCTCTGACACTCTCTATCACTCTCTATCACTCTCTGATACTCTCTATCACTCTCTATCACTCTCTGACACTCTCTGACACTCTCTTTCACTCTCTGAAACTCTCTGACACTCTCTGACACTCAATGACACTCTCTGACACTCCCTATCGCTCTCTATCACTCTCTGACACTCTCTGACACTCTCAGACTCTCTCTATCTCTCTCTATCACTCTCTGACACTCTCTATCACTCTCTATCACTGTCTGACACTCTCTATCACTCTCAGACACTCTCTATCACTCTCTATCACTCTCTATCACTCTCTGACACTATCTGACACTCTCTGACACTCTCAGACACTCTCTGTCACTCTTTCTCACTCTCTGACACTATCTGACACTCTCTGACACTCTCAGACACTCTCTTTTTCTCTTTCTCACTCTCTGACACTCACTGACACTCTCAGACACTCTCTGTCGCACTCAGACACTCTCTGACGCTCTCTATCACTGTCTATCACTCTGTGACACTCTCTATCACTCTCTGACACTCTCTATCACTCTCTATCACTCTCTGACACTCTCTGATACTCTCGATCACTCTCTATGACTCTATGATACTTTCTGACACTCTCTATCACTCTCTGACACTCTCTAACACTCTCAGACTCTCTCTATCTCTCTCTATCACTCTCTGACACTCTCTATCACTCTCTGAAACTCTCTGACACTCTCCATCACTCAATGACACTCTCTGACATCTCTATCACTCTCTATCACTCTCTGACGCTCTCTGACGCTCTCTGACGCTCTCTGACGCTCTCTGACACTCTCTGACGCTCTCTGACACTCACAGACACTCTCAGATACTCTCTATCACTCTGTATCACTCTCTAACACTCTCTGACACTCTTAATCACTCTGTGACACTCTCTATCACTCTCTATCACTCTCTGACACTCTCGATCACTCTGTGACACTCTCTGACACTCTCAGACTTTCTGTGACACACTCTGACACTCTCTCTCACTCTATGACACTCACTGACACTCTCTGACACTGTCTGTCACTCTCTATCACTCTCTGACACTCTCTGACACTCTCTGACTCTCTCTATCACTCTATGACACTCGCTGATACGCTCTATCACTCTCTGTCACTCTCTGTCACTCTCTGACAATCTCTGACACTCTCTGACACTCTCTATCACTCTGTGACACTCTCTGACACACTCTATCACTCTCTGACACGCTCGATCACTCTGTGACACTCTCTGACACTCTCAGACTTTCTGTGACACACTCTGACACTCTCTATCACTCTATGACACTCACTGACACTCTCTGACACTGTCTGTCACTCTCTATCACTCTCTGACACTCTCTGATTCTCTCTATCACTCTATGACACTCGCTGATACGCTCTATCACTCTCTGTCACTCTCTGACACTCTCTGACACTCTCTATCACTCTCTATCACTCTCTGACACTCTCTGACACTCTCAGACACTCTCTATCACTCTCTATCACTCTCTGACACTCTCAGACACACTCTATCACTCTCTGACACTCACTGACACTCTGAGACACTCTTTGTCACTCTCTGTCATGCTCTGTCACTCTCAGACACGCTCAGACACTCTATATCACTCTCTGACACTCTCCATCACTCTCTGACACTCTCTGACACTCTCTGTCGCTCTCTGACACTCTCACACACTCTGGCACTTTCTGTCACTCTCTATCACTCTCTGACACTCTCTGACACTCTCTTTCAGTCTCTGAAATTCTCTGACACTCTCTGACACTCAATGACACTCTCTGACACTCCCTATCGCTCTCTATCACACTCTGACACTCTCTGACACTCTCAGACTCTCTCTATCTCTCTCTATCACTCTCTGACACTCTCTATCACTCTCTATCACTGTCTGACACTCTCTATCACTCTCAGACAGTCTCTATCACTCTCCGACACTCTCTGACACTCTCCATCACTCAATGACACTCTCTGACACTCTCTATCACTCTCTATCACTCTCTATCACTCTCTGACACTATCTGACACTCTCTGACACTCTCAGACAATCTCTGTCACTCTTTCTCACTCTCTGACACTCACTCTCTGACACTCTCCATCACTCTCTGACACTCTCTGACACTCTCTGTCGCTCTCTGACACTCTCACACACTCTGGCACTTTCTGTCACTCTCTATCACTCTCTGACACTCTCTGACACTCTCTTTCAGTCTCTGAAATTCTCTGACACTCTCTGACACTCAATGACACTCTCTGACACTCCCTATCGCTCTCTATCACTCTCTGACACTCTCTGACACTCTCAGACTCTCTCTATCTCTCTCTATCACTCTCTGACACTCTCTATCACTCTCTATCACTGTCTGACACTCTCTATCACTCTCAGACAGTCTCTATCACTCTCCGACACTCTCTGACACTCTCCATCACTCAATGACACTCTCTGACACTCTCTATCACTCTCTATCACTCACTATCACTCACTATCACTCTCTGACACTATCTGACACTCTCTGACACTCTCAGACAATCTCTGTCACTCTTTCTCACTCTCTGACACTCACTGACACTCTCAGACACTCTCTGTCACACTCAGACACTCTCTGACGCTCTCTATCACTGTCTATCACTCTCTGACACTCTCTATCACTCTCTGACACTCTCTATCACTCTCTGACACTCTCTGATACTCTCTATCACTCTCTATGACTCTATGACACTTTCTGACACTCTCTATCACTCTCTGACACTCTCTAACACTCTCAGACTCTCTCTATCTCTCTCTATCACTCTCTGACACTCTCTATCACTCTCTGAAACTCTCTGACACTCTCCATCACTCAATGACACTCTCGATCACTCTCTATCACTCTCTATCACTCTCTGACACTCTCTGACACTCTCTGACACTCTCTATCACTCTCTATCACTCTCTGACGCTCTCTGACGCTCTCTGACACTCTCTGACGCTCTCTGACACTCTCTGACGCTCTCTGACGCTCTCTGACGCTCTCTGACACTCTCTGACACTCTCAATCACTCTCTGACACTCTCTATCACTCTCTATCACTCTCTATCACTATCTTTCACTCTCTGAAACTCTCTGACACTCTCCATCACTCAATGACACTCTCTATCACTCTCTATCACTCTCTATCACTCTCTGACACACTCTGACACTCTTTCACACTCTCAGAAAATCTCTATCACTGTCTATCACTCTCTGACACTCTCTGACACTCTCAGACACGCTCTACCACACTTTCTCGCTCTCTGACACTCTCTGACAGTCTCTGACACTCTCTATCACTCTCTGACACTCTGTGTCACTCTCTATCACTCTCTGACACTCTCTGACACTCTCTGACACTCTCTGACACTCTCTACCACTCTCTATCACTCTCTGACACTCTCTGACACTCCCTATCACTCTCTATCACTCTCTGACACTCTCCGAAGCTCTCTATCACTCTCGATCACTCTCTGACACTCTCCATCACTCTCTGACACTCTCTATCACTCTCGGACACTCTCTGACAGTCTCTATCACTCAATGACACTCTCTATCACTCTCCATCACTCTCTGACACACTCTGACACTCTCAGACACTCTCAATCACACTCCGTATCACTCTCTGACACTCTCTGACACTCTCTATTACTCAATGACACTCTGTGACACTCTCTATCCCTCTCTATCACTCTATGACACTCTCTGACGCTATCTATCACTCTCTATCACTCTCTGACACTCTCTGACACACTCTGACACTCTCTATCACTCTCTATCACTCTCTGAAACTCTCTATCACTCTCTATCACTCTCTATCACTCTCTGACACCCTCTGACACACTCTGACACTCTCTGACACTCTCATAGGCTCTCTATCACTCTCCATCACTCTGTGTCACTCTCTAACACTCTCTGACACTCTCTGACACTCTCTGAGACTCTCTGACACTCTCTATCAGTCTCTGACACTCACTGACATTCTCAGACACTCTCTTTCACTCTCTGTCACTCTCAGACACTCTCAGACACTCTCTATCACTCTCTGACACTCTCGATCACTCTCTGACACTCTCTATCGTTCTCTGACACTCTCTGACACACTCAATCACTCTCTATCACTCTCTGAAACACCCTGACACTCTCTATCACTCGTTAACACTCTCTGACACTCTCTATCACTCTCTGACACACTCTGACACACTCTGACACTCTCTGACACTCTCTATCACTCTCTATCACTCTCTTACACTCTATATCACTCTCTGACACTCTCTGACACTCTCAGACACTCGCTGTCGCTCTCAGACACTCTCTGTCACTCTCTGACACTCTCTGACACACTCTGATACTCTCTATCACTCTCTGACACTCTCTGTCACTCACTGACACGCTCTTTCGCTCTCTGACACTCTCTGACACTCTCAGAGACTCTCTATCACTCTCTGACACTCTCTATCACTCAATGACCCTCTGTGACACTCTCTATCACTCTCCATCACTCTCCATCACTCTCCATCACTCTCTGACACACTCTGACACTCTCTATCACTCTCTGACACTCTCTGTAAATCTCTATCACTCTCTGACACTCTCTGTAACTCTCTGACACTCTCTGACACTCTCTGACACTCTCAGACACTCTCAGACACGCTCTATCACTCTTTATCGCTCTCTGACACTCTCAGAGGCTCTCTATCACTCTCTGACACTCACTGACACTATCAGACACTCTCTTTCACTCTCTGAAACTCTCTATCACTCTCTGGCACTCTCTATCGCTCTCCGACACTCTCTGACATAATCAATCACTTTCTATCACTCTCTGACAAACTCTGACACTCTCTATCACTCTTTGACACTCTCTGACAGTCTCTATCACTCTCTATCACTCTCTATCACTCTCTGACACACTCTGACACTCTCTGACACTCTGTGAAGCTCTCTATCACTCTCTATCACTCTCTGACACTCTCTATCACTCTTTGACACTCTCGATCACTCTCGATCACTCTCTGACACTCTCTGACACTCTCTATCACTCTCTATCACTCTCTGACGCTCTCTGGCACTCTCTATCACTCAATGACACTCTCTGACACTCTCTGACACTCTCTGACACTCTCTATCACTCTCCATCACACTCCATCACTCTCCATCACTCTCCATCACCCTCTGACACTCTCTGACACTCTCTGACACTCTCTGACACAGTCTATCACTCTCTATCACTCTCTGACACGCTCTGAAACACTCTGACATTCTCTATCACTCTCTATCACTCTCTGACATTCTGTGACACTCTCTGACTCTCTCCATCACTCAATGACACTCTCTGACACTCTCTGACACCCGCTGACACTCTCTATCACTCTCTGACACTCTCTTACACTCTCTGACGCTCTCCATCACTCCATGACACTCTCTGACACTCTCTATCACTCTGTATCACTGTCTGACACTCTCTGATACCCTCTGACACACTCTGACACACTCTGACACACTCTGACACACTCTGACACTCTCTGAGTCTCTCTATCACTCTCTGACACTCTCAGACACTCTCTATCAATCTCTGACGCTCTCTGACACTCTCTATCACTCAATGACACTCTGTAACACTCTCGATCACTCTCCATCACACTCTGACACTCTCTGACACTCTAAGACACTCTCTTTCACACTCCGTATCACTCTCTGACACTCTCTGACACTCTCTATCACTCTCTGACGCTCTCTATCACTCTCTAACACTCTCTGACACTCTCTATCACTCTCTATCACTCTCCGACACTCTCTGACACTCTCTCTTACTCAATGACACTCTGTGACACTCTCTATCCCTCTCTATCACTCTATGACACTCTCTGACGCTCTCTATCAATCTCTATCACTCTCTGACACTCTCTGACACACTCTGACACTCTCTTCCATTCTCTATCAGTCTCTGACACTCTGTGACACTCTCTGACACTCTCCATCACTCTATGACACTCTCAGAGGCGCTCTATCACTCTCTATCAGTCTCTGTCACTCTCTGACACTCTCTGACACTCTCAGAGGCTCTCTATCACTCTCTATCACTCACTGACACTCTCAGACACTCACTATCACTCTCTGACACTCACTGACACTCTCAGACACTCTCTTTCACTCTCTGACACTCACTGACACTCTCAGACACTCTCAGACATAATCAATCACTTTCTATCACTCTCTGACACACTCTGACACTCTCTATCACTCTTTGACACTCTCTGACAGTCTCTATCACTCTCTATCACTCTCTGACACACTCTGACACTCTCTGACACTCTGTGAAGCTCTCTGTCACTCTCTATCACTCTCTGACACTCTCTTTCACTCTCTGACACTCTCTATCACCCTCAGTCACTCTCTGACACTCTCTGACACTCTCTATCACTCTCTGACGCTCTCTGGCTCTTCTATCACTCAATGGCACTCTCTGACACTCTCTATCACACTCCATCACTCTCCATCACTCTCTGACACTCTTTGACACACTCTGACACTCTCAGACACTCTCTTTCACACTCCGTATCACTCTCTGACACTCTGTGACTCTCTCTATCACTCTCTGACACTCTCTATCACTCTCTATCACTCTCTGACATTCTCTATCACTCTCTATCACTCTCTGACACTCTCTATCACTCTCTATCACTCTCTGACACTCTCTATCACTCTCTATCACACTCTGACACTCTCTATCACACTCTGACACTCTCTGACACTCTCTGACACTCTCTGACACTCTCTGTCACTCTCTATCACTCTCTGACACTATCTGACTCTCTCTCTTACTCAAAGACACTCTCTGTCACTCTCTATCACTCTCTGACACTATCTGACACATTCTCTTTCTCAACGACACCTTCTGACACTCTCTATCACTCTCCATCACTCTCTGACACTCTCTGACACTCTCTGACACCCTCTGACACCCTCTGACACTCTCAGATGCTCTCTTTCACTCTCTATCACTCTCTGACACTCTCAGACACTCTCTATCACTCTCTGACACTCACTGACACTCTCAGACAGCCTCTGTGGCTCTCTATCACTCTCTGACAATCTATATCACTCTCTGACACTCTCTGACACTCACTGACATTCTGACACTCGCTTTCTCTCTCTGTCACTCTCAGACACTCTCAGACACTCTCTATCACTCTCTGACACTCTCTATCACTCTCTGACACTCTCTATCGCTCACTGACATTCTCTGACACAGTCAATCTCTCTCCATCACTCTCTGACTGTCTCTATCACTCTATGACACTCTCTGACATTCTCTATCACTCTCTATCACTCTCTGACACACTCTGACACTCTCTGACTCTCTCAGAGGCGCTCTATCACTCTCTATCAGTCTCTGACACTCTCTATCACTCTCTGACACTCTCTATCACTCTCTGACACTCTCTATCACTCTCTGATACTCTCAGAGGCTCTCTATCACTCTCTATCACTCTCTATCACTCTCTATCACTCTCAGACACTCTCAGACACTCTCTATCACTCTCTGACACTCACTGACACTCTCAGACACTCTCTTTCACTCTCTGTCACTCTCTGTCACTCTCAGACACTCTCAGACACTCTCTATCACTCTCTGAAACTCTCTATCACTCTCTGACACTCTCAATCGCTCTCCGACACTCTCTGACATAATCAATCACTTTCTATCACTCTCTGACACACTCTGACACTCTCTATCACTCTCTGACATACTCTGACACTCTCTGACACTCTGTGAAGCTCTCTGTCACTCTCTATCACTCTCTGACACTCTCTATCACTCTCTGACGCTCTCTATCACACTCTGTCACTCTCTGACACTCTCTGACACTCTCTATCACTCTCTATCACTCTCTGACGCTCTCTGGCACTCTCTATCGCTCAATGACACTCTCTGACAATCTCTATCACTCTCCATCACTCTCCATGACTCTCTGACACTCTCTGACACACTCTGACACACTCTGACACTCTCAGACACTCTCTTTCACGCTCCGTATCACTCTCTGACACTCTGTGACACTCTCTATCACTCTCTGACACTCTCTATCACTCTCTATCACTCTCTATCACTCTCTGACACTATCTGACACTCTCTCTTACTCAACGACGCTCTCTGTCACTCTCTATCACTCTCTGACACTATCTGACACTCTCTCTTACTCAACGACACCCTCTGACACTCTCTATCGCTCTCTATCACTCTCAGACACTCTCTGTGGCTCTCTATCACTCTCTGACAATCTATATCACTCTCTGACACTCTCTGACACTCTCAGAGGCTCTCTATCACTCTCTATCACTCACTGACACCCTCAGACACTCTCTATCACTCTCTGACACTCACTGACACTCTGATACTCGCTTTCTCTCTCTGTCACTCTCAGACACTCTCAGACACTCTCTATCACTCTCTGACACTCTCTATCACTCTCTGACACTCGCTATCGCTCTCTGACATTCTCTGACTCACTCAATCTCTCTCCATCACTCTCTGACACTCTCTATCACTCTATGACACTCTCTGACAGTCTATATCACTCTCTATCACTCTCTGACACACTCTGACACTCTCACACTCTCAGACACTCTCTGTCACTCTCTATCACTCTCTGACACTCTCTATCACTCTCTGACACGCTCTATCAATCTCTGACACTCACTGACACTCTCTGTCACTCTCTAACTCTCTCTGACACTCTCTATCAATCTCTGACACTCTCTGACACTCTGAGAGGCTCTCTATCACTCTCTATCACTCACTGACACTCTCAGACACTCACTATCACTCTCCGACACTCACTGACACTCTCAGACACTCTCTTTCACTCGCTGTCACTCTCAGGCTGTCTCAGACGCTCTCTATCACTCTCTGACACTCTCTATCACTCTCTGACACTCTCACTCGCTCTCTGACACTCTCTGACACACTCAATCACTCTCTATCACTCTCTGACACACTCTGACACTCTCTGACAATCTCAGAGGCTCTCTATCACTCTCTGTCACCCTCTGACACTCTCAGACACTCTCTATCAATCTCTGACGCTCTCTGACACTCTCTATCACTCAATGACACTCTGTAACACTCTCTATCACTCTCCATCACACTCTGACACTCTCTGACACATTCTCTTTCTCAACGACACCTTCTGACACTCTCTATCACTCTCCATCACTCTCTGACACTCTCTGACACTCTCTGACACCCTCTGACACCCTCTGACACTCTCAGATGCTCTCTTTCACTCTCTATCACTCTCTGACACTCTCAGACACTCTCTATCACTCTCTGACACTCACTGACACTCTCAGACAGCCTCTGTGGCTCTCTATCACTCTCTGACAATCTATATCACTCTCTGACACTCTCTGACACTCTCAGAGGCTCTCTATCACTCTCTGACACTCACTGACATTCTGACACTCGCTTTCTCTCTCTGTCACTCTCAGACACTCTCAGACACTCTCTATCACTCTCTGACACTCTCTATCACTCTCTGACACTCTCTATCGCTCACTGACATTCTCTGACACAGTCAATCTCTCTCCATCACTCTCTGACTGTCTCTATCACTCTATGACACTCTCTGACATTCTCTATCACTCTCTATCACTCTCTGACACACTCTGACACTCTCTGACTCTCTCAGAGGCGCTCTATCACTCTCTATCAGTCTCTGACACTCTCTATCACTCTCTGACACTCTCTATCACTCTCTGACACTCTCTATCACTCTCTGACACTCTCTGATACTCTCAGAGGCTCTCTATCACTCTCTATCACTCTCTATCACTCTCTATCACTCTCAGACACTCTCAGACACTCTCTATCACTCTCTGACACTCACTGACACTCTCAGACACTCTCATTCACTCTCTGTCACTCTCTGTCACTCTCAGACACTCTCAGACACTCTCTATCACTCTCTGAAACTCTCTATCACTCTCTGACACTCTCAATCGCTCTCCGACACTCTCTGACATAATCAATCACTTTCTATCACTCTCTGACACACTCTGACACTCTCTATCACTCTCTGACATACTCTGACACTCTCTGACACTCTGTGAAGCTCTCTGTCACTCTCTATCACTCTCTGACACTCTCTATCACTCTCTGACGCTCTCTATCACACTCTGTCACTCTCTGACACTCTCTGACACTCTCTATCACTCTCTATCACTCTCTGACGCTCTCTGGCACTCTCTATCACTCAATGACACTCTCTGACAATCTCTATCACTCTCCATCACTCTCCATGACTCTCTGACACTCTCTGACACACTCTGACACACTCTGACACTCTCAGACACTCTCTTTCACGCTCCGTATCACTCTCTGACACTCTGTGACACTCTCTATCACTCTCTGACACTCTCTATCACTCTCTATCACTCTCTATCACTCTCTGACACTATCTGACACTCTCTCTTACTCAACGACGCTCTCTGTCACTCTCTATCACTCTCTGACACTATCTGACACTCTCTCTTACTCAACGACACCCTCTGACACTCTCTATCGCTCTCTATCACTCTCTGACACTCTCTTACACTCTCCGACACTCTCCATCAATCCATGACACTCTCTGACACTCTCTGACACTCTCTATCACTCTGTATCACTCTCTGACACTCGCTGACACTCTCAGAGGCTCTCTTTCACTCTCTTTCACTCTCTATCACTCTCTATCACTCTCTGACACTCTCAGACACTCTCAGACACTCTCTATCACTCTCTGACACTCACTGACACTCTCAGACACTCTCTGTGGCTCTCTATCACTCTCTGACAATCTATATCACTCTCTGACACTCTCTGACACTCTCAGAGGCTCTCTTTCACTCTCTTTCACTCTCTTTCACTCTCTATCACTCTCTATCACTCTCTGACACTCTCAGACACTCTCTATCACTCTCTGACACTCACTGACACTCTCAGACACTCTCTGTGGCTCTCTATCACTCTCTGACAATCTATATCACTCTCTGACACTCTCTGACTCTCTCAGAGGCTCTCTATCACTCTCTATCACTCACTGACACCCTCAGACACTCTCTATCACTCTCTGACACTCACTGACACTCTGATACTCGCTTTCTCTCTCTGTCACTCTCAGACACTCTCAGACACTCTCTATCACTCTCTGACACTCTCTATCACTCTCTGACACTCACTATCGCTCTCTGACATTCTCTGACTCACTCAATCTCTCTCCATCACTCTCTGACACTCTCTATCACTCTATGACACTCTCTGACAGTCTATATCACTCTCTATCACTCTCTGACACACTCTGACACTCTCACACTCTCAGACACTCTCTGTCACTCTCTATCACTCTCTGACACTCTCTATCACTCTCTGACACGCTCTATCAATCTCTGACACTCACTGACACTCTCTGTCACTCTCTAACTCTCTCTGACACTCTCTATCAATCTCTGACACTCTCTGACACTCTGAGAGGCTCTCTATCACTCTCTATCACTCACTGACACTCTCAGACACTCACTATCACTCTCCGACACTCACTGACACTCTCAGACACTCTCTTTCACTCGCTGTCACTCTCAGGCTGTCTCAGACGCTCTCTATCACTCTCTGACACTCTCAATCGCTCTCCGACACTCTCTGACATAATCAATCACTTTCTATCACTCTCTGACACTATCTGACACTCTCTCTTACTCAACGACGCTCTCTGTCACTCTCTATCACTCTCTGACACTATCTGACACTCTCTCTTACTCAACGACACCCTCTGACACTCTCTATCGCTCTCTATCACTCTCTGACACTCTCTTACACTCTCCGACACTCTCCATCAATCCATGACACTCTCTGACACTCTCTGACACTCTCTATCACTCTGTATCACTCTCTGACACTCGCTGACACTCTCAGAGGCTCTCTTTCACTCTCTTTCACTCTCTATCACTCTCTATCACTCTCTGACACTCTCAGACACTCTCAGACACTCTCTATCACTCTCTGACACTCACTGACACTCTCAGACACTCTCTGTGGCTCTCTATCACTCTCTGACAATCTATATCACTCTCTGACACTCTCTGACACTCTCAGAGGCTCTCTTTCACTCTCTTTCACTCTCTTTCACTCTCTATCACTCTCTATCACTCTCTGACACTCTCAGACACTCTCTATCACTCTCTGACACTCACTGACACTCTCAGACACTCTCTGTGGCTCTCTATCACTCTCTGACAATCTATATCACTCTCTGACACTCTCTGACACTCTCAGAGGCTCTCTATCACTCTCTATCACTCACTGACACCCTCAGACACTCTCTATCACTCTCTGACACTCACTGACACTCTGATACTCGCTTTCTCTCTCTGTCACTCTCAGACACTCTCAGACACTCTCTATCACTCTCTGACACTCTCTATCACTCTCTGACACTCACTATCGCTCTCTGACATTCTCTGACTCACTCAATCTCTCTCCATCACTCTCTGACACTCTCTATCACTCTATGACACTCTCTGACAGTCTATATCACTCTCTATCACTCTCTGACACACTCTGACACTCTCACACTCTCAGACACTCTCTGTCACTCTCTATCACTCTCTGACACTCTCTATCACTCTCTGACACGCTCTATCAATCTCTGACACTCACTGACACTCTCTGTCACTCTCTAACTCTCTCTGACACTCTCTATCAATCTCTGACACTCTCTGACACTCTGAGAGGCTCTCTATCACTCTCTATCACTCACTGACACTCTCAGACACTCACTATCACTCTCCGACACTCACTGACACTCTCAGACACTCTCTTTCACTCGCTGTCACTCTCAGGCTGTCTCAGACGCTCTCTATCACTCTCTGACACTCTCAATCGCTCTCCGACACTCTCTGACATAATCAATCACTTTCTATCACTCTCTGACACACTCTGACACTCTCTATCACTCTCTGACATACTCTGACACTCTCTGACACTCTGTGAAGCTCTCTGTCACTCTCTATCACTCTCTGACACTCTCTATCACTCTCTGACGCTCTCTATCACACTCTGTCACTCTCTGACACTCTCTGACACTCTCTATCACTCTCTATCACTCTCTGACGCTCTCTGGCACTCTCTATCGCTCAATGACACTCTCTGACAATCTCTATCACTCTCCATCACTCTCCATGACTCTCTGACACTCTCTGACACACTCTGACACACTCTGACACTCTCAGACACTCTCTTTCACGCTCCGTATCACTCTCTGACACTCTGTGACACTCTCTATCACTCTCTGACACTCTCTATCACTCTCTATCACTCTCTATCACTCTCTGACACTATCTGACACTCTCTCTTACTCAACGACGCTCTCTGTCACTCTCTATCACTCTCTGACACTATCTGACACTCTCTCTTACTCAACGACACCCTCTGACACTCTCTATCGCTCTCTATCACTCTCAGACACTCTCTGTGGCTCTCTATCACTCTCTGACAATCTATATCACTCTCTGACACTCTCTGACACTCTCAGAGGCTCTCTATCACTCTCTATCACTCACTGACACCCTCAGACACTCTCTATCACTCTCTGACACTCACTGACACTCTGATACTCGCTTTCTCTCTCTGTCACTCTCAGACACTCTCAGACACTCTCTATCACTCTCTGACACTCTCTATCACTCTCTGACACTCGCTATCGCTCTCTGACATTCTCTGACTCACTCAATCTCTCTCCATCACTCTCTGACACTCTCTATCACTCTATGACACTCTCTGACAGTCTATATCACTCTCTATCACTCTCTGACACACTCTGACACTCTCACACTCTCAGACACTCTCTGTCACTCTCTATCACTCTCTGACACTCTCTATCACTCTCTGACACGCTCTATCAATCTCTGACACTCACTGACACTCTCTGTCACTCTCTAACTCTCTCTGACACTCTCTATCAATCTCTGACACTCTCTGACACTCTGAGAGGCTCTCTATCACTCTCTATCACTCACTGACACTCTCAGACACTCACTATCACTCTCCGACACTCACTGACACTCTCAGACACTCTCTTTCACTCGCTGTCACTCTCAGGCTGTCTCAGACGCTCTCTATCACTCTCTGACACTCTCTATCACTCTCTGACACTCTCACTCGCTCTCTGACACTCTCTGACACACTCAATCACTCTCTATCACTCTCTGACACACTCTGACACTCTCTGACAATCTCAGAGGCTCTCTATCACTCTCTGTCACCCTCTGACACTCTCAGACACTCTCTATCAATCTCTGACGCTCTCTGACACTCTCTATCACTCAATGACACTCTGTAACACTCTCTATCACTCTCCATCACACTCTGACACTCTCTGACACATTCTCTTTCTCAACGACACCTTCTGACACTCTCTATCACTCTCCATCACTCTCTGACACTCTCTGACACTCTCTGACACCCTCTGACACCCTCTGACACTCTCAGATGCTCTCTTTCACTCTCTATCACTCTCTGACACTCTCAGACACTCTCTATCACTCTCTGACACTCACTGACACTCTCAGACAGCCTCTGTGGCTCTCTATCACTCTCTGACAATCTATATCACTCTCTGACACTCTCTGACACTCTCAGAGGCTCTCTATCACTCTCTGACACTCACTGACATTCTGACACTCGCTTTCTCTCTCTGTCACTCTCAGACACTCTCAGACACTCTCTATCACTCTCTGACACTCTCTATCACTCTCTGACACTCTCTATCGCTCACTGACATTCTCTGACACAGTCAATCTCTCTCCATCACTCTCTGACTGTCTCTATCACTCTATGACACTCTCTGACATTCTCTATCACTCTCTATCACTCTCTGACACACTCTGACACTCTCTGACTCTCTCAGAGGCGCTCTATCACTCTCTATCAGTCTCTGACACTCTCTATCACTCTCTGACACTCTCTATCACTCTCTGACACTCTCTATCACTCTCTGACACTCTCTGATACTCTCAGAGGCTCTCTATCACTCTCTATCACTCTCTATCACTCTCTATCACTCTCAGACACTCTCAGACACTCTCTATCACTCTCTGACACTCACTGACACTCTCAGACACTCTCATTCACTCTCTGTCACTCTCTGTCACTCTCAGACACTCTCAGACACTCTCTATCACTCTCTGAAACTCTCTATCACTCTCTGACACTCTCAATCGCTCTCCGACACTCTCTGACATAATCAATCACTTTCTATCACTCTCTGACACACTCTGACACTCTCTATCACTCTCTGACATACTCTGACACTCTCTGACACTCTGTGAAGCTCTCTGTCACTCTCTATCACTCTCTGACACTCTCTATCACTCTCTGACGCTCTCTATCACACTCTGTCACTCTCTGACACTCTCTGACACTCTCTATCACTCTCTATCACTCTCTGACGCTCTCTGGCACTCTCTATCACTCAATGACACTCTCTGACAATCTCTATCACTCTCCATCACTCTCCATGACTCTCTGACACTCTCTGACACACTCTGACACACTCTGACACTCTCAGACACTCTCTTTCACGCTCCGTATCACTCTCTGACACTCTGTGACACTCTCTATCACTCTCTGACACTCTCAGACACTCTCTATCACTCTCTGACACTCACTGACACTCTCAGACACTCTCTGTGGCTCTCTATCACTCTCTGACAATCTATATCACTCTCTGACACTCTCTGACACTCTCAGAGGCTCTCTATCACTCTCTATCACTCACTGACACCCTCAGACACTCTCTATCACTCTCTGACACTCACTGACACTCTGATACTCGCTTTCTCTCTCTGTCACTCTCAGACACTCTCAGACACTCTCTATCACTCTCTGACACTCTCTATCACTCTCTGACACTCACTATCGCTCTCTGACATTCTCTGACTCACTCAATCTCTCTCCATCACTCTCTGACACTCTCTATCACTCTATGACACTCTCTGACAGTCTATATCACTCTCTATCACTCTCTGACACACTCTGACACTCTCACACTCTCAGACACTCTCTGTCACTCTCTATCACTCTCTGACACTCTCTATCACTCTCTGACACGCTCTATCAATCTCTGACACTCACTGACACTCTCTGTCACTCTCTAACTCTCTCTGACACTCTCTATCAATCTCTGACACTCTCTGACACTCTGAGAGGCTCTCTATCACTCTCTATCACTCACTGACACTCTCAGACACTCACTATCACTCTCCGACACTCACTGACACTCTCAGACACTCTCTTTCACTCGCTGTCACTCTCAGGCTGTCTCAGACGCTCTCTATCACTCTCTGACACTCTCTATCACTCTCTGACACTCTCACTCGCTCTCTGACACTCTCTGACACACTCAATCACTCTCTATCACTCTCTGACACACTCTGACACTCTCTGACAATCTCAGAGGCTCTCTATCACTCTCTGTCACCCTCTGACACTCTCAGACACTCTCTATCAATCTCTGACGCTCTCTGACACTCTCTATCACTCAATGACACTCTGTAACACTCTCTATCACTCTCCATCACACTCTGACACTCTCTGACACATTCTCTTTCTCAACGACACCTTCTGACACTCTCTATCACTCTCCATCACTCTCTGACACTCTCTGACACTCTCTGACACCCTCTGACACCCTCTGACACTCTCAGATGCTCTCTTTCACTCTCTATCACTCTCTGACACTCTCAGACACTCTCTATCACTCTCTGACACTCACTGACACTCTCAGACAGCCTCTGTGGCTCTCTATCACTCTCTGACAATCTATATCACTCTCTGACACTCTCTGACACTCTCAGAGGCTCTCTATCACTCTCTGACACTCACTGACATTCTGACACTCGCTTTCTCTCTCTGTCACTCTCAGACACTCTCAGACACTCTCTATCACTCTCTGACACTCTCTATCACTCTCTGACACTCTCTATCGCTCACTGACATTCTCTGACACAGTCAATCTCTCTCCATCACTCTCTGACTGTCTCTATCACTCTATGACACTCTCTGACATTCTCTATCACTCTCTATCACTCTCTGACACACTCTGACACTCTCTGACTCTCTCAGAGGCGCTCTATCACTCTCTATCAGTCTCTGACACTCTCTATCACTCTCTGACACTCTCTATCACTCTCTGACACTCTCTATCACTCTCTGACACTCTCTGATACTCTCAGAGGCTCTCTATCACTCTCTATCACTCTCTATCACTCTCTATCACTCTCAGACACTCTCAGACACTCTCTATCACTCTCTGACACTCACTGACACTCTCAGACACTCTCATTCACTCTCTGTCACTCTCTGTCACTCTCAGACACTCTCAGACACTCTCTATCACTCTCTGACACTCTCTATCACTCTCTGACACTCTCTATCACTCTCTGACACTCTCTGATACTCTCAGAGGCTCTCTATCACTCTCTATCACTCTCTATCACTCTCTATCACTCTCAGACACTCTCAGACACTCTCTATCACTCTCTGACACTCACTGACACTCTCAGACACTCTCATTCACTCTCTGTCACTCTCTGTCACTCTCAGACACTCTCAGACACTCTCTATCACTCTCTGAAACTCTCTATCACTCTCTGACACTCTCAATCGCTCTCCGACACTCTCTGACATAATCAATCACTTTCTATCACTCTCTGACACACTCTGACACTCTCTATCACTCTCTGACATACTCTGACACTCTCTGACACTCTGTGAAGCTCTCTGTCACTCTCTATCACTCTCTGACACTCTCTATCACTCTCTGACGCTCTCTATCACACTCTGTCACTCTCTGACACTCTCTGACACTCTCTATCACTCTCTATCACTCTCTGACGCTCTCTGGCACTCTCTATCACTCAATGACACTCTCTGACAATCTCTATCACTCTCCATCACTCTCCATGACTCTCTGACACTCTCTGACACACTCTGACACACTCTGACACTCTCAGACACTCTCTTTCACGCTCCGTATCACTCTCTGACACTCTGTGACACTCTCTATCACTCTCTGACACTCTCTATCACTCTCTATCACTCTCTATCACTCTCTGACACTATCTGACACTCTCTCTTACTCAACGACGCTCTCTGTCACTCTCTATCACTCTCTGACACTATCTGACACTCTCTCTTACTCAACGACACCCTCTGACACTCTCTATCGCTCTCTATCACTCTCTGACACTCTCTTACACTCTCCGACACTCTCCATCAATCCATGACACTCTCTGACACTCTCTGACACTCTCTATCACTCTGTATCACTCTCTGACACTCGCTGACACTCTCAGAGGCTCTCTTTCACTCTCTTTCACTCTCTATCACTCTCTATCACTCTCTGACACTCTCTGACACTCTCAGACACTCTCTGTGGCTCTCTATCACTCTCTGACAATCTATATCACTCTCTGACACTCTCTGACACTCTCAGAGGCTCTCTTTCACTCTCTTTCACTCTCTTTCACTCTCTATCACTCTCTATCACTCTCTGACACTCTCAGACACTCTCTATCACTCTCTGACACTCACTGACACTCTCAGACACTCTCTGTGGCTCTCTATCACTCTCTGACAATCTATATCACTCTCTGACACTCTCTGACACTCTCAGAGGCTCTCTATCACTCTCTATCACTCACTGACACCCTCAGACACTCTCTATCACTCTCTGACACTCACTGACACTCTGATACTCGCTTTCTCTCTCTGTCACTCTCAGACACTCTCAGACACTCTCTATCACTCTCTGACACTCTCTATCACTCTCTGACACTCGCTATCGCTCTCTGACATTCTCTGACTCACTCAATCTCTCTCCATCACTCTCTGACACTCTCTATCACTCTATGACACTCTCTGACAGTCTATATCACTCTCTATCACTCTCTGACACACTCTGACACTCTCACACTCTCAGACACTCTCTGTCACTCTCTATCACTCTCTGACACTCTCTATCACTCTCTGACACGCTCTATCAATCTCTGACACTCACTGACACTCTCTGTCACTCTCTAACTCTCTCTGACACTCTCTATCAATCTCTGACACTCTCTGACACTCTGAGAGGCTCTCTATCACTCTCTATCACTCACTGACACTCTCAGACACTCACTATCACTCTCCGACACTCACTGACACTCTCAGACACTCTCTTTCACTCGCTGTCACTCTCAGGCTGTCTCAGACGCTCTCTATCACTCTCTGACACTCTCTATCACTCTCTGACACTCTCACTCGCTCTCTGACACTCTCTGACACACTCAATCACTCTCTATCACTCTCTGACACACTCTGACACTCTCTGACAATCTCAGAGGCTCTCTATCACTCTCTGTCACCCTCTGACACTCTCAGACACTCTCTATCAATCTCTGACGCTCTCTGACACTCTCTATCACTCAATGACACTCTGTAACACTCTCTATCACTCTCCATCACACTCTGACACTCTCTGACACTCTAAGACACTCTCTTTCACACTCCATATCTCTCTCTGACACTCTCTGACACTCTCTATCTCTCTCTGAAACTCTCTATCACTCTCTATCACTCCCTATCACTCTCTGACACTCTCTGACACTCTCTGACACTCTCTGACACTCTCTGACACTCTCTATCACTCTCTATCACTCTCTATCACTCTCAGACACTCTCTGACACTCTCTGACACACTCTGACACTCTCTTTCACTCGCTATCAGTTTGTGACACTCTGTGACAGTCTCTGACACTCTCCATCACTCTATGACACTCTCTGACACTCTCTATCACTGTCTATCACTCTCTGACACCCTCTGACACACTCTGACACACTCTGAAACTCTCTGACACTATCTGACACACTCTGACACTCTCAGAGGCGCTCTATCACTCTCTATCACTCTCTGACACTCTCTGACACTCTCTATCACTCTCTGACACTCTCTATCACTCTCTGACACTCTCTGACACTCTCAGAGGCTCTCTATCACTCTCTATCACTCACTGACACTCTCAGACACTCTCTATCACTCTCTGACACTCACTGACACTCTCAGACACTCTCTATCACTCTCTGAAACTCTCTATCACTCTCTGAAACTCTCTATCGCTCTCCGACACTCTCTGACATAATCAATCACTTTATATCACTCTCTGACACACTCTGACACTCTCTATCACTCTATGACACTCTCTGACAGTCTCTATCACTCTCTATCACTCTCTGACACACTCTGACACACTCTGACACTCTCTATCACTCTCTATCACTCTCTATCACTCTCTATCACTCTCTGACGCTCTCTGGCACTCTCTATCACTCAATGACACTCTCTCTCACTCTCCATCACTCTCCATCACTCTCCATCACTCTCTGACACTCTCTGACACACTCTGACACACTCTGACACACTCAGACACTCTCTTTCACACTCCGTATCACTCTCTGACACTCTGTGACACTCTCTATCACTCTCTATCACTCTCTATCACTCTCTATCACTCTCTATCACTCTCTGACACTCTCTGGCACTCTCTATCACTCTCTATCACTCTCTATCACTCTCTATCACTCTCTGACACTCTCTGACACTCTCTGACACTCTCTATCACTCTCTATCACTCTCTGACACTATCTGACACTCTCTCTTACTCAACGACACTCTGTGACACTCTCCATCACTCTCCATCACTCTCTGACACACTCTGACACTCTCTATCACTCTATGACACTCTTTGACAGTCTCTATCACTCTCTATCACTCTCTGACACTCTCACTCGCTCTCTGACACTCTCTGACACACTCAATCACTCTCTATCACTCTCTGACACACTCTGACACTCTCTGACAATCTCAGAGGCTCTCTATCACTCTCGATCACCCTCTGACACTCTCAGACACTCTCTATCAATCTCTGACGCTCTCTGACACTCTCTATCACTCAATGACACTCTGTAACACTCTCTATCACTCTCCATCACACTCTGACACTCTCTGACACTATAAGACAGTCTCTTTCACACTCCATATCTCTCTCTGACACTCTCTGACGCTCTCTATCTCTCTCTGAAACTCTCTATCACTCAATGACACTCTCTGACAATCTCTATCACTCTCCATCACTCTCCATGACTCTCTGACACTCTCTGACACACTCTGACACACTCTGACACTCTCAGACACTCTCTTTCACGCTCCGTATCACTCTCTGACACTCTGTGACACTCTCTATCACTCTCTGACACTCTCTATCACTCTCTATCACTCTCTATCACTCTCTGACACTATCTGACACTCTCTCTTACTCAACGACGCTCTCTGTCACTCTCTATCACTCTCTGACACTATCTGACACTCTCTCTTACTCAACGACACCCTCTGACACTCTCTATCGCTCTCTATCACTCTCTGACACTCTCTTACACTC
This sequence comes from Heterodontus francisci, assembly GCF_036365525.1. Classification (NCBI taxonomy): domain Eukaryota; kingdom Metazoa; phylum Chordata; class Chondrichthyes; order Heterodontiformes; family Heterodontidae; genus Heterodontus; species Heterodontus francisci. The sequence goes on from NW_027141025.1 coordinate 629,262, forward strand.
TCCGACACTCTCCATCAATCCATGACACTCTCTGACACTCTCTGACACTCTCTATCACTCTGTATCACTCTCTGACACTCGCTGACACTCTCAGAGGCTCTCTTTCACTCTCTTTCACTCTCTATCACTCTCTATCACTCTCTGACACTCTCAGACACTCTCAGACACTCTCTATCACTCTCTGACACTCACTGACACTCTCAGACACTCTCTGTGGCTCTCTATCACTCTCTGACAATCTATATCACTCTCTGCAACTCTCTGACACTCTCAGAGGCTCTCTTTCACTCTCTTTCACTCTCTATCACTCTCTATCACTCTCTGACACTCTCAGACACTCTCTATCACTCTCTGACACTCACTGACACTCTCAGACACTCTCTGTGGCTCTCTATCACTCTCTGACAATCTATATCACTCTCTGACACTCTCTGACACTCTCAGAGGCTCTCTATCACTCTCTATCACTCACTGACACCCTCAGACACTCTCTATCACTCTCTGACACTCACTGACACTCTGATACTCGCTTTCTCTCTCTGTCACTCTCAGACACTCTCAGACACTCTCTATCACTCTCTGACACTCTCTATCACTCTCTGACACTCACTATCGCTCTCTGACATTCTCTGACTCACTCAATCTCTCTCCATCACTCTCTGACACTCTCTATCACTCTATGACACTCTCTGACAGTCTATATCACTCTCTATCACTCTCTGACACACTCTGACACTCTCACACTCTCAGACACTCTCTTTCACACTCCATATCTCTCTCTGACACTCTCTGACACTCTCTATCTCTCTCTGAAACTCTCTATCACTCTCTATCACTCCCTATCACTCTCTGACACTCTCTGACACTCTCTGACACTCTCTGACACTCTCTGACACTCTCTATCACTCTCTATCACTCTCAGACACTCTCTGACACTCTCTGACACACTCTGACACTCTCTTTCACTCGCTATCAGTTTGTGACACTCTGTGACAGTCTCTGACACTCTCCATCACTCTATGACACTCTCTGACACTCTCTATCACTGTCTATCACTCTCTGACACCCTCTGACACACTCTGACAAACTCTGAAACTCTCTGACACTATCTGACACACTCTGACACTCTCAGAGGCGCTCTATCACTCTCTATCACTCTCTGAACACTCTCTGACACTCTCTATCACTCTCTGACACTCTCTATCACTCTCTGACACTCTCTGACACTCTCAGAGGCTCTCTATCACTCTCTATCACTCACTGACACTCTCAGACACTCTCTATCACTCTCTGACACTCACTGACACTCTCTGACACTCTCTATCACTCTCCATCACACTCCATCACTCTCCATCACTCTCCATCACCCTCTGACACTCTCTGACACTCTCTGACACTCTCTGACACAGTCTATCACTCTCTATCACTCTCTGACACGCTCTGAAACACTCTGACATTCTCTATCACTCTCTATCACTCTCTGACATTCTGTGACACTCTCTGACTCTCTCCATCACTCAATGACACTCTCTGACACTCTCTGACACCCGCTGACACTCTCTATCACTCTCTGACACTCTCTTACACTCTCTGACGCTCTCCATCACTCCATGACACTCTCTGACACTCTCTACCACTCTCTATCACTCTCTGACACTATCTGACACTCTCTCTTACTCAACGACACTCTGTGACACTCTCCATCACTCTCCATCACTCTCTGACACACTCTGACACTCTCTATCACTCTATGACACTCTTTGACAGTCTCTATCACTCTCTATCACTCTCTGACATTCTCACTCGCTCTCTGACACTCTCTGACACACTCAATCACTCTCTATCACTCTCTGACACACTCTGACACTCTCTGACAATCTCAGAGGCTCTCTATCACTCTCGATCACCCTCTGACACTCTCAGACACTCTCTATCAATCTCTGACGCTCTCTGACACTCTCTATCACTCAATGACACTCTGTAACACTCTCTATCACTCTCCATCACACTCTGACACTCTCTGACACTATAAGACAGTCTCTTTCACACTCCATATCTCTCTCTGACACTCTCTGACGCTCTCTATCTCTCTCTGAAACTCTCTATCACTCAATGACACTCTCTGACAATCTCTATCACTCTCCATCACTCTCCATGACTCTCTGACACTCTCTGACACACTCTGACACACTCTGACACTCTCAGACACTCTCTTTCACGCTCCGTATCACTCTCTGACACTCTGTGACACTCTCTATCACTCTCTGACACTCTCTATCACTCTCTATCACTCTCTGACACTATCTGACACTCTCTCTTACTCAACGACGCTCTCTGTCACTCTCGATCACTCTCTGACACTATCTGACACTCTCTCTTACTCAACGACACCCTCTGACACTCTCTATCGCTCTCTATCACTCTCTGACACTCTCTTACACTCTCCGACACTCTCCATCAATCCATGACACTCTCTGACACTCTCTGACACTCTCTATCACTCTGTATCACTCTCTGACACTCGCTGACACTCTCAGAGGCTCTCTTTCACTCTCTTTCACTCTCTATCACTCTCTATCACTCTCTGACACTCTCAGACACTCTCAGACACTCTCTATCACTCTCTGACACTCACTGACACTCTCAGACACTCTCTGTGGCTCTCTATCACTCTCTGACAATCTATATCACTCTCTGACACTCTCTGACACTCTCAGAGGCTCTCTTTCACTCTCTTTCACTCTCTTTCACTCTCTATCACTCTCTATCACTCTCTGACACTCTCAGACACTCTCTATCACTCTCTGACACTCACTGACACTCTCAGACACTCTCTGTGGCTCTCTATCACTCTCTGACAATCTATATCACTCTCTGACACTCTCTGACACTCTCAGAGGCTCTCTATCACTCTCTATCACTCACTGACACCCTCAGACACTCTCTATCACTCTCTGACACTCACTGACACTCTGATACTCGCTTTCTCTCTCTGTCACTCTCAGACACTCTCAGACACTCTCTATCACTCTCTGACACTCTCTATCACTCTCTGACACTCACTATCGCTCTCTGACATTCTCTGACTCACTCAATCTCTCTCCATCACTCTCTGACACTCTCTATCACTCTATGACACTCTCTGACAGTCTATATCACTCTCTATCACTCTCTGACACACTCTGACACTCTCACACTCTCAGACACTCTCTGTCACTCTCTATCACTCTCTGACACTCTCTATCACTCTCTGACACGCTCTATCAATCTCTGACACTCACTGACACTCTCTGTCACTCTCTAACTCTCTCTGACACTCTCTATCAATCTCTGACACTCTCTGACACTCTGAGAGGCTCTCTATCACTCTCTATCACTCACTGACACTCTCAGACACTCACTATCACTCTCCGACACTCACTGACACTCTCAGACACTCTCTTTCACTCGCTGTCACTCTCAGGCTGTCTCAGACGCTCTCTATCACTCTCTGACACTCTCTATCACTCTCTGACACTCTCACTCGCTCTCTGACACTCTCTGACACACTCAATCACTCTCTATCACTCTCTGACACACTCTGACACTCTCTGACAATCTCAGAGGCTCTCTATCACTCTCTGTCACCCTCTGACACTCTCAGACACTCTCTATCAATCTCTGACGCTCTCTGACACTCTCTATCACTCAATGACACTCTGTAACACTCTCTATCACTCTCCATCACACTCTGACACTCTCTGACACTCTAAGACACTCTCTTTCACACTCCATATCTCTCTCTGACACTCTCTGACACTCTCTATCTCTCTCTGAAACTCTCTATCACTCTCTATCACTCCCTATCACTCTCTGACACTCTCTGACACTCTCTGACACTCTCTGACACTCTCTGACACTCTCTATCACTCTCTATCACTCTCAGACACTCTCTGACACTCTCTGACACACTCTGACACTCTCTTTCACTCGCTATCAGTTTGTGACACTCTGTGACAGTCTCTGACACTCTCCATCACTCTATGACACTCTCTGACACTCTCTATCACTGTCTATCACTCTCTGACACCCTCTGACACACTCTGACACACTCTGAAACTCTCTGACACTATCTGACACACTCTGACACTCTCAGAGGCGCTCTATCACTCTCTATCACTCTCTGACACTCTCTGACACTCTCTATCACTCTCTGACACTCTCTATCACTCTCTGACACTCTCTGACACTCTCAGAGGCTCTCTATCACTCTCTATCACTCACTGACACTCTCAGACACTCTCTATCACTCTCTGACACTCACTGACACTCTCAGACACTCTCTATCACTCTCTGAAACTCTCTATCACTCTCTGAAACTCTCTATCGCTCTCCGACACTCTCTGACATAATCAATCACTTTATATCACTCTCTGACACACTCTGACACTCTCTATCACTCTATGACACTCTCTGACAGTCTCTATCACTCTCTATCACTCTCTGACACACTCTGACACACTCTGACACTCTCTATCACTCTCTATCACTCTCTATCACTCTCTATCACTCTCTGACGCTCTCTGGCACTCTCTATCACTCAATGACACTCTCTCTCACTCTCCATCACTCTCCATCACTCTCCATCACTCTCTGACACTCTCTGACACACTCTGACACACTCTGACACTCTCAGACACTCTCTTTCACGCTCCGTATCACTCTCTGACACTCTGTGACACTCTCTATCACTCTCTGACACTCTCTATCACTCTCTATCACTCTCTGACACTATCTGACACTCTCTCTTACTCAACGACGCTCTCTGTCACTCTCGATCACTCTCTGACACTATCTGACACTCTCTCTTACTCAACGACACCCTCTGACACTCTCTATCGCTCTCTATCACTCTCTGACACTCTCTTACACTCTCCGACACTCTCCATCAATCCATGACACTCTCTGACACTCTCTGACACTCTCTATCACTCTGTATCACTCTCTGACACTCGCTGACACTCTCAGAGGCTCTCTTTCACTCTCTTTCACTCTCTATCACTCTCTATCACTCTCTGACACTCTCAGACACTCTCAGACACTCTCTATCACTCTCTGACACTCACTGACACTCTCAGACACTCTCTGTGGCTCTCTATCACTCTCTGACAATCTATATCACTCTCTGACACTCTCTGACACTCTCAGAGGCTCTCTTTCACTCTCTTTCACTCTCTTTCACTCTCTATCACTCTCTATCACTCTCTGACACTCTCAGACACTCTCTATCACTCTCTGACACTCACTGACACTCTCAGACACTCTCTGTGGCTCTCTATCACTCTCTGACAATCTATATCACTCTCTGACACTCTCTGACACTCTCAGAGGCTCTCTATCACTCTCTATCACTCACTGACACCCTCAGACACTCTCTATCACTCTCTGACACTCACTGACACTCTGATACTCGCTTTCTCTCTCTGTCACTCTCAGACACTCTCAGACACTCTCTATCACTCTCTGACACTCTCTATCACTCTCTGACACTCACTATCGCTCTCTGACATTCTCTGACTCACTCAATCTCTCTCCATCACTCTCTGACACTCTCTATCACTCTATGACACTCTCTGACAGTCTATATCACTCTCTATCACTCTCTGACACACTCTGACACTCTCACACTCTCAGACACTCTCTGTCACTCTCTATCACTCTCTGACACTCTCTATCACTCTCTGACACGCTCTATCAATCTCTGACACTCACTGACACTCTCTGTCACTCTCTAACTCTCTCTGACACTCTCTATCAATCTCTGACACTCTCTGACACTCTGAGAGGCTCTCTATCACTCTCTATCACTCACTGACACTCTCAGACACTCACTATCACTCTCCGACACTCACTGACACTCTCAGACACTCTCTTTCACTCGCTGTCACTCTCAGGCTGTCTCAGACGCTCTCTATCACTCTCTGACACTCTCTATCACTCTCTGACACTCTCACTCGCTCTCTGACACTCTCTGACACACTCAATCACTCTCTATCACTCTCTGACACACTCTGACACTCTCTGACAATCTCAGAGGCTCTCTATCACTCTCTGTCACCCTCTGACACTCTCAGACACTCTCTATCAATCTCTGACGCTCTCTGACACTCTCTATCACTCAATGACACTCTGTAACACTCTCTATCACTCTCCATCACACTCTGACACTCTCTGACACTCTAAGACACTCTCTTTCACACTCCATATCTCTCTCTGACACTCTCTGACACTCTCTATCTCTCTCTGAAACTCTCTATCACTCTCTATCACTCCCTATCACTCTCTGACACTCTCTGACACTCTCTGACACTCTCTGACACTCTCTGACACTCTCTATCACTCTCTATCACTCTCTATCACTCTCAGACACTCTCTGACACTCTCTGACACACTCTGACACTCTCTTTCACTCGCTATCAGTTTGTGACACTCTGTGACAGTCTCTGACACTCTCCATCACTCTATGACACTCTCTGACACTCTCTATCACTGTCTATCACTCTCTGACACCCTCTGACACACTCTGACACACTCTGAAACTCTCTGACACTATCTGACACACTCTGACACTCTCAGAGGCACTCTATCACTCTCTATCACTCTCTGACACTCTCTGACACTCTCTATCACTCTCTGACACTCTCTATCACTCTCTGACACTCTCTGACACTCTCAGAGGCTCTCTATCACTCTCTATCACTCACTGACACTCTCAGACACTCTCTATCACTCTCTGACACTCACTGACACTCTCAGACACTCTCTATCACTCTCTGAAACTCTCTATCACTCTCTGAAACTCTCTATCGCTCTCCGACACTCTCTGACATAATCAATCTATTTATATCACTCTCTGACACACTCTGACACTCTCTATCACTCTATGACACTCTCTGACAGTCTCTATCACTCTCTATCACTCTCTGACACACTCTGACACACTCTGACACTCTCTATCACTCTTTATCACTCTCTATCACTCTCTATCACTCTCTGACGCTCTCTGGCACTCTCTATCACTCAATGACACTCTCTCTCACTCTCCATCACTCTCCATCACTCTCCATCACTCTCTGACACTCTCTGACACACTCAGACACTCTCTTTCACACTCCGTATCACTCTCTGACACTCTGTGACACTCTCTATCACTCTCTATCACTCTCTATCACTCTCTATCACTCTCTGACACTCTCTGGCACTCTCTATCACTCTCTATCACTCTCTATCACTCTCTGACACTCTCTGACACTCTCTGACACTCTCTGACACTCTCTATCACTCTCTATCACTCTCTGACACTATCTGACACTCTCTCTTACTCAACGACACTCTGTGACACTCTCCATCACTCTCCATCACTCTCTGACACACTCTGACACTCTCTATCACTCTATGACACTCTTTGACAGTCTCTATCACTCTCTATCACTCTCTGACACTCTCACTCGCTCTCTGACACTCTCTGACACACTCAATCACTCTCTATCACTCTCTGACACACTCTGACACTCTCTGACAATCTCAGAGGCTCTCTATCACTCTCGATCACCCTCTGACACTCTCAGACACTCTCTATCAATCTCTGACGCTCTCTGACACTCTCTATCACTCAATGACACTCTGTAACACTCTCTATCACTCTCCATCACACTCTGACAGTCTCTGACACTATAAGACAGTCTCTTTCACACTCCATATCTCTCTCTGACACTCTCTGACGCTCTCTATCTCTCTCTGAAACTCTCTATCACTCTCTATCACTCTCTATCACTCTCAGACACTCTCAGACACTCTCTGACACTCTCTGACACTCTCTGACACTCTCTGACACTCTCTGACACTCTCTATCACTCTCCGACACTCTCAGACACTCTCTTTTACTCGCTGGCACTCTGTGACACTCTCTATCCCTCTCTATCACTCTATGAAACTATCTGACGCTCTCTGTCACTCTCTGTCACTCTCTGTCACTCTCTGACACTCTCTGACACTCTCTGACACTCTCTGACACACTCTGACACACTCTGACACTCTCTTTCACTCGCTATCAGTCTGTGACACTCTGTGACACTCTCTGACACTCTCCATCACTCTATGACACTCTCTGACACTCTCTATCACTGTCTATCACTCTCTGACACTCTCTGACACCCTCTGACACACTCTGAAACTCTCTGACACTATCTGACACACCCTGACACTCTCAGAGGCGCTCTATCACTCTCTATCACTCTCTGACACTCTCTATCACTCTCTGACACTCTCTATCACTCTCTGACACTCTCTATCACTCTCTGACACTCTCTGACACTCTCAGAGGCTCTCTATCACTCTCTATCACTCACTGACACTCTCAGACACTCTCTATCACTCTCTGACACTCACTGACACTCTCAGACACTCTCTTTCACTCTCTGAAACTCTCTATCACTCTCTGACACTCTCTATCGCTCTCCGACACTCTCTGACATAATCAATCACTTTATATCACTCTCTGACACACTCTGACACTCTCTATCACTCTATGACACTCTCTGACAGTCTCTATCACTCTCTATCACTCTCTGACACACTCTATCACTCTCTGACACTCTCTATCACTCTCTGACGCTCTCTGGCATTCTCTATCACTCAATGACACTCTCTGACACTCTCTATCACTCTCCATCACTCTCCATCACTCTCTGACACTCTCTGACACACTCTGACACACTCAGACACTCTCTTTCACACTCCGTATCACTCTCTGACACTCTGTGACACTCTCTATCACTCTCTGACACTCTCTATCACTCTCAGGCATTCTCTATCACTCTCTGACACTCTCTATCACTCTCAGACACTCTCAGTCACTCTCAGACGCTCTCTGTCACTCTCTTACACTCTCTATCACTCTCGATCACTCTCTGACACTCTCGATCACTCTCTGACACACTCTGACACTCTCTGACACTCTCTAACTCTCTCTGACACTCTCTATCACTCTCTGACACTCTCTGACACTCTCAGAGGCTCTCTATCACTCTCCATCACTCACTGACACTCTCAGACACTCACTATCACTCTCTGACACTCACTGACACTCTCAGACACTCTCTTTCACTCGCTGTCACTCTCTGACACTCTTTCACACTCTCTGACACTCTCTGACCCTCTCTGACCCTCTCTGACACTCTCAGACACTCTCTGACACACTCTATCACTCTCTATCACGCTCTGACACTCTCTGATACACTCTGGCACTCTCAGACACTCTCTGGCACTCTCTATCACTCTCTGACACTCTCTGATACACTCTGACACTCTCAGACAGTCTTAGACTCTCTCTATCACTCTCTGACACTCTCTGACACTCTCTGATACACTCTGGCACTCTCAGACACTCTCTGACACTCTCTATCACTCTCTGACACTCTCTGATACACTCTGACACTCTCAGACACTCTCTGACACACTCAGACACTCTCTACCACTCTCATTCACTCTCTGACACTCTCTGACACCCTCTGACACACTCTGAAACTCTCTGACACTATCTGACACACCCTGACACTCTCAGAGGCGCTCTATCACTCTCTATCACTCTCTGACACTCTCTATCACTCTCTGACACTCTCTATCACTCTCTGACACTCTCTGACACTCTCAGAGGCTCTCTATCACTCTCTATCACTCACTGACACTCTCAGACACTCTCTATCACTCTCTGACACTCACTGACACTCTCAGACACTCTCTTTGACTCTCTGAAACTCTCTATCACTCTCTGACACTCTCTATCGCTCTCCGACACTCTCTGACATAATCAATCACTTTATATCACTCTCTGACACACTCTGACACTCTCTATCACTCTATGACACTCTCTGACAGTCTCTATCACTCTCTATCACTCTCTGACACACTCTATCACTCTCTGACACTCTCTATCACTCTCTGACGCTCTCTGGCATTCTCTATCACTCAATGACACTCTCTGACACTCTCTATCACTCTCCATCACTCTCCATCACTCTCTGACACTCTCTGACACACTCTGACACACTCAGACACTCTCTTTCACACTCCGTATCACTCTCTGACACTCTGTGACACTCTCTATCACTCTCTGACACTCTCTATCACTCTCAGGCACTCTCTATCACTCTCTGACACTCTCTATCACTCTCTGACACACTCTGACACTCTCAGACACTCTCAGACACTCTCAGTCACTCTCAGACGCTCTCTGTCACTCTCTTACACTCTCTATCACTCTCGATCACTCTCTGACACTCTCGATCACTCTCTGACACACTCTGACACTCTCTGACACTCTCTAACTCTCTCTGACACTCTCTATCACTCTCTGACACTCTCTGACACTCTCAGAGGCTCTCTATCACTCTCCATCACTCACTGACACTCTCAGACACTCACTATCACTCTCTGACACTCACTGACACTCTCAGACACTCTCTTTCACTCGCTGTCACTCTCTGACACTCTTTCACACTCTCTGACACTCTCTGACCCTCTCTGACCCTCTCTGACACTCTCAGACACTCTCTGACACACTCTATCACTCTCTGACACTCTCTATCACTCTCTATCACGCTCTGACACTCTCTGATACACTCTGGCACTCTCAGACACTCTCTGGCACTCTCTATCACTCTCTGACACTCTCTGATACACTCTGACACTCTCAGACAGTCTTAGACTCTCTCTATCACTCTCTGACACTCTCTGACACTCTCTGATACACTCTGGCACTCTCAGACACTCTCTGACACTCTCTATCACTCTCTGACACTCTCTGATACACTCTGACACTCTCAGACACTCTCTGACACACTCAGACACTCTCTACCACTCTCATTCACTCTCTGACACTATCTGATGCACTCTAACACTCTCAGACACACTCTGACACTCGCGATCACTCTCTGACTCAATCTGACACTCTCAGACACTCTCTATCACTCTCTGACACTCTCTGACACTCTCTGATACTCTCTGACATTCTCAGACACACTCAGACACTCTCTGACAGTCTCACACTCTCTCACACACTCTGTCCCTCTCTGACACTCTCTGACACTCTCTGACACTATCTGACACTCTCTGACACTATCTGATACTCTCTGACACTCTCACACTCTCTGACACTCTCACACTCTCTGACACTCTCTGACCCTCTCTGACAATGTCTGACACTTTCCGACAAACTCGATCACTCGCTGACACTCTCTGACACTCTCTGACACACTCAGACACTCTCTATCACTCTCTGACACTTTCAGACACTCTCTGCCACTCTCTTTCTCTCTGTATCACTCTCTGACACTTTCAGACACTCTCTATCAATCTCTATCACTCTCTGTCACTCTCTGACACTCTCTGACATTCTCTATCACTTTCAGACACTCTTTGCCACTCTCTATCACTCTCTGACACTCTCTGACACTCGCACACTCTCTGCCACTCTCTGACACTCTTTCACACTCTCTCACACACTCTGACCCTCTCTGACACTCTCTGAAACTCTCTGACCCTCTCTGACCCTCTCTGACACTCTCAGACACTCTCTGACACTCTGACACTCTCTGGCACTCTCTATCACTCAATGACACTCTCTGACAATCTCTGTCACTCTCCATCACTCTCCATGACTCTCTGACACTCTCTGACACACTCTGACACTCTCTATCACTCTCTGACACTCTCTATCACTCTCTATCACTCTCTATCACTCTCTGACACTATCTGACACTCTCTCTTACTCAACGACGCTTTCTGTCACTCTCTATCACTTTCTGACACTATCTGACACTCTCTCTTACTCAACGACACCCTCTGACACTCTCTATCACTCTCTATCACTCTCTGACACTCTCTTACACTCTCCGACACTCTCCATCAATCCATGACACTCTCTGACACTCTCTGACACTCTCTATCACTCTGTATCACTCTCTGACACTCGCTGACACTCTCAGAGGCTCTCTTTCACTCTCTTTCACTCTCTATCACTCTCTATCACTCTCTGACACTCTCAGACACTCTCAGACACTCGCTATCACTCTCTGACACTCACTGACACTCTCAGACACTCTCTGTGGCTCTCTATCACTCTCTGACAATCTATATCACTCTCTGACACTCTCTGACACTCTCAGAGGCTCTCTTTCACTCTCTTTCACTCTCTATCACTCTCTATCACTCTCTGACACTCTCAGACACTCTCTATCACTCTCTGACACTCTCAGACACTCTCTGTGGCTCTCTATCACTCTCTGACAATCTATATCACTCTCTGACACTCTCTGACACTCTCAGAGGCTCTCTATCACTCTCTATCACTCACTGACACTCTCAGACACTCTCTATCACTCTCTGACACTCACTGACACTCTGATACTCGCTTTCTCTCTCTGTCACTCTCAGACACTCTCAGACACTCTCTATCACTCTCTGACACTCTCTATCACTCTCTGACACTCGCTATCGCTCTCTGACATTCTCTGACTCACTCAATCTCTCTCCATCACTCTCTGACACTCTCTATCACTCTATGACACTCTCTGACAGTCTATATCACTCTCTATCACTCTCTGACACACTCTGACACTCTCACACTCTCAGACACTCTCTGTCACTCTCTATCACTCTCTGACACTCTCTATCACTCTCTGACACGCTCTATCAATCTCTGACACTCACTGACACTCTCAGACACTCTCTGTCACTCTCTAACTCTCTCTGACACTCTCTATCAATCTCTGACACTCTCTGACACTCTGAGAGGCTCTCTATCACTCTCTATCACTCACTGACACTCTCAGACACTCACTATCACTCTCCGACACTCACTGACACTCTCAGACACTCTCTTTCACTCGCTGTCACTCTCAGGCTGTCTCAGACGCTCTCTATCACTCTCTGACACTCTCTATCACTCTCTGACACTCTCACTCGCTCTCTGACACTCTCTGACACACTCAATCACTCTCTATCACTCTCTGACACACTCTGACACTCTCTGACAATCTCAGAGGCTCTCTATCACTCTCTGTCACCCTCTGACACTCTCAGACACTCTCTATCAATCTCTGACGCTCTCTGACACTCTCTATCACTCAATGACACTCTGTAACACTCTCTATCACTCTCCATCACACTCTGACACTCTCTGACACTCTAAGACACTCTCTTTCACACTCCATATCTCTCTCTGACACTCTCTGACACTCTCTATCTCTCTCTGAAACTCTCTATCACTCTCTATCACTCCCTATCACTCTCTGACACTCTCTGACACTCTCTGACACTCTCTGACACTCTCTATCACTCTCTATCACTCTCTATCACTCTCTATCACTCTCTGACACTCTCTGACACACTCTGACACTCTCTTTCACTCGCTATCAGTTTGTGACACTCTGTGACAGTCTCTGACACTCTCCATCACTCTATGACACTCTCTGACACTCTCTGACACTCTCTATCACTGTCTATCACTCTCTGACACTCTCTGACACCCTCTGACACACTCTGACACACTCTGAAACTCTCTGACACTATCTGACACACTCTGACACTCTCAGAGGCGCTCTATCACTCGCTATCAGTTTGTGACACTCTGTGACAGTCTCTGACACTCTCCATCACTCTATGACACTCTCTGACACTCTCTGACACTCTCTATCACTCTCTGACACTCTCTGACACTCTCTATCACTCTCTGACACTCTCTATCACTCTCTGACACTCTTTGACACTATCAGAGGCTCTCTATCACTCTCTATCACTCACTGACACTCTCAGACACTCTCTATCACTCTCTGACACTCACTGACACTCTCAGACACTCTCTATCACTCTCTGAAACTCTCTATCACTCTCTGAAACTCTCTATCGCTCTCCGGCACTCTCTGACATAATCAATCACTTTATATCACTCTCTGACACACTCTGACACTCTCTATCACTCTATGACACTCTCTGACAGTCTCTATCACTCTCTATCACTCTCTGACACACTCTGACACTCTCTGACACTCTCTATCACTCTCTATCACTCTCTATCACTCTCTATCACTCTCTGACGCTCTCTGGCACTCTCTATCACTCAATGACACTCTCTATCACTCTCCATCACTCTCCATCACTCTCCATCACTCTCTGACACTCTCTGACACACTCTGACACACTCTGACACACTCTGACACTCTCTATCACTCTCTATCACTCTCTGTCACCCTCTGACACTCTCAGACACTCTCTATCAATCTCTGACGCTCTCTGACACTCTCTATCACTCAATGACACTCTGTAACACTCTCTATCACTCTCCATCACACTCTGACACTCTCTGACACTCTAAGACACTCTCTTTCACACTCCATATCTCTCTCTGACACTCTCTGACACTCTCTATCTCTCTCTGAAACTCTCTATCACTCTCTATCACTCCCTATCACTCTCTGACACTCTCTGACACTCTCTGACACTCTCTGACACTCTCTATCACTCTCTATCACTCTCTATCACTCTCTGACACTCTCTGACACTCTCTGACACACTCTGACACTCTCTTTCACTCGCTATCAGTTTGTGACACTCTGTGACAGTCTCTGACACTCTCCATCACTCTATGACACTCTCTGACACTCTCTGACACTCTCTATCACTGTCTATCACTCTCTGACACTCTCTGACACCCTCTGACACACTCTGACACACTCTGAAACTCTCTGACACTATCTGACACACTCTGACACTCTCAGAGGCGCTCTATCACTCTCTATCACTCTCTGACACTCTCTGACACTCTCTATCACTCTCTGACACTCTCTATCACTCTCTGACACTCTTTGACACTATCAGAGGCTCTCTATCACTCTCTATCACTCACTGACACTCTCAGACACTCTCTATCACTCTCTGACACTCACTGACACTCTCAGACACTCTCTATCACTCTCTGAAACTCTCTATCACTCTCTGAAACTCTCTATCGCTCTCCGGCACTCTCTGACATAATCAATCACTTTATATCACTCTCTGACACACTCTGACACTCTCTATCACTCTATGACACTCTCTGACAGTCTCTATCACTCTCTATCACTCTCTGACACACTCTGACACTCTCTGACACTCTCTATCACTCTCTATCACTCTCTATCACTCTCTATCACTCTCTGACGCTCTCTGGCACTCTCTATCACTCAATGACACGCTCTATCACTCTCCATCACTCTCCATCACTCTCCATCACTCTCTGACACTCTCTGACACACTCTGACACACTCTGACACACTCAGACACTCTCCGTATCACTCTCTGACACTCTGTGACACTCTCTATAACTCTCTATCACTCTCTATCACTCTCTATCACTCTCTATCACTCTCTATCACTCTCTGACACTCTCTGGCACTCTCTATCACTCTCTATCACTCTCTATCACTCTCTGACACTCTCTGACACTCTCTGACACTCTCTGACAATCTCTATCACTCTCTATCACTCTCTGACACTATCTGACACTCTCTCTTACTCAACGACACTCTGTGACACTCTCCATCACTCTCCATCACTCTCTGACACACTCTGACACTCTCTATCACTCTATGACACTCTTTGACAGTCTCTATCACTCTCTATCACTCTCTGACACTCTCTATCACTCTCTGACACTCTCACTCGCTCTCTGACACTCTCTGACACACTCAATCACTCTCTATCACTCTCTGACACACTCTGACACTCTCTGACAATCTCAGAGGCTCTCTATCACTCTCGATCACCCTCTGACACTCTCAGACACTCTCTATCAATCTCTGACGCTCTCTGACACTCTCTATCACTCAATGACACTCTGTAACACTCTCTATCACTCTCCATCACACTCTGACTCTCTCTGACACTATAAGACAGTCTCTTTCACACTCCATATCTCTCTCTGACACTCTCTGACGCTCTCTATCTCTCTCTGAAACTCTCTATCACTCTCTATCACTCTCAGACACTCTCTGACACTCTCTGACACTCTCTGACACTCTCTGACACTCTCTATCACTCTCTATCACTCTCTATCCCTCTCCGACACTCTCAGACACTCTCTTTTACTCGCTGGCACTCTGTGACACTCTCTATCCCTCTCTATCACTCTATGAAACTATCTGACGCTCTCTGTCACTCTCTGTCACTCTCTGTCACTCTCTGACACTCTCTGACACTCTCTGACACACTCTGACACACTCTGACACACTCTGACACTCTCTTTCACTCGCTATCAGTCTGTGACACTCTGTGACACTCTCTGACACTCTCCATCACTCTATGACACTCTCTGACACTCTCTATCACTGTCTATCACTCTCTGACACTCTCTGACACCCTCTGACACACTCTGAAACTCTCTGACACTATCTGACACACCCTGACACTCTCAGAGGCGCTCTATCACTCTCTATCACTCTCTGACACTCTCTATCACTCTCTGACACTCTCTATCACTCTCTGACACTCTCTGACACTCTCTGAGGCTCTCTATCACTCTCTATCACTCTCTATCACTCACTGACACTCTCAGACACTCTCTATCACTCTCTGACACACTCTGACACACTCAGACACTCTCTTTCACACTCCGTATCACTCTCTGACACTCTCTATCACTCTCTATCACTCTCTATCACTCTCTATCACTCTCTATCACTCTCTGACACTATCTCTTACTCAACGACACTCTGACACTCTCCATCACTCTCCATCACTCTCCATCACTCTCTGACACTCTCTGACACACTCTGACACTCTCAGACACTCTCTTTCACACTCCGTATCACTCTCTGACACTCTGTGACACTCTCTATCACTCACTGACACTCTGTGACACTCTCTGACTCTCTCTATCACTCTCTGACACGCTCTGAAACACTCTGACACTCTCGATCACTCTCTATCACTCACTGAAACTCTGTGACACTCTCTGACTCTCTCCATCACTCAATGACACTCTCTGACACTCTATATCACTCTATCACTCTCTGACACTCTCTGACACCCTCTGACACTCTCTATCAATCCATGACACTCTCTGACACTCTCTATCACTCTGTATCACTCTCTGACACCCTCTGTCACACTCTGTCACACTCTGTCACACTCAGTCACACTCTGACACACTCTGACACACTCTGACACTCTCAGAGGCTCTCTATCACTCTCTATCACTCTCTGACACTCTCAGACACTCTCTATCAATCTCTGACACTCACTGACACCCTCTATCACGCTCTGACACTCTCTGATACACTCTGGCACTCTCAGACACTCTCTGACACTCTCTGATACACTCTGACACTCTCAGACAGTCTCTGACACACTCAGACACTCTCTACCACTCTCATTCACTCTCTGACACTCTCTGATACACTCTAACACTCTCAGACACTCTCTGACACTCTCTATCACTCTCTGACTCAATCTGACACTCTCAGACAGTCTCAGACACTCTCTATCAATCTCTGACACTCTCTGACACTCTCTGATACTCTCTGACATTCTCAGACACACTCAGACACTCTCTGACACTCTCACACTCTCTCACACACTCTGTCCCTCTCTGACACTCTCTGACACTATCTGACACTCTCTGATACTCTCTGACATTCTCAGACACACTCAGACACTCTCTGACACTCTCACACTCTCTCACACACTCTGTCCCTCTCTGACACTCTCTGACACTATCTGACACTCTCTGACACTCTCACACTCTCTGACACTCTCACACTCTCTGACACTCTCTCACTCTCTCTGGCAATCTCTCACACTCTCTGACACTCTCTGACCCTCTCTGACAATGTCTGACACTTTCTGACAAACTCTATCACTCTCTGACACTCTCTGGCACTCTCTGACACACTCAGACACTCTCTATCACTCTCTGACACTTTCAGACACTCTCTGCCACTCTCTTTCACTCTGTATCATTCTCTGACACTTTCAGACACTCTCTATCAATCTCTATCACTCTCTATCACTCCCTGACACTCTCTATCACTCTCTGACACTCTCTGACACTCTCTATCACTCTCTGACACACTCTGACACTCTCTGACACTCTCAGACACTCTCTGTCACTCTCTAACTATCTCTGACACTCTCTATCACTCTCTGACACTCTCTGACACTCTCAGAGGCTCTCTATCACTCTCTATCAATCACTGACACACTCAGACACTCACTATCACTCTCTGACACTCAGTGACACTCTCAGACACTCTTTCACTCGCTGTCACTCTCAGGCTCTCTCAGACGCTCTCTATCACTCTCTGACACTCTCTATCACTCTCTGACACTCTCTGACACTCTCAGAGGCTCTCTATCACTCTCCATCGCTCACTGACACTCTCAGACACTCACTATCACTCTCTGACACTCACTGACACTCTCAGACACTCTCTTTCACTCGCTGTCACTCTCTGACACCCTTTCACACTCTCTGACACTCTCTGACACTCTCTGACCCTCTCTGACCCTCTCTGACACTCTCAGACACTCTCTGACACACTCTATCACTCTCTGACACTCTCTATCACTCTCTATCACGCTCTGACACTCTCTGATACACTCTAACACTCTCAGACACTCTCTGACACTCTCTATCACTCTCTGACTCAATCTGACACTCTCAGACAGTCTCAGACACTCTCTATCAATCTCTGACACTCTCTGACACTCTCTGATACTCTCTGACATTCTCAGACACACTCAGACACTCTCTGACACTCTCACACTCTCTCACACACTCTGTCCCTCTCTGACACTCTCTGACACTATCTGACACTCTCTGACACTCTCACACTCTCTGACACTCTCACACTCTCTGACACTCTCTCACTCTCTCTGGCAATCTCTCACACTCTCTGACACTCTCTGACCCTCTCTGACAATGTCTGAAACTTTCTGACAAACTCTATCACTCTCTGACACTCTCTGGCACTCTCAGAGGCTCTCTATCACTCTCTATCACTCACTGACACACTCAGACACTCACTATCACTCTCTGACACTCACTGACACTCTCAGACACTCTCTATCACTCTCTGACACTTTCAGACACTCTCTGCCACTCTCTTTCACTCTGTATCACTCTCTGACACTTTCAGACACTCTCTATCAATCTCTATCACTCTCTATCACTCCCTGACACTCTCTATCACTCTCTGACACTCTCTATCACTCTCTATCACTCTGTTACAATCTCTATCAATCTCTGACACTCTCTATCACTCTCTGACACACTCTGACACTCTCTGACACTCTCAGACACTCTCAGACACTCTCTGTCACTCTCTAACTCTCTCTGACACTATCTATCACTCTCCGACACTCACTGACACTCTCAGACACTCTCTTTAAATCGCTGTCACTCTCAGGCTTTCTCAGACGCTCTTTATCACTCTCTGACACTCTCTATCACTCTCTATTACTCTCTTACACTCTCTATCACTCTCTGACACTCTCTATCACTCTCTGACACACTCTGACACACTCTGACACTCTCAGACACTCTCAGACACTCTCAGACACTCTCAGACGCTCTCTGTCACTCTCTTACACTCTCTATCACTCTCGATCACTCTCTGACACTCTCGATCACTCTCTGACACACTCTGACACTCTCTGACATTCTCTAACTCTCTCTGACACTCTCTATCACTCTCTGACACTCTCTGACACTCTCAGAGGCTCTCTATCACTCTCCATCACTCACTGACACTCTCAGACACTCACTATCACTCTCTGACACTCACTGACACTCTCAGACACTCTCTTTCACTCGCTGTCACTCTCTGACACTCTTTCACACTCTCTGACACTCTCTGACCCTCTCTGACCCTCTCTGACACTCTCAGACACTCTCTGACACACTCTATCACTCTCTGACACTCTCTATCACTCTCTATCACGCTCTGACACTCTCTGATACACTCTGGCACTCTCAGACACTCTCTGGCACTCTCTATCACTCTCTGACACTCTCTGATACACTCTGACACTCTCAGACAGTCTTAGACTCTCTCTATCACTCTCTGACACTCTCTGACACTCTCTGATACACTCTGGCACTCTCAGACACTCTCTGACACTCTCTATCACTCTCAGACACTCTCTGATACACTCTGACACTCTCAGACACTCTCTGACACACTCAGACACTCTCTACCACTCTCATTCACTCTCTGACACTATCTGATGCACTCTAACACTCTCAGACACACTCTGACACTCGCTATCACTCTCTGACTCAATCTGACACTCTCAGACAGTCTCAGACACTCTCTATCACTCTCTGACACTCTCTGACACTCTCTGATACTCTCTGACATTCTCAGACACACTCAGACACTCTCTGACAATCTCACACTCTCTCACACACTCTGTCCCTCTCTGACACTCTCTGACACTCTCTGACACTATCTGACACTCTCTGACACTATCTGATACTCTCTGACACTCTCACACTCTCTGACACTCTCACACTCTCTGACACTCTCTGACCCTCTCTGACAATGTCTGACACTTTCCGACAAACTCTATCACTCGCTGACACTCTCTGACACTCTCTGACACACTCAGACACTCTCTATCACTCTCTGACACTTTCAGACACTCTCTGCCACTCTCTTTCTCTCTGTATCACTCTCTGACACTTTCAGACACTCTCTATCAATCTCTATCACTCTCTGTCACTCTCTGACACTCTCTGACATTCTCTATCACTTTCAGACACTCTTTGCCACTCTCTATCAATCTCTGACACTCTCTGACACTCGTACACTCTCTGCCACTCTCTGACACTCTTTCACACTCTCTCACACTCTCTGACCCTCTCTGACACTCTCTGACACTCTCTGACACTCTCTGACCCTCTCTGACCCTCTCTGACACTCTCAGACACTCTCTGACACTCTGACACTCTCTGACACTCTCTATCACTCTCTGACACTCTCTGATACACTCTGACACTCTCAGACAGTCTTAGACTCTCTCTATCACTCTCTGACACTCTCTGACACTCTCTGACACTCTCTGATACACTCTGGCACTCTCAGACACTCTCTGACACTCTCTATCACTCTCTGACACTCTCTGATACACTCTGACACTCTCAGACACTCTCTGACACACTCAGACACTCTCTACCACTCTCATTCACTCTCTGACACTATCTGATGCACTCTAACACTCTCAGACACACTCTGACACTCGCTATCACTCTCTGACTCAATCTGACACTCTCAGACCGTCTCAGACACTCTCTATCACTCTCTGACACTCTCTGACACTCTCTGATACTCTCTGACATTCTCAGACACACTCAGACACTCTCTGACACTCTCACACTCTCTCACACACTCTGTCCCTCTCTGACACTCTCTGACACTCTCTGACACTATCTGACACTCTCTGACACTATCTGATACTCTCTGACACTCTCACACTCTCACACTCTCTCACACACTCTGTCCCTCTCTGACACTCTCTGACACTCTCTGACAATCTCAGACACACTCATACACTCTCTGACACTTTCAGACACTCTCTGCCACTCTCTATCACTCTGTATCACTCTCTGAAACTCTCTGCCACTCTCTGACACTCTCTGAGACTCTCTGACACTCTCTGACACTTTCACACACTCTCTGCCACTCTCTATCACTCTATATGACTCGCTGACACTTTCAGACACTCTCTGCCACTCTCTATCACTCTCTGACACTCTCTATCATTCTCTGACACTCTCTGACACATTCAGACACTCTCTGCTACTCTCTATCACTCTCTGACACTCTCTGGCACTCTCAGACTCTCTCACACTCTCTGACACTCTCTGACACACTCTGTCCCTCTCTGACACTGTCTGACACTATCTGACACTCTCTGACACTATCACACTTTCTGACATTCTCACACTCTCTGACATTCTCTCACACTCTCTGACGCTCTCTGACACTCTCTATCACTGTGAATCATTCTCAATCACTCTCAATTACTCTCTGACACTCTCTGACACTCTCTATCACTCTCAGCCTTCTCTGTATCACTCTCTGACACTCTCTGACACTCTCTGACACTCGCACACTCTCTGACACTCTCTGACACTCTTTCACACTCTCTGAGACTCTCTGACCCTATCTGACCCTATCTGACCCTCTCTGACCCTCTCAGACACTCTCTGGCACACTCTATCACTCTCTGACACTCTCTATCACTCTCTATCACTCTCTGACACTCTCTGACACTCTCTGATACACTCTGGCACTCTCAGACACTCTCTGACACTCTCTATCAATCTCTGACACTCTCTGATACACTCTGTCACTCTCAGACACTCTCTGACACTCTCTATCACACTCTGACACTCTCTACCACTCTCATTCACTCTCTGACACTCTGATACACTCTAAAACTCTCAGACACTCTCTGACACTCTCTATCACTCTCTGACTCAATCTGACATTCTCAGACACTCTCTGACACTCTCTGACACTCTCACACTCTCTCACACTCTCTGACACTCTCTGACACACTCTGTCCCTCTCTAACACTCTCTGACACTATCTGATACTCTCTGACACTCTCACACTCTCTGACACTCTCTGACACTCTCTCACTCTCGCTGACATTCTCTCACACTCTCTGACACTCTCTGACCCTCTCTGACAATGTCTGACACTTTCTGACAAACTCTATCACTCTCTGACACTCTCTGACACTCTCTGACACTCTCTGACACTCTCTGACACTCTCTATCACTCTCTGACACTTTCAGACACACTCTGCCACTCTCTTTCACTCTATATCACTCTCTGACACTTTCAGAAACTCTCTATCAATCTCTATCACTCTCTATCACTCTCTGACACTCTCTGACACTCACTATCACTCTCTGACACTCTCTGACACTCACTATCACTCTCTGACACTCTCCGACACATTCAGACACTCTCTGCTACTGTCTATCACTCTCTATCACTCTCTGACACTCTCTGACACTCTCTGACACTCTCTCATACTCTCTGACATTCTCTCACACTCTCTGACACTCTCTGACAATCTCTGACAAACCCTATCAATCTCTGACACTCTCTGACACACTCAGACACTCTCTATCACTCTCTGACACTTTCAGACAATCTCTGCCACTCTCTTTCACTCTATATCACTCTCTGACACTTTCAGACACTCTCTATCAATCTCTATCACTCTCTATCACTCTCTGACACTCTCTGACATTCTCTATCACTCTCTGACACTCTCTGACACTTTCAGACACTCTCTGCCACTCTCTAACACTCTCTGACACTCTCTGATACACTCTGACTCTCTCTGACACTCTCTGATACACTCTGGCACTCTCAGACACTCTCTGACACTCTCTATCACTCTCTGACACTCTCTGACTCAATCTGACACTCTCAGACAGTCTCAGACACTCTGTATCACTCTCTGACACATTCTGACACTCTCTGATACTCTCTGAAATTCTCAAACACACTCAGACACTCTCTATCACTCTCTATCACTCTCTATCACTCTCTATCACTCTCTATCACTCTCTATCACTCTCTGACACTCTCTGACACTCTCAGACACTCTCAGACACTCTCTGACACACTCTGACACTCTCAGACACTCTCTGACACACTCTGACACACTCTGACACTCTCAGACACTCTCTGACACTCTCTATCACTCTCTATCACTCTCTGACTCAATCTGACACTCTCAGACAGTCTCAGACACTCTGTATCACTCTCTGACACATTCTGACACTCTCTGATACTCTCTGAAATTCTCAAACACACTCAGACACTCTCTATCACTCTCTATCACTCTCTATCACTCTCTATCACTCTCTATCACTCTCTGACACTCTCTGACACTCTCAGACACTCTCAGACACTCTCTGACACACTCTGACACTCTCAGACACTCTCTGACACACTCTGACACACTCTGACACTCTCTATCACTCTCTGACTCAATCTGACACTCTCAGACAGTCTCAGACACTCTCTATCACTCTCTGACACTCTCTGACACTCTCTGATACTCTCTGAAATTCTCAGACACACTCTGTCCCTCTCTGACA
Source organism: Heterodontus francisci (assembly GCF_036365525.1). Classification (NCBI taxonomy): domain Eukaryota; kingdom Metazoa; phylum Chordata; class Chondrichthyes; order Heterodontiformes; family Heterodontidae; genus Heterodontus; species Heterodontus francisci. Next base: position 653,467 of record NW_027141025.1, read on the forward strand.
CTCTCTGACACTATCTGATACTCTCTGACACTATCACACTTTTGGACACTCTCACACTCTCTGACACTCTCTGACACTCTCTCATACTCTCTGACATTCTCTCACACTCTCTGACACTCTCTGACAAACTCTATCACTCTCTGACACTTTCAGACAATCTCTGCCACTCTCTTTCACTCTATATCACTCTCTGACACTTTCAGACACTCTCCATCAATCTCTATCACTCTCTATCACTCTCTGACACTCTCTGACATTCTCTATCACTCTCCGACGCTCTCTGACACTTTCAGACACTCTCTGCCACTCTCTAACACTCTCTGACACTCGCTGACACTCGCACACTCTCTGCCACTCTCTGACACTCTCTGATACACTGTGGCACTCTCAGACACTCTCTGACTCTCTCTATCACTCTCTGACACTCTCTGATACACTCTGACACTCTCAGATACTCTCTGACACACTCATAACATTCTCTACCACACTCTATCACTCTCTGACACTCTCTGATACACTCTAACACTCTCAGACACTCTCTGACACTCTCTATCACTCTCTATCACTCTCTGACTCAAGCTGACACTCTCAGACAGTCTCAGACACTCTGTATCACTCTCTGACACTCTCTGACACTCTCTGACACTCTCTGATACTCTCTGATACACTGTGACACTCTCTGACACTCTCTGACAATCTCAGACACAATCAGACACACTCTGACACTCTCTATCACTCTCTGACACTCTCTGACACTTTCAGACACTCTCTGCCACTCTCTAACACTCTCTGACACTCTCTGACCCTCTCTATCACTCTCTGACCCTCTCTGGCACTCTCAGACCCACGCAGACACTCGCTGACACTCACTTTGACTCTCTGACACTCTCTGACACTTTCAGACATTCTCTGCCACTCTCTATTACTCTCTATCACTCGCTGACACTTTCAGACACACTCTGCCACTCTCTATCACTCTCTGACACTTTCTGACACTCTCCATCACTCTCTGACACTCCCTATCACTCTCTGACACTTTCAGACACTCTCTGTCACTCTCTATCACTCTCTATCACTCTCTGACACTCTCTGACACTCTCTATCACTCTCTGATACTCTCTGACACTCTCTGACACTTGCACACTCTCTGACCCTCTCTGACACTCTTTCACACTCTCTGACACTCTGTGAACCTCTCTGACCCTCTCTGACACTCTCAGACACTCTCTGTCACTCTCTGTCACTCTCTGACACTCTCTATCACTGTCAATCATTCTCAATCACTCTCAATCACTCTCTGAACCTCTCTGACACTCTCTGGCACTGTCAGATACTCTCAGACACATTCAGACACTCTCTCTCACTCTCTATCACTCTCTGACACTCTCTGATACACTGTGGCACTCTCAGACACTCTCTGACTCTCTCTATCACTCTCTGACACTCTCTGATACAATCTGACACTCTCAGACACTCTCTGACACACTCAGAACATTCTCTACCAATCTCTATCACTCTCTGACACTCTCTGATACACTCTAACACTCTCAGACACTCTCTGACACTCTCTATCACTCTCTGACACTCTCTGACACTCTCTGACACTCTCTGACACTCTCTGATACTCTCTGATACTCTCTGATACACTGTGACATTCTCTGACACTCTCTATCACTCTCTGACACTCTCTGACAATCTCAGACACAATCAGACACTCTCTGACAATCTCTATCACTCTCTGACACTCTCTGACACCTTCAGACACTCTCTCCCTCTCTCTATCACTCTCTGACACTCTCTAACACTCTCTGACACTCTCTGACCCTCTCTCTCACTCTCTGACCCTCTCTGGCACTCTCAGACCTATGCAGACACTCGCTGACACTCACTTTCACTCTCTGACACTCTCTGACACTCTCTGACATTCTCTATCACTCTCCGACACTCTCTGACACTTTCAGACACTCTCTGCCACTCTTGAACACTCTCTGACACTCTCTGACACTCGCACACTCTCTGCCACTCTCTGCCACTCTCTGCCACTCTCTGCCACTCTTTCACACTCTCTGACACTCTCTGACACTCTCTGACCCTCTCTGACACTCTCAGACACTCTCTGGCACACTCTATCACTCTCTGACACTCTCTATCACTGTGAATCATTCTCAATCACTCTCGATTACTCTCTGACACTCTCTGACACTCTCTATCACTCTCAGCCTTCTCTGTATCACTCTCTGACACTCTCTGACACTCTCTGATACACTCTGACACTCTCAGACAGTCTCAGACTCTCTCTATCACTCTCTGACACTCACTGACACTCTCTGACTCTCTCTGACTCTCTCTGACACTCTCTGATACACTCTGGCACTCTCAGACACTCTCAGACACTCTCAGACACTCTCAGACACTCTCTGACACTCTCCATCACTCTCTGACACTCTCTGATACACTCTGACACTCTCAGACACTCTCTGACACACTCAGACACTCTCTACCACTCTCATTCACTCTCTGACACTCTCTGATACACTCTGACACTCTCTAACACTCTCTGACACTCTCTATCACTCTCTGACTCAATCTGACACTCTCAGACAGTCTCAGACACTCTGTATCACTCTCTGACACTCTCTGATACTCTCTGAAATTCTCAGACACACTCAGACACTCTCTGACACTCTCACACTCTCTATCACTCTCTATCACTCTCTGACACTCTCAGACACTCTCTGACACACTCAGACACTCTCTGACACTCTCAGACACTCTCTATCACTCTCTATCACTCTCTATCACTCTCTATCACTCTCTATCACTCTCAGACACTCTCAGACACTCTCAGACACTCTCTGACACACTCAGACACTCTCTACCACTCTCATTCACTCTCTGACACTCTCTGATACACTCTGACACTCTCTAACACTCTCTGACACTCTCTATCACTCTCTGACTCAATCTGACACTCTCAGACAGTCTCAGACACTCTCTCTCACTCTCTGACACTCTCTGACACTCTCTGACACTCTCTGATACTCTCTGAAATTCTCAGACACACTCAGACACTCTCTGACACTCTCACACTCTCTGACACTATCTGATACTCTCTGATACTCTCTGACACTCTCTGACACTCTCTGACACTCTCACAGTCTCTGACACTCTCTGACACTCTCTCACTCTCTCTGACATTCTCTCACACTCTCTGACACTCTCTGACCCTCTCTGACAATGTCTGACACTTTCTGACAAACTCTATCACTCTCTGACACTCTCTGACACTCTCTGACACTCTCTGACACACTCAGACACTCTCTATCACTCCCTGACACTTTCAGACACTCTCTGCCACTCGCTATCACTCTATGACACTCTCTGACACTCTCTGACACTCTCTGACACTCTCTGACACTCTCTGAAATTCGCACACTCTCTGACCCTCTCTGACACTCTTTCACACTCTCTGACACTCTCTGAACCTCTCTGACCCTCTCTGACAATCTCAGACACTCTCTGGCACACTCTATCACTCTCTGACACTCTCTATCACTGTCAATCATTCTCAATCACTCTCAATCACTCTCTGAACCTCTCTGACACTCTCTGGCACTTTCAGATACTCTCAGACACACTCAGACACTCTCTCTCACTCTCTATCACTCTCTGACACTCTCTGATACACTGTGGCACTCTCAGACACTCTCTGACTCTCTCTATCACTCTCTGACACTCTCTGATACACTCTGAAACTCTCAGACACTCTCTGACACTCAGAACATTCTCTACCACTCTCTATCACTCTCTGACACTCTCTGATACACTCTAACACTCTCAGACCCTCTCTGACACTCTCTATCACTCTCTGACTCAATCTGACACCCTCAGACAGTCTCAGACACTCTCTACCACTCTCTGACACTCTCTGACACTCTCTGATACTCTCTGATACACTGTGACACTCTCTGACACTCTCTATCACTCTCTGACACTCTCTGACAATCTCAGACACAATCAGACACTCTCTGACACTCTCTATCACTCTCTGACACTCTCTGACACTTTCAGACACTCTCTGCCACTCTCTATCACTCTCTGACACTCGCTGACACTTTCAGACACACTCTGCCACTCTCTATCACTCTCTGTCACTCTCTGACACTTTCTGACACTCTCACACTCTCTGACACTCTCACCCTTTCCGACACTCTCACACTCTCGGACCCTTTCTGACACTCTCTATCACTCTCTGACACTTTCTGACACTCTCCATCACTCTCTGACACTCTCTATCACTATCTGACACTTTCAGACACTCTCTGTCACTCTCTATCCCTCTATATCACTCTTTGACACTTTCAGACACTCTCTATCACTCTCTATCACTCTCTGACACTCTCTGACACTCTCTATCACTATCTGACACTTTCAGACACTCTCTGTCACTCTCTATCCCTCTATATCACTCTTTGACACTTTCAGACACTCTCTATCAATCTCTATCACTCTCTATCACTCCCTGACACTCTCTATCACTCTCTGACACTCTCTATCACTCTCTATCACTCTGTTACAATCTCTATCACTCTCTGACACTCTCTATCACTCTCTGACACACTCTGACACTCTCTGACACTCTCAGACACTCTCAGACACTCTCTGTCACTCTCTAACTCTCTCTGACACTCTCTATCACTCTCCGACACTCACTGACACTCTCAGACACTCTCTTTAAATCGCTGTCACTCTCAGGCTTTCTCAGACGCTCTTTATCACTCTCTGACACTCTCTATCACTCTCTATTACTCTCTTACACTCTCTATCACTCTCTGACACTCTCTATCACTCTCTGACACACTCTGACACACTCTGACACTCTCAGACACTCTCAGACACTCTCAGACACTCTCAGACGCTCTCTGTCACTCTCTTACACTCTCTATCACTCTCGATCACTCTCTGACACTCTCGATCACTCTCTGACACACTCTGACACTCTCTGACATTCTCTAACTCTCTCTGACACTCTCTATCACTCTCTGACACTCTCTGACACTCTCAGAGGCTCTCTATCACTCTCCATCACTCACTGACACTCTCAGACACTCACTATCACTCTCTGACACTCACTGACACTCTCAGACACTCTCTTTCACTCGCTGTCACTCTCTGACACTCTTTCACACTCTCTGACACTCTCTGACCCTCTCTGACCCTCTCTGACACTCTCAGACACTCTCTGACACACTCTATCACTCTCTGACACTCTCTATCACTCTCTATCACGCTCTGACACTCTCTGATACACTCTGGCACTCTCAGACACTCTCTGGCACTCTCTATCACTCTCTGACACTCTCTGATACACTCTGACACTCTCAGACAGTCTTAGACTCTCTCTATCACTCTCTGACACTCTCTGACACTCTCTGATACACTCTGGCACTCTCAGACACTCTCTGACACTCTCTATCACTCTCAGACACTCTCTGATACACTCTGACACTCTCAGACACTCTCTGACACACTCAGACACTCTCTACCACTCTCATTCACTCTCTGACACTATCTGATGCACTCTAACACTCTCAGACACACTCTGACACTCGCTATCACTCTCTGACTCAATCTGACACTCTCAGACAGTCTCAGACACTCTCTATCACTCTCTGACATTCTCAGACACACTCAGACACTCTATGACAATCTCACACTCTCTCACACACTCTGTCCCTCTCTGACACTCTCTGACACTCTCTGACACTATCTGACACTCTCTGACACTATCTGATACTCTCTGACACTCTCACACTCTCTGACACTCTCACACTCTCTGACACTCTCTGACCCTCTCTGACAATGTCTGACACTTTCCGACAAACTCTATCACTCGCTGACACTCTCTGACACTCTCTGACACACTCAGACACTCTCTATCACTCTCTGACACTTTCAGACACTCTCTGCCACTCTCTTTCTCTCTGTATCACTCTCTGACACTTTCAGACACTCTCTATCAATCTCTATCACTCTCTGTCACTCTCTGACACTCTCTGACATTCTCTATCACTTTCAGACACTCTTTGCCACTCTCTATCACTCTCTGACACTCTCTGACACTCGTACACTCTCTGCCACTCTCTGACACTCTTTCACACTCTCTCACACTCTCTGACCCTCTCTGACACTCTCTGACACTCTCTGACACTCTCTGACCCTCTCTGACCCTCTCTGACACTCTCAGACACTCTCTGACACTCTGACACTCTCTGACACTCTCTATCACTCTCTGACACTCTCTGATACACTCTGACACTCTCAGACAGTCTTAGACTCTCTCTATCACTCTCTGACACTCTCTGACACTCTCTGACACTCTCTGATACACTCTGGCACTCTCAGACACTCTCTGACACTCTCTATCACTCTCTGACACTCTCTGATACACTCTGACACTCTCAGACACTCTCTGACACACTCAGACACTCTCTACCACTCTCATTCACTCTCTGACACTATCTGATGCACTCTAACACTCTCAGACACACTCTGACACTCGCTATCACTCTCTGACTCAATCTGACACTCTCAGACCGTCTCAGACACTCTCTATCACTCTCTGACACTCTCTGACACTCTCTGATACTCTCTGACATTCTCAGACACACTCAGACACTCTCTGACACTCTCACACTCTCTCACACACTCTGTCCCTCTCTGACACTCTCTGACACTCTCTGACACTATCTGACACTCTCTGACACTATCTGATACTCTCTGACACTCTCACACTCTCACACTCTCTCACACACTCTGTCCCTCTCTGACACTCTCTGACACTCTCTGACAATCTCAGACACACTCATACACTCTCTGACACTTTCAGACACTCTCTGCCACTCTCTATCACTCTGTATCACTCTCTGAAACTCTCTGCCACTCTCTGACACTCTCTATGACTATCTGACACTCTCTGACACTCTCTCTGACCCTCTCTCTTACTCTCTGACACTCTCTGACTCTCCCTGACACTCTCTGAGACTCTCTGACACTCTCTGACACTTTCACACACTCTCTGCCACTCTCTATCACTCTATATGACTCGCTGACACTTTCAGACACTCTCTGCCACTCTCTATCACTCTCTGACACTCTCTATCATTCTCTGACACTCTCTGACACATTCAGACACTCTCTGCTACTCTCTATCACTCTCTGACACTCTCTGGCACTCTCAGACTCTCTCACACTCTCTGACACTCTCTGACACACTCTGTCCCTCTCTGACACTGTCTGACACTATCTGACACTCTCTGACACTATCACACTTTCTGACATTCTCACACTCTCTGACATTCTCTCACACTCTCTGACACTCTCTGACACTCTCTATCACTGTGAATCATTCTCAATCACTCTCAATTACTCTCTGACACTCTCTGACACTCTCTATCACTCTCAGCCTTCTCTGTATCACTCTCTGACACTCTCTGACACTCGCACACTCTCTGACACTCTCTGACACTCTTTCACACTCTCTGAGACTCTCTGACCCTATCTGACCCTATCTGACCCTCTCTGACCCTCTCAGACACTCTCTGGCACACTCTATCACTCTCTGACACTCTCTATCACTCTCTATCACTCTCTGACACTCTCTGACACTCTCTGATACACTCTGGCACTCTCAGACACTCTCTGACACTCTCTATCAATCTCTGACACTCTCTGATACACTCTGTCACTCTCAGACACTCTCTGACACTCTCTATCAATCTCTGACACTCTCTGATACACTCTGTCACTCTCAGACACTCTCTGACACTCTCTATCACACTCTGACACTCTCTACCACTCTCATTCACTCTCTGACACTCTGATACACTCTAAAACTCTCAGACACTCTCTGACACTCTCTATCACTCTCTGACACTCTCTGACACACTCTGTCCCTCTCTAACACTCTCTGACACTATCTGATACTCTCTGACACTCTCACACTCTCTGACACTCTCTGACACTCTCTCACTCTCGCTGACATTCTCTCACACTCTCTGACACTCTCTGACCCTCTCTGACAATGTCTGACACTTCCTGACAAACTCTATCACTCTCTGACACTCTCTGACACTCTCTGACACTCTCTGACACTCTCTGACACTCTCTATCACTCTCTGACACTTTCAGACACACTCTGCCACTCTCTTTCACTCTATATCACTCTCTGACACTTTCAGAAACTCTCTATCAATCTCTATCACTCTCTATCACTCTCTGACACTCTCTGACACTCACTATCACTCTCTGACACTCTCTGACACTCACTATCACTCTCTGACACTCTCCGACACATTCAGACACTCTCTGCTACTGTCTATCACTCTCTATCACTCTCTGACACTCTCTGACACTCTCTGACACTCTCTGACACTCTCTCATACTCTCTGACATTCTCTCACACTCTCTGACACTCTCTGACAATCTCTGACAAACCCTATCAATCTCTGACACTCTCTGACACACTCAGACACTCTCTATCACTCTCTGACACTTTCAGACAATCTCTGCCACTCTCTTTCACTCTATATCACTCTCTGACACTTTCAGACACTCTCTATCAATCTCTATCACTCTCTATCACTCTCTGACACTCTCTGACATTCTCTATCACTCTCTGACACTCTCTGACACTTTCAGACACTCTCTGCCACTCTCTAACACTCTCTGACACTCTCTGATACACTCTGACTCTCTCTGACACTCTCTGATACACTCTGGCACTCTCAGACACTCTCTGACACTCTCTATCACTCTCTGACACTCTCTGACTCAATCTGACACTCTCAGACAGTCTCAGACACTCTGTATCACTCTCTGACACATTCTGACACTCTCTGATACTCTCTGAAATTCTCAAACACACTCAGACACTCTCTATCACTCTCTATCACTCTCTATCACTCTCTATCACTCTCTATCACTCTCTGACACTCTCTGACACTCTCAGACACTCTCAGACACTCTCTGACACACTCTGACACTCTCAGACACTCTCTGACACACTCTGACACACTCTGACACTCTCAGACACTCTCTGACACTCTCTATCACTCTCTATCACTCTCTGACTCAATCTGACACTCTCAGACAGTCTCAGACACTCTGTATCACTCTCTGACACATTCTGACACTCTCTGATACTCTCTGAAATTCTCAAACACACTCAGACACTCTCTATCACTCTCTATCACTCTCTATCACTCTCTATCACTCTCTATCACTCTCTGACACTCTCTGACACTCTCTGACACTCTCAGACACTCTCTGACACACTCTGACACTCTCAGACACTCTCTGACACACTCTGACACACTCTGACACTCTCTATCACTCTCTGACTCAATCTGACACTCTCAGACAGTCTCAGACACTCTCTATCACTCTCTGACACTCTCTGACACTCTCTGATACTCTCTGAAATTCTCAGACACACTCTGTCCCTCTCTGACACTCTCTGACACTATCTGATACTCTCTGACACTATCACACTTTCGGACACTCTCACACTCTCTGACACTCTCTGACACTCTCTCATACTCTCTGACATTCTCTCACACTCTCTGACACTCTCTGACAAACTCTATCACTCTCTGACACTTTCAGACAATCTCTGCCACTCTCTTTCACTCTATATCACTCTCTGACACTTTCAGACCCTCTCCATCAATCTCTATCACTCTCTATCACTCTCTGACACTCTCTGACATTCTCTATCACTCTCCGACGCTCTGTGACACTTTCAGACACTCTCTGCCACTCTCTAACACTCTCTGACACTCGCTGACACTCGCACACTCTCTGCCACTCTCTGACACTCTCTGATACACTGTGGCACTCTCAGACACTCTCTGACTCTCTCTATCACTCTCTGACACTCTCTGATACACTCTGACACTCTCAGACACTCTCTGACACACTCATAACATTCTCTACCACACTCTATCACTCTCTGACACTCTCTGATACACTCTAACACTCTCAGACACTCTCTGACACTCTCTATCACTCTCTATCACTCTCTGACTCAAGCTGACACTCTCAGACAGTCTCAGACACTCTGTATCACTCTCTGACACTCTCTGACACTCTCTGACACTCTCTGATACTCTCTGATACACTGTGACACTCTCTGACACTCTCTGACAATCTCAGACACAATCAGACACACTCTGACACTCTCTATCACTCTCTGACACTCTCTGACACTTTCAGACACTCTCTGCCACTCTCTAACACTCTCTGACACTCTCTGACCCTCTCTATCACTCTCTGACCCTCTCTGGCACTCTCAGACCCACGCAGACACTCGCTGACACTCACTTTGACTCTCTGACAATCTCTGACACTTTCAGACATTCTCTGCCACTCTCTATTACTCTCTATCACTCGCTGACACTTTCAGACACACTCTGCCACTCTCTATCACTCTCTGACACTTTCTGACACTCTCCATCACTCTCTGACACTCCCTATCACTCTCTGACACTTTCAGACACTCTCTGTCACTCTCTATCACTCTCTATCACTCTCTGACACTCTCTGACACTCTCTATCACTCTCTGATACTCTCTGACACTCTCTGACACTTGCACACTCTCTGACCCTCTCTGACACTCTTTCACACTCTCTGACACTCTGTGAACCTCTCTGACCCTCTCTGACACTCTCAGACACTCTCTGTCACTCTCTGTCACTCTCTGACACTCTCTATCACTGTCAATCATTCTCAATCACTCTCAATCACTCTCTGAACCTCTCTGACACTCTCTGGCACTTTCAGATACTCTCAGACACATTCAGACACTCTCTCTCACTCTCTATCACTCTCTGACACTCTCTGATACACTGTGGCACTCTCAGACACTCTCTGACTCTCTCTATCACTCTCTGACACTCTCTGATACAATCTGACACTCTCAGACACTCTCTGACACACTCAGAACATTCTCTACCAATCTCTATCACTCTCTGACACTCTCTGATACACTCTAACACTCTCAGACACTCTCTGACACTCTCTATCACTCTCTGACACTCTCTGACACTCTCTGACACTCTCTGACACTCTCTGATACTCTCTGATACTCTCTGATACACTGTGACATTCTCTGACACTCTCTATCACTCTCTGACACTCTCTGACAATCTCAGACACAATCAGACACTCTCTGACAATCTCTATCACTCTCTGACACTCTCTGACACCTTCAGACACTCTCTCCCTCTCTCTATCACTCTCTGACACTCTCTAACACTCTCTGACACTCTCTGACCCTCTCTCTCACTCTCTGACCCTCTCTGGCACTCTCAGACCTATGCAGACACTCGCTGACACTCACTTTCACTCTCTGACACTCTCTGACACTCTCTGACATTCTCTATCACTCTCCGACACTCTCTGACACTTTCAGACACTCTCTGCCACTCTTGAACACTCTCTGACACTCTCTGACACTCGCACACTCTCTGCCACTCTCTGCCACTCTCTGCCACTCTCTGCCACTCTTTCACACTCTCTGACACTCTCTGACACTCTCTGACCCTCTCTGACACTCTCAGACACTCTCTGGCACACTCTATCACTCTCTGACACTCTCTATCACTGTGAATCATTCTCAATCACTCTCGATTACTCTCTGACACTCTCTGACACTCTCTATCACTCTCAGCCTTCTCTGTATCACTCTCTGACACTCTCTGACACTCTCTGACACTCTCTGATACACTCTGACACTCTCAGACAGTCTCAGACTCTCTCTATCACTCTCTGACACTCACTGACACTCTCTGACTCTCTCTGACTCTCTCTGACACTCTCTGATACACTCTGGCACTCTCAGACACTCTCAGACACTCTCAGACACTCTCAGACACTCTCTGACACTCTCCATCACTCTCTGACACTCTCTGATACACTCTGACACTCTCAGACACTCTCTGACACACTCAGACACTCTCTACCACTCTCATTCACTCTCTGACACTCTCTGATACACTCTGACACTCTCTAACACTCTCTGACACTCTCTATCACTCTCTGACTCAATCTGACACTCTCAGACAGTCTCAGACACTCTGTATCACTCTCTGACACTCTCTGATACTCTCTGAAATTCTCAGACACACTCAGACACTCTCTGACACTCTCACACTCTCTATCACTCTCTATCACTCTCTGACACTCTCAGACACTCTCTGACACACTCAGACACTCTCTGACACTCTCACACTCTCTATCACTCTCTATCACTCTCTATCACTCTCTATCACTCTCTATCACTCTCAGACACTCTCAGACACTCTCAGACACTCTCTGACACACTCAGACACTCTCTACCACTCTCTGACACACTCAGACACTCTCTACCACTCTCATTCACTCTCTGACACTCTCTGATACACTCTGACACTCTCTAACACTCTCTGACACTCTCTATCACTCTCTGACTCAATCTGACACTCTCAGACAGTCTCAGACACTCTCTCTCACTCTCTGACACTCTCTGACACTCTCTGACACTCTCTGATACTCTCTGAAATTCTCAGACACACTCAGACACTCTCTGACACTCTCACACTCTCTGACACTATCTGATACTCTCTGATACTCTCTGACACTCTCTGACACTCTCTGACACTCTCACAGTCTCTGACACTCTCTGACACTCTCTCACTCTCTCTGACATTCTCTCACACTCTCTGACACTCTCTGACCCTCTCTGACAATGTCTGACACTTTCTGACAAACTCTATCACTCTCTGACACTCTCTGACACTCTCTGACACTCTCTGACACACTCAGACACTCTCTATCACTCCCTGACACTTTCAGACACTCTCTGCCACTCGCTATCACTCTCTGACACTCTCTGACACTCTCTGACACTCTCTGACACTCTCTGAAATTCGCACACTCTCTGACCCTCTCTGACACTCTTTCACACTCTCTGACACTCTCTGAACCTCTCTGACCCTCTCTGACAATCTCAGACACTCTCTGGCACACTCTATCACTCTCTGACACTCTCTATCACTGTCAATCATTCTCAATCACTCTCAATCACTCTCTGAACCTCTCTGACACTCTCTGGCACTTTCAGATACTCTCAGACACACTCAGACACTCTCTCTCACTCTCTATCACTCTCTGACACTCTCTGATACACTGTGGCACTCTCAGACACTCTCTGACTCTCTCTATCACTCTCTGACACTCTCTGATACACTCTGAAACTCTCAGACACTCTCTGACACTCAGAACATTCTCTACCACTCTCTATCACTCTCTGACACTCTCTGATACACTCTAACACTCTCAGACACTCTCTGACACTCTCTATCACTCTCTGACTCAATCTGACACCCTCAGACAGTCTCAGACACTCTCTACCACTCTCTGATACTCTCTGAAATTCTCAGACACACTCAGACACTCTCTGACACTCTCACACTCTCTGACACTATCTGATACTCTCTGATACTCTCTGACACTCTCTGACACTCTCTGACACTCTCACAGTCTCTGACACTCTCTGACACTCTCTCACTCTCTCTGACATTCTCTCACACTCTCTGACACTCTCTGACCCTCTCTGACAATGTCTGACACTTTCTGACAAACTCTATCACTCTCTGACACTCTCTGACACTCTCTGACACTCTCTGACACACTCAGACACTCTCTATCACTCCCTGACACTTTCAGACACTCTATGCCACTCGCTATCACTCTATGACACTCTCTGACACTCTCTGACACTCTCTGACACTCTCTGACACTCTCTGAAATTCGCACACTCTCTGACCCTCTCTGACACTCTTTCACACTCTCTGACACTCTCTGAACCTCTCTGACCCTCTCTGACAATCTCAGACACTCTCTGGCACACTCTATCACTCTCTGACACTCTCTATCACTGTCAATCATTCTCAATCACTCTCAATCACTCTCTGAACCTCTCTGACACTCTCTGGCACTTTCAGATACTCTCAGACACACTCAGACACTCTCTCTCACTCTCTATCACTCTCTGACACTCTCTGATACACTGTGGCACTCTCAGACACTCTCTGACTCTCTCTATCACTCTCTGACACTCTCTGATACACTCTGAAACTCTCAGACACTCTCTGACACTCAGAACATTCTCTACCACTCTCTATCACTCTCTGACACTCTCTGATACACTCTAACACTCTCAGACACTCTCTGACACTCTCTATCACTCTCTGACTCAATCTGACACCCTCAGACAGTCTCAGACACTCTCTACCACTCTCTGACACTCTCTGACACTCTCTGATACTCTCTGATACACTGTGACACTCTCTGACACTCTCTATCACTCTCTGACACTCTCTGACATTCTCAGACACAATCAGACACTCTCTGACACTCTCTATCACTCTCTGACACTCTCTGACACTTTCAGACACTCTCTGCCACTCTCTATCACTCTCTGACACTCGCTGACACTTTCAGACACACTCTGCCACTCTCTATCACTCTCTGTCACTCTCTGACACTTTCTGACACTCTCACACTCTCTGACACTCTCACCCTTTCCGACACTCTCACACTCTCGGACCCTTTCTGACACTCTCTATCACTCTCTGACACTTTCTGACACTCTCCATCACTCTCTGACACTCTCTATCACTATCTGACACTTTCAGACACTCTCTGTCACTCTCTATCCCTCTATATCACTCTTTGACACTTTCAGACACTCTCTATCACTCTCTATCACTCTCTGACACTCTCTGATACTCTCTGACACTCTCTATCACTCTCTGACACTCTCTGACACTTGCACACTCTCTGACCCTCTCTGACACTCTTTCACAATCTCTGACACTCTCTGAACCTCTCTGACCCTCTCTGACACTCTCAGACACTCTCTGGCACACTCTGTCACTCTCTGACACTCTCTATCACTGTCAATCATTCTCAATCACTCTCAATCACTCTCTGAACCTCTCTGACACTCTCTGGCACTTTCAGATACTCTCAGACACACTCAGACACTCTCTCTCACTCTCTATCACTCTCTGACACTCTCTGATACACTGTGGCACTCTCAGACACTCTCTGACTCTCTCTATCACTCTCTGACACTCTCTGATACAATCTGACACTCTCAGACACTCTCTGACACACTCAGAACATTCTCTACCAATCTCTATCACTCTCTGACACTCTCTGATACACTCTAACACTCTCAGACACTCTCTGACACTCTCTATCACTCTCTGACTCAATTTGACACTCTCAGACAGTCTCAGACAGTCTCAGACACTCTCTATCACTCTCTATCACTCTCTATCACTCTCTATCACTCTCTGACACTCTCTGATACTCTCTGATACTCTCTGATACACTGTGACATTCTCTGACACTCTCTATCGCTCTCTGACACTCTCTGACAATCTCAGACACAATCAGACACAATCAGACACTCTCTGACACTCTCTATCACTCTCTGACACTCTCTGACCCTCTCTCTCACTCTCTGACCCTCTCTGGCACTCTCAGACCTACGCAGACACTCACTGACACTCACTTTCACTCTCTGACACTCTCTGACACTTTCAGACATTCTCTGCCACTCTCTATTACTCTCTATCAGTCGCTGACACTTTCAGACACTCTCTGCCACTCTCTATCACTCTCTGTCATTCTCTGACACTCTCTGACACTCTCTGACACTCTCACACTCTCTGACACTCTCACACTCTCTATAATTCTCTGACACTCTCTGACACTCTCTATCACTCTCTGACACTCTCTGACAATCTCAGACACACTCAGACACTCTCTGACACTCTCTGACACTCTCTGACACTCTCTGACACTCTCTGTCACTCTCTGACACTCTCTGACACTTTCTGACACTCTCTGCCACTCTCTCTCACTCTCTATCACTCTCTGACACTCTCTGACACTCACACACTCTCTGACACTCTCACACACTCTCACACACTCTCTGACACTCTCTGACCCACTCTGACACTCTCTGTAGCTGTCTGACACTCTCTGACACTCTCACACTCTCTGACACTCTCACACTCTCTGACACTCTCACTCTCTCTGACACTCTCTGACACTCTCTGACACTGACACTCTCTCACCCTCTCTGACCCTCTCTCACACTCTCTGACACTCTCTATCACTCTCTGACACTCTCTGACACTCTCTTACACTTTCCAACACTCTCTGACACTCTCTGATACACTGTGACACTCTCAGACACACTCTGACACACTCCGACACTTTCTACCACACTCTATCACGCTCTCACACTGCCTGACACTCTCTGATACACTCTAACACTCTCAGACACTCTCTGACACTCTCTATCACTTTCTGACACTCGCTGACACTCTCAGACAGTCTCAGACACTCTCTATCACTATCTGACAATCTCTGACACTCTCTGATACTCTCTAATACACTCTGACACTCTCTATCTCTCTCTGACACTCTCTGACAATCTCATACACACTCAGACACTCTCTGACACTCTCTATCACTCTCTGACACTCTCATACAGTCTCAGACACTCTCTGACACTCTCTGACACTCTCAGACACTCTCTGCCACTCTTTATCACTCTGTATCACTCTGTATCACTCTCTGAAACTCTCTGCCACTCTCTGACACTCTCTATGACAATCTGAAACTCTCTGACACTCTCTCTGACCCTCTCTCACACTCTCTGACACTCTCTGACCCTCCCTGACACTCTCTGAGACTCTCTGACACTCTCTATCACTCTCTGACACTCTCTATCACTCTCTGCCACTCTCTGACACTTTCACACACTCTCTGCCACTCTCTATCACTCTATATGACTCGCTGACACTTTCAGACACTCTCTGCCACTCTCTCTCACTCTCTATCACTCTCTGACACTCTCTGACACTCTCACACTCTCTGACACTCTCACACACTCTCTGACACTCTCTGACACTCTCTGACACTCTCTGACCCACTCTGACCCACTCTGACACTCTCTGTCACTGTCTGACACTCTCTGACACTCTCACACTCTCTGACACTCTCACTCTCTCTGACACTCTCACACTCTCTGACACTCTCTGACACTCTCTCACCCTCTCTGACACTCTCTCACCCTCTCTGACACTCTCTATCACTCTCTGACACTCTCAGACACTCTCTTACACTTTCCAACACTCTCTGACACTCTCTGATACACTGTGACACTCTCAGACACACTCTGACACACTCAGACACTTTCTACCACACTCTATCACTCTCTCACACTGCCTGACACTCTCTGATACACTTTAACACTCTCAGACACTTTCTGACACTCTCTATCACTATCTGACACTCGCTGACACTCTCAGACAGTCTCAGACACTCTCTATCACTGTCTGACAATCTCTGACACTCTCTGGCACTCTCTGATACTCTCTAATACACTCTGACACTCTCTATCTCTCTTTGACACTCTCTGACAATCTCATACACACTCAGACACTCTCTGACAGTCTCAGACAGTCTCAGACAGTCTCAGACAGTCTCAGACACTCTCTGACACTCTCTGATACTCTCTGACACTCTCTGACAATCTCAGACAAACTCAGACACTCTCTGACACTCTCTGACACTCTCTATGACTATCTGAAACTCTCTGACACTCTCTCTCTGACCCTCTCTCACACTCACTGACACTCTCTGACCCTCCCTGACACTCTCTGAGACTCTCTGACACTCTCTGACACTCTCTGCCACTCTCTGACACTTTCACACACTCTCTGCCACTCTCTATCACTCTATATGACTCGCTGACACTTTCAGACACTCTCTGCCACTCTCTATCACTCTCTATCACTCTATATCACTCTCTGAAACTCTCTGACACTCTCTGACACTCTCACACTCTCTGACACTCTCTGACACACTCTGTCCCTCTCTGACACTCTCTGACACTCTCTGACACTATCACACTCGCTGACACTCTCACACTCTCTGACACTCTCTGACACTCTCTCATACTCTATGCCATTCTCTCACACTCTCTGACACTCTCTGACCCTCTCTGACAATCTCTGACACTCTATGACAAACCCTATCACTCTCTGACACTCTCTGACACACTCAGACACTCTCTATCACTCTCTATCACTCTATATCACTCTCTGACACTTTCAGACACTCTCTATCACTCTCTATCACTCTCTGACACTCTCTGACACTCTCTGACACTCTCTGCCACTCTCTGACATTCTCTATCACTCTCAGACACTTTCAGACACTCTCTATCACTCTCTATCACTCTCTGACACTCTCTGACACTCTCTGACACTCTCTGACGTTCTCTATCACTCTCAGACACTCTCTGACACTTTCAGACACTCTCTGCCACTCTCTGAAACTCGCACACTCTCTGCCACTCTCTGACACTCTTTCACACTCTCTGACACTCTCTGACCCTCTATGACACTCTCAGACACTCTCTGGCACACTCTATCACTCTCTGGCACTCTCTGACACTCTCTGTCACTGTGAATCATTCTCAATCACTCTCAATTACTCTCTTACACTCTCTGACACTCTCTATCACTCTCAGCCTTCTCTGTATCACTCTCTGACACTCTCTGACACTCTCTGACACTCTCTGACACTCTCTGACGTTCTCTATCACTCTCAGACACTCTCTGACACTTTCAGGCACTCTCTGCCACTCTCTGAAACTCGCACACTCTCTGCCACTCTCTGACACTCTTTCACACTCTCTGACACTCTCTGACCCTCTATGACACTCTCAGACACTCTCTGGCACACTCTATCACTCTCTGGCACTCTCTGACACTCTCTGTGACTGTGAATCATTCTCAATCACTCTCAATTACTCTCTGACACTCTCTGACGCTCTCTATCACTCTCAGCCTTCTCTGTATCACTCTCTGACACTCTCTGACACTCGCACACTCTCTGACACTCTTTCACACTCTCTGCCACTCTCTATCACTCTATATCACTCTCTGACACTTTCAGATACTCTCTATCACTCTCTGTCACTCTCAGAAGCTCTCTGACACTCACTGACACTCTCTGACACTCTCTATCACTCTCAGACACTCTCTGACACTTTCAGACACTCTCTGCCACTCTCTATCACTCTCTATCACTCTCTATCACTCTCTGACACTCTCTGACACTCTCTGACACTCGCACACTCTCTGACCCTCTCTGACACTCTTTCACACTTTCTGACACTCTCTGACCCTCTCTGACCCTCTCTGACACTCTCAGACACTCTCAGACACTCTCTGGCACACTCTGTCACTCTCTGACACTCTCTATCACTGTCAATCATTCTCAATCACTCTCAATCACTCTCTGAACCTCTCTGACACTCTCTGGCACTCTCTGATACTCTCTAATACACTCTGACACTCTCTATCTCTCTCTGACACTCTCTGACAATCTCATACACACTCAGACACTCTCTGACACTCTCTGTCACTCTCTGACACTCTCAGACAGTCTCAGACAGTCTCAGACACTCTCAGACAGTCTCAGACAGTCTCAGACAGTCTCAGACAGTCTCAGACACTCTCTGACACTCTCTGATACTCTCTGACACTCTCTGACAATCTCAGACAAACTCAGACACTCTCTGACACTCTCTGACACTCTCTATGACTATCTGAAACTCTCTGACACTCTCTCTGACCCTCTCTCACACTCTCTGACACTCTCTGACCCTCCCTGACACTCTCTGAGACTCTCTGACACTCTCTATCACTCTCTGCCACTCTCTGACACTTTCACACACTCTCTGCCACTCTCTATCACTCTATATGACTCGCTGACACTTTCACACACTCTCTGCCACTCTCTATCACTCTCTATCACTCACTGACACTCTCTGACACTCTCTATCACTCTCTGACACTCTCTGACACTTTCAGACACTCTCTGCTACTGTCTATCACTCTCTATCACTCTCTGACACTCTCTGACACTCTCTGACACTCTCACACTCTCTGACACTCTCTGACACACTCTGTCTCTCTCTGTCCCTCTCTGACACTCTCTGACACTCTCTGACACTATCACACTCGCTGACACTCTCACACTCTCTGACACTCTCTGACCCTCTCTGACAATCTCTGACACACTATGACAAACCCTATCGCTCTCTGACACTCTCTGACACACTCAGACACTCTCTATCACTCTCTGACACTTTCAGACACTCTCTGCCACTCTGTATCACTCTATATCACTCTCTGACACTTTCAGACACTCTCTATCACTCTCTATCACTCTCTGACACTCTCTGACACTCTCTGACACTCTCTGACACTCTCTGACATTCTCTATCACTCTCAGACACTCTCTGACACTTTCAGACACTCTCTGCCACTCTCTATCACTCTCTGACACTCTCTGAAACTCGCACACTCTCTGCCACTCTCTGACACTCTTTCACACTCTCTGACACTCTCTGACCCTCTATGACACTCTCAGACACTCTCTGGCACACTCTATCACTCTCTGGCACTCTCTGACACTCTCTATCACTGTGAATCATTCTCAATCACTCTCAATTACTCTCTGACACTCTCTGACACTCTCTATCACTCTCAGCCTTCTCTGTATCACTCTCTGACACTCTTTCACACTCTCTGACACTCTCTGACCCTCTCTGACCCTCTCTGACCCTCTCTGACCCTCTCTGACACTCTCTGGCACTCTCTATCACTCTCAGCCTTCTCTGTATCACTCTCTGACACTCTCTGACACTCTCTGACACTCTTTCACACTCTCTGACACTCTCTGACACTCTCTGACCCTATCTGACCCTCTCTGACACTCTCAGACACTCTCTGACACACTCAGACACTCTCTACCCCTCTCATTCACTCTCTGACACTCTCTGATACACTCTAAAACTCTCAGACACTCTCTGACACTCTCCATCACTCTCTGACCCAATCTGACACTCTCAGACAGTCTCAGACACTCTCTGTCACTCTCTGACACTCTCTGACACTCTCTGATACTCTCTGACATTCTCAGACACACTCAGACACTCTCTGTCACTCTCACACTCTCTCACACTCTCTGACACTCTCTGACACTCTCTGACACTCTCTGACACTCTCTGACACACTCTGTCCCTCTCTGACACTCTCTGACACTATCTGATACTCTCTGACACTCTCACACTCTCTGACACTCTCTGACACTCTCTCACTCTCGCTGACATTCTCTCACACTCTCTGACAATCTCTGACACTCTCTGACACTCTCTCACACTCTCTGACACTCTCTGACACACTCAGACACTTTCAGACACTCTCTGCCACTCTCTTTCACTCACTATCACTCTCTGACACTCTCCGACACATTCAGACACTCTCTGCTACTCTCTATCACTCTCTGACACTCTCTGACACTCTCTGACACTCTCTCACACTCTCTGACACTCTCTGACACACTCTGTCCCTCTCTGTCCCTCTCTGACACTCTCTGACACTCTCTGACACTCTCTGACACTCTCTGACACTCTCTCATACTCTCTGACATTCTCTCACACTCTCTGACACTCTCTGACACTCTTACACACTCTCTGACACTCTCTGACAAACTCTATCACTCTCTGACACTCTCTGACACACTCAGACACTCCTCTATCACTCTCTGACACTTTCAGACAATCTCTGCCACTCTCTTTCACTCTATATCACTCTCTGACACTTTCAGACACTCTCTATCAATCTCTATCACTCTCTATCACTCTCTGACACTCTCTGACATTCTCTATCACGCTCTGACACTCTCTGAAACTCGCACACTCTCTGCCACTCTCTGACACTCTTTCACACTCTCTGACACTCTCTGACCCTCTCTGACACTCTCAGACACTCTCTGGCACACTCTATCACTCTCTGGCACTCTCTGACACTCTCTATCACTGTGAATCATTCTCAATCACTCTCTGACACTCTCTGACACTCGCACACTCTCTGACACTCTCTGACAATCTTTCACACTCTCTGACACTCTCTGACACTCTTTCACACTCTCTGACACCCTCTGACCCTCTCTGACCCTCTCTGACACTCTCAGACACTCTCTGGCACACTCTATCACTCTCTGACACTCTCTATCACTCTCTGACACTCCCTGACACACTCTGGCACTCTCAGACACTCTCTGACACTCTCTTTCACTCTCTGACACTCTCTGATACACTCTGACACTCTCAGACAGTCTCAGACTCTCTCTATCACTTTCTGACACTCTCTGACACTCTCTGACTCTCTCTGATACTCTCTGAAATTCTCAGACACACTCAGACACTCTCTGACACTCTCACACTCTCTATCACTCTCTATCACTCTCTGACACTCTCAGACACTCTCTGACACACTCAGACACTCTCTACCACTCTCATTCACTCTCTGACACTCTCTGATACACTCTGACACTCTCTAACACTCTCTGACACTCTCTATCACTCTCTGACTCAATCTGACACTCTCAGACAGTCTCAGACACTCTCTATCACTCTCTGACACTCTCTGATACTCTCTGAAATTCTCAGACACACTCAGACACTCGCTGACACTCTCACACTCTCTCACACTCTCTGACACTCTCTGACACACTCTGTCCCTCTCTGACACTCTCTGACACTCTCTGACACTATCTGATACTCTCTGACACTCTCACACTCTCTGACACTCTCACACTCTCTGACACTCTCTGACACTCTCTCACTCTCTCTGACATTCTCTCACACTCTCTGACACTCTCTGACCCTCTCTGACAATGTCTGACACTTTCTGACAAACTCTATCACTCTCTGACACTCTCTGACACTCTCTGACACACTCAGATACTCCCTATCACTCTCGATCACTCTCTGAAGCTCTCTGACACTCTCTGACACTCTCTATCACTCTCAGATACTCTCTGACACTTTCAGACACTCTCTGCCACTCTCTATCACTCTATGACACTCTCTGACACTCTCTGACACTCGCACACTCTCTGACCCTCTCTGACACTCTTTCACACTCTCTGACACTCTCTGAACCTCACTGACCCTCTCTGACACTCTCAGACACTCTCTGGCACACTCTATCACTCTCTGACACTCTCTATCACTGTCAATCATTCTCAATCACTCTCAATCACTCTCTGAACCTCTCTGACACTCTCTGGCACTTTCAGATACTCTCAGATTCTCTACCACGCTCTATCACTCTCTGACACTCTCTGACACTCTCTATCACTCTCTGACTCAATCTGACACTCTCAGACAGTCTCAGACACTCTATATCACTCTCTGACACTCTCTGATACTCTCTGATACACTGTGACATTCTCTGACACTCTCTAACACTCTCTGACAATCTCAGACACAATCAGACACTCTCTGACACTCTCTATCACTCTCTGACACTCTCTGACACCTTCAGACACTCTCTGCCACTCTCTATCACTCTCTGACACTCTCTTACACTCTCTGACACTCTATGACCCTCTCTCTCACTCTCTGACCCTCTCTGGCACTCTCACACCTACGCAGACACTCGCTGACACTCACTTTCACTCTCTGACACTCTCTGACACTTTCAGACATTCTCTGCCACTCTCTATTACTCTCTATCACTCGCTGACACTTTCAGACACTCTCTGCCACTCTCTATCACTCTCTGCCACTCTCTATCACTCTCTGTCACTCTCTGACACTCTCACACTCTCTGACACTATCACACTCTCTATAACTCTCTGACACTCTCTGACAATCTCAGACACATTCAGACACTCTCTGACACTCTCTGACACTCTCTGTCACTCTCTGACACTCTCTGACACATTCCGACACTCTCTGCCACTCTCTCTCACTCTCTATCACTCTCTGACACTCTCTGACACTCTCACACTCTCTGACACTCTCACACACTCTCACACACTCTCTGACACTCTCTGACCCACTCTGACACTCTCTGTCACTGTCTGACACTCTCTGACACTCTCACACTCTCTGACACTCTCACTCTCTCTGACACTCTCTGACACTCTCTGACACTCTCTGACCCTCTCTCACCCTCTCTCACCCTCTCTCACCCTCTCTCACCCTCTCTGACACACTCTATCGCTCTCTGACACTCTCTGACACTCTCTTACACTTTCCAACACTCTCGGATACACTGTGACACTCTCAGACACACTCTGACACACTCAGACACTTTCTACCACACTCTATCACTCTCAGACACTGCCTGACACTCTCTGATGCACTCTTACACTCTCAGACACTCTCTGACACTCTCTATCACTATCTGACACTCGCTGACACTCTCAGACAGTCTCAGACACTCTCTATCACTATCTGACAATCTCTGACACTCTCTGACAATCTCATACACACTCAGACACTCTCTGACACTCTCTATCACTCTCTGACACTCTCAGACAGTCTCAGACACTCTCTGACACTCTCAGACAGTCTCAGACACTCTCTGACACTCTCTGATACTCTCTGATACTCTCTGACACTCTCTGACACTCTTTGACAATCTCAGACACACTCAGACACACTCAGACACTCTCTGACACTTTCAGACACTTTCTGCCATTCTCTATCACTCTGTATCACTCTCTGAAACTCTCTGCCACTCTCTGACACTCTCGATGACTATCTGACACTCTCTGACACTCTCTCTGACCCTCTCTCACACTGTCTGACACTCTCTATCACTCTCTGCCACTCTCTGACACTCTCTGACACTTTCACACACTCTCTGCCACTCTCTATCACTCTACATGACTCGCTGACACTTTCAGACACTCTCTGCCACTCTCTATCACTCTCTATCACTCACTGACACTCTCTGACACTCTCTATCACTCTCTGACACTCTCTGACACTTTCAGACACTCTCTGCTACTCTCTATCACTCTCTGACACTCTCTGACACTCTCACACTCTCTGACACTCTCTGAAACTCTCTGACACACTCTGTCCCTCTCTGTCCCTCTCTGTCCCTCTCTGTCCCTCTCTGTCCCTCTCTGACACTCTCTGACACTCTCACACTCTCTGACACTCTCTCATACTCTCTGCCACTCTCACACTCTCTGACACTCTCTGACCCTCTCTGACACTCTCTGACACACTCAGACACTATATATCACTCTCTGACACTTTCAACACTCTCTGTCACTCTCTGACACTCTCTGACACTCTCTGACACTCTCTGACACTCTCTGACATTCTCAATCACTCTCAGACACTCTGTGACACTTTCAGACACTCTCTGCCACTCTCTATCACTCTCTGACACTCTCTGACCCTCTATGACACTCTCAGACACTCTCTGGCACACTCTATCACTCTCTGGCACTCTCTGACACTCTCTATCACTGTGAATCATTCTCAATCACTCTCAATTACTCTCTGACACTCTCTGACACTCTCTATCACTCTCAGCCTTCTCTGTATCACTCTCTGACACTCTCTGACACTCTTTCACACTCTCTGACCCTCTCTGACCCTCTCTGACCCTCTCTGACCCTCTCTGACACTCTCTGACACTCTCTGGCACACTCTATCACTCTCTGACACTCTCTGACACTCTCTATCACTCTCTTTCACTCTCTGACACTCTCTGATACACTCTGGCACTCTCAGACACTCTCTGACACTCTCTATCACTCTCTGACACTCTCTGATACACTCTGACACTCTCTATCACTCTCTGACACACTCAGAAACTCTCTACCACTCTCATTCACTCTCTGACACTCTCTGATACACTCTAACACTCTCAGACACTCTCTGACACTCTCTATCACTCTCTGACTCAATCTGAAAATCTCAGACAGTCTCAGACACTCTCTATCACTCTCTGACACTCTCCGATACTCTCTGACATTCTCACACTCTCTCACACTTTCTGACACTCTCTGACACACTCTGGACCCTCTCTGACACTCTCTGACACTATTTGATACTCTATGACACTCTCACACTCTCTGACACTCTCACACTCTCTGACACTCTCTGACACTCTCTCACTCTCTCTGACATTCTCTCACAATCTCTGACACTCTCTGACCCTCTCTGACAATGCCTGACACTTTCTGACAAACTCTATCACTCTCTGACACAATCTGACACACTCAGACACTCTCTGTCACTCTCTGACACTTTCAGACACTCTCTGCCACTCTCTATCACTCTTTATCATTCTACGACACTCTCTGACACTCTCTGACACTCTCTATCACTCTCAGACACTCTCTGACACTTTCAGACACTCTCTGCCACTCTATGACACTCTCTGACACTCGCACACTCTCTGAACTCTCTGACACTCTTTCACACTCTCTGACACTCTCTGAACCTCTCTGACCCTCTCTGAAACTCTCAGACACTCTCTGGCACACTCTATCACTCTCTGACACTCTCTATCACTGTCAATCTTTCTCAATCACTCTCAATCACTCTCTGAACCTCTCTGACACTCTCTGGCACTTTCAGATAATCTCAGACGCACTCAGACACTCTCTCTCACTCTCTATCACTCTCTGACACTCTCTGATACACTATGGCACTCTCAGACACTCTCTGACTCTGTCTATCACTCTCTGACACTCTCTGATGCACTCTGACACTCTCAGACACTCTCTGACACACTCAGAACATTCTCTACCACTCTCTATCACTCTCTGACACTCTCTGATACACTCTAACACTCTCAGACACTCTCTGACACTCTCTATCACTCTCTGACTCAATCTGACACTCTCAGACAGTCTCAGACAATCTCTATTACTCTCTGACACTCTCTGATACTCTCTGATACACTGTGAAACTCTCTGACACTCTCTGTCACTCTCTGACACTCTCTGACACTCTCTGACAATCTCAGACACAATCAGACACTCTCTGACACTCTCTGACACTCTCTATCACTCTCTGACACTCTCTGACACCTTCAGACACTCTCTGCCACTCTCTATCACTCTCTGACTCTCTCTCACACTCTCTGACACTCTCTGACCCTCTCTATCACTCTCTGACCCTCTCTGGCACTCTCAGACCCATGCAGAAACTCGCTGACACTCACTTTCAATCTCTGACAATCTCTGACACTTTCAGACATTCTCTGCCACTCTCTATTACTCTCTATCACTCGCTGACACTTTCAGACACTCTCTGCCACTCTCTATCACTCTCTGTCACTCTCTGCCACTCTCTGACACTCTCACACTCTCTGACAGTCTCACACTCTCCGACACTCTCACACTCCCGGACCCTTTCTGACACTCTCAGTCACTCTCTGACACTCTCTGACACTCTCAGACACACTCAGACACTCTCTGACAATCTCTGACACTCTCTATCACTCTCTGACACTCTCTGACACTCTCTGACACTCTCACACTCTCTGACACTCTCACACACTCTCACACAGTCTCTGACACTCTCTGACCCACTCAGACACTCTCTGTCACTGTCTGACACTCTCTGACACTCTCTGACACTCTCCGACACTCTCTGACACTCTCACACTCTCTGGCACTCTCACTCTCCTTGACACTCTCTGACCCTCTCTGACCCTCTCTGACACTCTCTTACACTCTCCATCACTCTCTGACACTCTCTGATACACTGTGACACTCTCAGACACACTCTGACACACTCAGACACTCTCAACCACACTCCATCACTCTCTCACACTGTCTGACACTCTCTGATACACTCTCATACTCTCAGACACTCTCTGACACTCCCTATCACTATCTGACATTCGCTGACACTCTCTGACATTCTCTGACATTCTCTATCACTCTCAGACACTCTCTGAGACTTTCAGACACTCTCTGCCACTCTCTATCACTCTCTGACACCGACTGACACTCGCACACTCTCAGCCACTCTCTGACACTCTTTCACACTCTCTGACCCTCTCTCACCCTCTCTGACCCTCTCTGACACTCTCAGACACTCTCTGGCACACTCTATCACTCTCTGACACTCTCTATCACTGTGAATCATTCTCAATCACTCTCAATTACTCTCTGACACTCTCTGACACTCTCTATCACTCTCAGCCTTCTCTGTATCACTCTCTGACACTCTCTGACACTCTCTGACACTCGCACACTCTCTGACACTCTCTGACACTCTTTCACACTCTCTGACACTCTTTGACACTCTTTCACACTCTCTGACACTCTCTGACACTCTCTGACACTCTTTCACACTCTCTGACACTCTCTGACCCTCTCTGACACTCTCAGACACTCTCTGGCACACTCTATCACTCTCTGACACTCTCTATCACTCTCTATCACTCTCTGACACTCTCTGATACGCTCTGACACTTTCAGACACTCTCTGACACTCTCCATCACTCTCTGACACTCTCTGATACACTCTGACACTCTCAGACACTCTCTGACACACTCAGACACTCTCTGCCAAACGCATTCACTCTCTGACACTCTCTGATACACTCTAACACTCTCAGACACTCTCTGACACTCTCAGACAGTCTCAGACACACTCTATCACTCTCTGACACTCTCTGACATTCTCAGACACACTAAGACACTCTCTGACACTCTCACACTCTCTCACACTCTCTGACACTCTCTGATACACTCTGACACTCTCAGACACTCTCTGACACACTCAGACACTCACTACCAAACTCATTCACTCTCTGACACTCTCTGACATTCTCAGACACACTAAGACACTCTCTGACACTCTCACACTCTCTCACACTCTCTGACACTCTCTGCAACTCTCTCTCACTCTCTGACACTCTCTGACACTCTCTGACACTCGCTCACTCTCTGACCCTCTCTGACACTCTTTCACACTCTCTGACACTCTCTGAACCTCTCTGATCCTCTCTGACACTCTCAGACACTCTCTGGCACACTCTATCACTCCCTGACACTCTCTATCACTGTCAATCATTCTCAATCACTCTCTGAACCTCTCTGACACTCTCTGGCACTTTCAGATACTCTCAGACACACTCAGACACTCTCTCTCACTCTCTATCACTCTCTGACCCTCTCTGATACACTGTGGCACTCTCAGACACTCTCTGACTCTCTCCATTACACTCTGACACTCTCTGATAAACTCAGAACATTCTCTACCACTCTCTAAAACTCACTGACACTCTCTGATACACTCTAACACTCACAGACACTCTCTGACACTCTCTATCACTCTCCGACTCAATCTGACACTCTCAGACAGTCTCAGATACTCTCTGTCACTTTCTGACACTCTCTGACACTCTCTGATACTCTCTGATACACTGTGACACTCTCTGACACTCTCCATCACTCTCTGACACTCTCTGACAATTTCAGACACTCTCTGCCTCTCTCTATCACTCTCTGACACTCTCTAACACTCTCTGACACTCTCTGACCCTCTCTATCACTATCTGACCCTCTCTGGCACTCTCAGACCCACGCAGACACTCGCTGACACTCAGTTTCACTCTCTGACACTCTCTGACACTTTCAGACATTATCTGCCACTCTCTATTACTCTCTATCACTCGCTGACACTTACAGACACTCTCTGCCACTCTCTTTCACTCTCTGTCACTCTCTGACACTCTCTGACACTCTCACACTTTCCGACACTCTCACACTCTCGGACCCTTTCTGACACTCTCTATCACTCTCTGACACTCTCTGACACTCTCTGTCACTCTCTGACACTCTCTATCACTCTCTGACACTCTCTGACAATCTCTCTCACTCTCTATCACTCTCTGACACTCTCTGACACTCTCTGACACTCTCACACTCTCTGACACTCTCACACACTCTCACACAGTCTCTGACACTCTCTGACCCACTCTGACACTCGCTGTCACTGTCTGACACTCTCTGGCACTCTCTCACACTCTCTGGCACTCTCACTCTCTCTGACACTCTCTGACACTCTCTGACACTCTCTCACACTCTCTCACACTCTCTGACACTCTCTGACCCTCTCTGACACTCTCTGACACTCTCTGACACTTTCTGACACTTTCTGACACTCTCTTACACTCTCCATCACTCTCTGACACTCTCTGATACACTGTGACCCTCTCAGACACACTCTGACACACTCAGACACTCTCTACCACACTCTATCACGCTCTCACACTGTCTGAACCTCTCTGATACACTCTCACACTCTCAGACACTCTCTGACACTCTCTATCACTATCTGACATTCGCTGACACTCTCAGATAGTCTCAGACATTCTCTATCACTATCTGACAATCTCTGACACTCTCTGACACTCTCTGATACTCTCTAATACACTCTGACACTCTCTATCTCTCTCTGACACTCTCTGACAATCTCATACACACTCAGACACTCTCTGACACTCTCTGACACTCTCTATCACTCTCTGACACTCTCTGATACTCTCTGACACTCTCTGACACTCTCTGACAATCTCAGACACACTCAGACACTCTCTGACACTCTCTGCCACTCTCTATCACTCTCTATCACTCTCTGAAACTCTCTGCCACTCTCTGACACTCTCTATCACTATCTGACACTCTCTGACACTCTCTCTGACCCTCTCTCACACTCTCTCACACTCTCTCACACTCTCTCACACTCTCTCACACTCTCTCACACTCTCTGACAATCTCTGACACTCTCTGACACTCTCTGACACTCTCTCACACTCTCTATCACTCTCTGACACTCTCTGACAATCTCAGACAATCTCAGACACTCTCTGACACTCTCGATCACTCTCTGACACTCTCGATCACTCTCTGACACTCTTTATCACTCTCTATCACTAGCTGACACTTTCAGACACTCTCTGCCACTCTCTATCACTCTCTGACACTCTCTGACACTTTCAGACACTCTGACACTCTCACACTCCCTGACACTCTCTCACACTCTCTGACACTCTCTGACACACTCTGTCCCTCTCTGACACTCTCTGACACTCTCACACTCTCTGACACTCTCTCACACTCTCTGACACTCTCTGACCCTCTCTGACAATCTCTGACACGCTCTGACAATCTCTGACACGCTCTGACGAACTATATCACTCTCTGACACTCTCTGACACAGTCAGACACTCTCTGTCACTCTCTGACACTTTCAGACACACTCTGCCGCTCTCTATCACTCTATATCACTTTCTGACACTTTCAGACACACTCTATCACTCTGTATCACTCTCTATCACTCTCTATCACTCTCTATCACTCTCTGACACTCTCTGACACTCTCTGACACTCTCTGACAGTCTCTGACAGTCTCTGACACTCTCTATCACTCTCAGACACTCTCTGACACTTTCAGACACTCTCTGCCACTCTCTATCACTCTCTATCACTCTCTATCACTCTCTGACACTCTCTGACACTCTCTGACACTCTCTGACACTCTTACACACTCTCTGACCCTCTGTGACCCTCTCTATCACTCCATATCACTCTCTGACACTTTCAGACACCCTCTATCACCCTCTATCACTCTCTATCACTCTCCATCAATCTCTGACACTCTCTGATACTCTCTGATACTCTCTGACACTCTCGATCACTCTCTATCACTCTCTGACACTCTCTGACACTTTCAGACACTCTCTGCCACTCTCTATCACTCTCTGACACTCTCTGACACTCTCTATCACTCTCTGACACTCTCTGACAGTCTCTATCACTCTCTCTCACTCTCTATCACTCTCTGACACTCTCTGACACTCTCTGACACTCTCACACTCTCTGACACTCTCTCACACTCTCACACACTCTCACACACTCTCTGACACTCTCTGACCCACTCTGACACTCTCTGTCACTGTCTGACGCTCTCTGACACTCTCACACTCTCTGACACTCTCACTCTCTCTGACACTCTCTGACACTCTCTGACCCTCTCTGACCCTCTCTGACCCTCTCTGACACTCTCTGACACTCTCTGACACTCTCTGACAATCTCAGACACACTCAGACAATCTCTGACACTCTCTGACACTCTCTATCACTCTCTGACACTCTCTGACACTTTCAGACACTCTCTGCCACTCTCTGCCACTCTCTCTCACTCTCTCTCACTCTCTCTCACTCTCTATCACTCTCTGACACTCTCTGACACTCTCTGACACTCTCTGACACTCTCTGACACTCTGACACTCTCTGACACTCTCACACACTCTCACACACTCTCTGACACTCTCTAACCCACTCTGACACTCTCTGTCACTGTCTGACGCTCTCTGACACTCTCACACTCTCTGACACTCTCACTCTCTCTGACAATCTCTGACACTCTCTGACACTCTCTGACACTCTCTCACCCTCTCTGACCCTCTCTGACACTCTCTGACACTCTCTTACACTTTCCATCACTCTCTGACACTCTCTGATACACTGTGACACTCTCAGACACACTCTGACACACTCTGACACACTCTGGCACTCTCAGACACTCTCTGACACTCTCTGACACTCTCTATCACTCTCTATCACTCTCTGACTCAATCTGACACTCTCAGACAGTCTCAGACACTCTCTATCACTTTCTGACACTCTCTGACACTCTCTATCACTCTCTGACACTCTCTGACAATCTCAGACACAATCAGACACTCTCGGACACTCTCTATCACTCTCTGACACTCTCTGACACTTTCAGACACTCTCTGCCACTCTCTATCACTCTCTGACACTCTCTAACACTCTCTGCCACTCTCTGCCACTCTCTGCCACTCTCTGCCACTCTCTGCCACTCTCTATCACACTCTGTCACTCTCTGTCACTCTCTGACACTCTCTGACACTCTCTGACACTCTCAGACCCACGCAGACACTCGCTGACACTCTCACACTCTCGGACCCTTTCTGACACTCTATATCACTCTCTAACACTCTCTGACACTCTCTATCACTCTCTGACACTCTCTATCACTCTCTGACACTCTCTGACAATCTCAGACACACTCAGACACTCTCTGACACTCTCTGACACTCTCTCTCACTCTATATCACTCTCTGACACTCTCTGAAACTCTCGGACACTCTCACACTCTCTGACACTGTCACACACTCTCACACAGTCTCTGACACTCTCTGACCCACTCTGACACTCGCTGTCACTGTCTGACACTGTCTGACACTCTCACTCTCTCTGACACTCTCTGACACTCTCTCACACTCTCTGACACTCTCTCACACTCTCTGACACTCTCTGGCCCTCTCTGACACTCTCCATCACTCTCTATCACTCTCTGACACTTCCTGACACTCTCCATCACTCTCCATCACTCTCTATCACTCTCTATCACTCTCTATCACTCTCTGACACTCTCTGCCACTATCTATCACTCTCTGACACTCTCTGACACTCTCTGACACTTTCAGACACTCTCCATCACTCTCTATCACTCTCTATCACTCTCTATCACTCTCTGACACTCTCTGCCACTCTCTATCACTCTCTGACACTCTCTGACACTTTCAGACACTCTCTGCCACTCTCTGCCACTCTCTATCACTCTCTGACACTCTCTAACACTCTCTGACACTCTCTGACACTCTCTAACACTCTCTGACACACTCTGACACTCTCTGACCCTCTCTATCACTCTCTGACCCTCTCTGGCACTCTCTGGCACTCTCAGACCCACGCAGACACTCGCTGACACTCACTTTCACTCTCTGACACTCTCTGACACTTTCAGACATTCTCTGCCACTCTCTATTACTCTCTATCACTCCCTGACACTTACAGACACTCTCTGCCACTCTCTATCACTCTCTGTCACTCTCTGACACTCTCTGACACTCTCTGACACTCTCACACTCTCCGACACTCTCACACTCTCGGACCCTTTCTGACACTCTCTATCACTCTCTGACACTCTCTGACACTCTCTATCACTCTCTCACACTCTCTGACACTCTCTTTTACTCTCTGACACTCTCTGACAATCTCAGACACTCTCTGACACTCTCTGACACTCTCTGACACTCTCACTCTCTCTCACACTCTCTGACCCTCTCTGACACTCTCTGACACTCTCTGACACTCTCTATCACTCTCTGACACTTTCTGACACTCTCTTACACTCTCCATCACTCTCTGACACTCTCTGATACACTGTGACACTCTCAGACACAATCTGACACACTCAGACACTCTCTACCACACTCTATCACTCTCTCACACTGTCTGAACCTCTCTGATACACTCTCACACTCTCAGGCACTCTCTGACACTCTCTGTCACTATCTGACATTCGCTGACACTCTCAGACAGTCTCAGACATTCTCTATCACTATCTGACAATCTCTGACACTCTCTGACACACTCTGACAATCTCAGACACACTCAGACACACTCAGACACTCTCTGACACTCTCTGCCACTCTCTGCCACTCTCTGCCACTCTCTATCACTCTCTATCACTCTCTGAAACTCTCTGCCACTCTCTGACACTCTCTATCACTATCTGACACTCTCTGACACTCTCTCTGACCCTCACTCACACTCTCTGACAATCTCTGACAATCTCTGACACTCCCTGACACTCTCTGAGACTCTCTGACACTCTCTATCACTCTCTGACAGTCTCTGACAATCTCAGACACTCTCTGACACTCTCGATCACTCTCTGACACTCTTTATCAATCTATATCACTCGCTGACACTTTCAGACACTCTCTGCCACTCTCTATCACTCTATATCACTCTCTGACACTCTCTGACACTCTCTATCACTCTCTATCACTCTCTGACACTCTCTGACACTTTCAGACAATCTGACACTCTCACACTCTCTGACACTCTCACACTCTCTCACACTCTCTGACACTCTCTGACACTCTCTGACACTCTCTGACACTCTCTATCACTCTCTATCACTCTCTGACACTCTCTGACACTTTCAGACAATCTGACACTCTCACACTCTCTGACACTCTCACACTCTCTCACACTCTCTGACACTCTCTGACACTCTCTGACACTCTCTCACACTCTCTGACATTCTCTCACACTCTCTGACACTCTCTGACCCTCTCTGACAATCTCTGACACTCTCTGACGAACTATATCACTCTCTGACACTCTCTTCACACTCAGACACTCTCTATCACTCTCTGACACTTACAGACACACTCAGACACTCTCTATCACTCTCTGACACTTTCAGACACTCTCTGCCACTCTCTATCACTCTATATCACTCTCTGACACTTTCAGACACACTCTATCACTCTCTATCACTCTCTATCACTCTCTATCACTCTCTATCACTCTCTATCACTCTCTGACACTCTCTGACACTCTCTGACAGTCTCTGACACTCTCTATCACTCTCAGACACACTCTGACACTTTCAGACACTCTCTGCCACTCTCTATCACTCTCTGACACTCTCTGACACTCTCTGACACTCTCTGACACTCTTACACACTCTCTGACCCTCTCTGACCCTCTCTATCACTCTATATCACTCTCTGACACTTTCAGACACCCTCTATCACTCTCTATCACTCTCTATCACTCTCCATCAATCTCTGACACTCTCTGACACTCTCTGACACTCTATCACTCTCTATCACTCTCTGACACTTTTAGACACTCTCTGCCACTCTCTATCACTCTCTGACACTCTCTGACACTCGCACACTCTCTGCCACTCTCTGACACTCTTTCACACTCGCTGACACTCGCTGACCCTCTCTGACACTCTCTGACACTCTCTGGCACTCTCTGACAATCTCAGACACAATCAGACACTGTCTGACACTCTCTGTCACTCTCTGACACTCTCTGACACTCTCTATCACTCTCTGACACTCTCTATCACTCTCTGACACTCTCTGACCCTCTCTGACCCTCTCTGACCCTCTCTGACCCTCTCTGACCCTCTCTGACCCTCTCTGACACTCTCTGACAGTCTCTGACACTCTCTATCACTCTCAGACACTCTCTGACTCTTTCAGACACTCTCTGTCACCCTCTTTCACTCTCTATCACTCTCTGACACTCTCTGACACTCTTACACACTCTCTGACCCTCTCTATCACTCTATATCACTCTCTGACACTTTCAGACACTCTCTATCTCTCTCTGACACTCTCTGACCCTCTCTATCACTCTCGGACCCTCTCTGGCACTCTCAGACCTACGCAGACACTCGCTGACACTCACATTCACTCTCTGACACTCTCTGACACTCTCACACTCTCTATCACTCTCTCACACTCTCTGACACTCTCTGACACTCTCTGACACTCTCTCACACTCTCTGACATTCTCTCACACTCTCTGACACTCTCTGACCCTCTCTGACAATCTCTGACACTCTCTGACGAACTATATCACTCTCTGACACTCTCTTCACACTCAGACACTCTCTATCACTCTCTGACACTTTCAGACACACTCAGACACTCTCTATCACTCTCTGACACTTTCAGACACTCTCTGCCACTCTCTATCACTCTATATCACTCTCTGACACTTTCAGACACACTCTATCACTCTCTATCACTCTCTATCACTCTCTATCACTCTCTATCACTCTCTATCACTCTCTGACACTCTCTGACACTCTCTGACAGTCTCTGACACTCTCTATCACTCTCAGACACTCTCTGACACTTTCAGACACTCTCTGCCACTCTCTATCACTCTCTGACACTCTCTGACACTCTCTGACACTCTCTGACACTCTTACACACTCTCTGACCCTCTCTGACCCTCTCTGTCACTCTATATCACTCTCTGACACTTTCAGACACTCTCTGCCACTCTCTATCACTCTCTGACACTCTCTATCACTCTCTGACCCTCTCTGACCCTCTCTGACCCTCTCTGACCCTCTCTGACACTCTCTGACACTCTCTGACAGTCTCTGACACTCTCTATCACTCTCAGACACTCTCTGACTCTTTCAGACACTCTCTGTCACTCTCTTTCACTCTCTATCACTCTCTGACACTCTCTGACACTCTTACACACTCTCTGACCCTCTCTATCACTCTATATCACTCTCTGACACTTTCAGACACTCTCTATCTCTCTCTGACACTCTCTGACCCTCTCTATCACTCTCGGACCCTCACTGGCACTCTCAGACCTACGCAGACACTCGCTGACACTCACTTTCACTCTCTGACACTCTCTGACACTCTCACACTCTCTATCACTCTCTGACACTCTCTGACACTCTCTGACACTCTCTGACACTCTCTATCACTCTCTGACACTCTCTGACAATCTCAGAAACACTCAGACAATCTCTGACACTCTCTGACACTCTCTATCACTCTCTGACACTCTCTGACACTTTCAGACACTCTCTGCCACTCTCTATCACTCTCTGACACTCTCTGACACTCTCTGACACTCTCTGACACTCTTACACACTCTCTGACCCTCTCTGACCCTCTCTATCACTCTATATCACTCTCTGACACTTTCAGACACCCTCTATCACTCTCTATCACTCTCTATCACTCTCCATCAATCTCTGACACTCTCTGACACTCTCTGACACTCTATCACTCTCTATCACTCTCTGACACTTTTAGACACTCTCTGCCACTCTCTATCACTCTCTGACACTCTCTGACACTCGCACACTCTCTGCCACTCTCTGACACTCTTTCACACTCGCTGACACTCGCTGACCCTCTCTGACACTCTCTGACACTCTCTGGCACTCTCTGACAATCTCAGACACAATCAGACACTGTCTGACACTCTCTGTCACTCTCTGACACTCTCTGACACTCTCTGACACTCTCTATCACTCTCTGACACTCTCTATCACTCTCTGACACTCTCTGACCCTCTCTGACACTCTCTGACCCTCTCTGACCCTCTCTGACCCTCTCTGACACTCTCTGACACTCTCTGACAGTCTCTGACACTCTCTATCACTCTCAGACACTCTCTGACTCTTTCAGACACTCTCTGTCACTCTCTTTCACTCTCTATCACTCTCTGACACTCTCTGACACTCTTACACACTCTCTGACCCTCTCTATCACTCTATATCACTCTCTGACACTTTCAGACACTCTCTATCTCTCTCTGACACTCTCTGACCCTCTCTATCACTCTCGGACCCTCTCTGGCACTCTCAGACCTACGCAGACACTCGCTGACACTCACTTTCACTCTCTGACACTCTCTGACACTCTCACACTCTATCACTCTCTGACACTCTCTGACACTCTCTGACACTCTCTGTCATCTCAGAAACACTCAGACAATCTCTGACACTCTCTGACACTCTCTATCACTCTCTGACACTCTCTGACACTTTCAGACACTCTCTGCCACTCTCTCTCACTCTCTATCACTCTCTGACACTCTCTGACACTCTCACACTCTCTGACACTCTCACACACTCTCACACACTCTCACACACTCTCTGACACTCTCTGACCCACTCTGACACTCTCTGTCACTGTCTGACGCTCTCTGACACTCTCACACTCTCTGACACTCTCTGCCACTCTCTATCACTCTCTGACACTCTCTCACACTCTCTGACACTCTCTCACCCTCTCTGACCCTCTCTGACACTCTCTGACACTCTCTGACACTTTCCATCACTCTCTGACACTCTCTGATACACTGTGACACTCTCAGACACACTCTGACACACTCAGACACTCTCTACCACACTCTATCACTCTATCTCTCTCTCACACTGTCTAAAACTCTCTGATACACTCTAACACTCTCAGACCCTCTCTGACACTCTCTATCACTATCTGACACTCGCTGACAGTCTCAGACACTCTCTATCACTATCTGACAATCTCTGACACTCTCTGAAACTCGCTGATACTCTCTAATACACTCTGACACTCTCTATCTCTCTCTGACAGTCTCTGACAATCTCATACACACTCAGATCATCTCTGACACTCTCTATCACTCTCCATCACTCTCCATCACTCTCTGACACTCTCTGACACTCTCTGACACTCTCTGACACACTCAGACACTCTCTGACACTTTCAGACACTCTCTGCCATTCTCTATTACTCTCTATCACTCTCTGAAACTCTCTGCCACTCTCTGACACACTCTATGACTATCTGACACTCTCTGATACTCTCTCTGACCCTCTCTCACACTCTCTGACACTCTCTGACCCTCCCTGACACGCTCTGAGACTCTCTGACACTCTCTATCACTCTCTGCCACTCTCTGACAATCTCAGTCACACTCAGACACTCTCTGACACTCTCGAACACTCTCTGACACTCTCTGACTCTCTGACACTCTCTGACACTCTCTGACACTCTCTGACACTCTCTGACACAATCTGTCCCTCTCTGACACTCTCTGACACTATTTGACACTCTCTGACACTATCACACTCTCTGACACTCTCACACTCTCTGACACTCTCTGTCCCTCTCTGACACTCTCTGACACTATCTGAAACTCTCTGACACTATCATACTCTCTGACCCTCTCTGACCCTCTCTGACCCTCTCTGACCCTCTCTGACCCTCTCTGACAAACTCTATCACTCTCTGACACTCTCTGACATTCTCAGACACTCTCTGTCACTCTCTGTCACTCTCTGTCACTCTCTGTCACTCTCTGACACTCTCTGACACTCTCTGACAAGCTCTATCACTCTCTGACACTTTCTGACACACTCAGACACTCTCTATCACTCTCAATCTCTCTATATCACTCTATATCACTCTATATCACTCTCTGACACTCTCTATCACTCTCTATCACTCTCTGACACTATCTGACACTCTGTGACACTCTCTGACACTCTCTATCACTCTCAGACACTCTCTGACACTTTCAGACACTCTCTGCCACTCTCTATCCCTCTCTGACACTCTCTGACACTAGCACACTCTCTGCCACTCTCTGACACTCTTTCACACTCTCTGACACTCTCTGACCCTCTCTGACACTCTCAGACACTCTCTGGCACACTCTATCACTCTCTGACACTCTCTGACACAATCTGTCCCTCTCTGACACTCTCTGACACTATTTGACACTCTCTGACACTATCACACTCTCTGACACTCTCACACTCTCTGACACTCTCACACTCTCTGACACTCTCTGTCCCTCTCTGACACTCTCTGACACTATCTGACACTCTCTGACACTATCATACTCTCTGACCCTCTCTGACCCTCTCTGACCCTCTCTGACCCTCTCTGACCCTCTCTGACACTCTCTGACAAACTCTATCACTCTCTGACACTCTCTGACACTCTCAGACACTCTCAGACACTCTCTGGCACACTCTGTCACTCTCTGTCACTCTCTGACACTCTCTGACACTCTCTGACAAGCTCTATCACTCTCTGACACTTTCTGACACACCCAGGCACTCTCTATCACTCTCAATCTCTCTATATCACTCTATATCACTCTCTGACACTCTCTATCACTCTCTATCACTCTCTGACACTCTCTGACACTCTGTGACACTCTCTGACACTCTCTATCACTCTCAGACACTCTCTGACACTTTCAGACACTCTCTGCCACTCTCTATCCCTCTCTGACACTCTCTGACACTAGCACACTCTCTGCCACTCTCTGACACTCTTTCACACTCTCTGACACTCTCTGTCCCTCTCTGACACTCTCAGACACTCTCTGGCACACTCTATCACTCTCTGACACTCTCTGACACTCTCTGACAAATTCTATCACTCTCTGACACTCTCTGACACACTCAGACACTATCTATCACTCTCAATCACTCTATATCACTCTCTGACACTTTCAGACACTCTCTGCCACTCTCTATCCCTCTCTGACACTCTCTGACACTTTGTGACACTCTCTGACACTCTCTATCACTCTCAGACAATCTCTGACACTTTCAGACTCTCTCTGCCACTCTCTATCCCTCTCTGACACTCGCACACTCTCTGCCACTCTCTGACACTCTTTCACACTCTCTGACACTCTCTGACCCTCTCTGACACTCTCAGACACTGTCTGGCACACTCTATCACTCTCTGACACTCTCTATCACTGTGAATCATTCTCAATCACTCTCAATTACTCTCTGACACTCTCTGACACTCTCTATCACTCTCAGCCTTCTCTGTATCACTCTCTGACACTCTCTGACACTCTCTATCACTCTCTGACACTTTCAGACACTCTCTGCCACTCTCTATCACTCTCTATCACTCTATATCACTCTCTGACACTCTATATCACTCTCTTTCACTCTCTATCACTCTCTGACACTCTCTGACACTCTCTGACACTCTCTGACACTCTCAGACACTCTCTGACACTTTCAGACACTCTCTGCCACTCTGTATCCCTCTCTGACACTCGCACACTCTCTGCCACTCTCTGCCACTCTCTGACACTCTTTCACACTCTCTGACACTCTCTGGCCCTCTCTGACCCTCTCTGACTCTCTCAGACACTCTCTGGCACACTCTATCACTCTCTGACACTCTCTATCACTGTGAATCATTCTCAATCACTCTCAATTACTCTCTGACACTCTCTGACACTCTCTATCACTCTCAGCCTTCTCTGT
The DNA here is from genome assembly GCF_036365525.1 of Heterodontus francisci. Lineage (NCBI taxonomy): Eukaryota > Metazoa > Chordata > Chondrichthyes > Heterodontiformes > Heterodontidae > Heterodontus > Heterodontus francisci. The sequence goes on from NW_027141025.1 coordinate 695,139, forward strand.
ATCACTCTCTGACACTCTCTGACACTCTCTGACACTCGCATACTCTCTGACACTCTTTCACACTCTCTGACACTCTCTGACACTCTTTCACACTCTCTGACACTCTCTGACCCGCTCTGAAACTCTCTGACACTCTCAGACACTCTCTGGCACACTCTATCACTCTCTATCACTCTCTATCACTCTCTATCACTCTCTGACACTCTCTATCACTCTCTATCACTCTCTATCATTCTCTGACACTTTCTGATACACTCTGGCACTCTCAGACACTCTCTGACTCTCTCTGACACTCTCTGATACACTCTGACACTCTCAGACAGTCTCAGACACTCTCTATCACTCTCTATCACTCTCTGACACTCTCTGACACTCTCTGACACTCTCTGATACACTCTGGTACTCTCAGACACTCTCTGACACTCTCTATCACTCTCTGACACTCTCTGATACACTCTGACACTCTCAGACACTCTCTGACACACTCAGACACTCTCTACCACTCTCATTCACTCTCTGACACTCTCTGATACACTCTCTGACACTCTCAGACACTCTCTGACACTCTCTGACACTCTCTGACACTCTCTGATTCACTCTGGTACTCTCAGACACTCTGTGACACTCTCTATCACTCTCTGACACTCTCTGATACACTCTGACACTCTCAGACACACTCTGACACACTCAGACACTCTCCACCACTCTCATTCACTCTCTGACACTCTCTGATACACTCTAACACTCTCAGACACTCTCTGACACTCTCTCTCACTCTCTGACTCAATCTGACACTCTCAGACAGTCTCAGACACTCTCTATCACTCTCTGACACTCTCTGAAACTCTCTGATACTCTCTGACATTCTCAGACACACTCAGACACTCTCTGACACTCTCACACTCTCTGACAATCTCTGACACTCTCTGACACACTCTGTCCCTCTCTGACACTATCTGATACTCTCTGACACTCTCACACTCTCTGACAATCTCACACTCTCTGATACTCTCTGACACTCTCTCACTCTCTCTGACATTCTCTCACACTCTCTGACACTCTCTGACCCTCTGTGACAATGTCTGACACTTTCTGACACACTCAGACACTCTCTATCTCTCTCTGACACTTTCAGACACTCTCTGCCACTCTCTATCACTCTATATCACTCTCTGACTCTTTCAGATACTCTCTGTCACTCTCTATCACTCTCTATCACTCTCTGAAGCTCTCTGACACTCTCTGACACTCTCTATCACTCTCAGACACTCTCTGACACTTTCAGACACTCTCTGCCACTCTCTATCACTCTCTGACACTCTCTGACACTCGCACACTCTCTGACCCTCTCTGACACTCTTTCACACTCTCTGACACTCTCTGAACCTCTCTGACCTTCTCTGATACTCTCAGACACTCTTTGGCACACTCTATCACTCTCTGACACTCTCTATCACTGTCAAAAATTCGCAATCACTCTCAATCACTCTCTGAACCTCTTTGACACTCTCCGGCACTTTCAGATACACTCAGACACACTCAGACACTCTCTGACTCTCTCTATCACTCTCTGACACTCTCTGATACACTGTGGCAATCTCAGACACTCTCTGACTCTCTCTATCACTCTCTGACACTCTCTGATACACTCTGACACTCTCAGACACTCTCAGACTCTCTCTATCACTCTCTGACACTCTCTGACACTCTCACACACTCTCTGACACTCTCTGACCCACTCTGACACTCTCTGTCACTGTCTGACGCTCTCTGACACTTTCACACTCTCTGACACTCTCACTCTCTCTGACACTCTCTGACACTCTCTCACACTCTCTGACGCTCTCTCACCCTCTCTGACCCTCTCTGACCCTCTCTGACCCTCTCTGACACTCTCTGACACTCTCTTACACTTTCCATCACTCTCTGACACTCTCTGATACACTGTGACACTCTCAGACACACTCTGACACACTCTGACACACTCTGGCACTCTCAGACACTCTCTGACACACTGTGACACTCTCTGACACTCTCTATCACTCTCTGACACTCTCTGACAATCTCAGACACAATCAGACACTCTCTGACACTCTCTATCACTCTCTGACACTCTCTGACACTTTCAGACACACTCTGCCACTCTCTATCACTCTCTGACACTCTCTAACACTCTCTATCACTCTCTGACACTCTCTATCACTCTCTGACACTCTCTGACAATCTCAGACACACTCAGACACTCTCTGACACTCTCTGACACTCTCTGACACTCTCTCTCACTCTATATCACTCTCTGACACTCTCTGACACTCTCTATCACTCACTGACACTCTCTTTCTCTCTCTGACACTCTCCCACAGTCTCTGACACTCTCTGACCCACTCTGACACTCGCTGTCACTGTCTGACACTGTCTGACACTCTCACTCTCTCTGACACTCTCTGACACTCTCTCACACTCTCTGACACTCTCTCACACTCTCTGACACTCTCTGACCCTCTCTGACACTCTCTGACACTCTCTGACACTCTCTATCACTCTCTGACACTTCCTGACACTCTCCATCACTCTCTGCCACTCTCTGACACTCTTTCACACTCTCTGACCCTCTCTGACCCTCTCTGACCCTCTCTGACCCTCTCTGACACTCTCTGACACTCTCTGGCACTCTCTGGCACTCTCTGGCACTCTCTGACACTCTCTGGCACTCTGACACTCTCTGACACTCTCTGACACTCTCTGACACTCTCTGACACTCTCTATCACTCTCTGACACTCTCTGACCCTCTCTATCACTCTCGGACCCTCTCTGGCACTCTCAGACCTACGCAGACACTCGCTGACACTCACTTTCACTCTCTGACACTCTCTGACACTTTCAGACACTCTCTGCCAATCTCTATCACTCTCTGTCACTCTCTGACACTCTCTGACACTCTCACACTCTCTGACACACTCACACTCTCTATCACTCTCTGAAACTCTCTGACACTCTCTGACACTCTCTGACACTCTCTATCACTCTCTGAAACTCTCTGACATTCTCTGACAATCTCAGACACACTCAGACAATCTCTGACACTCTCTGACACTCTCTGTCACTCTCTGACACTCTCTGACACTTTCAGACACTGTCTGCCACTCTCTATCACTCTCTATCACTCTCTGACACTCTCTGACACTCTCACACTCTCTGACACTCTCACACTCTCTGACACTCTCACACACTCTCACACACTCTCACACACTCTCACACACTCTCTGACACTCTCTGACCCACTCTGACACTCTCTGTCACTGTCTGACGCTCTCTGACACTCTCACACTCTCTGACACTCTCACTCTCTCTGACACTCTCTGACACTCTCTCACACTCTCTCACCCTCTCTCACCCTCTCTCACCCTCTCTGACCCTCTCTGACCCTCTCTGACCCTCTCTGACACTCTCTGACACTCTCTGACACTCTCTTACACTTTCCATCACTCTCTGACACTCTCTGATACACTGTGACACTCTCAGACACTCTCAGACACACTCTGACACACTCTGGCACTCTCTATCACTCTCTGACTCAATCTGACACTCTCAGACAGTCTCAGACACTCTCTATCACTCTCTGACAATCTCAGACACAATCAGACACTCTCTGACACTCTCTATCACTCTCTGACACTCTCTGACACTTTCAGACACTCTCTGCCACTCTCTGCCACTCTCTATCACTCTCTGACACTCTCTGACCCTCTCTATCACTCTCTGACCCTCTCTGGCATTCTCAGACCCACGCAGACACTCGCTGACACTCACTTTCACTCTCTGACACTCTCTGACACTTTCAGACATTCTCTGCCACTCTCTATTACTCTCTATCACTCCCTGACACTTACAGACACTCTCTGCCACTCTCTATCACTCTCTATCACTCTCTGTCACTCTCTGACACTCTCTGACACTCTCTGACACTCTCTGACACTCTCACACTCTCCGACACTCTCACACTCTCGGACCCTTTCTGACACTCTCTATCACTCTCTGACACTCTCTGACACTCTCTGACACTCTCGATCACTCTCTGATACTCTCGATCACTCTCTGACAATCTCTGACACTCTCTGACACTCGCTGTCACTGTCTGACACTCTCTGACACTCTCACTCTCTCTCACACTCTTTGACCCTCTCTGACACTCTCTGACACTCTCTGACACTCTATATCACTCTCTGACACTTTCTGACACTCTCTTACACTCTCCATCACTCTCTGACACTCTCTGATACACTGTGACACTCTCAGACACACTCTGACACACTCAGACACTCTCTACCACACTCTATCACTCTCTCACACTGTCTGAACCTCTCTGATACACTCTCACACTCTCAGGCACTCTCTGACACTCTCTGTCACTATCTGACATTCGCTGACACTCTCAGACAGTCTCAGACATTCTCTATCACTATCTGACAATCTCTGACACTCTCTGACACTCTCTGATACTCTCTCATACACTCTGACACTCTCTATCTCTCTCTGACACTCTCTGACAATCTCATACACACTCATACACACTCAGACACTCTCTGACACTCTCTGACACTCTCTGACACTTTCAGACACTCTCAGACACTCTCTGACACTCTCTGACACTCTCTGACACTCTCTGACACACTCTGACACACTCTGACACACTCTGACAATCTCAGACACACTCAGACACTCTCTGACACTTTCAGACACTCTCTGCCACTCTCTGCCACTCTCTATCACTCTCTATCACTATCTGACACTCTCTGACACTCTCTGACCCTCACTCACACTCTCTGACACTCTCTGACACTCTCTATCACTCTCTGACACTCTCTGACAATCTCAGACACTCTCTGACACTCTATATCACTCGCTGACACTTTCAGACACTCTCTGCCACTCTCTATCACTCTCTGACACTCTCTATCACTCTCTGACACTCTCTGACACTTTCAGACAATCTGACACTCTCACACTCTCTGACACTCTCACACTCTCTGACACTCTCTGACACTCTCTGACACTCTCTCACACTCTCTGACATTCTCTCACACTCTCTGACACTCTCTGACCCTCTCTGACAATCTCTGACACTCTCTGACGAACTATATCACTCTCTGACACTCTTTTCACACTCAGACACTCTCTATCACTCTCTGACACTTTCAGACACACTCAGACACTCTCTATCACTCTCTGACACTTTCAGACACTCTCTGCCACTCTCTATCACTCTATATCACTCTCTGACACTTTCAGACACACTCTATCACTCTCTATCACTCTCTATCACTCTGTATCACTCTCTATCACTCTCTGACACTCTCTGACACTCTCTGACACTCTCTGACAGTCTCTGACACTCTCTATCACTCTCAGACACTCTCTGACACTTTCAGACACTCTCTGCCACTCTCTAACACTCTCTAACACTCTCTGACACTCTCTGACACTCTCTGACACTCTTACACACTCTCTGACCCTCTCTGACCCTCTCTATCACTCTATATCACTCTCTGACACTTTCAGACACCCTCTATCACTCTCTATCACTCTCTATCACTCTCCATCAATCTCTGACACTCTCTGACACTCTCTGACACTCTCTATCACTCTCTATCACTCTCTGACACTTTTAGACACTCTCTGCCACTCTCTATCACTCTCTGACACTCTCTGACACTCGCACACTCTCTGCCACTCTCTGACACTCTTTCACTTTCGCTGACACTCGCTGACCCTCTCTGACACTCTCTGACACTCTCTGGCACTCTCTGACAATCTCAGACACAATCAGACACTGTCTGACAGTCTCTGTCACTCTCTGACACTCTCTGACACTCTCTATCACTCTCTGACACTCTCTATCACTCTCTGACACTCTCTGACCCTCTCTGACACTCTCTGACCCTCTCTGACCCTCTCTGACACTCTCTGACACTCTTACACACTCTCTGACCCTCTCTATCACTCTATATCACTCTCTGACACTTTCAGGCACTCTCTATCTCTCTCTGACACTCTCTGACCCTCTCGATCACTCTCGGACCCTCTCTGGCACTCTCAGACCTACGCAGACACTCGCTGACACTCACTTTCACTCTCTGACACTCTCTGACACTCTCACACTCTCTATCACTCTTTGAAACTCTCTGACACTCTCTGACACTCTCTGACACTCTCTATCACTCTCTGAAACTCTCTGACAATCTCAGAAACACTCAGACAATCTCTGACACTCTCTGACACTCTCTATCACTCTCTGACACTCTCTGACACTTTCAGACACTCTCTGCCACTCTCTCTCACTCTCTATCACTCTCTGACACTCTCTGACACTCTCACACTCTCTGACACTCTCACACACTCTCACACACTCTCACACACTCTCACACACTCTCTGACACTCTCTGACCCACTCTGACACTCTCTGTCACTGTCTGACGCTCTCTGACACTCTCACACTCTCTGCCACTCTCTGCCACTCTCTATCACTCTCTGACACTCTCTCACACTCTCTGACACTCTCTCACCCTCTCTGACCCTCTCTGACACTCTCTGACACTCTCTGACACTTTCCATCACTCTCTGACACTCTCTGATACACTGTGACACTCTCAGACACACTCTGACACACTCAGACACTCTCTACCACACTCTATCACTCTATCACTCTCTCACACTGTCTAAAACTCTCTGATACACTCTAACACTCTCAGACCCTCTCTGACACTCTCTATCACTATCTGACACTCGCTGACAGTCTCAGACACTCTCTATCACTATCTGACAATCTCTGACACTCTCTGAAACTCTCTGATACTCTCTAATACACTCTGACACTCTCTATCTCTCTCTGACAGTCTCTGACAATCTCATACACACTCAGATCATCTCTGACACTCTCTATCACTCTCTGACACTCTCCATCACTCTCTGACACTCTCTGACACTCTCTGACACTCTCTGACACTCTCTGACACTTTCAGACACTCTCTGCCATTCTCTATCACTCTCTATCACTCTCTGAAACTCTCTGCCACTCTCTGACACACTCTATGACTATCTGACACTCTCTGATACTCTCTCTGACCCTCTCTCACACTCTCTGACACTCTCTGACCCTCCCTGACACGCTCTGAGACTCTCTGACACTCTCTATCACTCTCTGCCACTCTCTGACAATCTCAGACACACTCAGACACTCTCTGACACTCTCGAACACTCTCTGACACTCTCTGACACTTTCACACACTCTCTGCCACTCTCTATCACTCTATATCACTCGCTGACACTTTCAGACACTCTCTGCCACTCTCTACCACTCTCTATCACTCTCTGACACTCTCTATCACTCTCTGACACTCTCTGACACTTTCAGACACTCTCTGCTACTCTCTATCACTCTCTGACACTCTCTGACACTCTCTGACTCTCTCACACTCTCTGACACTCTCTGACACTCTCTGACACAATCTGTCCCTCTCTGACACTCTCTGACACTATTTGACACTCTCTGACACTATTTGACACTCTCTGACACTATCACACTCTCTGACACTCTCACACTCTCTGACACTCTCACACTCTCTGACACTCTCTGTCCCTCTCTGACACTCTCTGACACTATCTGACACTCTCTGACACTATCATACTCTCTGACCCTCTCTGACCCTCTCTGACCCTCTCTGACCCTCTCTGACCCTCTCTGACACTCTCTGACAAACTCTATCACTCTCTGACACTCTCAGACACTCTCAGACACTCTCAGACACTCTCAGACACTCTCTGGCACACTCTGTCACTCTCTGACACTCTCTGACAAACTCTATCACTCTCTGACACTTTCTGACACACTCAGACACTCTCTATCACTCTCAATCTCTCTATATCACTCTATATCACTCTCTGACACTCTCTATCACTCTCTATCACTCTCTGACACTCTCTGACACTCTCTGACACTTTCTGACACTCTCTGCCACTCTCTATCCCTCTCTGACACTCTCTGACACTAGCACACTCTCTGCCACTCTCTGACACTCTTTCACACTCTCTGACACTCTCTGACCCTCTCTGACACTCTCAGACACTCTCTGGCACACTCTATCACTCTCTGACACTCTCTGACACACTCAGACACTCTCTATCACTCTCTGACACTTTCAGACACTCTCTGCCACTCTCTTTCACTCTGTATCACTCTCTGACACTTCCAGACACTCTCTGCCACTCTCTATCCCTCTCTGACACTCTCTGACACTTTGTGACACTCTCTGACACTCTCTATCACTCTCAGACAATCTCTGACACTTTCAGACTCTCTCTGCCACTCTCTATCCCTCTCTGACACTCGCACACTCTCTGCCACTCTCTGACACTCTTTCACACTCTCTGACACTCTCTGACCCTCTCTGACACTCTCAGACACTGTCTGGCAAACTCTATCACTCTCTGACACTCTCTATCACTGTGAATCATTCTCAATCACTCTCAATTACTCTCTGACACTCTCTGACACTCTCTGACACTCTCTGACACTCTCTATCACTCTCAGCCTTCTCTGTATCACTCTCTGACACTCTCTGACACTCGCACTCTCTCTGACGCTGTCTGACACTCTTTCACACTCTCTGACACTCTCTGACACTCGCACTCTCTCTGACGCTGTCTGACACTCTTTCACACTCTCTGACACTCTCTGACACTCTCTATCACTCTCTGAAACTCTCTATCACTCTCTATCACTCTCTGACACTCTCTGATACACTCTGGCACTCTCAGACACTCTCTGACTCTCTCTATCACTCTCTGACACTCTCTGATACACTCTGACACTCTCAGACAGTCTCAGACACTCTCTATCACTCTCTGACACTCTCTGATACACTCTGGCACTCTCAGACACTCTCTGACACACTCAGACACTCTCTACCACACTCATTCACTCTCTGACACTCTCTGATACACTCTAACACTCTCAGACACTCTCTGACACTCTCTATCACTCTCTGACACTCTCTGACACACTCAGACTCTCTCTGTCACTCTCTGACACTTTCAGACACTCTCTGCCACTCTCTATCACTCTATATCACACTCTGACACTCTATATCACTCTCTTTCACTCTCTATCACTCTCTGACACTCTCTGACACTTTCAGACACTCTCTGCCACTCTGTATCCCTCTCTGACACTCTCTGACACTCCCACACTCTCTGCCACTCTCTGCCACTCTCTGACACTCTTTCACACTCTCTGACACTCTCTGGCACTCTCTGACCCTCTCTGACTCTCTCAGACACTCTCTGGCACACTCTATCACTCTCTGACACTCTCTATCACTGTGAATCATTCTCAATCACTCTCAATTACTCTCTGACACTCTCTATCACTCTCAGCCTTCTCTGTATCACTCTCTGACACTCTCCGACACTCTCTGACACTCGCATACTCTCTGACACTCTTTCACACTCTCTGACACTCTCTGACACTCTTTCACACTCTCTGACACTCTCTGACCCGCTCTGAAACTCTCTGACACTCTCAGACACTCTCTGGCACACTCTATCACTCTCTATCACTCTCTGACACTCTCTATCACTCTCTATCACTCTCTATCACTCTCTGACACTTTCTGATACACTCTGGCACTCTCAGACACTCTCTGACTCTCTCTATCACGCTCTGACACTCTCTGACACTCTCTGATACACTCTGACACTCTCAGACAGTCTCAGACACTCTCATTCACTCTCTGACACTCTCTGATACACTCTAACACTCTCAGACACTCTCTGACACTCTCTCTCACTCTCTGACTCAATCTGACACTCTCAGACAGTCTCAGACATTCTCTATCACTCTCTGACACTCTCTGAAACTCTCTGATACTCTCTGACATTCTCAGACACACTCAGACACTCTCCGACACTCTCACACTCTCTGACAATCTCTGACACTCTCTGACACACTCTGTCCCTCTCTGACACTATCTGATACTCTCTGACACTCTCACACTCTCTGACACTCTCACACTCTCTGATACTCTCTGACACTCTCTCACTATCTCTGACATTCTCTCACACTCTCTGACACTCTCTGACCCTCTGTGACAATGTCTGACACTTTCTGACACACTCAGACACTCTCTATCTCTCTCTGACACTTTCAGACACTCTCTGACACTCTCTATCACTCTATATCACTCTCTGACTCTTTCAGATACTCTCTGTCACTCTCTGTCACTCTATATCACTCTCTATCACTCTCTGAAGCTCTCTGACACTCTCTGACACTCTCTATCACTCTCAGACACTCTCTGACACTTTCAGACACTCTCTGCCACTCTCTATCACTCTCTGACACTCTCTGACACTCGCACACTCTCTGACCCTCTCTGACACTCTTTCACACTCTCTGACACTCTCTGAACCTCTCTGACCTTCTCTGATACTCTCAGACACTCTTTGGCACACTCTATCACTCTCTGACACTCTCTATCACTGTCAAAAATTCACAATCACTTTCAATCACTCTCTGAACCTCTTTGACACTCTCCGGCACTTTCAGATACACTCAGACACACTCAGACACACTCAGACACTCTCTGACTCTCTCTATCACTCTCTGACACTCCCTGATACACTGTGGCACTCTCAGACACTCTCAGACTCTCTCTATCACTCTCTGACACTCTCTGACACTCTCTGACACTCTCTGATACACTCTGACACTCTCAGACACTCTCTGACACACTCAGAACATTCTCTACCACTATCTATCGCTCTCTGACACTCTCTGATACACTCTGACACTCTCAGACACTCTCAGACACTCTCTGACACTCTCTATCACTCTCTGACTCAATCTGACACTCTCAGACTGTCTCAGACACTCTCTATCACTCTCTGACACTCTCTGACACTCTTTGACACTCTCTGACACTCTCTGACACTCTCTGATACACTGTGACACTCTCTGACACTCTCTATCACTCTCTGACACGATCTGACAATCTCAGACACAATCAGACACTCTCTGACACTCTCTATCAATCTCTGACACTCTCTGACACTTTCAGACACTCTCTGCCACTCTCTATCACTCTCTGACACTCTCTAACACTCTCTGACACTCTCTGACCCTCTCTGTCACTCTCTGACACTCTCTGACACTCTCTGACACTCTCTATCACTCTCTGACACTCTCTGACAATCTCAGACACACTCAGACACTCTCTGACACTCTCGAACACTCTCTGACACTCTCTGACACTTTCACACACTCTCTGCCACTCTCTATCACTCTATATCACTCGCTGACACTTTCAGACACTCTCTGCCACTCTCTACCACTCTCTATCACTCTCTGACACTCTCTGACACTCTCTGACTCTCTCACACTCTCTGACACTCTCTGACACTCTCTGACACAATCTGTCCCTCTCTGACACTCTCTGACACTTTCAGACACTCTCTGCTACTCTCTATCACTCTCTGACACTCTCTGACACTCTCTGACTCTCTCACACTCTCTGACACTCTCTGACACTCTCTGACACAATCTGTCCCTCTCTGACACTCTCTGACACTATTTGACACTCTCTGACACTATTTGACACTCTCTGACACTATCACACTCTCTGACACTCTCACACTCTCTGACACTCTCACACTCTCTGACACTCTCTGTCCCTCTCTGACACTCTCTGACACTCTCTGACACTATCATACTCTCTGACCCTCTCTGACCCTCTCTGACCCTCTCTGACCCTCTCTGACCCTCTCTGACACTCTCTGACAAACTCTATCACTCTCTGACACTCTCAGACACTCTCAGACACTCTCAGACACTCTCAGACACTCTCTGGCACACTCTGTCACTCTCTGACACTCTCTGACAAACTCTATCACTCTCTGACACTTTCTGACACACTCAGACACTCTCTATCACTCTCAATCTCTCTATATCACTCTATATCACTCTCTGACACTCTCTATCACTCTCTATCACTCTCTGACACTCCCAGACACTCTCTGCCACTCTCTATCCCTCTCTGACACTCTCTGACACTTTGTGACACTCTCTGACACTCTCTATCACTCTCAGACAATCTCTGACACTTTCAGACTCTCTCTGCCACTCTCTATCCCTCTCTGACACTCGCACACTCTCTGCCACTCTCTGACACTCTTTCACACTCTCTGACACTCTCTGACCCTCTCTGACACTCTCAGACACTGTCTGGCAAACTCTATCACTCTCTGACACTCTCTATCACTGTGAATCATTCTCAATCACTCTCAATTACTCTCTGACACTCTCTGACACTCTCTGACACTCTCTGACACTCTCTATCACTCTCAGCCTTCTCTGTATCACTCTCTGACACTCTCTGACACTCGCACTCTCTCTGACGCTGTCTGACACTCTTTCACACTCTCTGACACTCTCTGACACTCGCACTCTCTCTGACGCTGTCTGACACTCTTTCACACTCTCTGACACTCTCTGACACTCTCTATCACTCTCTGAAACTCTCTATCACTCTCTATCACTCTCTGACACTCTCTGATACACTCTGGCACTCTCAGACACTCTCTGACTCTCTCTATCACTCTCTGACACTCTCTGATACACTCTGACACTCTCAGACAGTCTCAGACACTCTCTATCACTCTCTGACACTCTCTGATACACTCTGGCACTCTCAGACACTCTCTGACACACTCAGACACTCTCTACCACACTCATTCACTCTCTGACACTCTCTGATACACTCTAACACTCTCAGACACTCTCTGACACTCTCTATCACTCTCTGACACTCTCTGACACACTCAGACTCTCTCTGTCACTCTCTGACACTTTCAGACACTCTCTGCCACTCTCTATCACTCTATATCACACTCTGACACTCTATATCACTCTCTTTCACTCTCTATCACTCTCTGACACTCTCTGACACTTTCAGACACTCTCTGCCACTCTGTGTCCCTCTCTGACACTCTCTGACACTCCCACACTCTCTGCCACTCTCTGCCACTCTCTGACACTCTTTCACACTCTCTGACACTCTCTGGCACTCTCTGACCCTCTCTGACTCTCTCAGACACTCTCTGGCACACTCTATCACTCTCTGACACTCTCTATCACTGTGAATCATTCTCAATCACTCTCAATTACTCTCTGACACTCTCTATCACTCTCAGCCTTCTCTGTATCACTCTCTGACACTCTCCGACACTCTCTGACACTCGCATACTCTCTGACACTCTTTCACACTCTCTGACACTCTCTGACACTCTTTCACACTCTCTGACACTCTCTGACCCGCTCTGAAACTCTCTGACACTCTCAGACACTCTCTGGCACACTCTATCACTCTCTATCACTCTCTGACACTCTCTATCACTCTCTATCACTCTCTATCACTCTCTGACACTTTCTGATACACTCTGGCACTCTCAGACACTCTCTGACTCTCTCTATCACGCTCTGACACTCTCTGACACTCTCTGATACACTCTGACACTCTCAGACAGTCTCAGACACTCTCATTCACTCTCTGACACTCTCTGATACACTCTAACACTCTCAGACACTCTCTGACACTCTCTCTCACTCTCTGACTCAATCTGACACTCTCAGACAGTCTCAGACATTCTCTATCACTCTCTGACACTCTCTGAAACTCTCTGATACTCTCTGACATTCTCAGACACACTCAGACACTCTCCGACACTCTCACACTCTCTGACAATCTCTGACACTCTCTGACACACTCTGTCCCTCTCTGACACTATCTGATACTCTCTGACACTCTCACACTCTCTGACACTCTCACACTCTCTGATACTCTCTGACACTCTCTCACTATCTCTGACATTCTCTCACACTCTCTGACACTCTCTGACCCTCTGTGACAATGTCTGACACTTTCTGACACACTCAGACACTCTCTATCTCTCTCTGACACTTTCAGACACTCTCTGACACTCTCTATCACTCTATATCACTCTCTGACTCTTTCAGATACTCTCTGTCACTCTCTGTCACTCTATATCACTCTCTATCACTCTCTGAAGCTCTCTGACACTCTCTGACACTCTCTATCACTCTCAGACACTCTCTGACACTTTCAGACACTCTCTGCCACTCTCTATCACTCTCTGACACTCTCTGACACTCGCACACTCTCTGACCCTCTCTGACACTCTTTCACACTCTCTGACACTCTCTGAACCTCTCTGACCTTCTCTGATACTCTCAGACACTCTTTGGCACACTCTATCACTCTCTGACACTCTCTATCACTGTCAAAAATTCACAATCACTTTCAATCACTCTCTGAACCTCTTTGACACTCTCCGGCACTTTCAGATACACTCAGACACACTCAGACACACTCAGACACTCTCTGACTCTCTCTATCACTCTCTGACACTCCCTGATACACTGTGGCACTCTCAGACACTCTCAGACTCTCTCTATCACTCTCTGACACTCTCTGACACTCTCTGACACTCTCTGATACACTCTGACACTCTCAGACACTCTCTGACACACTCAGAACATTCTCTACCACTATCTATCGCTCTCTGACACTCTCTGATACACTCTGACACTCTCAGACACTCTCAGACACTCTCTGACACTCTCTATCACTCTCTGACTCAATCTGACACTCTCAGACTGTCTCAGACACTCTCTATCACTCTCTGACACTCTCTGACACTCTTTGACACTCTCTGACACTCTCTGACACTCTCTGATACACTGTGACACTCTCTGACACTCTCTATCACTCTCTGACACGATCTGACAATCTCAGACACAATCAGACACTCTCTGACACTCTCTATCAATCTCTGACACTCTCTGACACTTTCAGACACTCTCTGCCACTCTCTATCACTCTCTGACACTCTCTAACACTCTCTGACACTCTCTGACCCTCTCTGTCACTCTCTGACACTCTCTGACACTCTCTGACACTCTCTATCACTCTCTGACACTCTCTTACTATCTCAGACACACTCAGACACTCTCTGACAATTTCTGACACTATCTATCACTCTCTGACACTCTCTGACACTTTCAGACACTCTCTGCAACTCTCTCTCACTCTCTATCACTCTCTGACACGCTCTGACACTCTCACACTCTCTGACACTCTCACACACTCTCACTCTCTCTCACACACTCTCTGACACTCTCTGACCCTCTCTGACACTCTCTGACACTCTCTATCACTCTCTATCACTCTCTATCACTCTCTATCACTCTTTATCACTCTCTGACACTTTCAGACACTCTCTGCCACTCTCTATCCCTCTCTGACACTCTCTGACACTCGCACACTCTCTGACACTCTCTGACACTCTTTCATACTCTCTGACACTCTCTATCCCTCTCTGACACTCTCTGGCACACTCTATCACTCTCTGACACTCTCTATCACTGTGAATCATTCTCAATCACTCTCAATTGCTCTCTGACACTCTCTGACACTCTCTATCACTCTCAGCCTTCTCTGTATCACTCTCTGACACTCTCTGACACTCTCTGACACTCGCACACTCTCTGACACTCTTTCACACTCTCTGACACTCTCTGACACTCTTTCACACTCTCTGCCACTCTCTGACCATCTCTGAAACTCTCTGACACTCTCAGACACTCTCTGGCACACTCTATCACTCTCTGACACTCTCTGGCACTCTCTGGCACACTCTATCACTCTCTGAAACTTTCTGATACACTCTAGCACTCTCAGACACTCTCTGACTCTCTCTATCACTCTCTGACACTCTCTGATACACTCTGTCACTCTCTGACACTCTCTGACACTCTCTGATACACTCTGGCACTCTCAGACACACTCTGACACTCTCTATCACTCTCTGACACTCTCTGATACACTCTGACACTCTCAGACACTCTCTGATACACTCTGGCACTCTCAGACACTCTCTGACACTAACTATCACTCTCTGACACTCTCTATCACTCTCTGACACTCTCTGATACACTCAGACACTCTCTACCACTCTCTATCACTCTCTGACACTCTCTGATACACTCTGACACTCTCAGACACTCTCTGACACACTCAGACACTCTCTACCACTCTCATTCACTCTCTGACACTCTCTGATACACTCTAACACTCTCAGACACTCTCTGACACTCTCTCTCACTCTCTGACTCAATCTGACACTCTCAGACAGTCTCAGACACTCTCTATCACTCTCTGACACTCTCTGAAACTCTCTGATACTCTCTGACATTCTCAGACACACTCAGACACTCTCTGACACTCTCACACTCTCTGACAATCTCTGACACTCTCTCACTCTCTCTGACATTCTCTCACACTCTCTGACACTCTCTGACCCTCTGTGACAATGTCTGACACTTTCTGACTCACTCAGACACTCTCTATCTCTCTCTGACACTTTCAGACACTCTCTGCCACTCTCTATCACTCTCTATCACTCTCTGACACTCTCTGACACTCTCTGACACTCTCTGACACTCTCTGACACTCTTTTACACTCTCTGACACTCTCTGAACCTCTCTGACCTTCTCTGATACTCTCAGACACTCTTTGGCACACTCTATCACTCTCTGACACTCTCTATCACTGTCAAAAATTCGCAATCACTCTCAATCACTCTCTGAACCTCTTTGACACTCTCCGGCACTTTCAGATACACTCAGACACACTCAGACACTCTCTGACTCTCTCTATCACTCTCTGACACTCTCTGATACACTGTGGCACTCTCAGACACTCTCTGACTCTCTCTATCACTCTCTGACACACTCTGATACACTCTGACACTCTCAGACACTCTCTGACACACTCAGAACATTCTCTACCACTCTCTATCGCTCTCTGACACTCTCTGATACACTCTGACACTCTCAGACACTCTCAGACACTCTCTGACACTCTCTATCACTCTCTGACTCAATCTGACACTCTCAGACAGTCTCAGACACTCTCTATCACTCTCTATCACTCTCTGACACTCTCTATCACTCTCTGACACTCTCTGACACTCTCTGACACTCTCTGACACTCTCTGATACACTGTGACACTCTCTGACACTCTCTATCACTCTCTGACACTATCTGACAATCTCAGACACAATCAGACACTCTCTGACACTCTCTATCATCTCTCTGACACTCTCTGACACTTTCAGACACTCTCTGCCACTCTCTTACAATCTCAGACACACTCAGACACTCTCTGACAATTTCTGACACTATCTATCACTCTCTGACACTCTCTGACACTTTCAGACACTCTCTGCCACTCTCTCTCTCACTCTCTATCACTCTCTGACACGCTCTGACACTCTCACACTCTCTGACACTCTCACACACTCTCACACTCTCTCACACACTCTCTGACACTCTCTGACCCTCTCTGACACTCTCTGACACTCTCTATCACTCTCTATCACTCTCTATCACTCTCTGACACTCTCTGACACTCTCTATAACTCTCAGACACTCTCTGACACTTTCAGACACTCTCTGCCACTCTCTATCCCTCTCTGACACTCTCTGACACTCGCACACTCTCTGCCACT
The DNA here is from genome assembly GCF_036365525.1 of Heterodontus francisci. Lineage (NCBI taxonomy): Eukaryota > Metazoa > Chordata > Chondrichthyes > Heterodontiformes > Heterodontidae > Heterodontus > Heterodontus francisci. The sequence continues at coordinate 712,785 of NW_027141025.1, forward strand.
CTCTGACACTCTTTCATACTCTCTGACACTCTCTGACCCTCTCTGACCCTCTCTGACCCTCTCTGACTCTCTCTGACTCTCTCAGACACTCTCTGGCACACTCTATCACTCTCTGACACTCTCTATCACTGTGAATCATTCTCAATCACTCTCAATTACTCTCTGACACTCTCTGACACTCTCTATCACTCTCAGCCTTCACTGTATCACTCTCTGACACTCTCTGACACTCTCTGACACTCGCACACTCTCTGACACTCTTTCACACTCTCTGACACTCTCTGACACTCTTTCACACTCTCTGCCACTCTCTGACCATCTCTGAAACTCTCTGACACTCTCAGACACTCTCTGGCACACTTTATCACTCTCTGACACTCTCTGGCACACTCTATCACTCTCTATCACTCTCTGATGCACTCCGACAGTCTCAGACAGTCTCAGACACTCTCTATCACTCTCTGAAACACTCTGACACTCTCTGACACTCTCTGACACTCTCTGACACTCTCTGATACACTCTGGCACTCTCAGAAACTCTCTGACACTCTCTATCACTCGCTAACACTCTCTGATACACTCTGACACTCTCAGACACTCTCTGACAAACTCAGACACTCTCTACCACTCTCATTCACTCTCTGACACTCTCTGATACACTCTAACACTCTCAGACACTCTCTGACACTCTCTCTCACTCTCTGACTCAATCTGACACTCTCAGACAGTCTCAGACACTCTCTATCACTCTCTGACACTCTCTGAAACTCTCTGATACTCTCTGACATTCTCAGACACACTCAGACACTCTCTGACAATCTCTGACACTCTCTGACACACTCTGTCCCTCTCTGACACTCTCTGACACTATCTGATACTCTCTGACACTCTCACACTCTCTGAAACTCTCACACTCTCTGATACTCTCTGACACTCTCTCACTCTCTCTGACATTCTCTCACACTCTCTGACACTCTCTGACCCTCTGTGACAATGTCTGACACTTTCTGACAAACTCTATCACTCTCTGACACTCTCTGACTCTCTCTGACACACTCAGACACTCTCTATCTCTCTCTGACACTTTCAGACACTCTCTGACACTCTCTATCACTCTATATCACTCTCTGACACTTTCAGATACTCTCTGTCACTCTCTATCACTCTCTATCACTCTCTGACACTCTCTGACACTCTCTGACACTCTCTGACACTCTCTATCACTCTCAGACACTCTCTGACACTTGCAGACACTCTCTGCCACTCTCTATCACTCTCTGACACTCTCTGACACTCTCTGACACTCGCACACTCTCTGAACCTCTCTGACCTTCTCTGATACTCTCAGACACTCTTTGGCACACTCTATCACTCTCTGACACTCTCTATCACTGTCAAAAATTCGCAATCACTCTCAGTCACTCTCTGAACCTCTTTGACACTCTCCGGCACTTTCAGATACACTCAGACACACTCAGACACTCTCTCTCACTCTCTATCACTCTCTGACACTCTCTGATACACTGTGGCACTCTCAGACACTCTCTGACTCTCTCTATCACTCTCTGACACTCTCTGATACACTCAGACACTCTCAGACACTCTCAGACACTCTCAGACACTCTCAGACACTCTCTGACACACTCAGAACATTCTCTACCACTCTCTATCACTCTCTGACACTCTCTGATACACTCTGACACTCTCAGACACTCTCTGACACTCTCTATCACTTTCTGACTCAATCTGACACTCTCAGACAGTCTCTGATACTCTCTGATGCACTGTGACACTCTCTGACACTCTCTATCACTCTCCGACACTATCTGACAATCTCAGACACAATCAGACACTCTCTGACACTCTCTATCACTCTCTGACACTCTCTGACACTTTCAGACACTCTCTGTCACTCTCTATCACTCTCTGACACTCTCTAACACTCTCTGACACTCTCTGTCACTCTCTGTCACTCTCTGTCACTCTCTGACCCTCTCTGACACTCTCTATCACTCTCTGACACTCTCTTACAATCTCAGACACATTCAGACACTCTCTGACAATTTCTGACACTCTCTATCACTCTCTGACACTCTCTGACACTTTCAGACACTCTCTGCCACTCTCTCTCACTCTCTCTCACTCTCTCTCACTCTCTATCACTCTCTGACACTCTCTGACACTCTCACACTCTCTGACACTCTCACACTCTCTGACACTCTCACACACTCTCACACACTCTCACACACTCTCTGACACTCTCTGACCCTCTCTGACACTCTCTGTCACTGTCTGTCACTCTCTGACACTCCCACACTCTCTGACACTCTCACTCTCTCTGACACTCTCTGACACTCTCTGACACTCTCTCACACTCTCTCACCCTCTCTGACCCTCTCTGACCCTCTCTGACCCTCTCTGACCCTCTCTGACACTCTCTGACGCTCTCTGACACTCTCTGACGCTCTCTGACACTCTATTACACTTTCCATCACTCTCTGACACTCTCTGATACACTGTGACACTCTCAGACACACTCTGACACACTCAGACACTCTCTACCACACTCTATCACTCTCTCACACTGTCAAACACTCTCTGATACACTCCAACACTCTCAGACACTCTCTGACACTCTCTATCACTATCTGACACTCGCTGACACTCTCTGACAGTCTCAGACACTCTCTATCACTATCTGACAATCTCTGACACTCTCTGAAACTCTCTGATACTCTCTACTACACTCTGACACTCTCTATCTCTCTCTGACACTCTCTGACACTCTCATACACACTCAGATCCTCTCTGACACTCTCTATCACTCTCTGACACTCTCTATCACTCTCTGACACTCTCTGACACTCTCTGATACTCTATATCACTCTCTGACACTCTCTGACACACTCAGACACTCACTGACACTTTCAGACACTCTCTGCCACTCTCTATCACTCTCTATCACTCTCTGAAATTCTCTATCACTCTCTGACACTCTCTGATACTCTGTCTGACCCTCTCTCACACTCTCTGACACTCTCTGACCCTCCCTGACACGCTCAGAGACTCTCTGACACTCTCTATCACTCTCTGACACTCTCTGACAATCTCAGACACACTCAGACACTCTCTGACATTCTCGAACACTCTCGGACACTCTCTGACACTCTCTATCACTCTCTGACACTCTCTGACACTCTCTGACACTTTCAGACACTCTCTGCTACTCTCTATCACTCTCTGACACTATCTGACACTCTCTGACACGATCACACTCTCTGACACTCTCACACTCGCTGACACTCTCTGACACTCTCTCATACTTTCTGACATTCTCTCACACTCTCTGACACACTCTGACACTCTCTGACCCTCTCTGACAATCTCTGACACTCTCTGACAAACTCTATCACTCTCTGACACTCTCTGACACACTCAGACACTCTCTTTCACTCTCTGACACTTTCAGACACTCTCTGCCACTCTCAATCACTCTATATCACTCTATATCACTCTCTGACACTCTCTATCACTCTCTGACACTCTCTGACACTCTCTGACACTCTCTGACACTCTCTGGCACACTCTATCACTCTCTATCACTCTCTATCACTCTCTGACACTCTCTGACACTCTCTGACACTCTCTGACACTCTCTGACACTTTCAGACACTCTCTGCCACTCTCTATCCCACTCTGACACTCTCTGACACTCGCACACTCTCTGCCACTCTCTGCCACTCTTTCACACTCTTTCACACTCTCTGACACTCTCTGACCCTCTCTGACCCTCTCTGACACTCTCAGACACTCTCAGACACTCTCAGACACTCTCTGGCACACTCTATCACTCTCTGACACTCTCTGACACTCTCTGACACTCTCTGACACTCTCTGACACTCTCTGACACTCGCACACTCTCTGACACTCTCTGACACTCTCTGACACTCTCTGACACTCTCTAACACTCTTTCACACTCTCTGACACTCTCTGACCCTCTCGGACACTCTCTGACACTCTCAGACACTCTTTCACACTCTCTGACACTCTCTGACCCTCTCGGACACTCTCGGACACTCTCTGACACTCTCAGACACTCTTTCACACTCTCAGACACTCTCTGGCACACTCTATCACTCTCTGACACTCTCTGACACTCTCTATCACTCTCTGACACTCTCTGATGCACTCTGGCACTCTCAGACACTCTCTGACTCTCTCTATCACTCTCTGACACTCTCTGATACACTCTGACACTCTCAGACAGTCTCAGACTGTCTCAGACACTCTCTGACACTCTCTGACACTCTCTGACACTCTCTGACACTCTCTGATACACTCTGGCATTCTCAGACACTCTCTGACACACTCAGACACTCTCTACCACTCTCATTCACTCTCTGACACTCTCTGATACACTCTGACACTCTCAGACACACTCAGATACTCTCTGTCACTCTCTGACACTTTCAGACACTCTCTGCCACTCTCTATCACCCTATATCGCTCTCTGACACTTTCAGACACTCTCTGCCACTCTCTCTCCCTCTCTGACACTCTCTGACACTCGCACACTCTCTGCCACTCTCTGACACTCTCTGACACTCTCTGACCCTCTCTGACACTCTGTGACACTCGCACACACTCTGACACTCTCTGACACTCTTTCAAACTCTCTGACACTCTCTGACACTCTTTCACACTCTCTGACACTCTCTGACACTCGCTCACTCTCTGCCACTCTCTGACACTCTGTGACACTCTCTGACACTCTCTGACCCTCTCTGACCCTCTCTGACACTCTCAGACACTCTCTGGCACACTCTATCACTCTCTGACACTCTCGATCACTGTGAATCATTCTCAATCACTCTCAATTACTCTCTGACACTCTCTGACACTCTCTATCACTCTCAGCCTTCTCTGTATCACTCTCTGACACTCTCTGACACTCTCTGACACTCGCACACTCTCTGACACTCTCTGACACTCTTTCACACTCTCTGACACTCTCTGACACTCTTTCACACTCTCTGACACTCTCTGACACTCGCACACTCTCTGACACTCTCTGACACTCTCTGACACTCTGTGACACTCGCACACTCTCTGACACTCTGTGACACTCTCTGACACTCTCTGACACTCTCTATCACTCTCAGACACTTTCAGACACTCTCTGCCACTCTCTATCCCTCTCTGACACTCTCTGACACTCGCACACTCTCTGCCACTCTCTGACACTCTTTCACGCTCTCTGACACTCTCTGACACTCTCTGACCCTCTCTGACCCACTCTGACACTTTCAGACACTCTCTGGCCCACTCTATCACTCTCTGACACTCTCTGGCACTGTCTATCACTGTGAATCATTCTCAATCACTCTCAATTACTCTCTGACACTCTCTATCACTCTCAGACATCTCTGTATCACTCTCTGACACTCTCTGACACTCTCTGACACTCGCACACTCTCTGACACTGTCTGACACTCTTTCACAATCTCTGACAATCTCTGATACACTCTGGCACTCTCAGACACTCTCTGACACTCTCTATCACTCTCTATCACTCTCTGACACTCTCTGACACTCTCAGACACTCTCAGACACTCTCAGACACTCTCGATCACTCTCTGACGCTCTCTGACACGCTCTGATACACTCTGGCACTCTCTGATACAATCTAACACTCTCTGACACTCTCTGACACTCTCTGACACTCTCTGACACACTCAGACACTCTCAGACACTCTCTGCCACTTTCTATCCCTCTCTGACACTCTCTGACACTCTCTATCCCTCTCTGACACTCTCTGACACTCTTTCACACTCTCTGACACTCTCTGACCCTCTCTGACCCTCTCTGACCCTCTCTGACCCTTTCTGACACTCTCTGACACTCTCTATCACTCTCAGACTTCTCTGTATCACTCTCTGACACTCTCTGACACTCGCACACTCTCTGACACTGTCTGACACTCTTTCACACTCTCTGACAATCTCTGACACTCTCTATCACTCTCTGACACTCTCTATCACTCTCTATCACTCTCTGACACTCTCTGATACACTCTGGCATTCTCAGGCACTCTCTGACTCTCTCTATCACTCTCTGACACTCTCTGATACACTCTGACACTCTCAGACACTCTCAGACACTCTCAGACACTCTCAGACACTCTCTGATACACTCTGGCACTCTCAGACACTCTCTGACACACTCAGACACTCTCGACCACTCTCTATCACTCTATATCACTCGCTGATACTTTCAGACAGTCTCTGCCACTCTCTATCACTCTCTTTCGCTCTCTGACACTCTCTATCACTCTCTGACACTCTCTATCACTCTCTGACACTCTCTGACACTTTCAGACACTCTCTGCTACTCTCTATCACTCTCTGACACTCTGACACTCTCTGACACTCTCTGACACTCTCTGACACACTCTGTCCCTCTCTGACACTCTCTGACACTCTCTGACCCTATCTGACCCTCTCTGACACTCTTTCACACTCTCTGACTCTCTCTGATACTCTCTGACACTCTCTGACACTCTCTGACACTCTCTGGCACACTCTGGCACACTCTATCACTCTCTGACACTCTCTATCACTCTCTATCACTCTCTATCACTCTCTGACACTTTCTGATACACTCTGGCACTCTCAGACACTCTCTGACTCTCTCTATCACTCTCTGACACTCTCTGATACACTCTGACACTCTCTATGACTATCTGACACTCTCTGATACTCTCTCTGACCCTCTCTGACACTCTCTGACACTCTCAGACACTCTCTGGCACACTCTGGCACACTCTATCACTCTCTGACACTCTCTATCACTCTCTATCACTCTCTATCACTCTCTGACACTTTCTGATACACTCTGGCACTCTCAGACACTCTCTGACACTCTCTATCACTCTCTGCCACTCTCTGACAATCTCAGACACTCTCTGACACTCTCTGACACTCTCGAACACTCTCTGACACTCTCTGACACTTTCACACACTCTCTGCCACTCTCTATCACTCTATATCACTCGTTGACACTTTCAGACACTCTCTGCCACTCTCTATCACTCTCTGACACTCTCTATCACTCTCTGACACTCTCTGACACTTTCAGACACTCTCTGCTACTCTCTATCACTCTCTGACACTCTCTGACACTCTCACACTCTCTCACACTCTCTGACACTCTCTGACACTCTCTGACACACTCTGTCCCTCTCTGACACTCTCTGACACTATCTGACACTCTCTGACACTATCACACTCTCTGACACTCTCTGACACACTCTGTCCCTCTCTGACACACTCTGTCCCTCTCTGACACTCTCTGACACTATCTGACACTCTCTGACACTATCATACTCTCTGACATTCTCTCACACTCTCTGACACTCTCTATAACTGTGAATCATTCTCAATCACTCTCAATTACTCTCTGACACTCTCTGACACTCATTATCACTCTCAGACTTCTCTGTATCACTCTCTGACACTCTCTGACACTCTCTGACACTCGCACACTCTCTGACACTCGCACACTCTCTGACACTCTCTGACACTCTCTGACACTCTTTCACACTCTCTGACACTCTCTGACACTCTTTCACACTCTCTGACACTCTCTGGCACACTCTATCACTCTCTGACACTCTCTATCACTCTCTGACACTCTCTATCACTCTCTATCACTCTCTATCACTCTCTATCACTCTCTGACACTTTCTGATACACTCTGGCACTCTCAGACATTCTCTGACTCTCTCTATCACTCTGACACTCTCTGATACACTCTGACACTCTCTATGACTATCTGACACTCTCTGATACTCTCTCTGACCCTCTCTCACACTCTCTGACACTCTCTGACCCTCCCTGACACGCTCTGAGACTCTCTGACACTCTCTATCACTCTCTGCCACTCTCTGACAATCTCTGACAATCTCAGACACACTCAGACACTCTCTGACTCTCTCGAACACTCTCTGACACTCTCTGACACTTTCACACACTCTCTGCCACTCTCTATCACTCTATATCACTCGCTGACGCTTTCAGACACTCTCTGCCACTCTCTATCACTCTCTATCACTCTCTGACACTCTCTATCACTCTCTGACACTCTCTATCACTCTTTGACACTTTCAGACACTCTCTGCTACTCTCTATCACTCTCTGACACTCTCTGACACTCTCTGACACTCTCTGACACTCTCACACTCTCTCACACTCTCTCACACTCTCTGACACTCTCTGACACTCTCTGACACTTTCACACTCTCTGACACTCTCTGACCCACTCTGTCCGTCTCTGACACTCTCTGACACTATCTGACACTCTCTGACACTATCATACTCTCTGACATTATCTCACACTCTCTGACACTCTCTGACCCTCTCTGACAATCTCTGACACTCTCTGACAAACTCTATCACTCTCTTACACTCTCTGACACACTCAGACACTCTCTATCACTCTCTGACACTTTCAGACACTCTCTGCCACTCTCAATCACTCTATATCACTCTATATCACTCTCTGACACTCTCTATCACTCTCTCACTCTCTCACTCTCTGACACTCTCTGACACTCTCTGACACTCTGTGACACTCTCTGACACTCTCTGACACTCTCTATCACTCTCAGACACTCTCTGGCACACTCTATCACTCTCTGACACTCTCTGACACTCTCTGACAAACTCTATCACTCTCTGACACTCTCTGACACTCTCTGACACTCGCACACTCTCTGACACTCTCTGACCCTCTCTGACACTCTCTGACACTCTCTGACACTCTCTGGCACACTCTATCACTCTCTGACACTCTCTGACACTCTCTGACACTCGCACACTCTCTGACACTCTCTGACACTCTTTCACACTCGCTGACACTCTCTGATACTCTTTCACACTCTCTGACACTCTCAGACACTCTCTGGCACACTCTGGCACACTCTATCACTCTCTGACACTCTCTATCACTCTCTATCACTCTCTGACACTTTCTGATACACTCTGGCACTCTCAGACACTCTCTGACACTCTCTATCACTCTCTGCCACTCTCTGACAATCTCAGACACTCTCTGACACTCTCTGGCACTCTCGAACACTCTCTGACACTCTCTGACACTTTCACACACTCTCTGCCACTCTCTATCACTCTATATCACTCGCTGACACTTTCAGACACTCTCTGCCAGTCTCTATCACTCTCTGACACTCTCTATCACTCTCTGACACTCTCTGACACTTTCAGACACTCTCTGCTACTCTCTATCACTCTCTGACACTCTCTGACACTCTCTGACACTCTCACACTCTCTCACACTCTCTGACACTCTCTGACACACTCTGTCCCTCTCTGACACTCTCTGACACTATCTGACACTCTCTGACACTATCACACTCTCTGACACTCTCACACTCTCTGACACTCTCTGACACACTCTGTCCCTCTCTGACACTCTCTGACACTATCTGACACTCTCTGACACTATCATACTCTCTGACATTCTCTCACACTCTCTGACACTCTCTATAACTGTGAATCATTCTCAATCACTCTCAATTACTCTCTGACACTCTCTGACACTCTCTATCACTCTCAGACACTCTCTGGCACACTCTATCACTCTCTGACACTCTCTGACACTCTCTGACAAACTCTATCACTCTCTGACACTCTCTGACACTCTCTGACACTCGCACACTCTCTGACACTCTCTGACCCTCTCTGACACTCTCTGACACTCTCTGACACTCTCTGGCACACTCTATCACTCTCTGACACTCTCTGACACTCTCTGAAACTCGCACACTCTCTGACACTCTCTGACACTCTCTGACACTCTTTCACACTCGCTGACACTCTCTGATACTCTTTCACACTCTCTGACACTCTCAGACACTCTCTGGCACACTCTGGCACACTCTATCACTCTCTGACACTCTCTATCACTCTCTATCACTCTCTGACACTTTCTGATACACTCTGGCACTCTCAGACACTCTCAGACACTCTCTGACACTCTCTATCACTCTCTGCCACTCTCTGACAATCTCAGACACTCTCTGACACTCTCTGACACTCTCGAACACTCTCTGACACTCTCTGACACTTTCACACACTCTCCGCCACTCTCTATCACTCTATATCACTCGCTGACACTTTCAGACACTCTCTGCCACTCTCTATCACTCTCTGACACTCTCTATCACTCTCTGACACTCTCTGACACTTTCAGACACTCTCTGCTACTCTCTATCACTCTCTGACACTCTCTGACACTCTCTGACACTCTCACACTCTCTCACACTCTCTGACACTCTCTGACACTCTCTGACACACTCTGTCCCTCTCTGACACTCTCTGACACTATCTGACACTCTCTGACACTATCATACTCTCTGACATTCTCTCACACTCTCTGACACTCTCTATAACTGTGAATCATTCTCAATCACTCTCAATTACTCTCTGACACTCTCTGACACTCTTTATCACTCTCAGACACTCTCTGGCACACTCTATCACTCTCTGACACTCTCTGACAAACTCTATCACTCTCTGACACTCTCTGACACTCTCTGACACTCGCACACTCTCTGACACTCTCTGACCCTCTCTGACACTCTCTGACACTCTCTGACACTTTCTGGCACACTCTATCACTCTCTGACACTCTCTGACACTCTCTGACACTCGCACACTCTCTGACACTCTCTGACACTCTCTGACAATCTTTCACACTCGCTGACACTCTCTGATACTCTTTCACACTCTCTGACACTCTCAGACACTCTCTGGCACACTCTGGCACACTCTATCACTCTCTGACACTCTCTATCACTCTCTATCACTCTCTGACACTTTCTGATACACTCTGGCACTCTCAGACACTCTCAGACACTCTCTGACACTCTCTATCACTCTCTGCCACTCTCTGACAATCTCAGACACTCTCTGACACTCTCTGACACTCTCGAACACTCTCTGACACTCTCTGACACTTTCACACACTCTCTGCCACTCTCTATCACTCTATATCACTCGCTGACACTTTCAGACACTCTCTGCCACTCTCTATCACTCTCTGACACTCTCTATCACTCTCTGACACTCTCTGACACTTTCAGACACTCTCTGCTACTCTCTATCACTCTCTGACACTCTCTGACACTCTCTGACACTCTCACACTCTCTCACACTCTCTGACACTCTCTGACACACTCTGTCCCTCTCTGACACTCTCTGACACTATCTGACACTCTCTGACACTATCACACTCTCTGACACTCTCACACTCTCTGACACTCTCTGACACACTCTGTCCCTCTCTGACACTCTCTGACACTATCTGACACTCTCTGACACTGTCATACTCTCTGACATTCTCTCACACTCTCTGACACTCTCTATAACTGTGAATCATTCTCAATCACTCTCAATTACTCTCTGACACTCTCTGACACTCTCTATCACTCTCAGACTTCTCTGTATCACTCTCTGACACTCTCTGATACTCTCTGACACTCGCACACTCTCTGACACTCGCACACTCTCTGACACTCTCTGACACTCTCTGACACTCTTTCACACTCTCTGACACTCTTTCACACTCTCTGACACTCTCTGACACTCTCTGACACTCTCTGACACTCTCTGACACTCTCTGGCACACTCTATCACTCTCTGACACTCTCTATCACTCTCTGACACTCTCTATCACTCTCTATCACTCTCTATCACTCTCTGACACTTTCTGATACACTTTGGCACTCTCTGACCCTCCCTGACACGCTCTGAGACTCTCTGACACTCTCTATCACTCTCTGCCACTCTCTGACACTCTCTATCACTCTCAGACTTCTCTGTATCACTCTCTGACACTCTCTGACACTCTCTGACACTCGCACACTCTCTGACACTCGCACACTCTCTGACACTCTCTGACACTCTCTGACACTCTTTCACACTCTCTGACACTCTCTGACTCTCTTTCACACTCTCTGACACTCTCTGACACTCTTTCACACTCTCTGACACTCTCTGACACTCTTTCACACTCTGTGACACTCTCTGGTACACTCTGACACTCTCTATGACTATCTGACACTCTCTGATACTCTCTCTGACCCTCTCTCACACTCTCTGACACTCTCTGACACTCTCTGACACTCTCTGACCCTCCCTGACACGCTCTGAGACTCTCTGACACTCTCTATCACTCTCTGCCACTCTCTGACAATCTCTGACAATCTCAGACACACTCAGACACTCTCTGACTCTCTCGAACACTCTCTGACACTCTCTGACACTTTCACACACTCTCTGCCACTCTCTATCACTCTATATCACTCGCTGAGGCTTTCAGACACTCTCTGCCACTCTCTATCACTCTCTGTCACTCTCTGACACTCTCTATCACTCTCTGACACTCTCTATCACTCTTTGACACTTTCAGACACTCTCTGCTACTCTCTGACACTCTCTGACACTCTCTGACACTCTCACACTCTCTCACACTCTCTGACACTCTCTGACACTCTCTGACACTCTCTGACACTATCACACTCTCTGACACTCTCACACTCTCTGACACTCTCTGACCCACTCTGTCCGTCTCTGACACTCTCTGACACTATCTGACACTCTCTGACACTATCATACTCTCTGACATTATCTCACACTCTCTGACACTCTCTGACCCTCTCTGACAATCTCTGACACTCTCTGACAAACTCTATCACTCTCTTACACTCTCTGACACACTCAGACACTCTCTATCACTCTCTATCACTCTCTGACACTTTCAGACACTCTCTGCCACTCTCAATCACTCTATATCACTCTATATCACTCTCTGACACTCTCTATCACTCTCTCACTCTCTCACTCTCTGACACTCTCTGACACTCTCTGACACTCTGTGACACTCTCTGACACTCTCTGACACTCTCTATCACTCTCAGACACTCTCTGGCACACTCTATCACTCTCTGACACTCTCTGACACTCTCTGACAAACTCTATCACTCTCTGACACTCTCTGACACTCTCTGACACTCGCACACTCTCTGACACTCTCTGACACTCGCACACTCTCTGACACTCTCTGACACTCTCTGACACTCTCTGACACTCTCTGGCACACTCTATCACTCTCTGACACTCTCTGACACTCTCTGACACTCGCACACTCTCTGACACTCTCTGACACTCTTTCACACTCGCTGACACTCTCTGATACTCTTTCACACTCTCTGACACTCTCCGACCCTATCTGACACTCTCTGACACTCTCTTTCACTCTCTGACACTCTCTGACACTTTCTGATACACTCTGGCACTCTCAGACACTCTCTGACTCTCTCTATCACTCTCTGACACTCTCTGATACACTCTGACACTCTCTATGACTATCTGACACTCTCTGATACTCTCTCTGACCCTCTCTCACACTCTCTGACACTCTCTGACCCTCCCTGACACGCTCTGAGACTCTCTGACACTCTCTAACACTCTCTGCCACTCTCTGACAATCTCAGACACACTCAGACACTCTCTGACAATCTCGAACACTCTCTGACACTCTCTGACACTTTCACACACTCTCTGCCACTCTCTATCACTCCATATCACTCGCTGACACTTTCAGACACTCTCTGCCACTCTCTATCACTCTCTATCACTCTCTGACACTCTCTATCACTCTCTGACACTCTCTATCACTCTCTGACACTCTCTGACACTTTCAGACATTCTCTGCTACTCACTATCACTCTCTGACACTCTCTGACACTCTCTGACACTCTCACACTCTCTCACACTCTCTGACACTCTCTGACACTCTCTGACACTCTCTGACACACTCTGTCCCTCTCTGACACTCTCTGACACTATCTGACACTCTCTGACACTATCACACTCTGACACTCTTACACTCTCTGAAACTCTCTGACACACTCTGTCATTCTCTGACACTCTCTGACACTCTCTGACACTCTCTGACACTATCTGACACTCTCTGACACTATCATACTCTCTGACATTCTCTCACACTCTCTGACACTCTCTGACAATCTCTGAAAATCTCTGACACTCTCTGACAAACTCGATCACTCTCTGACACTCTCTGACACACTCAGACACTCTCTATCACTCTCTGACACTTTCAGACACTCTCTATCATTCTATATCACTCTATATCACTCTCTGACACTCTCTATCACTCTCTATCACTCTCTGACACTCTCTATCACTCTCTGACACTCTCTATCACTCTCTGACACTCTCTGACACTCTGTGACACTCTCTGACACTCTCTGACACACTCTGACACTCTCTATCACTCTCTATCACTCTCTATCACTCTCTGACACTCTCTATCACTCTCTGACACTCTCTGACACTCTGTGACACTCTCTGACACTCTCTGACACTCTCTATCACTCTCAGACACTCTCTGACACTTTCAGACACTCTCTGACACTCTCTAACCCTCTCTGACACTCTCTGACACTCGCACACTCTCTGCCACTCTCTGACACTCTTTCACACTCTTTCACACTCTCTGACACTCGCTGACCCTCTCTGACCCTCTCCAACACTCTCAGACATTCTCAGACACTGTCTGGCACACTCTATCTCTCTCTGACACTCTCTGACATTCCCTATCACTGTGAATCATTCTCAATCACTCTCAATTACTCTCTGACACTCTCTGACACTCTCTATCACTCTCAGCCTTCTCTGTATCACTCTCTGACACTCGCACTCTCTCTGACGCTGTCTGACACTCTTTCACACTCTCAGACACTCTCTGACACTCTCTATCACTCTCTGACACTCTCTATCACTCTATGACACTCTCTGACACTCTCTGATACACTCTGGCACTCTCAGACACTCTCTGACTCTCTCTATCACTCTCTGACACTCTCTGATACACTCTGACACTCTCAGACAGTCTCAGACACTCTCTATCACTCTCTGACACTCTCTGCCACTCTCTGACACTCTCTGATACACTCTGGCACTCTCTGACACACTCAGACACTCTCTACCACTCTCTGACACTCTCTGACACACTCAGACACTCTCTGACACTCTCTGACACTCTCTGACACACTCAGACACACTCTGTCACTCTCTGACACTTTCAGACACTCTCTGCCACTCTCTATCACTCTAGCTCACTCTCTGACACGCTCTATCACTCTCTATCACTCTCTATCACTCTCTATCACTCTCTATCACTCTCTGACACTCTCTGACACACTCTGACACTCTCTATCACTCTCAGACACTCTCTGACACTCGCACACTCTCTGCCACTCTCTGACACTCTTTCACAGTCTCTGACACTCTCTGACCCTATCTGACCCTCTCTGACTCTCTCAGACACTCTCTGGCACACTCTATCACTCTCTGACACTCTCTATCACTGTGAATCATACTCAATCACTCTCAATTACTCTCTGACACTCTCTGACACTCTCTATCACTCTCAGGCTTCTCTGTATCACTCTCTGACACTCTCTGACACTCTCTGACACTCTCTGACACTCTCTGATACACTCTGGCACTCTCAGACACTCTCTGACACTCTCTATCACTCTCTGACACTCTCTGATACACTCTGACACTCTCAGACACTCTCTGACACACTCAGACACTCTCGACCACTCTCATTCACTCTCTGACACTCTCTGATACACTCTAACACTCTCAGACACTCTCTGACACTCTCTGACACTCTCTCTCACTCTCTGACACAATCTGACACTCTCAGACAGTCTCTGACACTCTCTGACCCTCTCTGACAATGTCTGACACTTTCTGACAAACGCTATCACTCTCTGACACTCTCTGACACTCTCTGACACTCTCTGACACTCTCTGACACTCTCTGACACACTCTGACACACTCAGACATTCTCTATCACTCTCTGACACTTTCAGACACTCTCTGCCACTCTCTATCACTCTATATCACTCTCTGACACTTTCAGATACTCTCTGTCACTCTCTATCACTCTCTATCACTCTCTGAAGCTCTCTGACACTCTCTGACACTTTCTGACACTCTCTGACACTCGCACACTCTCTGACCCTCTCTGACATTCTTTCACACTCTCTGACACTCTCTGAACCTCTCTGACCTTCTCTGACACTCTCAGACACTCTTTGGCACACTCTATCACTCTCTGACACTCTCTATCACTGTCAATCACTCGCAACCACTCTCAGTCACTCTCTGAACCTCTTTGACACTCTCCAGCACTTTCAGATACACTCAGACACACTCAGACACTCTCTCTCACTCTCTATCACTCTCTGACACTCTCTGATACACTGTGGCACTCTCAGACACTCTCTGACTCTCTCTATCACTCTCTATCACTCTCTGACACTCTCTGATACACTCTGACACTCTCGGACACTCTCTGACACACTCAGAACATTCCCTTACACTCTCTATCACTCTCTGACACTCTCTGATACACTCTGACACTCTCAGACACTCTCTGACACTCTCTATCACTCTCTGACTCAATCTGACACTCTCAGACAGTCTCAGACACTCTCTATCACTCTCTGACACTCTCTGACACTCTCTGATACTCTCTGATACACTGTGACACTCTCTGACACTCTCTATCACTCTCTGACACTATCTGACAATCTCAGACACAATCAGACACTCTCTGACACTCTCTATCACTCTCTATCACTCTCTGACACTCTCTGACACTCTCTATCACTCTCTGACACTCTCTCACACTCTCTGACACTCTCTGACCCTCTCTGTCACTCTCTGACCCTCTCTGACACTCTCTGACACTCTCTATCACTCTCTGACCCTCTCTTACAATCTCTGACACACTCAGACACTCTCTGACACTTTCTGACACTCTCTGACACTTTCAGACACTCTCTGCCACTCTCTCTCACTCTCTATCACTCTCTGACACTCTCTGACACTCTCTAACACTCTCTGACACTCTCTGACCCTCTCTGTCACTCTCTGTCACTCTCTGACCCTCTCTGACACTCTCTGACATTCGCTATCACTCTCTGACGCTCTCTTACAATCTCAGACACACTCAGACACTCTCTGACACTTTCTGACACTCTCTATCACTCTCTGACACTCTCTGATACACTGTGGCACTCTCAGACACTCTCTGTCTCTCTCTATCACTCTCTGACGCTCTCTGATACACTCTGACACTCTCAGACACTCTCTGACACACTCAGAACATTCTCTAACACTCTCTATCACTCTCTGACACTCTCTGATACACTCTGACACTCTCAGACACTCTCAGACACTCTCTGACACTCTCTGACACTCTCTGACACACTCAGAACATTCTCCAACACTCTCTATCACTCTCTGACACTCTCTGATACACTCTGACACTCTCAGACACTCTCTGACACTCTCTATCACTCTCTGACACTCTCTATCACTCTCTGACACTCTCTGACACTCTCTGACACTCTCTGACACTCTCTGATACACTGTGACACTCTCTGACACTCTCTATCACACTCTGACACTCTCTGACACTTTCAGACACTCTCTGCCACTCTCTATCAATCTCTGACACTCTCTAACACTCTCTGACACTCTCTGACACTCTCTGTCACTCTCTGACCTTCTCTGACAATCTCTGACACTCTCTCTCACTCTGACACTCTCTTACAATCTCTGACACACTCAGACACTCTCTGCCACTCTCTATCAATCTCTGACACTCTCTAACACTCTCTGACACTCTCTGACACTCTCTGACCCTCTCTGTCACTCTCTGACCCTCTCTGACAATCTCTGACCCTCTCTATCACTCTCTGACACTTTCTGATACACTCT
The DNA here is from genome assembly GCF_036365525.1 of Heterodontus francisci. NCBI lineage: Eukaryota > Metazoa > Chordata > Chondrichthyes > Heterodontiformes > Heterodontidae > Heterodontus > Heterodontus francisci. The sequence goes on from NW_027141025.1 coordinate 730,698, forward strand.
GGCACTCTCAGACACTCTCTGACTCTCTCTATCACTCTCTGACACTCTCTGACACTCTCTGACACTATCACACTCTCTGACACTCTCGCACTCTCTGACACACTCTGTCCCTCCCTGACACTCTCTGACACTATCTGACACTCTCTGACACTATCATACTCTCTGACATTCTCTCACACTCTGACACTCTCTGACACTCTCTGACACTCTCTGACAAACTCTATCACTCTCTGACACTCTCTGACACTCTCTATCACTCTATATCACTCTATATCACTCTATATCACTCTCTGACACTCTCTATCACTCTCTATCACTCTCTATCACTCTCTGACACTCTCTATCACTCTGTGACACTCTCTGACACTCTCTATCACTCTCAGACACTCTCTGCCACTTTCAGACACTCTCTGCCACTCTCTATCAATCTCTGACACTCTCTAACACTCTCTGACACTCTCTGACACTCTCTGTCACTCTCTGACCTTCTCTGACAATCTCTGACACTCTCTCTCACTCTGACACTCTCTTACAATCTCTGACACACTCAGACACTCTCTGCCACTCTCTATCAATCTCTGACACTCTCTAACACTCTCTGACACTCTCTGACACTCTCTGACCCTCTCTGTCACTCTCTGACCCTCTCTGACAATCTCTGACCCTCTCTATCACTCTCTGACACTTTCTGATACACTCTGGCACTCTCAGACACTCTCTGACTCTCTCTATCACTCTCTGACACTCTCTGACACTCTCTGACACTATCACACTCTCTGACACTCTCGCACTCTCTGACACACTCTGTCCCTCCCTGACACTCTCTGACACTATCTGACACTCTCTGACACTATCATACTCTCTGACATTCTCTCACACTCTGACACTCTCTGACACTCTCTGACACTCTCTGACAAACTCTATCACTCTCTGACACTCTCTGACACTCTCTATCACTCTATATCACTCTATATCACTCTATATCACTCTCTGACACTCTCTATCACTCTCTATCACTCTCTATCACTCTCTGACACTCTCTATCACTCTGTGACACTCTCTGACACTCTCTATCACTCTCAGACACTCTCTGCCACTTTCAGACACTCTCTGCCACTCTCGAACCCTCTCTGACACTCTCTGCCACTCGCACACTCTCTGCCACTCTCTGCCACTCGTTCACACTCTCTGACACTCTCTGACCCTCTCTGACCCACTCTGACACTCTCAGACACTCTCAGACACTCTCTGGCACACTCGATCACTCTCTGACACTCTCTGACACTCTCTGACAAACTCTATCACTCTCTGACACTCTCTGACACACTCAGACACTCTCTATCACTCTCTGACACTTTCAGACACTCTCTATCACTCTCTATCACTCTCTATCACTCTCTATCACTCTCTATCACTCTCTGACACTCTCTGACACTCTCTGACACTTTCAGACACTCTCTGCCACTCTCTATCCCTCTCTGACACTCTCTGACACTCGCACACTCTCTGCCACTCTCTGACACTCTTTCACACTCTCTGACCCTCTCTGACCCTCTCTGACCCTCTCTGACACTCTCAGACACTCTTAGACACTGTCTGGCACACTCTATCACTCTCTGACACTCTCTGACACTCTCTAACACTCTCTATCACTGTGAATCATTCTCAATCACTCTCAATTACTCTCTGACACTCTCTGACAGTCTCTATCACTCTCAGCCTTCTCTGTATCACTCTCTGACACTCGCTGACACTCTCTGACACTCGCACTCTCTCTGACGCTGTCTGACACTCTTTATCACTCTCAGACACTCTCTGACACTCTCTATCACTCTCTGACACTCTCTATCACTCTCTGAAACTCTCTGACACTCTCTGACACTCTCTGACACTCTCTGATACACTCTGGCACTCTCAGACACGCTCTGACTCTCTCTATCACTCTCTATCACTCTCTGACACTCTCTGATACACTCTGACACTCTCAGACAGTCTCAGACACTCTCTATCTCTCTCTGACACTCTCTGATACTCTCTGCCACTCTCTGACACTCTCTGATACACTCTGGCACTCTCAGACACTCTCTGACTCTCTCTATCACTCTCTGACACTCTCTGATACACTCTGACACTCTCAGACACTCTCTGACACACACAGAACATTCTCTACCACTCTCTATCACTCTCTGACACTCTCTGATACACTCTGACACTCTCAGACACACTCTGACACTCTCTATCACTCTCTGACTCAATCTGACACTCACAGACAGTCTCAGACACTCTCTATCACTCTCGGACACTCTCTGACACTCTCTGATACTCTCTGATACTCTCTGATACACTGTGACACTCTCTGACAATCTCTATCACTCTCTGACACTATCTGACAATCTCAGACACAATCAGACACTCTCTGACACTCTCCATCACTCTCTGACACTCTCTGACACTTTCAGACACTCTCTGCCACTCTCTATCACTCTCTGACACTCTCTGACACTCTCTGACACTCTCTGACCCTCTCTGACCCTCTCTGTCACTCTCTGACCCTCTCTGACACTCTCTGACACTCTCTTGCAATCTCAGACACACTCAGACACTCTCTGACACTCTCTGACACTTTCTGACACTCTATGTCACTCTCTGACACTCTCTGACACTCTCTGACACTCTCTGACACTCTCTGACACTCTCACAATCTCTGACACTCTCACACACTCTCACACACTCTCACACAATCTCTGACACACTCAGACACTCTCTATCACACTCTATCACTCTCTCACACTGTCTAACACTCTCTGATACACTCTACCTCTCTCAGACACTCTCTGACACTCTCTATCACTATCTGACACTCGCTGACACTCTCTGACAGTCTCAGACACTCTCTATCACTATCTGACAATCTCTGACACTCTCTGAAACTCTCTGATACTCTCTAATACACTCTGACAATCTCTATCTCTCTCTGACACTCTGTGACACTCTCATACACACTCAGATCCTCTCTGACACTCTCGATCACTCTCTGACACTCTGTGACACTCTCCGACACTCTCTGTCACTCTATATCACTCGCTGACACTTTCAGACACTCTCTGCCACTCTCTATCACTCTCTCTCACTCTCTGACACTCTCTATCACTCTCTGACACTCTCTGACACTTTCAGACACTCTCTGCTACTCTCTATCACTCTCTGACACTCTCTGACCCTCTCTGACCCTCTCTGTCACTCTCTGACCCTCTCTGACACTCTCTGACACTCTCTTGCAATCTCAGACACACTCAGACACTCTCTGACACTCTCTGACACTTTCTGACACTCTATGTCACTCTCTGACACTCTCTGACACTCTCTGACACTCTCTGACACTCTCTGACACTCTCACACTCTCTGACTCTCACACACTCTCACACACTCTCACACAATCTCTGACACACTCAGACACTCTCTATCACACTCTATCACTCTCTCACACTGTCTAACACTCTCTGATACACTCTAACTCTCTCAGACACTCTCTGACACTCTCTATCACTATCTGACACTCGCTGACACTCTCTGACAGTCTCAGACACTCTCTATCACTATCTGACAATCTCTGACACTCTCTGAAACTCTCTGATACTCTCTAATACACTCTGACAATCTCTATCTCTCTCTGACACTCTCTGACACTCTCATACACACTCAGATCCTCTCTGACACTCTCGATCACTCTCTGACACTCTCTGACACTCTCCGACACTCTCTGTCACTCTATATCACTCGCTGACACTTTCAGACACTCTCTGCCACGCTCTATCACTCTCTCTCACTCTCTGACACTCTCTATCACTCTCTGACACTCTCTGACACTTTCAGACACTCTCTGCCACTCTCTATCACTCTAGCTCACTCTCTGACACGCTCTATCACTCTCTATCACTCTCTATCACTCTCTATCACTCTCTATCACTCTCTGACACTCTCTGACACACTCTGACACTCTCTATCACTCTCAGACACTCTCTGACACTCGCACACTCTCTGCCACTCTCTGACACTCTTTCACAATCTCTGACACTCTCTGACCCTATCTGACCCTCTCTGACTCTCTCAGACACTCTCTGGCACACTCTATCACTCTCTGACACTCTCTATCACTGTGAATCATACTCAATCACTCTCAATTACTCTCTGACACTCTCTGACACTCTCTATCACTCTCAGGCTTCTCTGTATCACTCTCTGACACTCTCTGACACTCTCTGACACTCGCACACTCTCTGACACTCTCTGACACTCTTTCACACTCTCTGACACACTCTGACACTCTTTCACACTCTCTGACCCTCTCTGACACTCTCAGACACTCTCTGGCACACTCTGATACACTCTGGCACTCTCAGACACTCTCTGACACTCTCTATCACTCTCTGACACTCTCTGACACTCTCTGACACTCTCTGACACTCTCTGATACACTCTGGCACTCTCAGACACTCTCTGACACTCTCTATCACTCTCTGACACTCTCTGATACACTCTGACACTCTCAGACACTCTCTGACACACTCAGACACTCTCGACCACTCTCATTCACTCTCTGACACTCTCTGATACACTCTAACACTCTCAGACACTCTCTGACACTCTCTGACACTCTCTCTCACTCTCTGACACAATCTGACACTCTCAGACAGTCTCTGACACTCTCTGACCCTCTCTGACAATGTCTGACACTTTCTGACAAACGCTATCACTCTCTGACACTCTCTGACACTCTCTGACACTCTCTGACACACTCAGACATTCTCTATCACTCTCTGACACTTTCAGACACTCTCTGCCACTCTCTATCACTCTATATCACTCTCTGACACTTTCAGATACTCTCTGTCACTCTCTATCACTCTCTATCACTCTCTGAAGCTCTCTGACACTCTCTGACACTTTCTGACACTCTCTGACACTCGCACACTCTCTGACCCTCTCTGACATTCTTTCACACTCTCTGACACTCTCTGAACCTCTCTGACCTTCTCTGACACTCTCAGACACTCTTTGGCACACTCTATCACTCTCTGACACTCTCTATCACTGTCAATCACTCGCAACCACTCTCAGTCACTCTCTGAACCTCTTTGACACTCTCCAGCACTTTCAGATACACTCAGACACACTCAGACTCTCTCTCTCACTCTCTATCACTCTCTGACACTCTCTGATACACTGTGGCACTCTCAGACACTCTCTGAGTCTCTCTATCACTCTCTGACACTCTCTGATACACTCTGACACTCTCGGACACTCTCTGACACACTCAGAACATTCCCTAACACTCTCTATCACTCTCTGACACTCTCTGATACACTCTGACACTCTCAGACACTCTCTGACACTCTCTATCACTCTCTGACTCAATCTGACACTCTCAGACAGTCTCAGACACTCTCTATCACTCTCTGACACTCTCTGACACTCTCTGACACTCTCTGATACTCTCTGATACACTGTGACACTCTCTGACACTCTCTATCACTCTCTGACACTATCTGACAATCTCAGACACAATCAGACACTCTCTGACACTCTCTATCACTCTCTATCACTCTCTGACACTCTCTGACACTCTCTATCACTCTCTGACACTCTCTCACACTCTCTGACACTCTCTGACCCTCTCTGTCACTCTCTGACCCTCTCTGACACTCTCTGACACTCTCTATCACTCTCTGACCCTCTCTTACAATCTCAGACACACTCAGACACTCTCTGACACTTTCTGACACTCTCTGACACTCTCTGACCCTTTCTGACACTCTCTGACATTCGCTATCACTCTCTGACGCTCTCTTACAATCTCAGACACACTCAGACACTCTCTGACACTTTCTGACACTCTCTATCACTCTCTGACACTCTCTGATACACTGTGGCACTCTCAGACACTCTCTGTCTCTCTCTATCACTCTCTGACGCTCTCTGATACACTCTGACACTCTCAGACACTCTCTGACACACTCAGAACATTCTCTAACACTCTCTATCACTCTCTGACACTCTCTGATACACTCTGACACTCTCAGACACTCTCTGACACTCTCTGACACTCTCTGACACACTCAGAACATTCTCTAACACTCTCTATCACTCTCTGACACTCTCTGATACACTCTGACACTCTCAGACACTCTCTGACACTCTCTATCACTCTCTGACACTCTCTATCACTCTCTGACACTCTCTGACACTCTCTGACACTCTCTGACACTCTCTGACACTCTCTGATACACTGTGACACTCTCTGACACTCTCTATCACACTCTGACACTCTCTGACACTTTCAGACACTCTCTGCCACTCTCTATCAATCTCTGACACTCTCTAACACTCTCTGACACTCTCTGACCCTCTCTGTCACTCTCTGACCCTCTCTGACAATCTCTGACCCTCTCTATCACTCTCTGACACTTTCTGATACACTCTGGCACTCTCAGACACTCTCTGACTCTCTCTATCACTCTCTGACACTCTCTGACACTCTCTGACACTATCACACTCTCTGACACTCTCGCACTCTCTGACACTCTCTGACACACTCTGTCCCTCCCTGACACTCTCTGACACTATCTGACACTCTCTGACACTATCATACTCTCTGACATTCTCTCACACTCTGACACTCTCTGACACTCTCTGACACTCTCTGACAAACTCTATCACTCTCTGACACTCTCTGACACTCTCTGACACTCTCTATCACTCTATATCACTCTATATCACTCTATATCACTCTCTGACACTCTCTATCACTCTCTATCACTCTCTATCACTCTCTGACACTCTCTATCACTCTGTGACACTCTCTGACACTCTCTATCACTCTCAGACACTCTCTGCCACTTTCAGACACTCTCTGCCACTCTCGAACCCTCTCTGACACTCTCTGCCACTCGCACACTCTCTGCCACTCTCTGCCACTCGTTCACACTCTCTGACACTCTCTGACCCTCTCTGACCCACTCTGACACTCTCAGACACTCTCTGGCACACTCGATCACTCTCTGACACTCTCTGACAAACTCTATCACTCTCTGACACTCTCTGACACACTCAGACACTCTCTATCACTCTCTGACACTTTCAGACACTCTCTGCCACTCTCAATCACTCTCTATCACTCTCTATCACTCTCTATCACTCTCTATCACTCTCTGACACTCTCTGACACTCTCTGACACTCTCTGACACTTTCAGACACTCTCTGCCACTCTCTATCCCTCTCTGACACTCTCTGACACTCGCACACTCTCTGCCACTCTCTGACACTCTTTCACACTCTCTGACCCTCTCTGACCCTCTCTGACCCTCTCTGACACTCTCAGACACTCTTAGACACTGTCTGGCACACTCTATCACTCTCTGACACTCTCTGACACTCTCTAACACTCTCTATCACTGTGAATCATTCTCAATCACTCTCAATTACTCTCTGACACTCTCTGACAGTCTCTATCACTCTCAGCCTTCTCTGTATCACTCTCTGACACTCTCTGACACTCTCTGACACTCGCACTCTCTCTGACGCTGTCTGACACTCTTTATCACTCTCAGACACTCTCTGACACTCTCTATCACTCTCTGACACTCTCTATCACTCTCTGAAACTCTCTGACACTCTCTGACACTCTCTGATACACTCTGGCACTCTCAGACACGCTCTGACTCTCTCTATCACTCTCTATCACTCTCTGATACACTCTGACACTCTCAGACAGTCTCAGACACTCTCTATCACTCTCTGACACTCTCTGACACTCTCTGCCACTCTCTGACACTCTCTGATACACTCTGGCACTCTCAGACACTCTCTGACTCTCTCTATCACTCTCTGACACTCTCTGATACACTCCGACACTCTCAGACAGTCTCAGACACTCTCTATCAGTCTCTGACACTCTCTGACACTCTCTGCCACTCTCTGACACTCTCTGATACACTCTGGCACTCTCAGACACTCTCTGACTCTCTCTATCACTCTCTGACACTCTCTGATACACTCTGACACTCTCAGACACTCTCTGACACACACAGAACATTCTCTACCACTCTCTATCACTCTCTGACACTCTCTGATACACTCTGACACTCTCAGACACACTCTGACACTCTCTATCACTCTCTGACTCAATCTGACACTCACAGACAGTCTCAGACACTCTCTATCACTCTCGGACACTCTCGGACACTCTCTGACACTCTCTGATACTCTCTGATACTCTCTGATACACTGTGACACTCTCTGACAATCTCTATCACTCTCTGACACTATCTGACAATCTCAGACACAATCAGACACTCTCTGACACTCTCCATCACTCTCTGACACTCTCTGACACTTTCAGACACTCTCTGCCACTCTCTATCACTCTCTGACACTCTCTGACACTCTCTGACCCTCTCTGACCCTCTCTGTCACTCTCTGACCCTCTCTGACACTCTCTGACACTCTCTTGCAATCTCAGACACACTCAGACACTCTCTGACACTCTCTGACACTTTCTGACACTCTATGTCACTCTCTGACACTCTCTGACACTCTCTGACACTCTCTGACACTCTCTGACACTCTCACACTCTCTGACACTCTCACACACTCTCACACACTCTCACACAATCTCTGACACACTCAGACACTCTCTATCACACTCTATCACTCTCTCACACTGTCTAACACTCTCTGATACACTCTAACTCTCTCAGACACTCTCTGACACTCTCTATCACTATCTGACACTCGCTGACACTCTCTGACAGTCTCAGACACTCTCTATCACTATCTGACAATCTCTGACACTCTCTGAAACTCTCTGATACTCTCTAATACACTCTGACAATCTCTATCTCTCTCTGACACTCTCTGACACTCTCATACACACTCAGATCCTCTCTGACACTCTCGATCACTCTCTGACACTCTCTGACACTCTCCGACACTCTCTGTCACTCTATATCACTCGCTGACACTTTCAGACACTCTCTGCCACTCTCTATCACTCTCTCTCACTCTCTGACACTCTCTATCACTCTCTGACACTCTCTGACACTTTCAGACACTCTCTGCTACTCTCTATCACTCTCTGACACTCTCTGACACTCTCTGACACTCTCTGACACTCTCACACTCTCTCACACTCTCTGACACTCTCTGACACTCTCTGACACACTCTGTCCCTCTCTGACACTCTCTGACACTATCTGACACTCTCTGACACTCTCTGACACTCTCTCATACTCTCTGACATTCTCTGACATTCTCTGACACTCTCTGACACACTCAGACACTCTCTATCACTCTCTATCATTCTCTATCATTCTCTATCATTCTCTATCATTCTCTATCACTCTCTGACACTCTCTGACACTCTCTGACACTCTCTGACACCCTCTATCACTCTCAGACACTTTCAGAAACTCTCTGACACTCTCTGACACTCTCTCATACTCTCTGACATTCTCTGACACTCTCTGACACTCTCTGACACACTCAGACACTCTCTATCACTCTCTATCATTCTCTATCATTCTCTATCATTCTCTATCATTCTCTATCATTCTCTATCACTCTCTGACACTCTCTGACACTCTCTGACACTCTCTGACACCCTCTATCACTCTCAGACACTTTCAGAAACTCTCTGACACTCTCAGACTCTCTCTGGCACACTCTATCACTCTCTGACACTCTCTGACACTCGCACACTCTCTGCCACTCTCTGCCACTCTCTGTCACTCTTTCACACTCTCTGACACTCTCTGACCCTCTCTGACCCTCTCTGACACTCTCAGACACTCTCTGGCACACTCTATCACTCTCTGACAATCTCTGACACTCTATATCACTGTGAATCATTCTCAATCACTCTCAATTACTCTCTGACACTCTCTGACACTCTCTATCACTCTCAGCCTTCTCTGTATCACTCTCTGACACTCTCTGACACTCTCTGACACTCGCACACTCTCTGACACTCTCTGACACTCTTTCACACTCTCTGATACTCTCTGACACTCTTTCACACTCTCTGACACTCTCTATCACTCTCTGACACTCTCTGACACTTTCAGACACTCTCTGCCACTCTCTATCACTCTCTGACACTCTCTGACACTCTCTGACACTCTCTGACCCTCTCTGTCACTCTCTGTCACTCTCTGACCCTCTCTGACACTCTCTTACAATCTCTTACAATCTCAGACACACTCAGACACTCTCTGACACTTTCTGACACTCTCTGTCACTCTCTGACACTCTCTGACACTTTCAGACACTCTCTGCCAATCTCTCTCACTCTCTGTCACTCTCTGACACTCTCTGACACTCTCACACTCTCTGACACTCTCACACACTCTCACACACTCTCACACAATCTCTCACACTCTCTGACACACTCAGACACCATCTACCACACTCTATCACTCTCTCACACTGTCTAACACTCTCTGATACACTCTAACTCTCTCAGACACTCTCTGACACTCTCTATCACTATCTGACAATCTCTGACAGTCTCTGAAACTCTCTGATACTCTCTAATACACTCTGACACTCTCTATCTCTCTCTGACACTCTCTGACACTCTCATACACACTCAGATCCTCTCTGACACTCTCTATCACTCTCTGACACTCTCTGACACTCTCCGACACTCTCTGTCACTCTATATCACTCGCTGACACTTTCAGACACTCTCTGCCACTCTCTATCACTCTCTCTCACTCTCTGACACTCTCTATCACTCTCTGACACTTTCAGACACTCTCTGCTACTCTCTATCACTCTCAGACACTCTCAGACACTCTCTGACACTCTTTCACACTCTCTGACACTCTCTGAACCTCTCTGATCTTCTCTGACACTCTCAGACACTCTCTGGCACACTCTATCACTCTCTGACACTCTCTATCACTGCCAATCATTCTCAATCACTCTCTGAACCTCTTTGACACTCTCTGGCACTTTCAGATACACTCAGACACACTCAGACACTCTCTCTCACTCTCTATCACTCTCTGACACTCTCTGATACACTGTGGCACTCTCAGACACTCTCTGACTCTCTCTATCACTCTCTGACACGCTCTGATACACTCTGACACTCTCAGACACTCTCTGACACACACAGAACATTCTCTACCACTCTCTATCACTCTCTGACACTCTCTGATACACTCTGACACTCTCAGACACTCTCTGACTCAATCTGACACTCACAGACAGTCTCAGACACTCTCTATCACTCTCTGACACTCTCTGACACTCTCTGACACTCTCTGATACTCTCTGATACACTGTGACACTCTCTGACAATCTCTATCACTCTCTGACACTATCTGACAATCTCAGACACAATCAGACACTCTCTGACACTCTCTATCACTCTCTGACACTCACTGACACTTTCAGACACTCTCTGCCACTCTCTACCACTCTCTGACACTCTCTGACACTCTCTGACCCTCTCTGACCCTCTCTGTCACTCTCTGACCCTCTCTGACCCTCTCTGACCCTCTCTGACACTCTCTGACACTCTCTGACACTCTCTATCACTCTCTGACACTTTCATACACTCTCTGCCACTCTCAATCACTCTATATCACTCTCTGACACTCTCTGACACCTTCAGACACTCTCTGCCACTCTCTATCACTCTCTATCACTCTCTATCACTCTCTATCACTCTCGATCACTCTCGATCACTCTCTGACACTCTCTGACACTCTCTGACACTCTCTATCACTCTCTATCACTCTCAGCCTTCTCTGTATCACTCTCTGACACTCTCTGACACTCTCTGACACTCGCACACTCTCTGACACTCTCTGACACTCTTTCACACTCTCTGACACTCTCTGACACTCTCTGACACTCTCTGATACACTCTGGCACTCTCAGACACTCTCTGACACACTCAGACACTCTCTATCACTCTCTATCATTCTCTATCACTCTCTGACACTCTCTGACACTCTCTGACACTCTCTGACACTCTCTATCACTCTCAGACACTCTCTGACACTTTCAGACACTCTCTGACACACTCTCAGACTCTCTCTGGCACACTCTATCACTCTCTGACACTCTCTGACACTCGCACACTCTCTGCCACTCTCTGCCACTCTCTGCCACTCCTGACACTCTTTCACACTTTCAGACACTCTCTGCCACTCTCTCTCCCTCTCTGACACTCTCTGACACTCGCACACTCTCTGCCACTCTCTGACACTCTCTGACACTCTCTGACCCTCTCTGACACTCTGTGACACTCGCACACACTCTGACACTCTCTGACACTCTTTCAAACTCTCTGACACTCTCTGACACTCTTTCACACTCTCTGACACTCTCTGACACTCGCTCACTCTCTGCCACTCTCTGACACTCTGTGACACTCTCTGACACTCTCTGACCCTCTCTGACCCTCTCTGACACTCTCAGTCACTCTCTGACACTCTCGATCACTGTGAATCATTCTCAATCACTCTCAATTACTCTCTGACACTCTCTGACACTCTCTATCACTCTCAGCCTTCTCTGTATCACTCTCTGACACTCTCTGACACTCTCTGACACTCGCACACTCTCTGACACTCTCTGACACTCTTTCACACTCTCTGACACTCTCTGACACTCTTTCACACTCTCTGACACTCTCTGACACTCGCACACTCTCTGACACTCTCTGACACTCTCTGACACTCTCTGACACTCTGTGACACTCGCACACTCTCTGACACTCTCTGACACTCTCTGACACTCTCTGACACTCTTTCACACTCTCTATCACTCTCAGACACTTTCAGACACTCTCTGCCACTCTCTATCCCTCTCTGACACTCTCTGACACTCGCACACTCTCTGCCACTCTCTGACACTCTTTCACGCTCTCTGACACTCTCTGACACTCTCTGACCCTCTCTGACCCACTCTGACACTCTCAGACACTCTCTGGCCCACTCTATCACTCTCTGACACTCTCTGGCACTGTCTATCACTGTGAATCATTCTCAATCACTCTCAATTACTCTCTGACACTCTCTATCACTCTCAGACATCTCTGTATCACTCTCTGACACTCTCTGACACTCTCTGACACTCGCACACTCTCTGACACTGTCTGACACTCTTTCACACTCTCTGACAATCTCTGATACACTCTGGCACTCTCAGACACTCTCTGACACTCTCCATCACTCTCTATCACTCTCTGACACTCTCTGACACTCTCAGACACTCTCAGACACTCTCAGACACTCTCGATCACTCTCTGACGCTCTCTGACACGCTCTGATACACTCTGGCACTCTCTGATACACTCTAACACTCTCTGACACTCTCTGACACTCTCTGACACTCTCTGACACACTCAGACACTCTCAGACACTCTCTGCCACTTTCTATCCCTCTCTGACACTCTCTGACACTCTTTCACACTCTCTGACACTCTCTGACCCTCTCTGACCCTCTCTGACCCTCTCTGACCCTCTCTGCCACTCTCTGACACTCTTTCACACTTTCAGACACTCTCTGCCACTCTCTCTCCCTCTCTGACACTCTCTGACACTCGCACACTCTCTGCCACTCTCTGACACTCTCTGACACTCTCTGACCCTCTCTGACACTCTGTGACACTCGCACACACTCTGACACTCTCTGACACTCTTTCAAACTCTCTGACACTCTCTGACACTCTTTCACACTCTCTGACACTCTCTGACACTCGCTCACTCTCTGCCACTCTCTGACACTCTGTGACACTCTCTGACACTCTCTGACCCTCTCTGACCCTCTCTGACACTCTCAGACACTCTCTGGCACACTCTATCACTCTCTGACACTCTCGATCACTGTGAATCATTCTCAATCACTCTCAATTACTCTCTGACACTCTCTGACACTCTCTATCACTCTCAGCCTTCTCTGTATCACTCTCTGACACTCTCTGACACTCTCTGACACTCGCACACTCTCTGACACTCTCTGACACTCTTTCACACTCTCTGACACTCTCTGACACTCTTTCACACTCTCTGACACTCTCTGACACTCGCACACTCTCTGACACTCTCTGACACTCTCTGACACTCTCTGACACTCTGTGACACTCGCACACTCTCTGACACTCTCTGACACTCTCTGACACTCTTTCACACTCTCTATCACTCTCAGACACTTTCAGACACTCTCTGCCACTCTCTATCCCTCTCTGACACTCTCTGACACTCGCACACTCTCTGCCACTCTCTGACACTCTTTCACGCTCTCTGACACTCTCTGACACTCTCTGACCCTCTCTGACCCACTCTGACACTCTCAGACACTCTCTGGCCCACTCTATCACTCTCTGACACTCTCTGGCACTGTCTATCACTGTGAATCATTCTCAATCACTCTCAATTACTCTCTGACACTCTCTATCACTCTCAGACATCTCTGTATCACTCTCTGACACTCTCTGACACTCTCTGACACTCGCACACTCTCTGACACTGTCTGACACTCTTTCACACTCTCTGACAATCTCTGATACACTCTGGCACTCTCAGACACTCTCTGACACTCTCTATCACTCTCTATCACTCTCTGACACTCTCTGACACTCTCAGACACTCTCAGACACTCTCAGACACTCTCGATCACTCTCTGACGCTCTCTGACACGCTCTGATACACTCTGGCACTCTCTGATACACTCTAACACTCTCTGACACTCTCTGACACTCTCTGACACTCTCTGACACTCTCTGACACACTCAGACACTCTCAGACACTCTCTGCCACTTTCTATCCCTCTCTGACACTCTCTGACACTCTCTATCCCTCTCTGACACTCTCTGACACTCTTTCACACTCTCTGACACTCTCTGACCCTCTCTGACCCTCTCTGACCCTCTCTGACACTCTCTGACACTCTCTATCACTCTCAGACTTCTCTGTATCACTCTCTGACACTCTCTGACACTCGCACACTCTCTGACACTGTCTGACACTCTTTCACACTCTCTGACAATCTCTGACACTCTCTATCACTCTCTGACACTCTCTATCACTCTCTATCACTCTCTGACACTCTCTGATACACTCTGGCACTCTCAGGCACTCTCTGACTCTCTCTATCACTCTCTGACACTCTCTGATACACTCTGACACTCTCAGACACTCTCAGACACTCTCAGACACTCTCAGACACTCTCTGATACACTCTGGCACTCTCAGACACTCTCTGACACACTCAGACACTCTCGACCACTCTCTATCACTCTATATCACTCGCTGATACTTTCAGACACTCTCTGCCACTCTCTATCACTCTCTATCGCTCTCTGACACTCTCTATCACTCTCTGACACTCTCTATCACTCTCTGACACTCTCTGACACTTTCAGACACTCTCTGCTACTCTCTATCACTCTCTGACACTCTGACACTCTGACACTCTCTGACACTCTCTGACACTCTCTGACACACTCTGTCCCTCTCTGACACTCTCTGACAGTCTCTGACCCTATCTGACCCTCTCTGACACTCTTTCACACTCTCTGACACTCTCTGACACTCTCTGACCCTCTCTGACACTCTCTGACACTCTCTGACACTCTCTGGCACACTCTGGCACACTCTATCACTCTCTGACACTCTCTATCACTCTCTATCACTCTCTATCACTCTCTGACACTTTCTGATACACTCTGGCACTCTCAGACACTCTCTGACTCTCTCTATCACTCTCTGACACTCTCTGATACACTCTGACACTCTCTATGACTATCTGACACTCTCTGATACTCTCTCTGACACTCTCTGACACTCTCTATCACTCTCTATCACTCTCTATCACTCTCTGACACTTTCTGATACACTCTGGCACTCTCAGACACTCTCTGACTCTCTCTATCACTCTCAGACACTCTCTGGCACACTCTGGCACACTCTATCACTCTCTGACACTCTCTATCACTCTCTGACACTCTCTGACACTCTCTATCACTCTCTATCACTCTCTGACACTTTCTGATACACTCTGGCACTCTCAGACACTCTCTGACACTCTCTATCACTCTCTGCCACTCTCTGACAATCTCAGACACTCTCTGACACTCTCTGACAATCTCAGACACTCTCTGACACTCTCTGACACTCTCGAACACTCTCTGACACTCTCTGACACTTTCACACACTCTCTGCCACTCTCTATCACTCTATATCACTCGCTGACACTTTCAGACACTCTCTGCCACTCTCTATCACTCTCTGACACTCTCTATCACTCTCTGACACTCTCTGACACTTTCAGACACTCTCTGCTACTCTCTATCACTCTCTGACACTCTCTGACACTCTCTGACACTCTCACACTCTCTCACACTCTCTGACACTCTCTGACACACTCTGTCCCTCTCTGACACTCTCTGACACTATCTGACACTCTCTGACACTATCACACTCTCTGACACTCTCTGACACACTCTGTCCCTCTCTGACACACTCTGTCCCTCTCTGACACTCTCTGACACTATCTGACACTCTCTGACACTATCATACTCTCTGACATTCTCTCACACTCTCTGACACTCTCTATAACTGTGAATCATTCTCAATCACTCTCAATTACTCTCTGACACTCTCTGACACTCTCTATCACTCTCAGACTTCTCTGTATCACTCTCTGACACTCTCTGACACTCTCTGACACTCGCACACTCTCTGACACTCGCACACTCTCTGACACTTTCAGACACTCTCTGCTACTCTCTATCACTCTCTGACACTCTCTGACACTCTCTGACACTCTCACACTCTCTCACACTCTCTGACACTCTCTGACACACTCTGTCCCTCTCTGACACTCTCTGACACTATCTGACACTCTCTGACACTATCACACTCTCTGACACTCTCTGACACACTCTGTCCCTCTCTGACACACTCTGTCCCTCTCTGACACTCTCTGACACTATCTGACACTCTCTGACACTATCATACTCTCTGACATTCTCTCACACTCTCTGACACTCTCTATAACTGTGAATCATTCTCAATCACTCTCAATTACTCTCTGACACTCTCTGACACTCTCTATCACTCTCAGACTTCTCTGTATCACTCTCTGACACTCTCTGACACTCTCTGACACTCGCACACTCTCTGACACTCGCACACTCTCTGACACTCGCACACTCTCTGACACTCTCTGACACTCTCTGACACTCTCTGACACTCTTTCACACTCTCTGACACTCTTTCACACTCTCTGACACTCTCTGACACTCTCTGGCACACTCTATCACTCTCTGACACTCTCTATCACTCTCTGACACTCTCTATCACTCTCTATCACTCTCTATCACTCTCTATCACTCTCTATCACTCTCTGACACTTTCTGATACACTCTGGCACTCTCAGACATTCTCTGACTCTCTCTATCACTCTGACACTCTCTGATACACTCTGACACTCTCTATGACTATCTGACACTCTCTGATACTCTCTCTGACCCTCTCTCACACTCTCTGACACTCTCTGACCCTCCCTGACACGCTCTGAGACTCTCTGACACTCTCTATCACTCTCTGCCACTCTCTGACAATCTCTGACAATCTCAGACACACTCAGACACTCTCTGACTCTCTCGAACACTCTCTGACACTCTCTGACACTTTCACACACTCTCTGCCACTCTCTATCACTCTATATCACTCGCTGACGCTTTCAGACACTCTCTGCCACTCTCTATCACTCTCTATCACTCTCTGACACTCTCTATCACTCTCTGACACTCTCTATCACTCTTTGACACTTTCAGACACTCTCTGCTACTCTCTATCACTCTCTGACACTCTCTGACACTCTCTGACACTCTCACACTCTCTCACACTCTCTGACACTCTCTGACACTCTCTGACACTCTCTGACACTCTCACACTCTCTGACACTCTCTGACCCACTCTGTCCGTCTCTGACACTCTCTGACACTATCTGACACTCTCTGACACTATCATACTCTCTGACATTATCTCACACTCTCTGACACTCTCTGACCCTCTCTGACAATCTCTGATACTCTCTGACAAACTCTATCACTCTCTTACACTCTCTGACACACTCAGACACTCTCTATCACTCTCTGACACTTTCAGACACTCTCTGCCACTCTCAATCACTCTATATCACTCTATATCACTCTCTGACACTCTCTATCACTCTCTCACTCTCTCACTCTCTGACACTCTCTGACACTCTCTGACACTCTGTGACACTCTCTGACACTCTCTGACACTCTCTATCACTCTCAGACACTCTCTGGCACACTCTATCACTCTCTGACACTCTCTGACACTCTCTGACAAACTCTATCACTCTCTGACACTCTCTGACACTCTCTGACACTCGCACACTCTCTGACACTCTCTGACCCTCTCTGACACTCTCTGACACTCTCTGGCACACTCTATCACTCTCTGACACTCTCTGACACTCTCTGACACTCGCACACTCTCTGACACTCTCTGACACTCTTTCACACTCGCTGACACTCTCTGATACTCTTTCACACTCTCTGACACTCTCAGACACTCTCTGGCACACTCTGGCACACTCTATCACTCTCTGACACTCTCTATCACTCTCTATCACTCTCTGACACTTTCTGATACACTCTGGCACTCTCAGACACTCTCTGACACTCTCTATCACTCTCTGCCACTCTCTGACAATCTCAGACACTCTCTGACACTCTCTGGCACTCTCGAACACTCTCTGACACTCTCTGACACTTTCACACACTCTCTGCCACTCTCTATCACTCTATATCACTCGCTGACACTTTCAGACACTCTCTGCCAGTCTCTATCACTCTCTGACACTCTCTATCACTCTCTGACACTCTCTGACACTTTCAGACACTCTCTGCTACTCTCTATCACTCTCTGACACTCTCTGACACTCTCACACTCTCTCACACTCTCTGACACTCTCTGACACACTCTGTCCCTCTCTGACACTCTCTGACACTATCTGACACTCTCTGACACTATCACACTCTCTGACACTCTCACACTCTCTGACACTCTCTGACACACTCTGTCCCTCTCTGACATTCTCTGACACTATCTGACACTCTCTGACACTATCATACTCTCTGACATTCTCTCACACTCTCTGACACTCTCTATAACTGTGAATCATTCTCAATCACTCTCAATTACTCTCTGACACTCTCTGACACTCTCTATCACTCTCAGACACTCTCTGGCACACTCTATCACTCTCTGACACTCTCTGACACTCTCTGACAAACTCTATCACTCTCTGACACTCTCTGACACTCTCTGACACTCGCACACTCTCTGACACTCTCTGACCCTCTCTGACACTCTCTGACACTCTCTGACACTCTCTGGCACTCGCACACTCTCTGACACTCTCTGACACTCTCTGACACTCTTTCACACTCGCTGACACTCTCTGATACTCTTTCACACTCTCTGACACTCTCAGACACTCTCTGGCACACTCTGGCACACTCTATCACTCTCTGACACTCTCTATCACTCTCTATCACTCTCTGACACTTTCTGATACACTCTGGCACTCTCAGACACTCTCTGACACTCTCTATCACTCTCTGCCACTCTCTGACAATCTCAGACACTCTCTGACACTCTCTGACACTCTCGAACACTCTCTGACACTCTCTGACACCTTTACACACTCTCTGCCACTCTCTATCACTCTATATCACTCGCTGACACTTTCAGACACTCTCTGCCACTCTCTATCACTCTCTGACACTCTCTATCACTCTCTGACACTCTCTGACACTTTCAGACACTCTCTGCTACTCTCTATCACTCTCTGACACTCTCTGACACTCTCTGACACTCTCACACTCTCTCACACTCTCTGACACTCTCTGACACACTCTGTCCCTCTCTGACACTCTCTGACACTATCTGACACTCTCTGACACTATCACACTCTCTGACACTCTCACACTCTCTGACACTCTCTGACACACTCTGTCCCTCTCTGACACTCTCTGACACTATCTGACACTCTCTGACACTATCATACTCTCTGACATTCTCTCACACTCTCTGACACTCTCTATAACTGTGAATCATTCTCAATCACTCTCAATTACTCTCTGACACTCTCTGACACTCTCTATCACTCTCAGACTTCTCTGTATCACTCTCTGACACTCTCTGATACTCTCTGACACTCGCACACTCTCTGACACTCGCACACTCTCTGACACTCTCTGACACTCTCTGACACTCTTTCACACTCTCTGACACTCTTTCACACTCTCTGACACTCTCTGACACTCTCTGACACTCTCTGGCACACTCTATCACTCTCTGACACTCTCTATCACTCTCTGACACTCTCTATCACTCTCTATCACTCTCTATCACTCTCTGACACTTTCTGATACACTCTGGCACTCTCTGACCCTCCCTGACACGCTCTGAGACTCTCTGACACTCTCTATCACTCTCTGCCACTCTCTGACACTCTCTATCACTCTCAGACTTCTCTGTATCACTCTCTGACACTCTCTGACACTCTCTGACACTCGCACACTCTCTGACACTCGCACACTCTCTGACACTCTCTGACACTCTCTGACACTCTTTCACACTCTCTGACACTCTCTGACTCTCTTTCACACTCTCTGACACTCTCTGACACTCTTTCACACTCTCTGACACTCTCTGACACTCTTTCACACTCTGTGACACTCTCTGGTACACTCTGACACTCTCTATGACTATCTGACACTCTCTGATACTCTCTCTGACCCTCTCTCACACTCTCTGACACTCTCTGACACTCTCTGACACTCTCTGACCCTCCCTGACACGCTCTGAGACTCTCTGACACTCTCTATCACTCTCTGCCACTCTCTGACAATCTCTGACAATCTCAGACACACTCAGACACTCTCTGACTCTCTCGAACACTCTCTGACACTCTCTGACACTTTCACACACTCTCTGCCACTCTCTATCACTCTATATCACTCGCTGAGGCTTTCAGACACTCTCTGCCACTCTCTATCACTCTCTGTCACTCTCTGACACTCTCTATCACTCTCTGACACAATCTATCACTCTTTGACACTTTCAGACACTCTCTGCTACTCTCTATCACTCTCTGACACTCTCTGACACTCTCTGACACTCTCTGACACTCTCTGACACTCTCTGACACTCTCACACTCTCTCACACTCTCTGACACTCTCTGACACTCTCTGACACTCTCTGACACTATCACACTCTCTGACACTCTCACGCTCTCTGACACTCTCTGACCCACTCTGTCCGTCTCTGACACTCTCTGACACTATCTGACACTCTCTGACACTATCATACTCTCTGACATTATCTCACACTCTCTGACACTCTCTGACCCTCTCTGACAATCTCTGACACTCTCTGACAAACTCTATCACTCTCTTACACTCTCTGACACACTCAGACACTCTCTATCACTCTCTATCACTCTCTCACTCTCTGACACTCTCTGACACTCTCTGACACTCTGTGACACTCTCTGACACTCTCTATCACTCTCAGACACTCTCTGGCACACTCTATCACTCTCTGACACTCTCTGACACTCTCTGACAAACTCTATCACTCTCTGACACTCTCTGACACTCGCACACTCTCTGACACTCTCTGACCCTCTCTGACACTCTCTGACACTCTCTGACACTCTCTGACACTCTCTGGCACACTCTATCACTCTCTGACACTCTCTGACACTCTCTGACACTCGCACACTCTCTGACACTCTCTGACACTCTTTCACACTCGCTGACACTCTCTGATACTCTTTCACACTCTCTGACACTCTCTGACCCTCTCTGACACTCTCTGACACTCTCTTTCACTCTCTGACACTCTCTGACACTTTCTGATACACTCTGGCACTCTCAGACACTCTCTGACTCTCTCTATCACTCTCTGACACTCTCTGATACACTCTGACACTCTCTATGACTATCTGACACTCTCTGATACTCTCTCTGACCCTCTCTCACACTCTCTGACACTCTCTGACCCTCCCTGACACGCTCTGAGACTCTCTGACACTCTCTAACACTCTCTGCCACTCTCTGACAATCTCAGACACACTCAGACACTCTCTGACAATCTCGAACACTCTCTGACACTCTCTGACACTTTCACACACTCTCTGCCACTCTCTATCACTCCATATCACTCGCTGACACTTTCAGACACTCTCTGCCACTCTCTATCACTCTCTATCACTCTCTGACACTCTCTATCACTCTCTGACACTCTCTATCACTCTCTGACACTCTCTGACACTTTCAGACATTCTCTGCTACTCACTATCACTCTCTGACACTCTCTGACACTCTCTGACACTCTCACACTATCTCACACTCTCTGACACTCTCTGACACTCTCTGACACTCTCTGACACTCTCTGACACACTCTGTCCCTCTCTGACACTCTCTGACACTATCTGACACTCTCTGACACTATCACACTCTGACACTCTTACACTCTCTGAAACTCTCTGACACACTCTGTCATTCTCTGACACTCTCTGACACTCTCTGACACTCTCTGACACTATCTGACACTCTCTGACACTATCATACTCTCTGACATTCTCTCACACTCTCTGACACTCTCTGACAATCTCTGAAAATCTCTGACACTCTCTGACAAACTCGATCACTCTCTGACACTCTCTGACACACTCAGACACTCTCTATCACTCTCTGACACTTTCAGACACTCTCTATCATTCTATATCACTCTATATCACTCTCTGACACTCTCTATCACTCTCTATCACTCTCTGACACTCTCTATCACTCTCTGACACTCTCTATCACTCTCTGACACTCTCTGACACTCTGTGACACTCTCTGACACTCTCTGACACACTCTGACACTCTCTATCACTCTCTATCACTCTCTATCACTCTCTGACACTCTCTGACACTCTCTGACACTCTGTGACACTCTCTGACACTCTCTGACACTCTCTGACACTCTCTATCACTCTCAGACACTCTCTGACACTTTCAGACACTCTCTGACACTCTCTAACCCTCTCTGACACTCTCTGACACTCGCACACTCTCTGCCACTCTCTGACACTCTTTCACACTCTTTCACACTCTCTGACACTCTCTGACCCTCTCTGACCCTCTCCAACACTCTCAGACATTCTCAGACACTGTCTGGCACAGTCTATCTCTCTCTGACACTCTCTGACACTCTCTATCACTGTGAATCATTCTCAATCACTCTCAATTACTCTCTGACACTCTCTGACACTCTCTATCACTCTCAGCCTTCTCTGTATCACTCTCTGACACTCGCACTCTCTCTGACGCTGTCTGACACTCTTTCACACTCTCAGACACTCTCTGACACGCTCTATCACTCTCTGACACTCTCTATCACTCTATGACACTCTCTGACACTCTCTGATACACTCTGGCACTCTCAGACACTCTCTGACTCTCTCTATCACTCTCTGACACTCTCTGATACACTCTGACACTCTCAGACAGTCTCAGACACTCTCTATCACTCTCTGACACTCTCTGCCACTCTCTGACACTCTCTGACACTCTCTGATACACTCTGGCACTCTCTGACACACTCAAACACTCTCTACCACTCTCTGACACTCTCTGACACACTCAGACACTCTCTGACACTCTCTGACACTCTCTGACACACTCAGACACACTCTGTCACTCTCTGACACTTTCAGACACTCTCTGCCACTCTCTATCACTCTAGCTCACTCTCTGACACGCTCTATCACTCTCTATCACTCTCTATCACTCTCTGACACTCTCTGACACACTCTGACACTCTCTATCACTCTCAGACACTCTCTGACACTCGCACACTCTCTGCCACTCTCTGACACTCTTTCACAGTCTCTGACACTCTCTGACCCTATCTGACCCTCTCTGACTCTCTCAGACACTCTCTGGCACACTCTATCACTCTCTGACACTCTCTATCACTGTGAATCATACTCAATCACTCTCAATTACTCTCTGACACTCTCTGACACTCTCTATCACTCTCAGGCTTCTCTGTATCACTCTCTGACACTCTCTGACACTCTCTGACACTCGCACACTCTCTGACACTCTCTGACACTCTTTCACACTCTCTGACACACTCTGACACTCTTTCACACTCTCTGACCCTCTCTGACACTCTCTGACACTCTCAGACACTCTCTGGCACACTCTGATACACTCTGGCACTCTCAGACACTCTCTGACACTCTCTATCACTCTCTGACACTCTCTGACACTCTCTGACACTCTCTGATACACTCTGGCACTCTCAGACACTCTCTGACACTCTCTATCACTCTCTGACACTCTCTGATACACTCTGACACTCTCAGACACTCTCTGACACACTCAGACACTCTCGACCACTCTCATTCACTCTCTGACACTCTCTGATACACTCTAACACTCTCAGACACTCTCTGACACTCTCTGACACTCTCTCTCACTCTCTGACTCAATCTGAAACTCTCAGACAGTCTCTGACACTCTCTGACCCTCTCTGACAATGTCTGACACTTTCTGACAAACGCTATCACTCTCTGACACTCTCTGACACTCTCTGACACTCTCTGACACTCTCTGAAACACTCAGACATTCTCTATCACTCTCTGACACTTTCAGACACTCTCTGCCACTCTCTATCACTCTATATCACTCTCTGACACTTTCAGATACTCTCTGTCACTCTCTATCACTCTCTATCACTCTCTGAAGCTCTCTGACACTCTCTGACACTTTCTGACACTCTCTGACACTCGCACACTCTCTGACCCTCTCTGACATTCTTTCACACTCTCTGACACTCTCTGAACCTCTCTGACCTTCTCTGACACTCTCAGACACTCTTTGGCACACTCTATCACTCTCTGACACTCTCTATCACTGTCAATCACTCGCAACCACTCTCAGTCACTCTCTGAACCTCTTTGACACTCTCCAGCACTTTCAGATACACTCAGACACACTCAGACACTCTCTCTCACTCTCTATCACTCTCTGACACTCTCTGATACACTGTGGCACTCTCAGACACTCTCTGACTCTCTCTATCACTCTCTATCACTCTCTGACACTCTCTGATACACTCTGACACTCTCAGACACTCTCTGACACTCTCTATCACTCTCTGACTCAATCTGACACTCTCAGACAGTCTCAGACACTCTCTATCACTCTCTGACACTCTCTGACACTCTCTGACACTCTCTGATACTCTCTGATACACTGTGACACTCTCTGACACTCTCTATCACTCTCTGACACTATCTGACAATCTCAGACACAATCAGACACTCTCTGACACTCTCTATCACTCTCTATCACTCTCTGACACTCTCTGACACTCTCTATCACTCTCTGACACTCTCTCACACTCTCTGACACTCTCTGACCCTCTCTGTCACTCTCTGACCCTCTCTGACACTCTCTGACACTCTCTATCACTCTCTGACCCTCTCTTACAATCTCTGACACACTCAGACACTCTCTGACACTTTCTGACACTCTCTGACACTTTCAGACACTCTCTGCCACTCTCTCTCACTCTCTATCACTCTCTGACACTCTCTGACACTCTCTAATACTCTCTGACACTCTCTGACCCTCTCTGTCACTCTCTGTCACTCTCTGACCCTCTCTGACACTCTCTGACATTCGCTATCACTCTCTGACGCTCTCTTACAATCTCAGACACACTCAGACACTCTCTGACACTTTCTGACACTCTCTATCACTCTCTGACACTCTCTGATACACTGTGGCACTCTCAGACACTCTCTGTCTCTCTCTATCACTCTCTGACGCTCTCTGATACACTCTGACACTCTCAGACACTCTCTGACACACTCAGAACATTCTCTAACACTCTCTATCACTCTCTGACACTCTCTGATACACTCTGACACTCTCAGACACTCTCAGACACTCTCTGACACTCTCTGACACTCTCTGACACACTCAGAACATTCTCTAACACTCTCTATCACTCTCTGACACTCTCTGATACACTCTGACACTCTCAGACACTCTCTGACACTCTCTATCACTCTCTGACACTCTCTATCACTCTCTGACACTCTCTGACACTCTCTGACACTCTCTGATACACTGTGACACTCTCTGACACTCTCTATCACACTCTGACACTCTCTGACACTTTCAGACACTCTCTGCCACTCTCTATCAATCTCTGACACTCTCTAACACTCTCTGACACTCTCTGACCCTCTCTGTCACTCTCTGACCTTCTCTGACAATCTCTGACACTCTCTCTCACTCTGACACTCTCTTACAATCTCTGACACACTCAGACACTCTCTGCCACTCTCTATCAATCTCTGACACTCTCTAACACTCTCTGACACTCTCTGACCCTCTCTGTCACTCTCTGACCCTCTCTGACAATCTCTGACCCTCTCTATCACTCTCTGACACTTTCTGATACACTCTGGCACTCTCAGACACTCTCTGACTCTCTCTATCACTCTCTATCACTCTCTGACACTCTCTGATACACTCTGACACTCTCGGACACTCTCTGACACACTCAGAACATTCCCTTACACTCTCTATCACTCTCTGACACTCTCTGATACACTCTGACACTCTCAGACACTCTCTGACACTCTCTATCACTCTCTGACTCAATCTGACACTCTCAGACAGTCTCAGACACTCTCTATCACTCTCTGACACTCTCTGACACTCTCTGACACTCTCTGATACTCTCTGATACACTGTGACACTCTCTGACACTCTCTATCACTCTCTGACACTATCTGACAATCTCAGACACAATCAGACACTCTCTGACACTCTCTATCACTCTCTATCACTCTCTGACACTCTCTGACACTCTCTATCACTCTCTGACACTCTCTCACACTCTCTGACACTCTCTGACCCTCTCTGTCACTCTCTGACCCTCTCCGACACTCTCTGACACTCTCTATCACTCTCTGACCCTCTCTTACAATCTCTGACACACTCAGACACTCTCTGACACTTTCTGACACTCTCTGACACTTTCAGACACTCTCTGCCACTCTCTCTCACTCTCTATCACTCTCTGACACTCTCTGACACTCTCTAACACTCTCTGACACTCTCTGACCCTCTCTGTCACTCTCTGTCACTCTCTGACCCTCTCTGACACTCTCTGACATTCGCTATCACTCTCTGACGCTCTCTTACAATCTCAGACACACTCAGACACTCTCTGACACTTTCTGACACTCTCTATCACTCTCTGACACTCTCTGATACACTGTGGCACTCTCAGACACTCTCTGTCTCTCTCTATCACTCTCTGACGCTCTCTGATACACTCTGACACTCTCAGACACTCTCTGACACACTCAGAACATTCTCTAACACTCTCTATCACTCTCTGACACTCTCTGATACACTCTGACACTCTCAGACACTCTCAGACACTCTCTGACACTCTCTGACACTCTCTGACACACTCAGAACATTCTCTAACACTCTCTATCACTCTCTGACACTCTCTGATACACTCTGACACTCTCAGACACTCTCTGACACTCTCTATCACTCTCTGACACTCTCTATCACTCTCTGACACTCTCTGACACTCTCTGACACTCTCTGATACACTGTGACACTCTCTGACACTCTCTATCACACTCTGACACTCTCTGACACTTTCAGACACTCTCTGCCACTCTCTATCAATCTCTGACACTCTCTAACACTCTCTGACACTCTCTGACCCTCTCTGTCACTCTCTGACCTTCTCTGACAATCTCTGACACTCTCTCTCACTCTGACACTCTCTTACAATCTCTGACACACTCAGACACACTCTGCCACTCTCTATCAATCTCTGACACTCTCTAACACTCTCTGACACTCTCTGACCCTCTCTGTCACTCTCTGACCCTCTCTGACAATCTCTGACCCTCTCTATCACTCTCTGACACTTTCTGATACACTCTGGCACTCTCAGACACTCTCTGACTCTCTCTATCACTCTCTGACACTCTCTGACACTCTCTGACACTATCACACTCTCTGACACTCTCGCACTCTCTGACACTCTCTGACACACTCTGTCCCTCCCTGACACTCTCTGACACTATCTGACACTCTCTGACACTATCATACTCTCTGACATTCTCTCACACTCTGACACTCTCTGACACTCTCTGACACTCTCTGACAAACTCTATCACTTTCTGACACTCTCTGACACTCTCTATCACTCTATATCACTCTATATCACTCTATATCACTCTATATCACTCTCTGACACTCTCTATCACTCTCTATCACTCTCTGACACTCTCTATCACTCTGTGACACTCTCTGACACTCTCTATCACTCTCAGACACTCTCTGCCACTTTCAGACACTCTCTGCCACTCTCGAACCCTCTCTGACACTCTCTGCCACTCGCACACTCTCTGCCACTCTCTGCCACTCGTTCACACTCTCTGACACTCTCTGACCCTCTCTGACCCACTCTGACACTCTCAGACACTCTCAGACACTCTCTGGCACACTCGATCACTCTCTGACACTCTCTGACAAACTCTATCACTCTCTGACACTCTCTGACACTCTCTATCACTCTCTATCACTCTCTATCACTCTCTGACACTCTCTGACACTCTCTGACACTCTCTGACACTTTCAGACACTCTCTGCCACTCTCTATCCCTCTCTGACACTCTCTGACACTCGCACACTCTCTGCCACTCTCTGACACTCTTTCACACTCTCTGACCCTCTCTGACCCTCTCTGACCCTCTCTGACACTCTCAGACACTCTTAGACACTGTCTGGCACACTCTATCACTCTCTGACACTCTCTGACACTCTCTAACACTCTCTATCACTGTGAATCATTCTCAATCACTCTCAATTACTCTCTGACACTCTCTGACAGTCTCTATCACTCTCAGCCTTCTCTGTATCACTCTCTGACACTCTCTGACACTCTCTGACACTCGCACTCTCTCTGACGCTGTCTGACACTCTTTATCACTCTCAGACACTCTCTGACACTCTCTATCACTCTCTGACACTCTCTATCACTCTCTGAAACTCTCTGACACTCTCTGACACTCTCTGACACTCTCTGACACTCTCTGATACACTCTGGCACTCTCAGACACGCTCTGACTCTCTCTATCACTCTCTATCACTCTCTGACACTCTCTGATGCACTCTGACACTCTCAGACAGTCTCAGACACTCTCTATCACTCTCTGACACTCTCTGATACTCTCTGCCACTCTCTGACACTCTCTGATACACTCTGGCACTCTCAGACACACTCAGACTCTCTCTCTCTCACTCTCTATCACTCTCTGACACTCTCTGATACACTGTGGCACTCTCAGACACTCTCTGACTCTCTCTATCACTCTCTGACACTCTCTGATACACTCTGACACTCTCAGACACTCTCTGACACACACAGAACATTCTCTACCACTCTCTATCACTCTCTGACACTCTCTGATACACTCTGACACTCTCAGACACACTCTGACACTCTCTATCACTCTCTGACTCAATCTGACACTCACAGACAGTCTCAGACACTCTCTATCACTCTCGGACACTCTCGGACACTCTCTGACACTCTCTGACCCTCTCTGACCCTCTCTGACCCTCTCTGTCACTCTCTGACCCTCTCTGACACTCTCTGACACTCTCTTGCAATCTCAGACACACTCAGACACTCTCTGACACTCTCTGACACTTTCTGACACTCTATGTCACTCTCTGACACTCTCTGACACTCTCTGACACTCTCTGACACTCTCTGACACTCTCACAATCTCTGACACTCTCACACACTCTCACACACTCTCACACAATCTCTGACACACTCTATCACTCTCTCACACTGTCTAACACTCTCTGATACACTCTAACTCTCTCAGACACTCTCTGACACTCTCTATCACTATCTGACACTCGCTGACACTCTCTGACAGTCTCAGACACTCTCTATCACTATCTGACAATCTCTGACACTCTCTGAAACTCTCTGATACTCTCTAATACACTCTGACAATCTCTATCTCTCTCTGACACTCTCTGACACTCTCATACACACTCAGATCCTCTCTGACACTCTGGATCACTCTCTGACACTCTCTGACACTCTCCGACACTCTCTGTCACTCTATATCACTCGCTGACACTTTCAGACACTCTCTGCCACTCTCTATCACTCTCTCTCACTCTCTGACACTCTCTATCACTCTCTGACACTCTCTGACCCTCTCTGACCCTCTCTGTCACTCTCTGACCCTCTCTGACACTCTCTGACACTCTCTTGCAATCTCAGACACACTCAGACACTCTCTGACACTCTCTGACACTCTCTGACACTTTCTGACACTCTATGTCACTCTCTGACACTCTCTGACACTCTCTGACACTCTCTGACACTCTCTGACACTCTCACACTCTCTGACACTCTCACACACTCTCACACACTCTCACACAATCTCTGACACACTCAGACACTCTCTGTCACACTCTATCACTCTCTCACACTGTCTAACACTCTCTGATACACTCTAACTCTCTCAGACACTCTCTGACACTCTCTATCACTATCTGACACTCGCTGACACTCTCTGACAGTCTCAGACACTCTCTATCACTATCTGACAATCTCTGACACTCTCTGAAACTCTCTGATACTCTCTAATACACTCTGACAATCTCTATCTCTCTCTGACACTCTCTGACACTCTCATACACACTCAGATCCTCTCTGACACTCTCGATCACTCTCTGACACTCTCTGACACTCTCCGACACTCTCTGTCACTCTATATCACTCGCTGACACTTTCAGACACTCTCTGCCACTCTCTATCACTCTCTCTCACTCTCTGACACTCTCTATCACTCTCTGACACTCTCTGACACTTTCAGACACTCTCTGCCACTCTCTATCACTCTAGCTCACTCTCTGACACGCTCTATCACTCTCTATCACTCTCTATCACTCTCTATCACTCTCTATCACTCTCTGACACTCTCTGACACACTCTGACACTCTCTATCACTCTCAGACACTCTCTGACACTCGCACACTCTCTGCCACTCTCTGACACTCTTTCACAATCTCTGACACTCTCTGACCCTATCTGACCCTCTCTGACTCTCTCAGACACTCTCTGGCACACTCTATCACTCTCTGACACTCTCTATCACTGTGAATCATACTCAATCACTCTCAATTACTCTCTGACACTCTCTGACACTCTCTATCACTCTCAGGCTTCTCTGTATCACTCTCTGACACTCTCTGACACTCTCTGACACTCGCACACTCTCTGACACTCTCTGACACTCTTTCACACTCTCTGACACACTCTGACACTCTCTATCACTCTCTATCACTCTCTATCACTCTCTGACACTCTCTATCACTCTCTATCACTCTCTGACACTCTCTATCACTCTCTGACACTCTCTATCACTCTCTGACACTCTCTGACACTCTGTGACACTCTCTGACACTCTCTGACACACTCTGACACTCTCTATCACTCTCTATCACTCTCTATCACTCTCTGACACTCTCTGACACTCTCTGACACTCTGTGACACTCTCTGACACTCTCTGACACTCTCTGACACTCTCTATCACTCTCAGACACTCTCTGACACTTTCAGACACTCTCTGACACTCTCTAACCCTCTCTGACACTCTCTGACACTCGCACACTCTCTGCCACTCTCTGACACTCTTTCACACTCTTTCACACTCTCTGACACTCTCTGACCCTCTCTGACCCTCTCCAACACTCTCAGACATTCTCAGACACTGTCTGGCACACTCTATCTCTCTCTGACACTCTCTGACACTCTCTATCACTGTGAATCATTCTCAATCACTCTCAATTACTCTCTGACACTCTCTGACACTCTCTATCACTCTCAGCCTTCTCTGTATCACTCTCTGACACTCGCACTCTCTCTGACGCTGTCTGACACTCTTTCACACTCTCAGACACTCTCTGACACTCTCTATCACTCTCTGACACTCTCTATCACTCTATGACACTCTCTGACACTCTCTGATACACTCTGGCACTCTCAGACACTCTCTGACTCTCTCTATCACTCTCTGACACTCTCTGATACACTCTGACACTCTCAGACAGTCTCAGACACTCTCTATCACTCTCTGACACTCTCTGCCACTCTCTGACACTCTCTGACACTCTCTGATACACTCTGGCACTCTCTGACACACTCAAACACTCTCTACCACTCTCTGACACTCTCTGACACACTCAGACACTCTCTGACACTCTCTGACACTCTCTGACACTCTCTGACACACTCAGACACACTCTGTCACTCTCTGACACTTTCAGACACTCTCTGCCACTCTCTATCACTCTAGCTCACTCTCTGACACGCTCTATCACTCTCTATCACTCTCTATCACTCTCTGACACTCTCTGACACACTCTGACACTCTCTATCACTCTCAGACACTCTCTGACACTCGCACACTCTCTGCCACTCTCTGACACTCTTTCACAGTCTCTGACACTCTCTGACCCTATCTGACCCTCTCTGACTCTCTCAGACACTCTCTGGCACACTCTATCACTCTCTGACACTCTCTATCACTGTGAATCATACTCAATCACTCTCAATTACTCTCTGACACTCTCTGACACTCTCTATCACTCTCAGGCTTCTCTGTATCACTCTCTGACACTCTCTGACACTCTCTGACACTCGCACACTCTCTGACACTCTCTGACACTCTTTCACACTCTCTGACACACTCTGACACTCTTTCACACTCTCTGACCCTCTCTGACACTCTCTGACACTCTCAGACACTCTCTGGCACACTCTGATACACTCTGGCACTCTCAGACACTCTCTGACACTCTCTATCACTCTCTGACACTCTCTGACACTCTCTGACACTCTCTGATACACTCTGGCACTCTCAGACACTCTCTGACACTCTCTATCACTCTCTGACACTCTCTGATACACTCTGACACTCTCAGACACTCTCTGACACACTCAGACACTCTCGACCACTCTCATTCACTCTCTGACACTCTCTGATACACTCTAACACTCTCAGACACTCTCTGACACTCTCTGACACTCTCTCTCACTCTCTGACTCAATCTGACACTCTCAGACAGTCTCTGACACTCTCTGACCCTCTCTGACAATGTCTGACACTTTCTGACAAACGCTATCACTCTCTGACACTCTCTGACACTCTCTGACACTCTCTGACACTCTCTGACACACTCAGACATTCTCTATCACTCTCTGACACTTTCAGACACTCTCTGCCACTCTCTATCACTCTATATCACTCTCTGACACTTTCAGATACTCTCTGTCACTCTCTATCACTCTCTATCACTCTCTGAAGCTCTCTGACACTCTCTGACACTTTCTGACACTCTCTGACACTCGCACACTCTCTGACCCTCTCTGACATTCTTTCACACTCTCTGACACTCTCTGAACCTCTCTGACCTTCTCTGACACTCTCAGACACTCTTTGGCACACTCTATCAATCTCTGACACTCTCTATCACTGTCAATCACTCGCAACCACTCTCAGTCACTCTCTGAACCTCTTTGACACTCTCCAGCACTTTCAGATACACTCAGACACACTCAGACACTCTCTCTCACTCTCTATCACTCTCTGACACTCTCTGATACACTGTGGCACTCTCAGACACTCTCTGACTCTCTCTATCACTCTCTATCACTCTCTGACACTCTCTGATACACTCTGACACTCTCAGACACTCTCTGACACTCTCTATCACTCTCTGACTCAATCTGACACTCTCAGACAGTCTCAGACACGCTCTATCACTCTCTGACACTCTCTGACACTCTCTGACACTCTCTGATACTCTCTGATACACTGTGACACTCTCTGACACTCTCTATCACTCTCTGACACTATCTGACAATCTCAGACACAATCAGACACTCTCTGACACTCTCTATCACTCTCTATCACTCTCTGACACTCTCTGACACTCTCTATCACTCTCTGACACTCTCTCACACTCTCTGACACTCTCTGACCCTCTCTGTCACTCTCTGACCCTCTCTGACACTCTCTGACACTCTCTATCACTCTCTGACCCTCTCTTACAATCTCTGACACACTCAGACACTCTCTGACACTTTCTGACACTCTCTGACACTTTCAGACACTCTCTGCCACTCTCTCTCACTCTCTATCACTCTCTGACACTCTCTGACACTCTCTAACACTCTCTGACACTCTCTGACCCTCTCTGTCACTCTCTGTCACTCTCTGACCCTCTCTGACACTCTCTGACATTCGCTATCACTCTCTGACGCTCTCTTACAATCTCAGACACACTCAGACACTCTCTGACACTTTCTGACACTCTCTATCACTCTCTGACACTCTCTGATACACTGTGGCACTCTCAGACACTCTCTGTCTCTCTCTATCACTCTCTGACGCTCTCTGATACACTCTGACACTCTCAGACACTCTCTGACACACTCAGAACATTCTCTAACACTCTCTATCACTCTCTGACACTCTCTGATACACTCTGACACTCTCAGACACTCTCAGACACTCTCTGACACTCTCTGACACTCTCTGACACACTCAGAACATTCTCTAACACTCTCTATCACTCTCTGACACTCTCTGATACACTCTGACACTCTCAGACACTCTCTGACACTCTCTATCACTCTCTGACACTCTCTATCACTCTCTGACACTCTCTGACACTCTCTGACACTCTCTGATACACTGTGACACTCTCTGACACTCTCTATCACACTCTGACACTCTCTGACACTTTCAGACACTCTCTGCCACTCTCTATCAATCTCTGACACTCTCTAACACTCTCTGACACTCTCTGACCCTCTCTGTCACTCTCTGACCTTCTCTGACAATCTCTGACACTCTCTCTCACTCTGACACTCTCTTACAATCTCTGACACACTCAGACACTCTCTGCCACTCTCTATCAATCTCTGACACTCTCTAACACTCTCTGACACTCTCTGACCCTCTCTGTCACTCTCTGACCCTCTCTGACAATCTCTGACCCTCTCTATCACTCTCTGACACTTTCTGATACACTCTGGCACTCTCAGACACTCTCTGACTCTCTCTATCACTCTCTATCACTCTCTGACACTCTCTGATACACTCTGACACTCTCGGACACTCTCTGACACACTCAGAACATTCCCTTACACTCTCTATCACTCTCTGACACTCTCTGATACACTCTGACACTCTCAGACACTCTCTGACACTCTCTATCACTCTCTGACTCAATCTGACACTCTCAGACAGTCTCAGACACTCTCTATCACTCTCTGACACTCTCTGACACTCTCTGACACTCTCTGATACTCTCTGATACACTGTGACACTCTCTGACACTCTCTATCACTCTCTGACACTATCTGACAATCTCAGACACAATCAGACACTCTCTGACACTCTCTATCACTCTCTATCACTCTCTGACACTCTCTGACACTCTCTATCACTCTCTGACACTCTCTCACACTCTCTGACACTCTCTGACCCTCTCTGTCACTCTCTGACCCTCTCCGACACTCTCTGACACTCTCTATCACTCTCTGACCCTCTCTTACAATCTCTGACACACTCAGACACTCTCTGACACTTTCTGACACTCTCTGACACTTTCAGACACTCTCTGCCACTCTCTCTCACTCTCTATCACTCTCTGACACTCTCTGACACTCTCTAACACTCTCTGACACTCTCTGACCCTCTCTGTCACTCTCTGTCACTCTCTGACCCTCTCTGACACTCTCTGACATTCGCTATCACTCTCTGACGCTCTCTTACAATCTCAGACACACTCAGACACTCTCTGACACTTTCTGACACTCTCTATCACTCTCTGACACTCTCTGATACACTGTGGCACTCTCAGACACTCTCTGTCTCTCTCTATCACTCTCTGACGCTCTCTGATACACTCTGACACTCTCAGACACTCTCTGACACACTCAGAACATTCTCTAACACTCTCTATCACTCTCTGACACTCTCTGATACACTCTGACACTCTCAGACACTCTCAGACACTCTCTGACACTCTCTGACACTCTCTGACACACTCAGAACATTCTCTAACACTCTCTATCACTCTCTGACACTCTCTGATACACTCTGACACTCTCAGACACTCTCTGACACTCTCTATCACTCTCTGACACTCTCTATCACTCTCTGACACTCTCTGACACTCTCTGACACTCTCTGACACTCTCTGATACACTGTGACACTCTCTGACACTCTCTATCACACTCTGACACTCTCTGACACTTTCAGACACTCTCTGCCACTCTCTATCAATCTCTGACACTCTCTAACACTCTCTGACACTCTCTGACCCTCTCTGTCACTCTCTGACCTTCTCTGACAATCTCTGACACTCTCTCTCACTCTGACACTCTCTTACAATCTCTGACACACTCAGACACACTCTGCCACTCTCTATCAATCTCTGACACTCTCTAACACTCTCTGACACTCTCTGACCCTCTCTGTCACTCTCTGACCCTCTCTGACAATCTCTGACCCTCTCTATCACTCTCTGACACTTTCTGATACACTCTGGCACTCTCAGACACTCTCTGACTCTCTCTATCACTCTCTGACACTCTCTGACACTCTCTGACACTATCACACTCTCTGACACTCTCGCACTGTCTGACACTCTCTGACACACTCTGTCCCTCCCTGACACTCTCTGACACTATCTGACACTCTCTGACACTATCATACTCTCTGACATTCTCTCACACTCTGACACTCTCTGACACTCTCTGACACTCTCTGACAAACTCTATCACTTTCTGACACTCTCTGACACTCTCTATCACTCTATATCACTCTATATCACTCTATATCACTCTATATCACTCTCTGACACTCTCTATCACTCTCTATCACTCTCTGACACTCTCTATCACTCTGTGACACTCTCTGACACTCTCTATCACTCTCAGACACTCTCTGCCACTTTCAGACACTCTCTGCCACTCTCGAACCCTCTCTGACACTCTCTGCCACTCGCACACTCTCTGCCACTCTCTGCCACTCGTTCACACTCTCTGACACTCTCTGACCCTCTCTGACCCACTCTGACACTCTCAGACACTCTCAGACACTCTCTGGCACACTCGATCACTCTCTGACACTCTCTGACACTCTCTGACAAACTCTATCACTCTCTGACACTCTCTGACACTCTCTATCACTCTCTATCACTCTCTATCACTCTCTGACACTCTCTGACACTCTCTGACACTCTCTGACACTTTCAGACACTCTCTGCCACTCTCTATCCCTCTCTGACACTCTCTGACACTCGCACACTCTCTGCCACTCTCTGACACTCTTTCACACTCTCTGACCCTCTCTGACCCTCTCTGACCCTCTCTGACACTCTCAGACACTCTTAGACACTGTCTGGCACACTCTATCACTCTCTGACACTCTCTGACACTCTCTAACACTCTCTATCACTGTGAATCATTCTCAATCACTCTCAATTACTCTCTGACACTCTCTGACAGTCTCTATCACTCTCAGCCTTCTCTGTATCACTCTCTGACACTCTCTGACACTCTCTGACACTCGCACTCTCTCTGACGCTGTCTGACACTCTTTATCACTCTCAGACACTCTCTGACACTCTCTATCACTCTCTGACACTCTCTATCACTCTCTGAAACTCTCTGACACTCTCTGACACTCTCTGACACTCTCTGACACTCTCTGATACACTCTGGCACTCTCAGACACGCTCTGACTCTCTCTATCACTCTCTATCACTCTCTGACACTCTCTGATGCACTCTGACACTCTCAGACAGTCTCAGACACTCTCTATCACTCTCTGACACTCTCTGATACTCTCTGCCACTCTCTGACACTCTCTGATACACTCTGGCACTCTCAGACACACTCAGACTCTCTCTCTCTCACTCTCTATCACTCTCTGACACTCTCTGATACACTGTGGCACTCTCAGACACTCTCTGACTCTCTCTATCACTCTCTGACACTCTCTGATACACTCTGACACTCTCAGACACTCTCTGACACACACAGAACATTCTCTACCACTCTCTATCACTCTCTGACACTCTCTGATACACTCTGACACTCTCAGACACACTCTGACACTCTCTATCACTCTCTGACTCAATCTGACACTCACAGACAGTCTCAGACACTCTCTATCACTCTCGGACACTCTCGGACACTCTCTGACACTCTCTGACCCTCTCTGACCCTCTCTGACCCTCTCTGTCACTCTCTGACCCTCTCTGACACTCTCTGACACTCTCTTGCAATCTCAGACACACTCAGACACTCTCTGACACTCTCTGACACTTTCTGACACTCTATGTCACTCTCTGACACTCTCTGACACTCTCTGACACTCTCTGACACTCTCTGACACTCTCACAATCTCTGACACTCTCACACACTCTCACACACTCTCACACAATCTCTGACACACTCTATCACTCTCTCACACTGTCTAACACTCTCTGATACACTCTAACTCTCTCAGACACTCTCTGACACTCTCTATCACTATCTGACACTCGCTGACACTCTCTGACAGTCTCAGACACTCTCTATCACTATCTGACAATCTCTGACACTCTCTGAAACTCTCTGATACTCTCTAATACACTCTGACAATCTCTATCTCTCTCTGACACTCTCTGACACTCTCATACACACTCAGATCCTCTCTGACACTCTCGATCACTCTCTGACACTCTCTGACACTCTCCGACACTCTCTGTCACTCTATATCACTCGCTGACACTTTCAGACACTCTCTGCCACTCTCTATCACTCTCTCTCACTCTCTGACACTCTCTATCACTCTCTGACACTCTCTGACCCTCTCTGACCCTCTCTGTCACTCTCTGACCCTCTCTGACACTCTCTGACACTCTCTTGCAATCTCAGACACACTCAGACACTCTCTGACACTCTCTGACACTCTCTGACACTTTCTGACACTCTATGTCACTCTCTGACACTCTCTGACACTCTCTGACACTCTCTGACACTCTCTGACACTCTCACACTCTCTGACACTCTCACACACTCTCACACACTCTCACACAATCTCTGACACACTCAGACACTCTCTGTCACACTCTATCACTCTCTCACACTGTCTAACACTCTCTGATACACTCTAACTCTCTCAGACACTCTCTGACACTCTCTATCACTATCTGACACTCGCTGACACTCTCTGACAGTCTCAGACACTCTCTATCACTATCTGACAATCTCTGACACTCTCTGAAACTCTCTGATACTCTCTAATACACTCTGACAATCTCTATCTCTCTCTGACACTCTCTGACACTCTCATACACACTCAGATCCTCTCTGACACTCTCGATCACTCTCTGACACTCTCTGACACTCTCCGACACTCTCTGTCACTCTATATCACTCGCTGACACTTTCAGACACTCTCTGCCACTCTCTATCACTCTCTCTCACTCTCTGACACTCTCTATCACTCTCTGACACTCTCTGACACTTTCAGACACTCTCTGCCACTCTCTATCACTCTAGCTCACTCTCTGACACGCTCTATCACTCTCTATCACTCTCTATCACTCTCTATCACTCTCTGACACTCTCTGACACACTCTGACACTCTCTATCACTCTCAGACACTCTCTGACACTCGCACACTCTCTGCCACTCTCTGACACTCTTTCACAATCTCTGACACTCTCTGACCCTATCTGACCCTCTCTGACTCTCTCAGACACTCTCTGGCACACTCTATCACTCTCTGACACTCTCTATCACTGTGAATCATACTCAATCACTCTCAATTACTCTCTGACACTCTCTGACACTCTCTATCACTCTCAGGCTTCTCTGTATCACTCTCTGACACTCTCTGACACTCTCTGACACTCGCACACTCTCTGACACTCTCTGACACTCTTTCACACTCTCTGACACACTCTGACACTCTTTCACACTCTCTGACCCTCTCTGACACTCTCTGACACTCTCAGACACTCTCTGGCACACTCTGATACACTCTGGCACTCTCAGACACTCTCTGACACTCTCTATCACTCTCTATCACTCTCTGACACTCTCTGACACTCTCTGACACTCTCTGACACTCTCTGATACACTCTGGCACTCTCAGACACTCTCTGACACTCTCTATCACTCTCTGACACTCTCTGATACACTCTGACACTCTCAGACACTCTCTGACACACTCAGACACTCTCGACCACTCTCATTCACTCTCTGACACTCTCTGACACTCTCACACACTCTCACACACTCTCACACAATCTCTGACACACTCAGACACTCTCTGTCACACTCTATCACTCTCTCACACTGTCTAACACTCTCTGATACACTCTAACTCTCTCAGACACTCTCTGACACTCTCTATCACTATCTGACACTCGCTGACACTCTCTGACAGTCTCAGACACTCTCTATCACTATCTGACAATCTCTGACACTCTCTGAAACTCTCTGATACTCTCTAATACACTCTGACAATCTCTATCTCTCTCTGACACTCTCTGACACTCTCATACACACTCAGATCCTCTCTGACACTCTCGATCACTCTCTGACACTCTCTGACACTCTCCGACACTCTCTGTCACTCTATATCACTCGCTGACACTTTCAGACACTCTCTGCCACTCTCTATCACTCTCTCTCACTCTCTGACACTCTATCACTCTCTGACACTCTCTGACACTTTCAGACACTCTCTGCCACTCTCTATCACTCTAGCTCACTCTCTGACACGCTCTATCACTCTCTATCACTCTCTATCACTCTCTATCACTCTCTATCACTCTCTGACACTCTCTGACACACTCTGACACTCTCTATCACTCTCAGACACTCTCTGACACTCGCACACTCTCTGCCACTCTCTGACACTCTTTCACAATCTCTGACACTCTCTGACCCTATCTGACCCTCTCTGACTCTCTCAGACACTCTCTGGCACACTCTATCACTCTCTGACACTCTCTATCACTGTGAATCATACTCAATCACTCTCAATTACTCTCTGACACTCTCTGACACTCTCTATCACTCTCAGGCTTCTCTGTATCACTCTCTGACACTCTCTGACACTCTCTGACACTCGCACACTCTCTGACACTCTCTGACACTCTTTCACACTCTCTGACACACTCTGACACTCTTTCACACTCTCTGACCCTCTCTGACACTCTCTGACACTCTCAGACACTCTCTGGCACACTCTGATACACTCTGGCACTCTCAGACACTCTCTGACACTCTCTATCACTCTCTATCACTCTCTGACACTCTCTGACACTCTCTGACACTCTCTGACACTCTCTGATACACTCTGGCACTCTCAGACACTCTCTGACACTCTCTATCACTCTCTGACACTCTCTGATACACTCTGACACTCTCAGACACTCTCTGACACACTCAGACACTCTCGACCACTCTCATTCACTCTCTGACACTCTCTGATACACTCTAACACTCTCAGACACTCTCTGACACTCTCTGACACTCTCTCTCACTCTCTGACTCAATCTGACACTCTCAGACAGTCTCTGACACTCTCTGACCCTCTCTGACAATGTCTGACACTTTCTGACAAACGCTATCACTCTCTGACACTCTCTGACACTCTCTGACACTCTCTGACACTCTCTGACACACTCAGACATTCTCTATCACTCTCTGACACTTTCAGACACTCTCTGCCACTCTCTATCACTCTATATCACTCTCTGACACTTTCAGATACTCTCTGTCACTCTCTATCACTCTCTATCACTCTCTGAAGCTCTCTGACACTCTCTGACACTTTCTGACACTCTCTGACACTCGCACACTCTCTGACCCTCTCTGACATTCTTTCACACTCTCTGACACTCTCTGAACCTCTCTGACCTTCTCTGACACTCTCAGACACTCTTTGGCACACTCTATCACTCTCTGACACTCTTTATCACTGTCAATCACTCGCAACCACTCTCAGTCACTCTCTGAACCTCTTTGACACTCTCCAGCACTTTCAGATACACTCAGACACACTCAGACACTCTCTCTCACTCTCTATCACTCTCTGACACTCTCTGATACACTGTGGCACTCTCAGACACTCTCTGACTCTCTCTATCACTCTCTGACACTCTCTGATACACTCTGACACTCTCAGACACTCTCTGACACACTCAGAACATTCCCTAACACTCTCTATCACTCTCTGACACTCTCTGATACACTCTGACACTCTCAGACACTCTCTGACACTCTCTATCACTCTCTGACTCAATCTGACACTCTCAGACAGTCTCAGACACTCTCTATCACTCTCTGACACTCTCTGACACTCTCTGACACTCTCTGATACTCTCTGATACACTGTGACACTCTCTGACACTCTCTATCACTCTCTGACACTATCTGACAATCTCAGACACAATCAGACACTCTCTGACACTCTCTATCACTCTCTATCACTCTCTGACACTCTCTGACACTCTCTATCACTCTCTGACACTCTCTCACACTCTCTGACACTCTCTGACCCTCTCTGTCACTCTCTGACCCTCTCTGACACTCTCTGACACTCTCTATCACTCTCTGACCCTCTCTTACAATCTCAGACACACTCAGACACTCTCTGACACTTTCTGACACTCTCTGACACTCTCTGACCCTCTCTGACACTCTCTGACATTCGCTATCACTCTCTGACGCTCTCTTACAATCTCAGACACACTCAGACACTCTCTGACACTTTCTGACACTCTCTATCACTCTCTGACACTCTCTGATACACTGTGGCACTCTCAGACACTCTCTGTCTCTCTCTATCACTCTCTGACGCTCTCTGATACACTCTGACACTCTCAGACACTCTCTGACACACTCAGAACATTCTCTAACACTCTCTATCACTCTCTGACACTCTCTGATACACTCTGACACTCTCAGACACTCTCTGACACTCTCTGACACACTCAGAACATTCTCTAACACTCTCTATCACTCTCTGACACTCTCTGATACACTCTGACACTCTCAGACACTCTCTGACACTCTCTATCACTCTCTGACACTCTCTATCACTCTCTGACACTCTCTGACACTCTCTGACACTCTCTGACACTCTCTGATACACTGTGACACTCTCTGACACTCTCTATCACACTCTGACACTCTCTGACACTTTCAGACACTCTCTGCCACTCTCTATCAATCTCTGACACTCTCTAACACTCTCTGACACTCTCTGACCCTCTCTGTCACTCTCTGATCTTCTCTGACAATCTCTGACACTCTCTCTCACTCTGACACTCTCTTACAATCTCTGACACACTCAGACACTCTCTGCCACTCTCTGACCCTCTCTGTCACTCTCTGACCCTCTCTGACAATCTCTGACCCTCTCTATCACTCTCTGACACTTTCTGATACACTCTGGCACTCTCAGACACTCTCTGACTCTCTCTATCACTCTCTGACACTCTCTGACACTCTCTGACACTATCACACTCTCTGACACTCTCGCACTCTCTGACACTCTCTGACACACTCTGTCCCTCCCTGACACTCTCTGACACTATCTGACACTCTCTGACACTATCATACTCTCTGACATTCTCTCACACTCTGACACTCTCTGACACTCTCTGACACTCTCTGACAAACTCTATCACTCTCTGACACTCTCTGACACTCTCTGACACTCTCTATCACTCTATATCACTCTATATCACTCTATATCACTCTATATCACTCTCTGACACTCTCTATCACTCTCTATCACTCTCTATCACTCTCTGACACTCTCTGCCACTTTCAGACACTCTCTGCCACTCTCGAACCCTCTCTGACACTCTCTGCCACTCGCACACTCTCTGCCACTCTCTGCCACTCGTTCACACTCTCTGACACTCTCTGACCCTCTCTGACCCACTCTGACACTCTCAGACACTCTCTGGCACACTCGATCACTCTCTGACACTCTCTGACACTCTCTGACAAACTCTATCACTCTCTGACACTCTCTGACACACTCAGACACTCTCTATCACTCTCTGACACTTTCAGACACTCTCTGCCACTCTCAATCACTCTCTATCACTCTCTATCACTCTCTATCACTCTCTGACACTCTCTGATACTCTCTGACACTCTCTGACACTTTCAGACAGTCTCTGCCACTCTCTATCCCTCTCTGACACTCTCTGACACTCGCACACTCTCTGCCACTCTCTGACACTCTTTCACACTCTCTGACCCTCTCTGACCCTCTCTGACCCTCTCTGACACTCTCAGACACTCTTAGACACTGTCTGGCACACTCTATCACTCTCTGACACTCTCTGACACTCTCTAACACTCTCTATCACTGTGAATCATTCTCAATCACTCTCAATTACTCTCTGACACTCTCTGACAGTCTCTATCACTCTCAGCCTTCTCTGTATCACTCTCTGAC
The DNA here is from genome assembly GCF_036365525.1 of Heterodontus francisci. NCBI lineage: Eukaryota > Metazoa > Chordata > Chondrichthyes > Heterodontiformes > Heterodontidae > Heterodontus > Heterodontus francisci. The sequence continues at coordinate 775,473 of NW_027141025.1, forward strand.
ACTCTCTGACACTCTCTGACACTCGCACTCTCTCTGACGCTGTCTGACACTCTTTATCACTCTCAGACACTCTCTGACACTCTCTATCACTCTCTGACACTCTCTATCACTCTCTGAAACTCTCTGACACTCTCTGACACTCTCTGACACTCTCTGATACACTCTGGCACTCTCAGACACGCTCTGACTCTCTCTATCACTCTCTATCACTCTCTATCACTCTCTGATACACTCTGACACTCTCAGACAGTCTCAGACACTCTCTATCACTCTCTGACACTCTCTGACACTCTCTGCCACTCTCTGACACTCTCTGATACACTCTGGCACTCTCAGACACTCTCTGACTCTCTCTATCACTCTCTGACACTCTCTGATACACTCTGACACTCTCAGACAGTCTCAGACACTCTCTATCACTCTCTGACACTCTCTGACACTCTCTGCCACTCTCTGACACTCTCTGATACACTCTGGCACTCTCAGACACTCTCTGACTCTCTCTATCACTCTCTGACACTCTCTGATACACTCTGACACTCTCAGACACTCTCTGACACACACAGAACATTCTCTACCACTCTCTATCACTCTCTGACACTCTCTGATACACTCTGACACTCTCAGACACACTCTGACACTCTCTATCACTCTCTGACTCAATCTGACACTCACAGACAGTCTCAGACACTCTCTATCACTCTCGGACACTCTCGGACACTCTCGGACACTCTCTGATACTCTCTGATACTCTCTGATACTCTCTGATACACTGTGACACTCTCTGACAATCTCTATCACTCTCTGACACTATCTGACAATCTCAGACACAATCAGACACTCTCTGACACTCTCCATCACTCTCTGACACTCTCTGACACTTTCAGACACTCTCTGCCACTCTCTATCACTCTCTGACACTCTCTGACACTCTCTGACCCTCTCTGACCCTCTCTGTCACTCTCTGACCCTCTCTGACACTCTCTGACACTCTCTTGCAATCTCAGACACACTCAGACACTCTCTGACACTCTCTGACACTTTCTGACACTCTATGTCACTCTCTGACACTCTCTGACACTCTCTGACACTCTCACACTCTCTGACACTCTCACACACTCTCACACACTCTCACACAATCTCTGACACACTCAGACACTCTCTATCACACTCTATCACTCTCTCACACTGTCTAACACTCTCTGATACACTCTAACTCTCTCAGACACTCTCTGACACTCTCTATCACTATCTGACACTCGCTGACACTCTCTGACAGTCTCAGACACTCTCTATCACTATCTGACAATCTCTGACACTCTCTGAAACTCTCTGATACTCTCTAATACACTCTGACAATCTCTATCTCTCTCTGACACTCTCTGACACTCTCATACACACTCAGATCCTCTCTGACACTCTCGATCACTCTCTGACACTCTCTGACACTCTCCGACACTCTCTGTCACTCTATATCACTCGCTGACACTTTCAGACACTCTCTGCCACTCTCTATCACTCTCTCTCACTCTCTGACACTCTCTATCACTCTCTGACACTCTCTGACACTTTCAGACACTCTCTGCTACTCTCTATCACTCTCTGACACTCTCTGACACTCTCTGACACTCTCTGACACTCTCACACTCTCTCACACTCTCTGACACTCTCTGACACTCTCTGACACACTCTGTCCCTCTCTGACACTCTCTGACACTATCTGACACTCTCTGACACTCTCTGACACTCTCTCATACTCTCTGACATTCTCTGACACTCTCTGACACTCTCTGACACACTCAGACACTCTCTATCATTCTCTATCATTCTCTATCATTCTCTATCATTCTCTATCACTCTCTGACACTCTCTGACACTCTCTGACACTCTCTGACACTCTCTGCCACCCTCTATCACTCTCAGACACTTTCAGAAACTCTCTGACACTCTCTGACACTCTCTCATACTCTCTGACATTCTCTGACACTCTCTGACACACTCAGACACTCTCTATCACTCTCTATCATTCTCTATCATTCTCTATCATTCTCTATCATTCTCTATCACTCTCTGACACTCTCTGACACTCTCTGACACTCTCTGACACTCTCTGACACCCTCTATCACTCTCAGACACTTTCAGAAACTCTCTGACACTCTCAGACTCTCTCTGGCACACTCTATCACTCTCTGACACTCTCTGACACTCGCACACTCTCTGCCACTCTCTGCCACTCTCTGTCACTCTTTCACACTCTCTGACACTCTCTGACCCTCTCTGACCCTCTCTGACACTCTCAGACACTCTCTGGCACACTCTATCACTCTCTGACAATCTCTGACACTCTATATCACTGTGAATCATTCTCAATCACTCTCAATTACTCTCTGACACTCTCTGACACTCTCTATCACTCTCAGCCTTCTCTGTATCACTCTCTGACACTCTCTGACACTCTCTGACACTCTCTGACACTCGCACACTCTCTGACACTCTCTGACACTCTTTCACACTCTCTGATACTCTCTGACACTCTTTCACACTCTCTGACACTCTCTATCACTCTCTGACACTCTCTGACACTTTCAGACACTCTCTGCCACTCTCTATCACTCTCTATCACTCTCTGACACTCTCTGACACTCTCTGACACTCTCTGACCCTCTCTGACCCTCTCTGTCACTCTCTGTCACTCTCTGACCCTCTCTGACACTCTCTGACACTCTCTTACAATCTCTTACAATCTCAGACACACTCAGACACTCTCTGCCAATCTCTCTCACTCTCTGTCACTCTCTGACACTCTCTGACACTCTCACACTCTCTGACACTCTCACACACTCTCACACACTCTCACACAATCTCTCACACTCTCTGACACACTCAGACACCATCTACCACACTCTATCACTCTCTCACACTGTCTAACACTCTCTGATACACTCTAACTCTCTCAGACACTCTCTGACACTCTCTATCACTATCTGACAATCTCTGACAGTCTCTGAAACTCTCTGATACTCTCTAATACACTCTGACACTCTCTATCTCTCTCTGACACTCTCTGACACTCTCATACACACTCAGATCCTCTCTGACACTCTCTATCACTCTCTGACACTCTCTGACACTCTCCGACACTCTCTGTCACTCTATATCACTCGCTGACACTTTCAGACACTTTCTTTTGAGTTTCTTTTGGCGCCGGAGGAACCGGAAGCTGGTCGGCAGCGAGGACTCCTGGGTAGGTTTTTTCCTTAAAGGTGCGGAGCTGAGTAAACCCGAACCACTACACATGTAGTGTCTCCCACCCATCCTCCTCCTCTAACCTAATAATAAGACCCTTTTTACCCTCCTCCTCTAACCAAAAAGGACTGAGCAGGTAAGCTATTTACTGTTTTTGTTAATATCTATAGTTGTACTTAACTAAGGGGTAATTGAATAAAAGAAATGGCAGCCAGTGTAGTGTATTGCTCCTCCTGCAGAATGTTCGAGGTGAGGGAAACCTCCGGTGGCCCTGCCGACTTCACCTGCTGGAAGTGCATCCGTCTCCAGCTCCTATCAGACCGTGTTAGGGAATTGGAGCTGGAGCTGGATGAACTGAGGATCATTCGGGAAGCTGAGGGGTTGATAGATAGAAGCTACACGGAGGTCGTTACTCCACAAATCAAAGGCAGCTGGGTAACAGTTAGAGGTGGGAAGAGGTCAGTGCAGGGATCTCCTGTGGTCGTTCCCCTCAACAACAAGTATACAGTTTTAGATACTGTTGGGGGGGACGGCCTGTCGGGGGCAGGCTGCAGTGACCGGGCCTCTGGCACGGGGTCCTGCACTGTGGCTCAGAAGGGAAGGAGGGAGAATGGGAGAGCACTAGTCATCGGGGACTCGATGGTGAGGAGTACGGACAGGCGGTTCTGTGGGCGCAGGCGAGACGCACGGATGTTTTGTTGCCTCCCTGGTGCCAGGGTCCGTGATGTTTGTGATCGCGTCTTCAGGATCCTTAAAGGGGAGGGGGAGCAGCCAGAGGTCGTGGTGCACATTGGCACCAACGACGTAGGAAGGAAGGGTGGCACAGATGTTAGAAGTGAGTTTAGGGAGTTAGGCTGGAAGCTGAAAGCTCGGACGGACAGAGTTGTTATCTCTGGTTTGTTGCCGGCGCCACGTGATAGTGAGGCTAGGAATAGGGAGAGAGCACAGCTGAACACGTGGCTGCAGGAATGGTGTAGGAGGGAGGGCTTCCAGTTCTTGGATAATTGGACTGCATTCTGGGGAAGATGGGACCTGTTCAAACAGGACGGGCTGCATCTGAACCAGAGGGGCACCAATATCCTGGGAGGGAGGTTTGCTAGTACTGTTCGGGAGGGTTTAAACTAGTTTGGGAGGGGGATGGGAACCGGACTTGTAATCCAGGGACCAGTGGGTCCACTCAGAAAGACAAAGAGTGTAGTGAGGTATTGGGGAAGGTAGCACTGTCACAGAGGACAGATGGGCACGGAGAAGGGTTAAAGTGCGTATACTTCAACGCAAGAAGCATCAGGAATAAGGTGAGTGAATTGAAGGCGTGGATGGGCACTTGGGACTACGATGTTGTGGCCATCACTGAAACGTGGATAGGTGAGGGGGAGGAATGGTTTTTGGAGGTACCTGGTTATAGATGTTTTCATAAGATTAGGAATGGTGGTAAAAGAGGTGGGGGGGTGGCATTGTTAGTTAGAAATAGTGTAACAACTGCTGAAAGAATTTTCGAGGAGGATCTGCCGACTGAGGCACTGTGGGTTGAGGTCAGGAACAGGAAAGGAGCAGTCACCTTGATGGGAGTTTTCTATAGGCCCCCCAATAGCAGCAGGGAGGTGGAAGAGCAGATTGGGAAACAGATTTTGGAAAGGAGCAGAAGTCACAGGGTAGTAATTATGGGGGATTTCAACTTCCCAAATATTGATTGGCAACTCTTTAGATCGAATAGTTTGGATGGGGTAGTGTTTGTGCAGTATGTCCAGGAAGCTTTTCTGACTCAGTATGTAGACTGCCCGACCAGAGGGGAGGCAATATTGGATTTGGTACTAGGTAATGAACCAGGGCAAGTGATAGAGCTGTTGGTGGGCGAGCACTTTGGAGATAGTGATCACAATTCTGTAGCATTCACTGTGGTAATGGAGAGGGATAGGTATGTGCAACAGGGCAAGGTTTACAATTGGGGGAAGGGTAGATATGATGCTGTCAGGCAGGAACTGAGGAGCATAAGTTGGGAGCATATGCTGGCAGGGAAGGGCACGGTCGAAATGTGGAACTTTTTCAAGGAGCAGATAGTAGGGGCCATTGATAAGCATGTCCCTGTCAGACAGGGAAGGGATGGTCATGTGAGGGAACCGTGGTTGACAAGAGAGGTTGAGAGTCTTGTTAGGAAGAAGAAGGATGCGTATATAAGGTTGAGGAAAAAGGGCACAGGCATAGCTCTGGAGGGATACAAGATGGCCAGGAAGGATCTGAAGAAAGGGATTAGGAGAGCTAAGAGAGGGCATGAAAAATGCTTGGCGGGTAGGATAAAAGAAAACCCCAAGGCCTTTTACGCGTATGTCAGAAATATGAGGATGACTAGGGGGACCGTAGGTCCGGTCAAGGACAATAGCGGGAGACTGTGTGTTGAGCCGGAAGAGATAAGTGAGGTTTTGAATGAGTACTTCTCTTCGGTATTTACGAATGAGAAGGGGTGTATTACTGAAGAGGACGGTGGGAAGCAGACTGGTAAGCTCGAGGAAGTGCTCGTTAGGAGGGAAGATGTGTTGGGGTTTTTGAATAACTTGAAGATAGACAAGTCTCCCGGGCCTGACGGGGTATATCCAAGGATGTTATGGGAAGCAAGGGATGAAATTGCAGAGCCGCTGGCAATGATCTTTTCATCTTCTCTGCTGACGGGGGTGGTACCAGGTGATTGGAGGGTGGCAAATGTTGTGCCCCTGTTCAAGAAAGGGAATAGGAACAACCCTGGGAATTACAGGCCAGTTAGTCTTACTTCGGTGGTAGGCAAGTTGATGGAAAAGGTGCTGAGGGATAGGATTTCTGAGCATCTGGAAAGACACTGCTTGATTCGGGACAGTCAGCACGGTTTTGTGAGGGGTAGGTCTTGCCTCACAAGCCTGATTGAATTCTTTGAGCAGGTGACCAAGCAAGTGGATGAGGGTAAACCAGTGGCTGTGGTGTACATGGATTTTAGTAAGGCATTTGATAAGGTCCCCCATGGTAGACTTATGGAGAAAGTCAGGAGGCATGGGATAGTGGGGAATGTGGCCAGTTGGATTAAGAATTGGCTAACTGATAGAAGGCAGAGAGTGGTCTTAGATGGTAAATACTCAGCCTGGAGCCCAGTTACCAGTGGCGTGCCGCAGGGATCAGTTCTGGGTCCTCTCCTGTTTGTGATTTTTATTAACGACTTGGATGAGGAAGTCGAAGGGTGGGTCAGTAAATTTGCAGATGATACAAAGGTTGGTGGAGTTGTGGATACCGAGGAGGGCTATTGTCGTCTGCAAAGGGACTTGGATAGGTTGCAGTGCTGGGCTGAAAAGTGGCAGATGGAGTTTAACCCTGAAAAGTGTGAGGTCGTCCATTTTGGAAGGACAAACATGAATGCAAAATACTGGGTTAACGGTAGGGTTCTTGGGCATGTGGAGGAGCAGAGAGACCTTGGGGTCTATGTGCATAGATCATTGAAAGTTGCAACTCAAGTGGATAGGGCTGTGAAGAAGGCATATGGGGTGTTAGCGTTCATTAGCAGAGGGATTGAATTTAAGAGCCGTGAGGTGATGATGCAGCTGTACAGGACCTTGGTAAGGCCTCATTTGGAGTACTGTGTGCAGTTCTGGTCGCCTCATTTTAGGAAGGATGTGGAAGCCTTGGAGAGGGTGCAGAGGAGATTTACCAGGATGTTGCCTGGAATGGAGAATAAGTCTTACGAGGAAAGGCTGAACATTCTAGGCCTCTTCTCATTAGAACGGCGAAGGATGAGGGGTGACATGATAGAGGTTTATAAGATGATCAGGGGAATAGATAGGGTAGACAGTCAGAAACTTTTTCCCCGGGTGGAGCAAAGCGTTACAAGGGGTCATAAATTTAAGGTGAAGGGTGGGAGATATAAGGGGGATGTCAGGGGAAGGTTCTTTACCCAGAGAGTGGTCGGGGCATGGAATGCCTTGCCCGGGGAAGTTGTTGAGTCAGAAACTTTAGGGACTTTCAAAAGACTTTTGGATAGGTATATGGATAAAGGAGAATGATGGGGTATAGATTAAATTGTCCTTGACAGAGGACAAAGGATCGGCACAACATTGTGGGCCGAAGGGCCTGTTCTGTGCTGTATGTTCTATGTTCTATGTTCTATGTTCAGACACTCTCTGCCACTCTCTATCACTCTCTCTCTCACTCTCTGACACTCTCTATCACTCTCTGACACTTTCAGACACTCTCTGCTACTCTCTATCACTCTCAGACACTCTCAGACACTCTCTGACACTCTTTCACACTCTCTGACACTCTCTGAACCTCTCTGATCTTCTCTGACACTCTCAGACACTCTCTGGCACACTCTATCACTCTCTGACACTCTCTATCACTGCCAATCATTCTCAATCACTCTCTGAACCTCTTTGACACTCTCTGGCACTTTCAGATACACTCAGACACACTCAGACACTCTCTCTCACTCTCTATCACTCTCTGACACTCTCTGATACACTGTGGCACTCTCAGACACTCTCTGACTCTCTCTATCACTCTCTGACACGCTCTGATACACTCTGACACTCTCAGACACTCTCTGACACACACAGAACATTCTCTACCACTCTCTATCACTCTCTGACACTCTCTGATACACTCTGACACTCTCAGACACTCTCTGACACTCTCTATCACTCTCTGACTCAATCTGACACTCACAGACAGTCTCAGACACTCTCTATCACTCTCTGACACTCTCTGACACTCTCTGACACTCTCTGACAATCTCTGACACTCTCTGATACACTGTGACACTCTCTGACAATCTCTATCACTCTCTGACACTATCTGACAATCTCAGACACAATCAGACACTCTCTGACACTCTCTATCACTCTCTGACACTCACTGACACTTTCAGACACTCTCTGCCACTCTCTATCACTCTCTGACACTCTCTGACACTCTCTGACCCTCTCTGACCCTCTCTGTCACTCTCTGACCCTCTCTGACCCTCTCTGACACTCTCTGACACTCTCTGACACTCTCTGACACTCTCTATCACTCTCTGACACTTTCATACACTCTCTGACACTCTCAATCACTCTATATCACTCTCTGACACTCTCTGACACCTTCAGACACTCTCTGCCACTCTCTATCACTCTCTATCACTCTCTATCACTCTCGATCACTCTCGATCACTCTCGATCACTCTCGATCACTCTCTGACACTCTCTGACACTCTCTGACACTCTCTATCACTCTCTATCACTCTCAGCCTTCTCTGTATCACTCTCTGACACTCTCTGACACTCTCTGACACTCGCACACTCTCTGACACTCTCTGACACTCTTTCACACTCTCTGACACTCTCTGACACTCTCAGACACTCTCAGACACTCTCTGGCACACTCTATCACTCTCTGACACTCTATATCACTCTCTATCACTCTCTGACACTCTCTGATACACTCTGGCACTCTCAGACACTCTCTGACACACTCAGACACTCTCTATCACTCTCTATCATTCTCTATCACTCTCTGACACTCTCTGACACTCTCTGACACTCTCTGACACTCTCTATCACTCTCAGACACTCTCTGACACTTTCAGACACTCTCTGACACACTCTCAGACTCTCTCTGGCACACTCTATCACTCTCTGACACTCTCTGACACTCGCACACTCTCTGCCACTCTCTGCCACTCTCTGCCACTCTCTGACACTCTTTCACACTCTCTGACACTCTCTGACCCTCTCTGACCCTCTCTGACACTCTCTGGCACACTCTATCACTCTCTGACACTCTCTGACACTCTATATCACTGTGAATCGTTCTCAATCACTCTCAATTACTCTCTGACACTCTCTGACACTCTCTATCACTCTCAGCCTTCTCTGTATCACTCTCTGACACTCTCTGACACTCTCTGACACTCGCACACTCTCTGACACTCTCTGACACTCTTTCACACTCTCTGACACTCTCTGACACTCTTTCACACTCTCTGACACTCTCTATCACTCTCTGACACTCTCTGACACTTTCAGACACTCTCTGCCACTCTCTATCACTCTCTGACACTCTCTGACACTCTCTTACAATCTCAGACACACTCTGACACTCTCTGACACTTTCTGACACTCTCTGTCACTCTCTGACACTCTCTGACACTTTCAGACACTCTCTGCCAATCTCTCTCACTCTCTGTCACTCTCTGTCACTCTCTGACACTCTCTGACACTCTCACACTCTCTCACACTCTCTGACACTCTCACACACTCTCACACACTCTCACACAATCTCTCACACTCTCTGACACACTCAGACACTCTCTACCACACTCTATCACTCTCTCACACTGTCTAACAATCTCTGATACACTCTAACTCTCTCAGACACTCTCTGACACTCTCTATCACTATCTGACAATCTCTGACACTCTCTGAAACTCTCTGATACTCTCTAATACACTCTGACACTCTCTATCTCTCTCTGACACTCTCTGACACTCTCATACACACTCAGATCCTCGCTGACACTCTCGATCACTCTCTGACACTCTCTGACACTCTCTGACACTCTCCGACACTCTCTGTCACTCTATATCACTCGCTGACACTTTCAGACACTCTCTGCCACTCTCTATCACTCTCTCTCACTCTCTGACACTCTCTATCACTCTCTGACACTCTCTGACACTTTCAGACACTCTCTGCTACTCTCTATCACTCTCTGACACTCTCTGACACTCTCTGACACTCTCTGACACTCTCTGACACTCTCTGACACTCTCACACTCTCTCACACTCTCTGACACTCTCTGACACTCTCAGACACTCTCAGACACTCTCTCATACTCTCTGACATTCTCTCACACTCTCTGACACTCTCTGACACTCTCTGACACACTCAGACACTCTCTATCACTCTCTATCATTCTCTATCATTCTCTATCATTCTCTATCACTCTCTGACACTCTCTGACACTCTCTGACACTCTCTGACACTCTCTGACACTCTCTGACACCCTCTATCACTCTCAGACACTTTCAGAAACTCTCTGACACTCTCAGACTCTCTCTGGCACACTCTATCACTCTCTGACACTCTCTGACACTCGCACACTCTCTGCCACTCTCTGCCACTCTCTGTCACTCTTTCACACTCTCTGACACTCTCTGACCCTCTCTGACCCTCTCTGACACTCTCAGACACTCTCTGGCACACTCTATCACTCTCTGACAATCTCTGACACTCTATATCACTGTGAATCATTCTCAATCACTCTCAATTACTCTCTGACACTCTCTGACACTCTCTATCACTCTCAGCCTTCTCTGTATCACTCTCTGACACTCTCTGACACTCTCTGACACTCTCTGACACTCTCTGACACTCGCACACTCTCTGACACTCTCTGACACTCTTTCACACTCTCTGATACTCTCTGACACTCTTTCACACTCTCTGACTCTCTCTATCACTCTCTGACACTCTCTGACACTTTCAGACACTCTCTGCCACTCTCTATCACTCTCTATCACTCTCTGACACTCTCTGACACTCTCTGACACTCTCTGACCCTCTCTGACCCTCTCTGTCACTCTCTGTCACTCTCTGACCCTCTCTGACACTCTCACACTCTCTGACACTCTCACACACTCTCACACACTCTCACACAATCTCTCACACTCTCTGACACACTCAGACACCATCTACCGCACTCTATCACTCTCTCACACTGTCTAACACTCTCTGATACACTCTAACTCTCTCAGACACTCTCTGACACTCTCTATCACTATCTGACAATCTCTGACAGTCTCTGAAACTCTCTGATACTCTCTAATACACTCTGACACTCTCTATCTCTGTCTGACACTCTCTGACACTCTCATACACACTCAGATCCTCTCTGACACTCTCGATCACTCTCTGACACTCTCTGACACTCTCCGACACTCTCTGTCACTCTATATCACTCGCTGACACTTTCAGACACTCTCTGCCACTCTCTATCACTCTCTCTCACTCTCTGACACTCTCTATCACTCTCTATCACTCCCTGACACTCTCTGACACTCTCTGACCCTCTCTGACCCTCTCTGTCACTCTCTGTCACTCTCTGACCCTCTCTGACACTCTCTGACACTCTCTTACAATCTCTTACAATCTCAGACACACTCAGACACTCTCTGACACTTTCTGACACTCTCTGTCACTCTCTGTCACTCTCTGACACTCTCTGACACTCTCACACTCTCTGACACTCTCACACACTCTCACACACTCTCACACAATCTCTCACACTCTCTGACACACTCAGACACCATCTACCACACTCTATCACTCTCTCACACTGTCTAACACTCTCTGATACACTCTAACTCTCTCAGACACTCTCTGACACTCTCTATCACTATCTGACAATCTCTGACAGTCTCTGAAACTCTCTGATACTCTCTAATACACTCTGACACTCTCTATCTCTCTCTGACACTCTCTGACACTCTCATACACACTCAGATCCTCTCTGACACTCTCTATCACTCTCTGACACTCTCTGACACTCTCCGACACTCTCTGTCACTCTATATCACTCGCTGACACTTTCAGACACTCTCTGCCACTCTCTATCACTCTCTGCCACTCTCTATCACTCTCTCTCACTCTCTGACACTTTCAGACACTCTCTGCTACTCTCTATCACTCTCAGACACTCTCAGACACTCTCTGACACTCTTTCACACTCTCTGACACTCTCTGAACCTCTCTGATCTTCTCTGACACTCTCAGACACTCTCTGGCACACTCTATCACTCTCTGACACTCTCTATCACTGCCAATCATTCTCAATCACTCTCTGAACCTCTTTGACACTCTCTGGCACTTTCAGATACACTCAGACACACTCAGACACTCTCTCTCACTCTCTATCACTCTCTGACACTCTCTGATACACTGTGGCACTCTCAGACACTCTCTGACTCTCTCTATCACTCTCTGACACGCTCTGATACACTCTGACACTCTCAGACACTCTCTGACACACACAGAACATTCTCTACCACTCTCTATCACTCTCTGACACTCTCTGATACACTCTGACACTCTCAGACACTCTCTGACACTCTCTATCACTCTCTGACTCAATCTGACACTCACAGACAGTCTCAGACATTCTCTATCACTCTCTGACACTCTCTGACACTCTCTGACACTCTCTGACACTCTCTGATACTCTCTGATACACTCTGATACACTGTGACACTCTCTGACAATCTCTATCACTCTCTGACACTATCTGACAATCTCAGACACAATCAGACACTCTCTACCACTCTCTATCACTCTCTGACACTCACTGACACTCACTGACACTTTCAGACACTCTCTGCCACTCTCTATCACTCATTATCACTCTCAGCCTTCTCTGTATCACTCTCTGACACTCTCTGACACTCTCTGACACTCGCACACTCTCTGACACTATCTGACACTCTTTCACACTCTCTGACACTCTCTGACACTCTCTGACACTCTCATACACTCTCAGACACTCTCTGGCACACTCTATCACTCTCTGACACTCTATATCACTCTCTATCACTCCCTGACACTCTCTGATACACTCTGGCACTCTCAGACACTCTCTGACACACTCAGACACTCTCTATCACTCTCTATCATTCTCTATCATTCTCTATCACTCTCTGACACTCTCTGACACTCTCTGACACTCTCTATCACTCTCAGACACTCTCAGACACTCTCTGACACTTTCAGACACTCTCTGACACACTCTCAGACTCTCTCTGGCACACTCTATCACTCTCTGACACTCTCTGACACTCGCACACTCTCTGCCACTCTCTGCCACTCTCTGCCACTCTCTGACACTCTTTCACACTCTCTGACACTCTCTGACCCTCTCTGACCCTCTCTGACACTCTCTGGCACACTCTATCACTCTCTGACACTCACTGACACTCTATATCACTGTGAATCATTCTCAATCACTCTCAATTACTCTCTGACACTCTCTGACACTCTCTATCACTCTCAGACTTCTCTGTATCACTCTCTGACACTCTCTGACACTCTCTGACACTCGCACTCTCTCTGACGCTGTCTGACACTCTTTCACACTCTTTATCACTCTCAGACACTCTCTGACACTCTCTATCACTCTCTGACACTCTCTATCACTCTCTGAAACTCTCTGACACTCTCTGACACTCTCTGACACTCTCTATCACTCTCAGCCTTCTCTGTATCACTCTCTGACACTCTCTGACACTCTCTGACACTCGCACACTCTCTGACACTCTCTGACACTCTTTCACACTCTCTGACACTCTCTGACACTCTTTCACACTCTCTGACACTCTCTATCACTCTCTGACACTCTCTGACACTTTCAGACACTCTCTGCCACTCTCTATCACTCTCTGACACTCTCTGACACTCTCTTACAATCTCAGACACACTCAGACACTCTCTGACACTTTCTGACACTCTCTGTCACTCTCTGACACTCTCTGACACTTTCAGACACTCTCTGCCAATCTCTCTCACTCTCTGTCACTCTCTGTCACTCTCTGACACTCTCACACTCTCTGACACTCTCACACACTCTCACACACTCTCACACAATCTCTCACACTCTCTGACACACTCAGACACTCTCTACCACTATCTGACAATCTCTGACACTGTCTAACAGTCTCTGATACACTCTAACTCTCTCAGACACTCTCTGACACTCTCTATCACTATCTGACAATCTCTGACACTCTCTGAAACTCTCTGATACTCTCTAATACACTCTGACACTCTCTATCTCTCTCTGACACTCTCTGACACTCTCATACACACTCAAATCCTTTCTGACACTCTCTATCACTCTCTGACACTCTCTGACACTCTCCGACACTCTCTGTCACTCTATATCACTCGCTGACACTTTCAGACACTCTCTGCCACTCTCGATCACTCTCTCTCACTCTCTGACACTCTCTATCACTCTCTGACACTCTCTGACACTTTCAGACACTCTCTGCTACTCTCTATCACTCTCTGACACTCTCTGACACTCTCACACTCTCTCACACTCTCTGACACTCTCTGACACACTCTGTCCCTCTCTGACACACTCTGTCCCTCTCTGACACTCTCTGACACTCTCTGACACTCTCTGACACTCTCTATCACTCTCAGACACTCTCTGACACTTTCAGACTCTCTCTGACACTCTCAGACTCTCTCTGGCACACTCTATCACACTCTGACACTCTCTGACACTCGCACACTCTCTGCCACTCTCTGCCACTCTCTGACACTCTTTCAGACTCTCTGACACTCTCTGACCCTCTCTGACACTCTCAGACACTCTCTGGCACACTCTATCTCTCTCTGACAATCTCTGACACTCTATATCACTGTGAATCATTCTCAATCACTCTCAATTACTCTCTGACACTCTCTGACACTCTCTGACCATCGCACACTCTCTGACACTCTCTGACACTCTTTCACACTCTCTGACACTCTCTGACACTCTTTCACACTCTCTCACACTCTCTGACACTCTCTGACCCTCTCTGACCCTCTCTGACACTCTCTGACCCTCTCTGACACTCTCAGACACTCTCTGGCACACTCTATCACTCTCTGACACTCTCTGACACTCTCTATCACTCTCTATCACTCTCTGACACTCTCTGATACACTCTGGCACTCTCAGACACTCTCTGACACACTCAGACACTCTCTACCACTCTCATTCACTCTCTGACACTCTCTGATACACTCTAACACTCTCAGACACTCTCTGACACTCTCTGACACTCTCTCTCACTCTCTGAAACTCTCTGACACACTGAGACACTCTCTGTCACTCTCTATCACTCTATATCACTCCATATCACTCTCTGACACTCTCTATCACTCTCTATCACTCTCTGACACGCTCTGACACTCTCTGACACTCTCTATCCCTCTCTGACACTCTCTGACAGTCGCACACTCTCTGACCCTCTCTGACCCTCTCAGACACTCTCTGGCACACTCTATCACTCTCTGACACTCTCTATAACTGTGAATCATTCTCAATCACTCTCAATTATTCTCTGACACTCTCTGACACTCTCTATCACTCTCTATCACTCTCTGACACTCTCTATCACTCTCTGACACTCTCTGATACTCTCACACTCTCTCACACTCTCTGACACTCTCTGACACACTCTGTCCCTCTCTGACACTCTCTGACACTCTCTGACACTATCTGACACTCTCTGACACTATCACACTCTCTGACACTCTCACACTCTCTGACACTCTCTGACACTCTCTGACAATCTCTGACACACTTTGACAAACTCTATCACTCTCTGACACTCTCTGACACACTCAGACACTCTCTCTCACTCTCTGACACTTTCAGACACTCTCTGCCAATCTCTATCACTGTGAATCATTCTCAATCACTCTCAATTACTCTCTGACACTCTCTGACACTCTCTATCACTCTCAGCCTTCTCTGTATCACTCTCTGACACTCTCTGACACTCGCACACTCTCTGACACTCTCTGACACTCTTTCACACTCTCTGACACTCTTTCACACTCTCTGACACTCTCTGACACTCTCTGACACTCTCTGACCCTCTCTGACCCTCTCTGACACTCTCAGACACTCTCTGGCACACTCTTTCAATCTTTGACACTCTCTATCACTCTATGACACTCACTGATGCACTCTGGCACTCTCAGATACTCTCTGACTCTCTCTATCACTCTCTGACACTCTCTGACACTCTCTGACACTCTCTGACACTCTCTGACACTCCCTGATACACTCTGGCACTCTCAGACACTCCCAGACACTCTCTGCTACTCTCTATCACTCTCAGACACTCTCAGACACTCTCTGACACTCTTTCACACTCTCTGACACTCTCTGAACCTCTCTGATCTTTTCTGACACTCTCAGACACTCTCTGGCACACTCTATCACTCTCTGACACTCTCCATCACTGCCAATCATTCTCAATCACTCTCTGAACCTCTTTGACACTCTCTGGCACTTTCAGATACACTCAGACACACTCAGACACTCTCTCTCACTCTCTATCACTCTCTGACACTCTCTGATACACTGTGGCACTCTCAGACACTCTCTGACTCTCTCTATCACTCTCTGACACGCTCTGATACACTCTGACACTCTCAGACACTCTCTGACACACACAGAACATTCTCTACCACTCTCTATCACTCTCTGACACTCTCTGATACACTCTGACACTCTCAGACACTCTCTGACACTCTCTATCACCTCTCTGACTCAATCTGACACTCACAGACAGTCTCAGACACTCTCTATCACTCTCTGACACTCTCTGACACTCTCTGACACTCTCTGACACTCTCTGATACTCTCTGATACTCTCTGATACACTGTGACACTCTCTGACAATCTCTATCACTCTCTGACACTATCTGACAATCTCAGACACAATCAGACACTCTCTGACACTCTCTATCACTCTCTGACACTCACTGACACTTTCAGACACTCTCTGCCACTCTCTATCCCTCTCTGACACTCTCTGACACACTCAGACACTCTCTGACACACTCAGACACTCTCTATCACTCTCTGACACTTTCATACACTCTCTGCCACTCTCGATCACTCTCGATCACTCTCTGACACTCTCTGACACTCTCTGACACTCTCTGACACTCTCTGACACTCTCAGACACTCTCTATCACTCTCTATCACTCTCAGCCTTCTCTGTATCACTCTCTGACACTCTCTGACACTCTCTGACACTCGCACACTCTCTGACACACTCTGACACTCTTTCACACTCTCTGACACTCTCTGACACTCTCAGACACTCTCAGACACTCTCTGGCACTCTCTGACACACTCAGACACTCTCTATCACTCTCTATCATTCTCTATCATTCTCTATCATTCTCTATCACTCTCTGACACTCTCTGACACTCTCTGACACTCTCTATCACTCTCAGACACTCTCTGACACTTTCAGACACTCTCTGACACACTCTCAGACTCTCTCTGGCACACTCTATCACTCTCTGACACTCTCTGACACTCGCACACTCTCTGCCACTCTCTGCCACTCTCTGCCACTCTCTGACACTCTTTCACACTCTCTGACACTCTCTGACCCTCTCTGACCCTCTCTGACCCTCTCTGACACTCTCTGGCACACTCTATCACTCTCTGACACTCTCTGACACTCTCTGACACTCTATATCACTGTGAATCATTCTCAATCACTCTCAATTACTCTCTGACACTCTCTGACACTCTCTATCACTCTCAGCCTTCTCTGTATCACTCTCTGACACTCTCTGACACTCTCTGACACTCGCACACTCTCTGACACTCTCTGACACTCTTTCACATTCTCTGACACTCTCTGACACTCTTTCACACTCTCTGACACTCTCTATCACTCTCTGACACTCTCTGACACTTTCAGTCACTCTCTGCCACTCTCTATCACTCTCTGACACTCTCTGACACTCTCTGACACTCTCTGACACTCTCTTACAATCTCAGACACACTCAGACACTCTCTGACACTTTCTGACACTCTCTGTCACTCTCTGACACTCTCTGACACTTTCAGACACTCTCTGCCAATCTCTCTCACTCTCTGTCACTCTCTGTCACTCTCTGACACTCTCTGACACTCTCTGACACTCTCACACTCTCTGACACTCTCACACACTCTCACACACTCTCACACAATCTCTCACACTCTCTGACACACTCAGACACTCTCTACCACACTCTATCACTCTCTCACACTGTCTAACAGTCTCTGATACACTCTAACTCTCTCAGACACTCTCTGACACTCTCTATCACTATCTGACAATCTCTGACACTCTCTGAAACTCTCTGATACTCTCTAATACACTCTGACACTCTCTATCACTCTCTGACAATCTCTGACACTCTCCGATACTCTCTGTCACTCTATATCACTCGCTGACACTTTCAGACACTCTCTGCCACTCTCGATCACTCTCTCTCACTCTCTGACACTCTCTATCACTCTATGACACTCTCTGACACTTTCAGACACTCTCTGCTACTCTCTATCACTCTCTGACACTCTCTGACACTCTCTGACACTCTCACACTCTCTCACACTCTCTGACACTCTCTGACACACTCTGTCCCTCTCTGACACTCTCTGACACTATCTGACACTCTCTGACACTCTCTATCATTCTCTATCACTCTCTGACACTCTCTGACACTCTCTGACACTCTCTGACACTCTCTATCACTCTCAGACACTCTCTGACACTTTCAGACACTCTCTGACACTCTCAGACTCTCTCTGGCACACTCTATCACACTCTGACACTCTCTGACACTCGCACACTCTCTGCCACTCTCTGGCACTCTCTGACACTCTTTCAGACTCTCTGACACTCTCTGACCCTCTCTGAACCTCTCTGACACTCTCAGACACTCTCTGGCACACTCTATCTCTCTCTGACAATCTCTGACACTCTATATCACTGTGAAGCATTCTCAATCACTCTCAATTACTCTCTGACACTCTCTGACACTCTCTATCACTCTCAGCCTTCTCTGTATCACTCTCTGACACTCTCTGACACTCTCTGACCATCGCACACTCTCTGACACTCTCTGACACTCTCTGACACTCTTTGACTCTCTCTGACACTCTTTCACACTCTCTGACACTCTCTGACCCTCTCTGACCCTCTCTGACACTCTCAGGCACTCTCAGACACTCTCTGGCACACTCTATCACTCTCTGACACTCTCTGACACTCTCTATCACTCTCTATCACTCTCTGACACTCTCTGATACACTCTGGCACTCTCAGACACTCTCTGACACACTCAGACACTCTCTACCACTCTCTGAAACTCTCTGACACACTGAGACACTCTCTGTCACTCTCTATCACTCTATATCACTCCATATCACTCTCTGACACTCTCTATCACTCTCTATCACTCTCTGACACGCTCTGACACGCTCTGACACTCTCTGACACTCTCTATCACTCTCAGACACACTCTGACACTTTCAGACACTCTCTGCCACTCTCTATCCCTCTCTGACACTCTCTGACAGTCGCACACTCTCTGCCACTCTCTGACGCTCTTTCACACTCTGACACTCTCTGACCCTCTCTGACCCTCTCAGACACTCTCTGGCACCCTCTATCACTCTCTGACACTCTCTATAACTGTGAATCATTCTCAATCACTCTCAATTATTCTCTGACACTCTCTGACACTCTCTATCACTCTCTATCACTCTCTGACACTCTCTCACACTCTCTGACACTCTCTGACACACTCTGTCCCTCTCTGACACACTCTGTCCCTCTCTGACACTCTCTGACACTCTCTGACACTCTGACACTATCTGACACTCTCTGACACTATCACACTCTCTGACACTCTCACACTCTCTGACACTCTCTGACACTCTCTCATACTCTCTGACATTCTCTCACACTCACTGACACTCTCTGACCCTCTCTGACAATCTCTGACACTCTTTGACAAACTCTATCACTCTCTGACACTCTCTGACACACTCAGACACTCTCTCTCACTCTCTGACACTTTCAGACACTCTCTGCCAATCTCTATCACTGTGAATCATTCTCAATCACTCTCAATTACTCTCTGACACTCTCTGACACTCTCTATCACTCTCAGCCTTCTCTGTATCACTCTCTGACACTCTCTGACACTCGCACACTCTCTGACACTCTCTGACACTCTTTCACACTCTCTGACACTCTTTCACACTCTCTGACACTCTCTGACCCTCTCTGACCCTCTCTGACCCTCTCTGACACTCTCTGACACTCTCTGACCCTCTCTGACACTCTCAGACACTCTCAGACACTCTCTGGCACACTCTATCAATCTTTGACTCTCTCTATCACTCTCTATCACTCTATGACACTCACTGATGCACTCTGGCACTCTCAGATACTCTCTGACTCTCTCTATCACTCTCTGACACTCTCTGACACTCTCTGACACTCTCTGACACTCCCTGATACACTCTGGCACTCTCAGACACTCCCAGACACTCTCTGACACTCTCTATCACTCTCTGACACTCTCTGAAACTCTCTGACACTCTCTGACATTCTCAGACACACTCAGACACTCTCTGAGACTCACGCTCTCTCACGCTCTCTCACGCTCTCTCACACTCTCTGACAGTCTCTGTCACACTCTGTCCCTCTCTGAAACTCTCTGACACTATCTGATACTCTCTGACACTATCTGATACTCTCTGACACTCTCACACTCTCTGACACTCTCACACTCTCTGACACTCTCTGACACTCTCTCACTCTCGCTGACATTCTCTCACATTCTCTGACACTCTCTGACCCTCTCTGACAATGTCTGACACTTTCTGACAAACTCTAACACTCTCTGAAACTCTCTGACACTCTCTGACACACTCAGACACTCTCTGCTACTCTCTATCACTCTATATCACTCTCTGACACTTTCAGATACTCTCTATCACTCTCTATCACTCTCTATCACTCTCTATCACTCTCTGAAGCTCTCTGACACTCTCTGACACTCTCTGACACTCTCTATCACTCTCAGAGACTCTCTGACAATCTCAGACACAATCAGACACTCTCTGACACTCTCTATCACTCTCTGACACTCTCTGACACTTTCAGACGCTCTCTGACACTCTCAGACCCACGCAGACACTCGCTGACACTCACTTTCACTCTCTGACACTCGCTGACACTTTCAGACACTCTCTGCCACTCTCTATCACTCTCTATCAATCTCTGAAGCTCTCTGACTCTCTCTGACACTCTCTATCACTCTCAGACACTCTGTGACACTTTCAGACACTCTCTGCCACTCTCTTTCACTCTCTGACACTCTCTGACACTCGCACACTCTCTGACCCTCTCTGACACTCTCTCACACTCTCTGACACTCTCTGAACCTCTCTGACCCTCTCTGACACTCTCTGAACCTCTCTGACCCTCTCTGACACACTCATACACTCTCTGGCACACACTATCACTCTCTGACACTCTCTATCACTGTCAATCATTCTCAATCACTCTCAATCACTCTCTGAACCTCTCTGACACTCTCGGGCACTTTCAGATACTCTCAGACACACTCAGACAGTCTCTCTCTCTCTCTCTCACTCTCTGACACTCTCTGACACTCTCTGACACTCTCTGATACGCTGTGGCACTCTCAGACACTCTCTGACTCTCTCTATCACTCTCTGACACTCTCTGATACACTCTGACACTCGCAGACACTCTCTGACACACTCAGAACATTCTCTACCACTCTCTATCACTCTCTGACACTCTCTGATACACTCTAACACCCTCAGACACTCTCTGACACTCTCTATCACTCTCTGACTCAATCTGACACTCTCAGACAGTCTCAGACACTCTCTATCACTCTCTGACACTCTCTGACACTCTCTGATACTCTCTGATACACTGTGACACTCTCTGACACTCTCTGACACTCTCTGATACTCTCTGATACACTGTGACACTCTCTGACACTCTCTGACACTCTCTACCACTCTCTGCCACTCTCTGCCACTCTCTGACACTCTCTGACAATCTCAGACACAATCAGACACTCTCTGACACTCTCTATCACTCTCTGACACTGCCTGACACTTTCAGACACTCTCTGCCACTCTCTATCACTCACTGACACTCTCTAACACTCTCTGACACACTCTGACCCTCTCTATCACTCTCTGACCCTCTCTGGCACTCTGAGACCCACACAGACACTCGCTGACACTCACTTTCACTCGCTGACACTCTCTGACACTTTTAGACATTCTCTGCCACTCTCTATTACTCTAACACTCGCTGACACTATCAGACACTCTCTGCCACTCTCTATCACTCTCTGTCACTCTCTGAACCTCTCTGACACTCTCAGACACTCTCTGGCACACTCTATCTCTCTCTGACAATCTCTGACACTCTATATCACTGTGAATCATTCTCAATCACTCTCAATTACTCTCTGACACTCTCTGACACTCTCTATCACTCTCAGCCTTCTCTGTATCACTCTCTGACACTCTCTGACACTCTCTGACCATCGCACACTCTCTGACACTCTCACACTCTCTGACACTCTCTGACACTCTCTCATACTCTCTGACATTCTCTCACACTCACTGACACTCTCTGACCCTCTCTGACAATCTCTGACACTCTTTGACAAACTCTATCACTCTCTGACACTCTCTGACACACTCAGACACTCTCTCTCACTCTCTGACACTTTCAGACACTCTCTGCCAATCTCTATCACTGTGAATCATTCTCAATCACTCTCAATTACTCTCTGACACTCTCTGACACTCTCTATCACTCTCAGCCTTCTCTGTATCACTCTCTGACACTCTCTGACACTCGCACACTCTCTGACACTCTCTGACACTCTTTCACACTCTCTGACACTCTTTCACACTCTCTGACACTCTCTGACCCTCTCTGACCCTCTCTGACCCTCTCTGACACTCTCTGACACTCTCTGACACTCTCTGACCCTCTCTGACCCTCTCTGACACTCTCAGACACTCTCAGACACTCTCTGGCACACTCTATCAATCTTTGACTCTCTCTATCACTCTCTATCACTCTATGACACTCACTGATGCACTCTGGCACTCTCAGATATTCTCTGACTCTCTCTATCACTCTCTGACACTCTCTGACACTCTCTGACACTCTCTGACACTCCCTGATACACTCTGGCACTCTCAGACACTCCCAGACACTCTCTGACACTCTCTATCACTCTCTGACACTCTCTGAAACTCTCTGACACTCTCTGACATTCTCAGACACACTCAGACACTCTCTGAGACTCACGCTCTCTCACGCTCTCTCACGCTCTCTCACACTCTCTGACAGTCTCTGTCACACTCTGTCCCTCTCTGAAACTCTCTGACACTATCTGATACTCTCTGACACTATCTGATATTCTCTGACACTCTCACACTCTCTGACACTCTCACACTCTCTGACACTCTCTGACACTCTCTCACTCTCGCTGACATTCTCTCACATTCTCTGACACTCTCTGACCCTCTCTGACAATGTCTGACACTTTCTGACAAACTCTAACACTCTCTGAAACTCTCTGACACTCTCTGACACACTCAGACACTCTCTGCTACTCTCTATCACTCTATATCACTCTCTGACACTTTCAGATACTCTCTATCACTCTCTATCACTCTCTATCACTCTCTATCACTCTCTGAAGCTCTCTGACACTCTCTGACACTCTCTGACACTCTCTATCACTCGCAGACACTCTCTGACAATCTCAGACACAATCAGACACTCTCTGACACTCTCTATCACTCTCTGACACTCTCTGACACTTTCAGACGCTCTCTGACACTCTCAGACCCACGCAGACACTCGCTGACACTCACTTTCACTCTCTGACACTCGCTGACACTTTCAGACACTCTCTGCCACTCTCTATCACTCTCTATCAATCTCTGAAGCTCTCTGACTCTCTCTGACACTCTCTATCACTCTCAGACACTCTGTGACACTTTCAGACACTCTCTGCCACTCTCTTTCACTCTCTGACACTCTCTGACACTCGCACACTCTCTGACCCTCTCTGACACTCTCTCACACTCTCTGACACTCTCTGAACCTCTCTGACCCTCTCTGACACTCTCTGAACCTCTCTGACCATCTCTGACACACTCATACACTCTCTGGCACACTCTATCACTCTCTGACACTCTCTATCACTGTCAATCATTCTCAATCACTCTCAATCACTCTCTGAACCTCTCTGACACTCTCTGGCACTTTCAGATCCTCTCAGACACACTCAGACAGTCTCTCTCTCTCTCTCTCACTCTCTGACACTCTCTGACACTCTCTGACACTCTCTGATACGCTGTGGCACTCTCAGACACTCTCTGACTCTCTCTATCACTCTCTGACACTCTCTGATACACTCTGACACTCGCAGACACTCTCTGACACACTCAGAACATTCTCTACCACTCTCTATCACTCTCTGACACTCTCTGATACACTCTAACACCCTCAGACACTCTCTGACACTCTCTATCACTCTCTGACTCAATCTGACACTCTCAGACAGTCTCAGACACTCTCTATCACTCTCTGACACTCTCTGACACTCTCTGATACTCTCTGATACACTGTGACACTCTCTGACACTCTCTGACACTCTCTGATACTCTCTGATACACTGTGACACTCTCTGACACTCTCTGACACTCTCTGACACTCTCTGCCACTCTCTGCCACTCTCTGACACTCTCTGACAATCTCAGACACAATCAGACACTCTCTGACACTCTCTATCACTCTCTGACACTGCCTGACACTTTCAGACACTCTCTGCCACTCTCTATCACTCACTGACACTCTCTAACACTCTCTGACACACTCTGACCCTCTCTATCACTCTCTGACCCTCTCCGGCACTCTGAGACCCACGCAGACACTCGCTGACACTCACTTTCACTCTCTGACACTCTCTGACACTTTTAGACATTCTCTGCCACTCTCTATTACTCTAACACTCGCTGACACTATCAGACACTCTCTGCCACTCTCTATCACTCTCTGTCACTCTCTGACACTCTCTGACACTCTCACACTCTCTGACACTCTCACACTCTCGGACCCCTTCTGACACTCTCTATCACTCTCTGACACTCTCTGACACTCTCTGACACTCTTTCACACTCTCTGACACTCTCTGACCCTCTCTGACCCTCTATGACCCTCTCTGACACTCTCTGACACTCTCTGACCCTCTCTGACCCTCTCTGACACTCTCAGACACTCTCAGACACTCTCTGGCACACTCTATCAATCTTTGACTCTCTCTATCACTCTCTATCACTCTATGACACTCACTGATGCACTCTGGCACTCTCAGATACTCTCTGACTCTCTCTATCACTCTCTGACACTCTCTGACACTCTCTGACACTCTCTGACACTCCCTGATACACTCTGGCACTCTCAGACACTCCCAGACACTCTCTGACACTCTCTATCACTCTCTGACACTCTCTGAAACTCTCTGACACTCTCTGACATTCTCAGACACACTCAGACACTCTCTGAGACTCACGCTCTCTCACGCTCTCTCACGCTCTCTCACACTCTCTGACAGTCTCTGTCACACTCTGTCCCTCTCTGAAACTCTCTGACACTATCTGATACTCTCTGACACTATCTGATACTCTCTGACACTCTCACACTCTCTGACACTCTCACACTCTCTGACACTCTCTGACACTCTCTCACTCTCGCTGACATTCTCTCACATTCTCTGACACTCTCTGACCCTCTCTGACAATGTCTGACACTTTCTGACAAACTCTAACACTCTCTGAAACTCTCTGACACTCTCTGACACACTCAGACACTCTCTGCTACTCTCTATCACTCTATATCACTCTCTGACACTTTCAGATACTCTCTATCACTCTCTATCACTCTCTATCACTCTCTATCACTCTCTGAAGCTCTCTGACACTCTCTGACACTCTCTGACACTCTCTATCACTCTCAGAGACTCTCTGACAATCTCAGACACAATCAGACACTCTCTGACACTCTCTATCACTCTCTGACACTCTCTGACACTTTCAGACGCTCTCTGACACTCTCAGACCCACGCAGACACTCGCTGACACTCACTTTCACTCTCTGACACTCGCTGACACTTTCAGACACTCTCTGCCACTCTCTATCACTCTCTATCAATCTCTGAAGCTCTCTGACTCTCTCTGACACTCTCTATCACTCTCAGACACTCTGTGACACTTTCAGACACTCTCTGCCACTCTCTTTCACTCTCTGACACTCTCTGACACTCGCACACTCTCTGACCCTCTCTGACACTCTCTCACACTCTCTGACACTCTCTGAACCTCTCTGACCCTCTCTGACACTCTCTGAACCTCTCTGACCCTCTCTGACACACTCATACACTCTCTGGCACACACTATCACTCTCTGACACTCTCTATCACTGTCAATCATTCTCAATCACTCTCAATCACTCTCTGAACCTCTCTGACACTCTCGGGCACTTTCAGATACTCTCAGACACACTCAGACAGTCTCTCTCTCTCTCTCTCACTCTCTGACACTCTCTGACACTCTCTGACACTCTCTGATACGCTGTGGCACTCTCAGACACTCTCTGACTCTCTCTATCACTCTCTGACACTCTCTGATACACTCTGACACTCACAGACACTCTCTGACACACTCAGAACATTCTCTACCACTCTCTATCACTCTCTGACACTCTCTGATACACTCTAACACCCTCAGACACTCTCTGACACTCTCTATCACTCTCTGACTCAATCTGACACTCTCAGACAGTCTCAGACACTCTCTATCACTCTCTGACACTCTCTGACACTCTCTGATACTCTCTGATACACTGTGACACTCTCTGACACTCTCTGACACTCTCTGATACTCTCTGATACACTGTGACACTCTCTGACACTCTCTGACACTCTCTACCACTCTCTGCCACTCTCTGCCACTCTCTGACACTCTCTGACAATCTCAGACACAATCAGACACTCTCTGACACTCTCTATCACTCTCTGACACTGCCTGACACTTTCAGACACTCTCTGCCACTCTCTATCACTCACTGACACTCTCTAACACTCTCTGACACACTCTGACCCTCTCTATCACTCTCTGACCCTCTCTGACACTTTTAGACATTCTCTGCCACTCTCTATTACTCTAACACTCGCTGACACTATCAGACACTCTCTGCCACTCTCTATCACTCTCTGTCACTCTCTGAACCTCTCTGACACTCTCAGACACTCTCTGGCACACTCTATCTCTCTCTGACAATCTCTGACACTCTATATCACTGTGAATCATTCTCAATCACTCTCAATTACTCTCTGACACTCTCTGACACTCTCTATCACTCTCAGCCTTCTCTGTATCACTCTCTGACACTCTCTGACACTCTCTGACCATCGCACACTCTCTGACACTCTCTGACACTCTCTGACACTCTTTGACTCTCTCTGACACTCTTTCACACTCTCTGACACTCTCTGACACTCTCTGACCCTCTCTGACCCTCTCTGACACTCTCAGACACTCTCTGGCACACTCTATCACTCTCTGACACTCTCTGACACTCTCTATCACTCTCTATCACTCTCTGACACTCTCTGATACACTCTGGCACTCTCAGACACTCTCTGACACACTCAGACACTCTCTACCACTCTCTATCACTCTCTGACACTCTCTGATACACTCTGGCACTCTCAGACACTCTCTGACACACTCAGACACTCTCTACCACTCTCATTCACTCTCTGACACTCTCTGATACACTCTAACACTCTCAGACACTCTCTGACACTCTCTCTCACTCTCTGAAACTCTCTGACACACTGAGACACTCTCTGTCACTCTCTATCACTCTATATCACTCCATATCAC
This sequence comes from Heterodontus francisci, assembly GCF_036365525.1. Classification (NCBI taxonomy): domain Eukaryota; kingdom Metazoa; phylum Chordata; class Chondrichthyes; order Heterodontiformes; family Heterodontidae; genus Heterodontus; species Heterodontus francisci. The sequence goes on from NW_027141025.1 coordinate 803,321, forward strand.
TCTCTGACACTCTCTATCACTCTCTATCACTCTCTATCACTCTCTATCACTCTCTGACACGCTCTGACACGCTCTGACACTCTCTGACACTCTCTATCACTCTCAGACACACTCTGACACTTTCAGACACTCTCTGCCACTCTCTATCCCTCTCTGACACTCTCTGACAGTCGCACACTCTCTGCCACTCTCTGACGCTCTTTCACACTCTGACACTCTCTGACCCTCTCTGACCCTCTCAGACACTCTCTGGCACCCTCTATCACTCTCTGACACTCTCTATAACTGTGAATCATTCTCAATCACTCTCAATTATTCTCTGACACTCTCTGACACTCTCTATCACTCTCTATCACTCTCTGACACTCTCTCACACTCTCTGACACTCTCTGACACACTCTGTCCCTCTCTGACACACTCTGTCCCTCTCTGACACTCTCTGACACTCTCTGACACTCTGACACTATCTGACACTCTCTGACACTATCACACTCTCTGACACTCTCACACTCTCTGACACTCTCTGACACTCTCTGACACTCTCTCATACTCTCTGACATTCTCTCACACTCACTGACACTCTCTGACCCTCTCTGACAATCTCTGACACTCTTTGACAAACTCTATCACTCTCTGACACTCTCTGACACACTCAGACACTCTCTCTCACTCTCTGACACTTTCAGACACTCTCTGCCAATCTCTATCACTGTGAATCATTCTCAATCACTCTCAATTACTCTCTGACACTCTCTGACACTCTCTATCACTCTCAGCCTTCTCTGTATCACTCTCTGACACTCTCTGACACTCGCACACTCTCTGACACTCTCTGACACTCTTTCACACTCTCTGACACTCTTTCACACTCTCTGACACTCTCTGACCCTCTCTGACCCTCTCTGACCCTCTCTGACACTCTCTGACACTCTCTGACACTCTCTGACCCTCTCTGACCCTCTCTGACACTCTCAGACACTCTCAGACACTCTCTGGCACACTCTATCAATCTTTGACTCTCTCTATCACTCTCTATCACTCTATGACACTCACTGATGCACTCTGGCACTCTCAGATATTCTCTGACTCTCTCTATCACTCTCTGACACTCTCTGACACTCTCTGACACTCTCTGACACTCCCTGATACACTCTGGCACTCTCAGACACTCCCAGACACTCTCTGACACTCTCTATCACTCTCTGACACTCTCTGAAACTCTCTGACACTCTCTGACATTCTCAGACACACTCAGACACTCTCTGAGACTCACGCTCTCTCACGCTCTCTCACGCTCTCTCACACTCTCTGACAGTCTCTGTCACACTCTGTCCCTCTCTGAAACTCTCTGACACTATCTGATACTCTCTGACACTATCTGATACTCTCTGACACTCTCACACTCTCTGACACTCTCACACTCTCTGACACTCTCTGACACTCTCACACTCTCTGACACTCTCTGACACTCTCTCACTCTCGCTGACATTCTCTCACATTCTCTGACACTCTCTGACCCTCTCTGACAATGTCTGACACTTTCTGACAAACTCTAACACTCTCTGAAACTCTCTGACACTCTCTGACACACTCAGACACTCTCTGCTACTCTCTATCACTCTATATCACTCTCTGACACTTTCAGATACTCTCTATCACTCTCTATCACTCTCTATCACTCTCTATCACTCTCTGAAGCTCTCTGACACTCTCTGACACTCTCTGACACTCTCTATCACTCGCAGACACTCTCTGACAATCTCAGACACAATCAGACACTCTCTGACACTCTCTATCACTCTCTGACACTCTCTGACACTTTCAGACGCTCTCTGACACTCTCAGACCCACGCAGACACTCGCTGACACTCACTTTCACTCTCTGACACTCGCTGACACTTTCAGACACTCTCTGCCACTCTCTATCACTCTCTATCAATCTCTGAAGCTCTCTGACTCTCTCTGACACTCTCTATCACTCTCAGACACTCTGTGACACTTTCAGACACTCTCTGCCACTCTCTTTCACTCTCTGACACTCTCTGACACTCGCACACTCTCTGACCCTCTCTGACACTCTCTCACACTCTCTGACACTCTCTGAACCTCTCTGACCCTCTCTGACACTCTCTGAACCTCTCTGACCATCTCTGACACACTCATACACTCTCTGGCACACTCTATCACTCTCTGACACTCTCTATCACTGTCAATCATTCTCAATCACTCTCAATCACTCTCTGAACCTCTCTGACACTCTCTGGCACTTTCAGATCCTCTCAGACACACTCAGACAGTCTCTCTCTCTCTCTCTCACTCTCTGACACTCTCTGACACTCTCTGACACTCTCTGATACGCTGTGGCACTCTCAGACACTCTCTGACTCTCTCTATCACTCTCTGACACTCTCTGATACACTCTGACACTCGCAGACACTCTCTGACACACTCAGAACATTCTCTACCACTCTCTATCACTCTCTGACACTCTCTGATACACTCTAACACCCTCAGACACTCTCTGACACTCTCTATCACTCTCTGACTCAATCTGACACTCTCAGACAGTCTCAGACACTCTCTATCACTCTCTGACACTCTCTGACACTCTCTGATACTCTCTGATACACTGTGACACTCTCTGACACTCTCTGACACTCTCTGATACTCTCTGATACACTGTGACACTCTCTGACACTCTCTGACACTCTCTGACACTCTCTGCCACTCTCTGCCACTCTCTGACACTCTCTGACAATCTCAGACACAATCAGACACTCTCTGACACTCTCTATCACTCTCTGACACTGCCTGACAATTTCAGACACTCTCTGCCACTCTCTATCACTCACTGACACTCTCTAACACTCTCTGACACACTCTGACCCTCTCTATCACTCTCTGACCCTCTCCGGCACTCTGAGACCCACGCAGACACTCGCTGACACTCACTTTCACTCTCTGACACTCTCTGACACTTTTAGACATTCTCTGCCACTCTCTATTACTCTAACACTCGCTGACACTATCAGACACTCTCTGCCACTCTCTATCACTCTCTGTCACTCTCTGACACTCTCTGACAATCTCACACTCTCTGACACTCTCACACTCTCTGACACTCTCACGCTCTCCGACACTCTGACACTCTCGGACCCCTTCTGACACTCTCTATCACTCTCTGACACTCTCTGACACTCTCTATCACTCTCTGACACTCTCTGACACTTTCAGACACTCTCTGCCACTCTCTGCCACTCTCTCTCACTCTCTATCACTCTCTATCACTCTCTATCACTCTCTGACACTCTCTGACACTCTCACACGGTCTCTGGCACTCTCTGACCCACTCTGACACTCTCTGTCACTGTCTGACACTCTCTGACAATCTCACACTCTCTGACACTCTCACACTCTCTGACACTCTCACACTCTCTGGCACTCTCACTCTCTCTGACACTCTCTGACACTCTCTGACACTCGCACACTCTCTGACCCTCTCTGACACTCTTTCACACTCTCTGACACTCTCTGAACCTCTCTGACCCTCTCTGACACTCTCTGAACCTCTCTGACCCTCTCTGACACACTCATACACTCTCTGGCACACTCTATCACTCTCTGACACTCTCTATCACTGTCAATCATTCTCAATCACTCTCAATCACTCTCTGAACCTCTCTGACACTCTCTGGCACTTTCAGATACTCTCAGACACACTCAGACAGTCTCTCTGTCTCTCTCTCACTCTCTGACACTCTCTGACACTCTCTGACACTCTCTGATACGCTGTGGCACTCTCAGACACTCTCTGACTCTCTCTATCACTCTCTGACACTCTCTGATACACTCTGACACTCGCAGACACTCTCTGACACACTCAGACTCTCTCTGGCACACTCTATCACACTCTGACACTCTCTGACACTCGCACACTCTCTGCCACTCTCTGCCACTCTCTGACACTCTTTCAGACTCTCTGACACTCTCTGACCCTCTCTGACACTCTCAGACACTCTCTGGCACACTCTATCTCTCTCTGACAATCTCTGACACTCTATATCACTGTGAATCATTCTCAATCACTCTCAATTACTCTCTGACACTCTCTGACACTCTCTGACCATCGCACACTCTCTGACACTCTTTCACACTCTTTCACACTCTCTGACACTCTCTGACACTCTCTGACCCTCTCTGACCCTCTCTGACACTCTCTGACCCTCTCTGACACTCTCAGACACTCTCTGGCACACTCTATCACTCTCTGACACTCTCTGACACTCTCTATCACTCTCTATCACTCTCTGACACTCTCTGATACACTCTGGCACTCTCAGACACTCTCTGACACACTCAGACACTCTCTACCACTCTCATTCACTCTCTGACACTCTCTGATACACTCTAACACTCTCAGACACTCTCTGACACTCTCTCTCACTCTCTGAAACTCTCTGACACACTGAGACACTCTCTGTCACTCTCTATCACTCTATATCACTCCATATCACTCTCTGACACGCTCTGACACTCTCTGACACTCTCTATCACTCTCAGACACACTCTGACACTTTCAGACACTCTCTGCCACTCTCTATCCCTCTCTGACACTCTCTGACAGTCGCACACTCTCTGCCACTCTCTGACGCTCTTTCACACTCTGACACTCTCTGACCCTCTCTGACCCTCTCTGACCCTCTCAGACACTCTCTGGCACACTCTATCACTCTCTGACACTCTCTATAACTGTGAATCATTCTCAATCACTCTCAATTATTCTCTGACACTCTCTGACACTCTCTATCACTCTCTATCACTCTCTGACACTCTCTATCACTCTCTGACACTCTCTGATACTCTCACACTCTCTCACACTCTCTGACACTCTCTGACACACTCTGTCCCTCTCTGACACTCTCTGACACTCTCTGACACTATCTGACACTCTCTGACACTATCACACTCTCTGACACTCTCACACTCTCTGACACTCTCTGACACTCTCTGACAATCTCTGACACTCTTTGACAAACTCTATCACTCTCTGACACTCTCTGACACACTCAGACACTCTCTCTCACTCTCTGACACTTTCAGACTCTCTCTGCCAATCTCTATCACTGTGAATCATTCTCAATCACTCTCAATTACTCTCTGACACTCTCTGACACTCTCTATCACTCTCAGCCTTCTCTGTATCACTCTCTGACACTCTCTGACACTCGCACACTCTCTGACACTCTCTGACACTCTTTCACACTCTCTGACACTCTTTCACACTCTCTGACACTCTTTCACACTCTCTGACACTCTCTGACACTCTCTGACCCTCTCTGACCCTCTCTGACACTCTCAGACACTCTCTGGCACACTCTATCAATCTTTGACACTCTCTATCACTCTCTATCACTTTATGACACTCACTGATGCACTCTGGCACTCTCAGATACTCTCTGACTCTCTCTATCACTCTCTGACACTCTCTGACACTCTCTGACACTCTCTGACACTCCCTGATACACTCTGGCACTCTCAGACACTCCCAGACACTCTCTGCTACTCTCTATCACTCTCAGACACTCTCAGACACTCTCTGACACTCTTTCACACTCTCTGACACTCTCTGAACCTCTCTGATCTTTTCTGACACTCTCAGACACTCTCTGGCACACTCTATCACTCTCTGACACTCTCTATCACTGCCAATCATTCTCAATCACTCTCTGAATCTCTTTGACACTCTCTGGCACTTTCAGATACACTCAGACACACTCAGACACTCTCTCTCACTCTCTATCACTCTCTGACACGCTCTGATACACTCTGACACTCTCAGACACTCTCTGACACACACAGAACATTCTCTACCACTCTCTATCACTCTCTGACACTCTCTGATACACTCTGACACTCTCAGACACTCTCTGACACTCTCTATCACTCTCTGACTCAATCTGACACTCACAGACAGTCTCAGACACTCTCTATCACTCTCTGACACTCTCTGACACTCTCTGACACTCTCTGACACTCTCTGACACTCTCTGATACTCTCTGATACACTGTGACACTCTCTGACAATCTCTATCACTCTCTGACACTATCTGACAATCTCAGACACAATCAGACACTCTCTGACACTCTCTATCCCTCTCTGACACTCTCTGACACTCTCTGACACACTCAGACACTCTCTGACACACTCAGACACTCTCTATCACTCTCTGACACTTTCATACACTCTCTGCCAATCTCGATCACTCTCGATCACTCTCTGACACTCTCTGACACTCTCTGACACTCTCAGACACTCTCAGACACTCTCAGACACTCTCTATCACTCTCTATCACTCTCAGCCTTCTCTGTATCACTCTCTGACACTCTCTGACACTCGCACACTCTCTGACACTCTCTGACACTCTTTCACACTCTCTGACACTCTCTGACACTCTCAGACACTCTCAGACACTCTCTGACACTCTCTGACACTCTCTGACACTCTCTATCACTCTCAGACACTCTCTGACACTTTCAGACACTCTCTGACACACTCTCAGACTCTCTCTGGCACACTCTATCACTCTCTGACACTCTCTGACACTCGCACACTCTCTGCCACTCTCTGCCACTCTCTGCCACTCTCTGACACTCTTTCACACTCTCTGACACTCTCTGACCCTCTCTGACCCTCTCTGACAATCTCTGGCACACTCTATCACTCTCTGACACTCTCTGACACTCTATATCACTGTGAATCATTCTCAATCACTCTCAATTACTCTCTGACACTCTCTGACACTCTCTATCACTCTCAGCCTTCTCTGTATCACTCTCTGACACTCTCTGACACTCTCTGACACTCGCACACTCTCTGACACTCTCTGACACTCTTTCACACTCTCTGACACTCTCTGACACACTTTCACATTCTCTGACACTCTCTATCACTCTCTGACACTCTCTGACACTTTCAGACACTCTCTGCCACTCTCTATCACTCTCTGACACTCTCTGACACTCTCTTACAATCTCAGACACACTCAGACACTCTCTGCCAATCTCTCTCACTCTCTGTCACTCTCTGTCACTCTCTAACACTCTCTGACACTCTCTGACACTCTCACACTCTCTGACACTCTCACACACTCTCACACACTCTCACACAATCTCTCACACTCTCTGACACACTCAGACACTCTCTACCACACTCTATCACTCTCTCACACTGTCTAACAGTCTCTGATACACTCTAACTCTCTCAGACACTCTCTGACACTCTCTATCACTATCTGACAATCTCTGACACTCTCTGAAACTCTCTGATACTCTCTAATACACTCTGACACTCTCTATCTCTCTCTGACACTCTCTGACACTCTCATACACACTCAGATCCTTTCTGACACTCTCTATCACTCTCTGACACTCTCTGACACTTTCAGACACTCTCTGCCACTCTCTATCACTCTCTGACACTCTCTGACACTCTCTTACAATCTCAGACACACTCAGACACTCTCTGCCAATCTCTCTCACTCTCTGTCACTCTCTGTCACTCTCTAACACTCTCTGACACTCTCTGACACTCTCACACTCTCTGACACTCTCACACACTCTCACACACTCTCACACAATCTCTCACACTCTCTGACACACTCAGACACTCTCTACCACACTCTATCACTCTCTCACACTGTCTAACAGTCTCTGATACACTCTAACTCTCTCAGACACTCTCTGACACTCTCTATCACTATCTGACAATCTCTGACACTCTCTGAAACTCTCTGATACTCTCTAATACACTCTGACACTCTCTATCTCTCTCTGACACTCTCTGACACTCTCATACACACTCAGATCCTTTCTGACACTCTCTATCACTCTCTGACACTCTCTGACACTCTCCGACACTCTCTGTCACTCTATATCACTCGCTGACACTTTCAGACACTCTCTGCCACTCTCGATCACTCTCTCTCACTCTCTGACACTCTCTATCACTCTCTGACACTCTCTGACACTTTCAGACACTCTCTGCTACTCTCTATCACTCTCTGACACTCTCTGACACTCTCACACTCTCTCGCACTCTCTGACACTCTCTGACACACTCTGTCCCTCTCTGACACTCTCTGACACTATCTGACACTCTCTGACACTCTCTATCATTCTCTATCACTCTCTGACACTCTCTGACACTCTCTGACACTCTCTGACACTCTCTATCACTCTCAGACACTCTCAGACACTCTCTGACACTTTCAGACACTCTCTGACACTCTCAGACTCTCTCTGGCACACTCTATCACACTCTGACACTCTCTGACACTCGCACACTCTCTGCCACTCTCTGCCACTCTCTGACACTCTTTCAGACTCTCTGACACTCTCTGACCCTCTCTGAACCTCTCTGACACTCTCAGACACTCTCTGGCACACTCTATCTCTCTCTGACAATCTCTGACACTCTATATCACTGTGAATCATTCTCAATCACTCTCAATTACTCTCTGACACTCTCTGACACTCTCTATCACTCTCAGCCTTCTCTGTATCACTCTCTGACACTCTCTGACACTCTCTGACCATCGCACAATCTCTGACACTCTCTGACACTCTCTGACACTCTTTGACACTCTCTGACACTCTTTCACACTCTCTGACACTCTCTGACCCTCTCTGACCCTCTCTGACACTCTCAGACACTCTCAGACACTCTCAGACACTCTCTGGCACACTCTATCACTCTCTGACACTCTCTGACACTCTCTATCACTCTCTATCACTCTCTGACACTCTCTGATACACTCTGGCACTCTCAGACACTCTCTGACACACTCAGACACTCTCTACCACTCTCATTCACTCTCTGACACTCTCTGATACACTCTAACACTCTCAGACACTCTCTGACACTCTCTCTCACTCTCTCTCACTCTCTGACACACTGAGACACTCTCTGTCACTCTCTATCACTCTATATCACTCCATATCACTCTCTGACACTCTCTATCACTCTCTATCACTCTCTATCACTCTCTGACACGCTCTGACACTCTCTGACACTCTCTATCACTCTCAGACACACTCTGACACTCTCTGACACTCTCTATCACTCTCAGACACACTCTGACACTTTCAGACACTCTCTGCCACTCTCTATCCCTCTCTGACACTCTCTGACAGTCGCACACTCTCTGCCACTCTCTGACGCTCTTTCACACTCTGACACTCTCTGACCCTCTCTGACCCTCGCAGACACTCTCTGGCACACTCTATCACTCTCTGACACTCTCTATAACTGTGAATCATTCTCAATCACTCTCAATTATTCTCTGACACTCTCTGACACTCTCTATCACTCTCTATCACTCTCTGACACTCTCTCACACTCTCTGACACTCTCTGACACATTCAGACACTCTCTGACACTCTCTGACACTCTCTGACACTCTCTGACACTCTCTGACACTAACTGACACTCTCTGACACTATCACACTCTCTGACACTCTCACACTCTCTGACACTCTCTGACACTCTCTCATACTCTCTGACATTCTCTCACACTCACTGACACTCTCTCACACTCACTGACACTCTCTGACCCTCTCTGACAATCTCTGACACTCTTTGACAAACTCTATCACTCTCTGACACTCTCTGACACACTCAGACACTCTCTCTCACTCTCTGACACTTTCAGACACTCTCTGCCAATCTCTATCACTGTGAATCATTCTCAATCACTCTCAATTACTCTCTGACACTCTCTGACACTCTCTATCACTCTCAGCCTTCTCTGTATCACTCTCTGACACTCTCTGACACTCGCACACTCTCTGACACTCTCTGACACTCTTTCACACTCTCTGACACTCTTTCACACTCTCTGACACTCTCTGACCCTCTCTGACCCTCTCTGACACTCTCTGACACTCTCTGACCCTCTCTGACCCTCTCTGACACTCTCAGACACTCTCTGGCACACTCTATCAATCTTTGACACTCTCTATCACTCTCTATCACTCTATGACACTCACTGATGCACTCTGGCACTCTCAGATACTCTCTGACTCTCTCTATCACTCTCTGACACTCTCTGACACTCTCTGACACTCTCTGACACTCCCTGATACACTCTGGCACTCTCAGACACTCCCAGACACTCTCTGACACTCTCTATCACTCTCTGACACTCTCTGAAACTCTCTGACATTCTCTGAAATTCTCAGACACACTCAGACACTCTCTGCTACTCTCTATCACTCTATATCACTCTCTGACACTTTCAGATACTCTCTATCACTCTCTATCACTCTCTATCACTCTCTATCACTCTCTGAAGCTCTCTGACACTCTCTGACACTCTCTGACACTCTCTATCACTCTCTATCACTCTCAGACACTCTCTGACAATCTCAGACACAATCAGACACTCTCTGACACTCTCTATCACTCTCTGACACTCTCTGACACTTTCAGACGCTCTCTGACACTCTGAGACCCACGCAGACACTCGCTGACACTCACTTTCACTCTCTGACACTCGCTGACACTTTCAGACACTCTCTGCCACTCTCTATCACTCTCTATCAATCTCTGAAGCTCTCTGACTCTCTCTGACACTCTCTATCACTCTCAAACACTCTGTGACACTTTCAGACACTCTCTGCCACTCTCTTTCACTCTCTTTCACTCTCTGACACTCTCTGACACTCGCACACTCTCTGACCCTCTCTGACACTCTCTCACACTCTCTGACACTCTCTGAACCTCTCTGACCCTCTCTGACACTCTCTGAACCTCTCTGACCCTCTCTGACACACTCATACACTCTCTGGCACACTCTATCACTCTCTGACACTCTCTATCACTGTCAATCATTCTCAATCACTCTCAATCACTCTCTGAACCTCTCTGACACTCTCTGGCACTTTCAGATACTCTCAGACACACTCAGACAGTCTCTCTCTCTCTCTCTCTCACTCTCTGACACTCTCTGACACTCTCTGACACTCTCTGACACTCTCAGACACTCTCAGACACTCTCAGACACTCTCTGGCACACTCTATCACTCTCTGACACTCTCTGACACTCTCTATCACTCTCTATCACTCTCTGACACTCTCTGATACACTCTGGCACTCTCAGACACTCTCTGACACACTCAGACACTCTCTACCACTCTCATTCACTCTCTGACACTCTCTGATACACTCTAACACTCTCAGACACTCTCTGACACTCTCTCTCACTCTCTCTCACTCTCTGACACACTGAGACACTCTCTGTCACTCTCTATCACTCTATATCACTCCATATCACTCTCTGACACTCTCTATCACTCTCTATCACTCTCTATCACTCTCTGACACGCTCTGACACTCTCTGACACTCTCTATCACTCTCAGACACACTCTGACACTCTCTGACACTCTCTATCACTCTCAGACACACTCTGACACTTTCAGACACTCTCTGCCACTCTCTATCCCTCTCTGACACTCTCTGACAGTCGCACACTCTCTGCCACTCTCTGACGCTCTTTCACACTCTGACACTCTCTGACCCTCTCTGACCCTCTCAGACACTCTCTGGCACACTCTATCACTCTCTGACACTCTCTATAACTGTGAATCATTCTCAATCACTCTCAATTATTCTCTGACACTCTCTGACACTCTCTATCACTCTCTATCACTCTCTGACACTCTCTCACACTCTCTGACACTCTCTGACACACTCAGACACTCTCTGACACTCTCTGACACTATCACACTCTCTGACACTCTCACACTCTCTGACACTCTCTGACACTCTCTCATACTCTCTGACATTCTCTCACACTCACTGACACTCTCTCACACTCACTGACACTCTCTGACCCTCTCTGACAATCTCTGACACTCTTTGACAAACTCTATCACTCTCTGACACTCTCTGACACACTCAGACACTCTCTCTCACTCTCTGACACTTTCAGACACTCTCTGCCAATCTCTATCACTGTGAATCATTCTCAATCACTCTCAATTACTCTCTGACACTCTCTGACACTCTCTATCACTCTCAGCCTTCTCTGTATCACTCTCTGACACTCTCTGACACTCGCACACTCTCTGACACTCTCTGACACTCTTTCACACTCTCTGACACTCTTTCACACTCTCTGACACTCTCTGACCCTCTCTGACCCTCTCTGACACTCTCTGACACTCTCTGACCCTCTCTGACACTCTCAGACACTCTCTGGCACACTCTATCAATCTTTGACACTCTCTATCACTCTCTATCACTCTATGACACTCACTGATGCACTCTGGCACTCTCAGATACTCTCTGACTCTCTCTATCACTCTCTGACACTCTCTGACACTCTCTGACACTCTCTGACACTCCCTGATACACTCTGGCACTCTCAGACACTCCCAAACACTCTCTGACACTCTCTATCACTCTCTGACACTCTCTGAAACTCTCTGACACTCTCTGACATTCTCAGACACACTCAGACACTCTCTGAGACTCACGCTCTCTCACGCTCTCTCACGCTCTCTCACACTCTCTGACAGTCTCTGTCACACTCTGTCCCTCTCTGAAACTCTCTGACACTATCTGATACTCTCTGACACTATCTGATACTCTCTGACACTCTCACACTCTCTGACACTCTCACACTCTCTGACACTCTCTGACACTCTCTGACACTCTCTGACACTCTCTCACTCTCGCTGACATTCTCTCACATTCTCTGACACTCTCTGACCCTCTCTGACAATGTCTGACACTTTCTGACAAACTCTAACACTCTCTGAAACTCTCTGACACTCTCTGACACACTCAGACACTCTCTGCTACTCTCTATCACTCTATATCACTCTCTGACACTTTCAGATACTCTCTATCACTCTCTATCACTCTCTATCACTCTCTATCACTCTCTGAAGCTCTCTGACACTCTCTGACACTCTCTGACACTCTCTATCACTCTCTATCACGCTCAGACACTCTCTGACAATCTCAGACACAATCAGACACTCTCTGACACTCTCTATCACTCTCTGACACTCTCTGACACTTTCAGACGCTCTCTGACACTCTCAGACCCACGCAGACACTCGCTGACACTCACTTTCACTCTCTGACACTCGCTGACACTTTCAGACACTCTCTGCCACTCTCTATCACTCTCTATCAATCTCTGAAGCTCTCTGACTCTCTCTGACACTCTCTATCACTCTCAGACACTCTGTGACACTTTCAGACACTCTCTGCCACTCTCTTTCACTCTCTTTCACTCTCTGACACTCTCTGACCCTCTCTGACACTCTCTCACACTCTCTGACACTCTCTGAACCTCTCTGACCCTCTCTGACACTCTCTGAACCTCTCTGACCCTCTCTGACACACTCATACACTCTCTGGCACACTCTATCACTCTCTGACACTCTCTATCACTGTCAATCATTCTCAATCACTCTCAATCACTCTCTGAACCTCTCTGACACTCTCTGGCACTTTCAGATACTCTCAGACACACTCAGACAGTCTCTCTCTCTCTCTCTCTCACTCTCTGACACTCTCTGACACTCTCTGACACTCTCTGATACGCTGTGGCACTCTCAGACACTCTCTGACTCTCTCTATCACTCTCTGACACTCTCTGATACACTCTGACACTCGCAGACACTCTCTGACACACTCAGAACATTCTCTACCACTCTCTATCACTCTCTGACACTCTCTGATACACTCTAACACGCTCAGACACTCTCTGACACTCTCTATCACTCTCTGACTCAATCTGACACTCTCAGACAGTCTCAGACACTCTCTATCACTCTCTGACACTCTCTGACACTCTCTGATACTCTCTGATACACTGTGACACTCTCTGACACTCTCTGCCACTCTCTGCCACTCTCTGACACTCTCTGACAATCTCAGACACAATCAGACACTCTCTGACACTCTCTATCACTCTCTGACACTGCCTGACACTTTCAGACACTCTCTGCCACTCTCTATCACTCACTGACACTCTCTAAGACTCTCTGACACACTCTGACCCTCTCTATCACTCTCTGACCCTCTCCGGCACTCTGAGACCCACGCAGACACTCGCTGACACTCACTTTCACTCTCTGACACTTTTAGACATTCTCTGCCACTCTCTATTACTCTAACACTCGCTGACACTATCAGACACTCTCTGCCACTCTCTATCACTCTCTGTCACTCTCTGACACTCTCTGACACTCTCACACTCTCTGACACTCTCACACTCTCTGACACTCTCACGCTCTCCGACACTCTGACACTCTCGGACCCCTTCTGACACTCTCTATCACTCTCTGACACTCTCTGACACTCTCTATCACTCTCTGACACTCTCTGACACTTTCAGACACTCTCTGCCACTCTCTCTCACTCTCTATCACTCTCTGACACTCTCTGACACTCTCTGACACTCTCACACGGTCTCGGACACTCTCTGACCCACTCTGACACTCTCTGTCACTGTCTGACACTCTCTGACACTCTCACACTCTCTGACACTCTCACACTCTCTGACACTCTCACACTCTCTGGCACTCTCACTCTCTCTGACACTCTCTGACACTCTCTCACACTCTCTGACACTCTCTGACCCTCTCTGACACTCTCTGACACTCTCGATCACTCTCTGACACTCTCTGATACACTGTGACACTCTCAGACAGACTCTGACACACTCAGATACTCTCTACCACACTCTATCACTCTCTCACACTGTCTGACACTCTCTGATACACTCTAACACACTCAGATACTCTCTGACACTCTCTATCACTATCTGACATTAGCTGATGCTCTCAGACAGTCTCAGACACTCTCTATCACTATCTGACAATCTCTGACACTCTCTGACACTCTCTGACACTCTCTGATACTCTCTAATACACTCTGACACTCTCTATCTCTCTCTGACACTCTCTGACAATCTCATACACACTCAGACACTCTCTGACACTCTCTATCTCTCTCTGACACTCTCTGACACTCTCTGACACTCTCTGACAATCTCAGACACACTCAGACACACTCAGACACTCTCTGACACTTTCAGACACTCTCTGCCACTCTCTATCACTCTCTGAAACTCTCTGCCACTCTCTGACACTCTCTCTGACCCTCTCTGACCCTCTCTCACACTCTCTGACACTCTCTGACACTCTCTAACCCTCCCTGACACTCTCTGAGAATCTCTGACACTCTCTGACACTCTCTGACACACTCAGACACTCTCTGACACTCTCGATCGCTCTCTGACACTCTCTGACACTTTCAGACACTCTCTGACACTCTCTGACACTTTCAGACACTCTCTGCCACTCTCTATCACTCTCTGACACTGCCTGACACTTTCAGACACTCTCTGCCACTCTCTATCACTCACTGACACTCTCTAACACTCTCTGACACACTCTGACCCTCTCTATCACTCTCTGACCCTCTCTGGCACTCTCAGACCCACGCAGACACTCGCTGACACTCACTTTCACTCTCTGACACTCTCTGACACTTTAAGACATTCTCTGCCACTCTCTATTACTCTCTAACACTCGCTGACACTATCAGACACTCTCTGCCACTCTCTATCACTCTCTGTCACTCTCTGACACTCTCTATCACTCTCTGACACTCTCTGACACTTTCAGACACTCTCTGCCACTCTCTCTCACTCTCTATCACTCTCTAATACTCTCTGACACTCTCTGACACTCTCACACGGTCTCTGACACTCTCTGACCCACTCTGTCACTGTCTGACACTCTCTGACACTCTCACACTCTCTGGCACTCTCACTCTCTCTGACACTCTCTGACACTCTCTGACACTCTCTCACACTCTCTGACACTCTCTCACACTCTCTCACACTCTCCGACACTCTCTGACACTCTCTGACACTCTCTGACCCTCTCTGACACTCTCTGACACTCTCTCACACTCTCTGACACTCTCTGACCCTCTCTGACACTCTCTGACACTCTCTCACACTGTCTGACACTCTCTGATACACTCTAACACTCTCAGACACTCTCTGACACTTTCTATCACTATCTGACATTAGCTGATACTCTCAGACAGTCTCAGACACTCTCTTTCACTATCTGACAATCTCTGACACTCTCTGACACTCTCTGATACTCTCTAATACACTCTGACACTCTCTATCTCTCTCTGACACTCTCTGACAATCTCATACACACTCAGACACTCTCTGACACTCTCTATCTCTCTCTGACACTCTCTGACACTCTCTGACACTCTCTGACAATCTCAGACACACTCAGACACACTCAGACACTCTCTGACACTTTCAGACACTCTCTGCCACTCTCTATCACTCTCTGAAACTCTCTGCCACTCTCTGACACTCTCTATCACTATCTGACACTCTCTGACACTCTCTGACACTCTCTCTGACCCTCTCTCACACTCTCTGACACTCTCTGACACTCTCTGACCCTCCCTGACACTCTCTGAGACTCTCTGACACTCTCTGACACTCTCTGACAGTCTCTGACAGTCTTAGACACACTCAGACACTCTCTGACACTCTCGATCACTCTCTGACACTTTCAGACACTCTCTGACACTCTCTGAAACTTTCAGACACTCTCTGACACTCTCTGACACTCTCACACTCTCTGACACTCTCACACTCTCTGACACTCTCTCACACTCTCTGACACTCTCTGACACACTCTGACACTCTCTGACACTCTCTGACACTCTCTCACACTCTCTGACACTATCTGACACACTCTGACACACTCTGTTCCTCTCTCACACTCTCAGACAATATCTGACACTCTCTGACTCTCTCACACTCTCTGACACTCTCTCACACTCTCTGACACTCTCTGACACACTCTGACACACTCTGACACACTCTGTCCCTCTCTCACACACTCTGACACACTCTGACACTCTCTGACACTCTCTGACACTCTCTCACACTCTCTGACACTATCTGACACACTCTGACACACTCTGTTCCTCTCTCACACTCTCAGACAATATCTGACACTCTCTGACTCTCTCACACTCTCTGACACTCTCTGACACTCTCTCATACTCTCTGACATTCTCTCACACTCTCTGACACTCTCTGACCCTCTCTGACAATCTCTGACGAACTCTATCACTCTCTGACACTCTTTGACACACTCAGACACTCTCTTATCACTCTGTGACACTTTCAGACACACTCAGACACTCTCTATCACTCTCTATCACTTTCTGACACTTTCAGACACTCTCTGCCACTCTCTATCACTCTCTGACACTTTCAGACACTCTCTATCACTCTCTATCACTCTCTGACACTCTCACACTCTCTGACACTCTCTCACACTCTCTGACACTCTCTCACACTCTCTGACACTCTCTGACACACTCTGACACACTCTGTCCCTCTCTCACACTCTCTGACACTATCTGACACTCTCTGACACTCTCTGACACTCTCTGACACTCTCTGACACTCTCACACTCTCTGACACTCTCTGACACACTCTGACACACTCTGTTCCTCTCTCACACTCTCAGACAATATCTGACACTCTCTGACACTCTCACACTCTCTGACACTCTCTGACACTCTCTCATACTCTCTGACATTCTCTCACACTCTCTGACACTCTCTGACCCTCTCTGACAATCTCTGACGAACTCTATCACACTCTGACACTTTTTGACACACTCAGACACTCTCTTATCACTCTGTGACACTTTCAGACACACTCAGACACTCTCTATCACTCTCTATCACTTTCTGACACTTTCAGACACTCTCTGCCACTCTCTATCACTCTCTGACACTTTCAGACACTCTCTATCACTCTCTATCACTCTCTATCACTCTCTGACACTCTCTATCACTCTCTGACACTCTCTGACACTCTCTGACAGTCTCTGACTGTCTCTGACACTCTCTATCACTCTCAGACACTCTCTGACACTTTCAGACACTCTCTGCCACTCTCTATCACTCTCTGACACTCTCTGACCCTCTCTATCACTCTCTGACCATCTCTGGCACACTCAGACCCACGCAGACACTCGCTGACACTAACTTTCACTCTCTGACAGTCTCTGACGCTTTCAGACATTCTCTGCCACTCTCTATTACTCTCTATCACTCGCTGACTCTTTCAGACACTCTCTGCCACTCTGCCACTCTCTGTCACTCTCTGACACTCTCTGACACTCTCACACTCTCAGACCCTTTCTGACACTCTCTATCACTCTCTGACACTCTCTGACACTCTCTATCACTCTCTGACACTTTCAGACACTCTCTGCCACTCTCTCTCACTCTCTATCACTCTCTGACACACTCTCACACTCTCTGTCACTCTCTGACACTCTCTGACACTCTCACACTGTCTGACACTCTCTGATACACTCTAAGACTCTCAGACACTCTCTGACACTCTCTATCACTATCTGACATTCCCTGATACTCTCAGACAGTCTCAGACACTCTCTATCACTATCTGACAATCTCTGACACCCTCTGATAGTCTCTAATACACTCTGACACTCTCTATATCTCTCTGACACTCTCTGACAATCTTTGACACTCTCTGATACTCTCTGACACTCTCTGACACTCTCTGAATATCTCAGACACACTCAGACACTCTCTGACACTTTCAGATACTCTCTGCCACTCTCTATCACTCTCTTTCACTCTCCGAAACTCTCTGCCACTCTCTGGCACTCTCTATCACTATCTGACACACTCTGACACTCTCTCTGACCCTCTCTCACACTCTCTGACACTCTCTGACACTCTCTGACCCTCCCTGACACTCTCTGAGACTCTCTGACACTCTCCATCACTCTCTGACACTCTCTGACAATCTCAGACACACTCAGACACACTCAGGCACTCTCTGACACTCTCGATCACTCTCTGACACTCTCTGACACTTTCAGACACTCTCTGCCAGTCTCTATCACTCTATATCACTCGCTGACACTTTCAGACACTCTCTGACACTCTCTGACAGTCTCGGACAGTCTCGGACACTCTCTATCACTCTCAGACACTCTCTGACACTTTCAGACACTCTCTGCCACTCTCTATTACTCGCTGACACTCTCTGACACTTTCTGCCACTCTCTGACACTCGCACACTCTCTGCCACTCTCTGACACTCTTTCACACTCTCTGACACTCTCTGACCCTCTCTGACCCTCTCTATCACTCTATATCACTCTCTGACACTTTCAGACACTCTCTATCACTCTCTATCACTATCTATCTCTCTCTGACACTCTCTGACACTCTCTGACACTCTCTATCACTCTCTATCACTCTCTATCACTCTCTGACAGTCTCAGACACTCTCTGACACTCTCTGACACTCTCTGATACTCTCTGATACTCTCTGACACTCTCTGACAATCTCAGGCACACTAAGACACTCTCTGACACTTTCAGACACTCTCTGCCACTCTCTATCACTCTCCATCACTCTGTGAAACTCTCTGCCACTCTCTGACACTCTCTATCACTATCTGACACACTCTGACACTCTCTCTGACCCTCTCTCACACTCTCTGACACTCTCTCACACTCTCTCACACTCTCTGACACTCTCTGACACTCTCTGACAATCTCAGACACACTCAGGCACTCTCTGACACTCTCGATCACTCTCTGACACTCTCTGACACTTTCAGACACTCTCTGACACTCTCTATCACTCTATATCACTCGCTGACACTTTCAGACACTCTCTGCCACTCTCTATCACTCTCGATCACTCTCGATCACTCTCTGACACTCTCTGACACTCTCTGACACTTTCAGACAATCTCTGCTACTCTCTATCACTCTCTGACACTCTCTGACACTCTCTGACACTCTCTGATACTCTCTGATACACTCTGACACTCTCTGACACACTCAGACACTCTCTGACACTCTCCATCACTCTCTGACACTTTCAGACACTCTCTGCCACTCTCTATCACTCTCTGACACTCTCTGACTCTCTCTGACACTCTCTGACCCTCTCTATCACTCTCTGACACTCTCTGACCCTCTCAGACCCACACAGACACTCGCTGACACTCGCTGACACTCAATATCACTCTCTGACACTTTCAGACACTCTCTGCCACTCTCTATCCCTCTCTGACCCTCTCTGACCCTCTCTATCACTCTATATCACTCTCTGACATTTTCAGACACTCTCTATCACTCTCTCTCACTCTCTGACACACTCTGACACTCTCTGGCACTCTCTATCACTCTCTATCACTCTCTGACAGTCTCAGACACTCTCTGACACTCTCTGACACTCTCTGACACTCCCTGATACTCTCTGATACTCTCTGACACTCTCTGACACTCTCTGACAATCTCAGGCACACTCAGACACTCTCTGACACTTTCAGACACTCTCTGCCACTCTCTGCCACTCTCTATCACTCTCTATCACTCTGTGAAACTCTCTGCCACTCTCTGACACTCTCTATCACTATCTGACACACTCTGACACTCTCTCTGACCCTCTCTCACACTCTCTGACCCTCTCTCACACTCTCTGACACTCTCTGACAATCTCAGACACACTCAGGCACTCTCTGACACTCTCGATCACTCTCTGACACTCTCTGACACTTTCAGACACTCTCTGACACTCTCTATCACTCTATATCACTCGCTGACACTTTCAGACACTCTCTGCCACTCTCTATCACTCTCGATCACTCTCTGACACTCTCTGACACTCTCTGACACTTTCAGACAATCTCTGCTACTCTCTATCACTCTCTGACACTCTCTGACACTCTCTGACACTCTCTGATACTCTCTGATACACTCTGACACTCTCTGACACACTCAGACACTCTCTGACACTCTCCATCACTCTCTGACACTTTCAGACACTCTCTGCCACTCTCTATCACTCTCTGACACTCTCTGACTCTCTCTGACACTCTCTGACCCTCTCTATCACTCTCTGACCCTCTCTGACCCTCTCAGACCCACACAGACACTCGCTGACACTCGCTGACACTCAATGTCACTCTCTGACACTCTCTGACACTTTCAGACACTCTCTGCCACTCACTATCACTCTCTGACACTCTCTGACACTTTCAGACATTCTCTGCCACTCTCTATCACTCTCTGTCACTCTCTGACACTCTCTGCCACTCTCTGCCACTCTCTGTCACTCTCTGTCACTCTCTGACACTCTCAGACACACTCAGACACTCTCTGACACTCTCTATCCCTCTCTGACACTCTCTGACAATTTCAGACACTCTCTGCAACTCTCTATCACTCTCTGACACTTTCACACACTCTCTATCACTCTCTGACTCTGTCTGACACACTCTGACACTCTCAGACACTCTCTGACACTTTCTATCACTTTCTGACACTCTCTGACACTCTCAAACTCTCTGACACTTTCAGACACTCTCTGCCACTCTGTCACTCGCTGACACTCTCTGCCACTCTCTGACACTCTCTGACACTCTCACACTCTCTGACACTCTCTGACACTCTCTGACACTCTCTGCCACTCTCTGCCACTCTCTATCACTCTCTGCCACTCTCTATCACTCTCTGCCACTCTCTATCACTCTCTGTCACTCTCTGACACTCTCAGACACACTCAGACACTCTCAGACACACTCAGACACTCTCTGACACTCTCTATCCCTCTCTGACACTCTCTGACAATTTCAGACACTCTCTGCAACTCTCTATCACTCTCTGACACTTTCACACACTCTCTCACACTCTCTGACACTCTCTGACCCTCTCTGACCCTCTCTGACCCTTTCTGACACTCTCTGAAAGTTTATATCACTCTCTGACACTGTCTGACACACTCTGACACTCTCAGGCACTCTCTGAAACTCTCTTTCACTCTCTGAAACTCTCTGACACTCGCAGACACTCTCTGACACTTTCTATCACTTTCTGACACTCTCAGACACTCTCTGGCACTCTCGATCTCTCTCTGACACTCTCAATTCTCTCTGACACTCTCTATCACTCTCAGACAATCCCTGACCCTCTCAGACACTCTCTGACACTCTCTATCACTCTCTGTCACTCTCTGACACTCTCTGGCACTCTTTGACACTCTCTGACACTCTCTATCGCTCTCTGACACTCTCTAACTCTGTCTATCTCTCTCTATCACTCTCTATCACTCTGTATCACTCTCAGACATTTTCTGATACTCTCAGACACTCTCTGACACTCCGTATCACTATCACTCTGTATCTCTCTCAGTCTTTTTCTGACACTCTCAGACACTCTCAGACACTCTCTGATTCTCTCTGACTCTCTCTGTCTCTCTCTGACACTCTCTCACATTCTCTGTCACAGAGAGAGAGAGAACAGCGGGAGCAGAGCTTGGAAAAGCGCGCCAATAAATCGGATGTCACAGAGAGAGAGAGAGAGAGAGAACAGCGGGAGCTGAGCTTGGAAAAGCGCGTCAAGAAATCGGATGTCACAGAGAGAGAGAGAGAGAAAGAACAGCGGGAGCAGAGTTTTGAAATGCGCGCCAAGAAATCGGAAGCCACAGAGAGAGAGAGAGAGAGAACAGCGGGAGCTGAGCTTGGAAAAGCGCGCCAAAAAATCGGATGTCACAGAGAGAGAGAGAGAGAACAGCGGCAGCAGAGATTTGAAAAGCGCGCCAAGAAATCGGAAGCCCCAGAGAGAGAGAGAGAGAGAGAGAACAGCGGGAGCTGAGCTTGGAAAAGCGCGCCAAGAAATCGGATGTCACAGAAAGAGAGCGAGAGAACAGCGGCAGCAGAGATTTGAAAAGCGTGCCAAGAAATCGGAAGCCACAGAGCCAGAGAGAGAACAGCGGGAGCTGAGCTTTGAAAAGTGTGCCAAGAAATCGGAAGCCATTTCTCGTGTGTAGGCGGAGCGCACGCGGGACTGCTGGGTAAGTGAGGTTACATATTTGGGCAGTTGCTTTAGTGTCCCTGCTGACTGCACCTACGGGAAGTGCACCCAACTCCAGCTCCTCGAGAATCGCGTTAGGGAACTGGAGCTGGATGAACTTCGGATCATTCGGGAGGCGGAGGGGGTTATTGACAGGAGTTATAGGGAGGTAGTCACACCTCAGGTAAAAGAAGTAGGTAGATGGGTTACCGTCAGGGGAAGAAGGAGAGGGAACCAGCAGGCAGTGCAGGGATCCCCTGTGGCCGTTTCCCTCAACAACAGGTATACCGTTTTGGATACTGTTGGGGGGGGACGAGTTACCAGGGGTAAGCAATGGGGTACAGGTCTCTGGCACAGAGTCTGTCCCTGTTGCTCAGAAGGGAAGGGGGAAGAGGAGCAGAGCATTAGTCATTAGGGACTCCATAGTTAGGGGAACAGATAGGAGGTTCTGTGGGAACGAGAGAGACTCATGGTTGGTGTGTTGCCTCCCAGGTTCGTGATGTCTCGGATCGTGTTTTTGGGATCCTTAAGGGGGAGGGGGTGCAGCCCCAAGTCGTGGTCCACATAGGCACCAACGACATAGGTAGGAAGAGAGATGGGGATTTAAGGCAGAAATTCAGGGAGCTAGGGTGGAAGCTTCGAGCGATAACAAACAGAGTTGTTATCTCAGGGTTGTTGCCCGTGCCACGTGCTAGCGAAGCGAGGAATAGGGAGAGAGAGGAGTTGAACACGTGGCTGCAGGGATGGTGTAGGAGGGAGGGTTTTGGTTTCCTGGATAATTGGGGCTCTTTCTGGGGTAGGTGGGACCTCTACAAACAGGATGGTCTTCACCTGAACCAGAGGGGTACCAATATCCTGGGGGGCAGATTTGCTAGTACTCTTCGGGGGGGCTTAAAATAATTCAGCAGGTGTTTGGGAACCTAAATTGTAGTTCCAGTGTACAGGATGTTGAGAGTAGTGAGGTCAGGGATAAGGTTACAAGGACGCAAGAGGGCACTGGCAAGCAAGAACTTGGTTTAAAGTGTGTCTACTTCAAAGCCAGGAGCATCCGAAATAAGGTGGGCGAGCTTGCAGCATGGGTTGGGACCTGGGATCTCGATGTTGTGGCCATTTCAGAGACATGGGTGGAGCAGGGACAGGAATGGATGTTGCAGGTTCCGGGATTTCGATGTTTCAGTAAGAACAGAAAAGATGGTAAAAGAGCGGTGGGGAGGGGTGGCATTGTTAATCGAGGAGAGTATTACGGCGGCAGAAAGGACGTTTGAGGACTCGTCTACTGAGGTAGTATGGGCCGAGGTTAGAAACAGGAGAGGAGAGGTCACCCTGTTGGGAGTCTTCTCTCGACCTCCGAATAGTTCCAGAGATGTAGAGGAAAGGATAGCGAAGATGATTCTCGACAGGAGCGAGAGTAACAGGGTAGTTGTTATGGGGGACTTTAACTTTCCAAATATTGACTGGAAATACTATAGTTCGAGTACTTTAGATGGGTCAGTTTTTGTCCAGTGTGTGCAGGAGGGTTTTCTGACACAGTATGTAGACTGGCCAACCAGGGGCGATGCCACATTGGATTTGGTACTGGGTAAGGAACTCGGCCAGCTGTTAGATTTAGATGTTTAGTTTAGAGATACAGCACTGAAACAGGCCCTTCGGCCCACCGAGTCTGTGCCGACCATCAACCACCCATTTTATACTAATCCTACACCAATCCCCATATTTCCACCACATCCCCACCTGTCCCTATATTTCCCTACCACCGACCTATACTAGGGGCAATTTGCAATGTCCAATTTACCTACCAACCTGCAAGTCTTTTGGCTTGTGGGAGGAAACCGGAGCACCCGGAGAAAACCCACGCAGACACAGGCAGAACTTGCAAACTCCACACAGGCAGTACCCAGAATTGAACCCGGGTCGCTGGAGCTGTGGTGCTGACCACTGCGCCACTGTGCCTTTGGTGATAGTGATCACAATTCGGTTAGGTTGACCTTAGCGATGGGTAGGGACCGGTATATACCGCAGGGCAAGAATTATAGCTGGGGGAAAGGAAATTATAATGCGATTAGGCAAGATTTAGGATGCATAGGATGGGGAAGGAAACTGCAGGGGATGGGCACCATCGAAATGTGGAGCTTATTCAAGGAGCAGCTACTGCGTGTCCTTGATAAGTATGTACCTGTCAGGCAGGGAGGAAGTTGTCGGGCGAGGGAGCCGTGGTTTACTGAAGAAGTTGAAGCGCTTGTCAAGAGGAAGAAGAAGGCTTATGTTAGGATGAGACGTGAAGTTTCAGTTAGGGCGCTTGAGTGTTACAAGCTAGCCAGGAAGGATCTAAAGGGAGAGCTAAGAAGAGAGAGGAGAGGACACGAGAAGTCATTGGCGGATAAGATCAAGGAAATCCTTAAGGCTTTCTATAGGTATATCAGGAATAAAAGAATGACTAGAGTTAGATTAGGGCCAATCAAGGATAGTAGTGGGAAGTTGTGTGTGGAATCAGAGGAGATAGGGGAAGCGTTAAATGAATATTTTTCGTCAGTATTTACAGTAGAGAAAGAAAATGTTGTCGAGGAGAACACTGAGATACAGACTACTAGGCTAGATTGGATTGAGGTTCACAAGGAGGAGCTGTTAGCAATTTTGGAAAGTGTGAAAATAGATAAGTCCCCTGGGCCAGATTTATCCCAGGATTCTCTGGGAAGCCAGGGAGGAGATTGCAAAGCCTTTGTCCTTGATCTTTATGTCGTCATTGTCGACAGGAATAGTGCCGGAAGACTGGAGGATAGCAAGTGTTGTCGCCTTGTTGAAGAAGGGGAGTAGAGACAGCCCTGGTAATTATAGACCTTTGAGCCTTACTTCGGTTGTGGGTAAAATGTTGGAAAAGGTTATAAGAGATAGGATTTATAATCATCTGGAAAAGAATAAGTTCATTAGCGATAGTCAGCACGGTTTTGTGACGGGTAGGTCGTGCCTCACAAACCTTATTGAGTTTTTTGAGAAGGTGAACAAACAGATGGATGAGGGTAAAGCCGTGGATGTTGTGGATATGGATTTCAGTAAGGCGTTTGAATTAGAATTAGAACATTACAGCGCAGTACAGTCCCTTTGGCCCTCAATGTTGCGCCGACCTGTGAAACCATCTGACCTACACTATTCCATTTTCATCCATATGTCTATCCAATGACCACTTAAATACCCTTAAAGGTGGCGAGTCTACTACTGTTGCAGGCAGGGCGTTGGACGCCCCTACTACTCTCTGAATAATGAAACTACCTCTAACATCTGTCCGATATCTATCACCCCTCAACTTAAAGCTATGTCCCCTCGTGTTTGCCATCACCATCCGAGGAAAAAGACTCTCACTACCCACCCTATCTAACCCTCTGATTATCTTATATGTCTCTATTAAGTCACCTCTCCTCCTCCTTCTCTCCAACGAAAACAACCTCAAGTCCCTCAGCCTTTCCTCGTAAGACCTTCCCTCCATACCAGGCAACATCCTAGAAAATCTTCTCTGCACCCTTTCCAAAGCTTCCACATACATCCTATAATGCGGTGACCAGAACTGCACACAATACTCCAGGTGCGGTCTCACCAGAGTTTTGTACAGCTGCAGCATGACCTCGTGGTTCCGAAACTCGATCCCCCTACTAATAAAAGCTAACACACCATATGCCTTCTTAACAGCCCTATTAACCTGGGTAGCAACTTTCAGGGATTTATGTACCTGGACACCAAGATGTCTCTGTTCATCTACACTACCAAGAATCTTCCCATTAGCTCAGTACTCTGCATTCCTGTTACTCCTTCCAAAGTGAATCACCCCACACTTTTTCGCATTAAATTCCATTTGCCATCTCTTAGCCCAGCTCTGCAGCCTATCTATGTCCCTTTGTACCCTACAACATCCTTCGGCACTATCCACAACTCCACCGACCTTAGTGTCATCCGCAAATTTACTAACCCACCCTTCTACACCCACATCCAGGTCATTTATAAAAATGACAAACAGCGGTGGCCCCAAAACAGATGCTTGCGGTACACCACTAGAAACAGAACTCCAGCATGAACATTTGACATCAACCACCACCCTCTGTCTACTTTCAGCAAGCCAATTACTGATCCAAAGATCTAAATAGCCTTCAACCACATACTTCCGTATTTTCAGACAGTCTCTGACAAATTCTATCACTCGCTGACACTCTCAATCACTCTCTATCACTCTCAGACACTCTCAGACTCTCTCTGACACTCTCCATCACTCTCCATCACTCTCTGACACTCTCTATCACTCTCAGACACCCTCTGTCACTCTCTGACACTCTCTGGCATTCGGTATCACTCTCTGACACTCTCTAACACACTCTGACACTCTCTAACACACTCTGACACTCACAGACACTCACAGACACTCTCAGACACTCTCTGACACTCTCTGATACTCTCTATCACTCTCTGATACTCTCTGACACTCTCAGACACTCTCTGACACTCTCTGGCACTCTCTCGCACTCTCTGACACTCTATATTACTCTCTGACACTCTCTATCTCTCTCTGACACTCTCTGAAACTCTCAATCACTCTCTGACACACTCTGACAATCTCTGACACGCTCTGTTGCTCTCTGATACACTCTGACACTCGCTGACACTCTCAGACTCTCTCTGACACACTCTTTCACACGCTATCACACTCTGACACACTCTATCACACACTGATACTCGCTGACACTCTCTTACACCCTCTGACACTATCTGGCAGTCTCTGCAACTCTCCGGCACTCTATATCACTCTCTGACACCCTCTGACACTCTCTATCACTCTCTGACACTCTCGATCACTCTCTAACACTCTCTATCACTCTCTGACACTCTCTATCACTCCCTGACACTCACAGACACTCCCTGACACTATCTGTCGCACTCGGACACTCTCAGACACTTTCCTTCACTCTCTGACACTCTCAGATTCTCTCTGAAACTCTCTTTCACACTCTATCACTCTCTGGCAATCTCTGACACTCTCTGATAAACTCTGACACTCTCAGACACTCTCAGACAGTCTCAGACACTCTCTATCACTCTCGGAAACTCTCTACCACGCTGTGACTCTCTCTATCTCTCTCTATCACTCTCTGGCACTCTCTGGCACTCTCGGATACACGCTGACACACCCTGACACACCCTGACACTCACTGACTCTCTCTTTCACTCTCTGACACTCTCTGACAATCTCAGACACACTCAGACACTCTCTGACACTCGCTATCACTCTCTGACACTCTCTGACACTCTCTGACACATTCAGACACTCTCAGACACTCACTGCCACTCTCTACCACTCTCTGACACTCTCTGATACACTCTGACACACCCTGACGCTCTCTGACACATTCTGTCACTCTCTGACAATCTCTGACAATCTCAGACACAATCAGAAACTCTCAGACACTCTCTGTCACCCTCTGACACTCTCTGACACTCTCTGACACTCTCTGACACTCTCTGACACTCTCTGACACTCTCTGACAATCTCAGACACAATCAGAAACTCTCAGACACTCTCTGTCACCCTCTGACACTCTCTGACACTCTCTGACACTCTCTGACACTCTCTGACACTCTCTGACACTCTCAGACACACTCAGACACACGCAGACACTCTCTGGCACTCTCTGACAATCTCAGACACAATCAGACACTCTCTGGCACTCTCTGGCGGTCTCTATCACTCTCTGGCACTCTCTATCACCCTCTGTCACTCTCTGTCACTCTCTGACACTCTCTGACACTCTCTGAATGTTTATATCACTCTCTGACACACTCTATCACTGCCTGAAACTCCCTGACACTCTCAGACTCTCCCTGACACTCTCAGACTCTCCCTGACACTCTCAGACTCTCTCTGACTCTCTCTATCACTCTCTGACTCTCTCTATCACTCTCTGACACTCTCTGACACTCTCAGACACTCTCAGACACTCTCAGACACTCTCTGATGCTCTCTGATGCTCTCAGACACTCTCTCTCACTCTCTATCGCTCTCTATAACTCTTTGACACTCTCTATCACTTTCTGACACTTCCTGACACACACTGACACATTATATCAATTACTGACATTCTCAGACACTCTCAGACTTTTTCAGACACTCTCTGACAAACTTTATCACTCTCTGACACTCTCTGACACTCTCTATCACTCTCTGACACTCTCTGATACACTCTGACACTCTCAGACGCTCTCTATCACTCTCTGACACTCTCTATCACTCTCTGACACTCACTGACACACTCTGAAACGCTCAGACACTCTCAGACAGTCTCAGACACTCTCTATCACTCTCTGAAACTCTCTACCACGCTTTGACTCTCTCTATCTATCTCTATCACTCTCTGGTACTCTCTGACACTCTCAGATACACTCTGACACTCCCTGACATTCTCAGACACTCTGTTTCACTCTCTGACACTCTCTGACAATCTCAGACACAATCAGACACTCTTTGGCACAATCTATCACTCTCTGACATTCTCTGACACTCTCAGACACTCTCAGACACTCTCTACCTCTCTCTACCTCTCTCTACCAATCTCTACCAATCTC
Organism: Heterodontus francisci; assembly: GCF_036365525.1. Classification (NCBI taxonomy): domain Eukaryota; kingdom Metazoa; phylum Chordata; class Chondrichthyes; order Heterodontiformes; family Heterodontidae; genus Heterodontus; species Heterodontus francisci. Next base: position 832,911 of record NW_027141025.1, read on the forward strand.
TACCACTCTCTACCACTCTCTACCACTCTCTACCACTCTCTACCACTCTCTACCACTCTCTGACACTCTCTGACACTCTCTTATACACTCTGACACACCCTGACACTCTCTGACACTTTCTATCACTCTCAGACACTCTCTGACAATCTCAGACACAATCAGAAACTCTCAGACACTCTATGTTACTCTCTGACAGTCTCTGACACTTTCAGACACTCTCAGACACTCTCTACCTCTCTCTACCAATCTCTACCACTCTCTACCACTCTCTGACACTCTCTGACACTCTCTTATACACTCTGACACACCCTGACACTCTCTGACACTTTCTATCACTCTCAGACACTCTCTGACAATCTCAGACACAATCAGAAACTCTCAGACACTCTATGTCACTCTCTGACAGTCTCTGACACTTTCAGACACTCTCAGACACACTCAGACACTCTCTGGCACTCTCTGGCACTCTCTAACACTCTCTGGCACTCTCTATCACTCTGTCTCACTCTCTGACACTCTCTGACACTCTCTGAATATTTATATCACTCTCTGACACACTCTATCACTGTCTGACACTTGCTGACACTTTCTGAGTCTCCTTGACACTCTCAGACTCTCTCTGACTGTCTCTATCACTCTCTGACACTCTCTGAGCCTCTAGGACACTCTAAGACACTCTCTGACACTCTCTGAGGCTTGCAGACGCTCTCTATCACTCTCTGACACTCTGTATGACTTTCTGACACTGCCTGACACACACTGATACTCTCAGGCACTCTCTGAATGTCTCTATCACTCTCTGAAACTCTCTGACACTGGCAGACACTCTCTGACACTTTCTATCACTTTCTGACACTCTCAGACACTCTCAGACATTTTCAGACACTCTCTATCACTCTCTGGCACTCTCTATCACTCTCTGACACTCCCTATCACTCTCAGTCTCTCTCAGACACTCCCTGACACTCTCAGACACTAGCAGACACACTCTATCACACACTGACACACTCCATCACTCTCTGAAACTCACTGAAACTCTCTGACACTCTCTGATACACTCTCTATCACTCTCTGATACACTCTCTATCACTCTCAGACACTCTCTATCACTCTCAGTCTCTCTCAGACACTCTCTGACACTCTCAGACACTCTCTATCACTCTCTGACACACTCTATCACTCTCTGAAACTCACTGAAACTCTCTGACGCTCTCTGTCACTCTCTGTCACTCTCTGACATTCTCTACCACTCCATACCACTCTCTACAACTCTCTGTCACTCTCTGACACTCTCTGACACTCTCTATCACTCTCTATCACTCTCTGACACTCTCTGACACTCTCAGACACTCTCAGTCATTCTCTGACACGCTCAGACCCCCTCAGACACTGTTGATACTTTCTATCACTGTATGACACTCTCAGACACTCTCTGTCACTTTCTCTCACTCTCTGACACTGTTTGACACTCTCTGACATTCTCTGACACTCTCAGAAACTCTCAGACAGTCTCAAACAATTTATATCACTCTCTGACACTGCCTGACACTCTCTGACACTCTCAGACACTCTCTTTCACTCTCTACCCCTCTATGACACTCTCTGACACTCTCAGACACTCTCTGCCTCTCTCAGACACAGTTTGACACTCTCTGACACTCTGAGACACTCTCTGACACTCTCAGTCAATCTCTGACACTCTCTGACACTCTCAGGCACTCTCTGACACTTTCTAACACTCTCTGACACTGTTTGACACTCTCCGACACACTCTGACACTCTCTGACACTTTCTATCACTCTCTGACACTCTCAGACACTCTCAGACACATTCTATCTCTCTTTGACACTCTCTGACACTCTCAGAGACTCTCAGGCAGTCTCAGACGCTCTCTATCACTCTCTGCCACTGTTTGACACTCTCTGACACTCTCAGACACTCCCTGACACTCTCAGACACTTTCTAACACTCTCTGACACTGTCTGACACTCCCTGACACTCTCTGAGACTCTCTGACACTCTCACACACTCTCTGACAGACTCTGACACTCTCAGGCACTCTCAGACACTCTCTATCACTCTCCATCTCTCTCCGACACTCTCTCATAATCTCTATCACTCTCTGACACTCTCAGACACTCTCTGGGACTCTCTGACACTCTCTATCACTTTCTGACACTCTCTGACTCTGTCTGACTCTCTCTGACATTCTCAGACGCTCTCAGACACTCTCAGACACTCTCAGACACTCTCTGACACACTCTGACACTCTCTGACACTCTCAGACACTCTCTTTCGCTGTCTATCACTCCATGACACTCCATATCACTCCCTGACACTCTCAGATTCTGTCTGACAATCTATTTCACTCTCCATCACTCTCTGACACTCCCTGACACTCTCAGACACTCTCTGACACTCTCTGACACCTCAGACATCTCTACAACTCTCTATCACTCTCTGATACTCTCTATCACGCTCTGACACTCTCTGATACACTCTGAAACTCTCTGACACTCTCTGACACTCTCCATCACTCTCCGACACTCTCTGAAACTCTCTGATACACTCTGACACTCTCTGACACTCTGCATCACTCTCTGACAATCTCAGACACTCTCTAGGACTCTCTGACACTCTCTATCACTTTCTCACACTCGCTGACTCTGTCTGACTCTCTCTGATACTCGAAGAAACTCTCAGACACTCTCTTTCTCTCTCTATCACTCTATGACACTCCCTATCACTCCCTGACACTCTCAGATTCTGTCTGACAATCTCTTTCACTCTCCATCACTCTCTGACACTCTCTGCCACTCTCTGACACCTCAGACATCTCTACCACTCTCTATCACTCTCTGATACTCTCTATCACTCTCTGACACTCTCTGATATACTCTGAAACTCTCAGACACTCTCTGACAGTCTCTATCACTCTCTGACACTCTCTGAAACTCTCTGATACACTCTGACAATCTCAGACACTCTCTGACACACTGCATCACTCTCTGACACTCTCTGACACTCTCTATCACTCTCTGACACTCTCTATCACTCTCTGACACTCTCTGACACTCTCTGATACCTCAGACATCTCTACCACTCTCTATCACTCTCTGATACTCTCAATCACTCTCTGACACTCTCTGATACACTCTGAAACACTCAGACACTCTCTGACAGTCTCTATCACTCTCAGACACTCTCTGAAACTTTCTGATACACTCTGACACTCTCAGACACTCTCTGACACACTGCATCACTCTCAGACAGTCTCTGAGACTTCTATCACTCTCTGACACACTCTGACACTCTCTATCACTCTCTGACAATCTCTGACACTAACTGATACACTCTGAAACTCTCAGACACTCTCTGACACTCTCTATCACACTCTGACACTCTCTGAAACTCTCTGATACACTCTGACACTCTCAGACACTCTCTGACACTCTGTATCACTCTCTGACACTCTCTGACACTCTCTATCACTCTCAGACACACTCTCACACTCTCTGACACTCTCTGGCATTCTATATGACTCTCTGACACTCTCTAACACACTCTGACACTCACAGACACTCTCTGACACTCTCTTTCTCTCTCTATCACTCTATGACGCTCCCTATGACTCCCTGACACTCTCGGATTCTATCTGACAATCTCTTTCACTCTCCATCACTCTCTGACACTCTCTGCCACTCTCTGACACCTCAGACATCTCTACCACTCTCTATCACTCTCTGATACTCTCTATCACTCTCTGACACTCTCTGATACACTCTGAAACTGTCAGACATTCTCTGACAGTCTCTATCACTCTCCGACACTCTCTGAAACTCTCTGATACACTCTGACAATCTCAGACACTCTCTGACACACTGCATCACTCTCTGACACTCTCTGACACTCTCTATCACTCTCTGACACTCTCTGACACTCTCTGATACCTCAGACATCTCTACCACTCTCTATCACTCTCTGATACTCTCTATCACTATCTGACACTCTCTGATACACTCTGAAACTCTCAGACACTCTCTGACAGTCTCTATCACTCTCCGACACTCTCTGAAACTCTCTGATACACTCTGACATTCTCAGACACTCTCTGACACACTGCATCACTCTCAGACAGTCTCTGAGACTTCTATCACTCTCTGACACACTCTGACACTCTCGATCACTCTCTGACAATCTCTGACACTCTCTGATACACTCTGAAACTCTCAGACACTCTCTGACACTCTCTATCACACTCTGACACTCTCTGAAACTCTCTGATACATTCTGACACTCTCTGACACTCTCTATCACTCTCAGACACCCTCTCACACTCTCTGACACTCTCTGGCATTCTATATCACTCTCGGACACTCTCTAACACACTCTGACACTCACAGAAACTCTCTGACAATCTCTGATACTCTCTATCACTCTCTGATACTCTCTGACACTCTCAGACACTCTCTGACACTCTCTTGCACTCTCTCGCACTCTCTGACACTCTATGTCACTCTCTGATACTCTCTATCTCTCTCTGACACTCTCTGAAACTCTCTATCACTCTCTATCACTCTCTGACACACTCTGACACTCTCTGACACTCTCTGACACTCTATATCACTCTCTGACACACTCTGACACTCCCTGACACTCTCTGTCGCTCTTGGATACACTCTGACACTCGCTGACACTCTCAGACTCTCTCTGACACTCTCTTTCACTCTCCATCACTCTCTGACACTCTCTGCCACTCTCTGACACCTCAGACATCTCTACCACTCTCTATCACTCTCTGATACTCTCTATCACTCTCTGACACTCTCTGATATACTCTGAAACTCTCAGACACTCTCTGACAGTCTCTATCACTCTCTGACACTCTCTGAAACTCTCTGATACACTCTGACAATCTCAGACACTCTCTGACACACTGCATCACTCTCTGACACTCTCTGACACTCTCTATCACTCTCTGACACTCTCTATCACTCTCTGACACTCTCTGACACTCTCTGATACCTCAGACATCTCTACCACTCTCTATCACTCTCTGATACTCTCAATCACTCTCTGACACTCTCTGATACACTCTGAAACACTCAGACACTCTCTGACAGTCTCTATCACTCTCAGACACTCTCTGAAACTTTCTGATACACTCTGACACTCTCTATCACTCTCTGACACACTGCGACACTCTCTGACACTCTATATCACTCTCTGACACTCTCTGACACTCCCTGACACTCTCTGTCGCTCTTGGATACACTCTGACACTCGCTGATACTCTCAGACTCTCTCTGACACTCTCTTTCACACGCTATCACTCTCTGACTCACTCGATCACACGCTGACACTCGCTGACACTCCCTTACACCCTCTGACACTCTCTGGCATTCTCTGGCACTCTCCGACACTCTATATCACTCTCTGACACTCTCTGACACTCTCTGTCCCTCTCGGATACTCTCAGACACTTTTCATCACTCTCTGACACTCTCTGACACTCTCGATCACTCTCCATCACTCTCTATCACTCTCTGACACACTCTGACACTCTCTGACACTCTCAGACACTCTCCATCACTCTATGACACTCTCTATCACTCTCAGACACTCTCTATCACTCTCTGACACTCTCTGTCCCTCTCGGATACTCTCAGACACTTTTCATCACTCTCTGACACTCTCAGACTCTCTCTGAAACTCTCTTTCACACTCTATCACTGTCTGACACACTCTCTCACTCTCTGACACACTCTGACGCTCTCTATCACTCTCTGACAATCTCTGACACTCTCTTTCGCTCTCTACCACTCTATGACACTCCCTATCACTCCCTCACACTCTCAGATTCTGTCTGACAATCTCTTTCACTCTCCATCACTCACTGACACTCTCTGACACTCTCAGACACTGTCTGACACTCTCTGACACTCTGTATCACTCTCCAACACTCTCTGATACACTGTGAAACTCTCAGACACTCTCTGACACTCTCTATCACTCTCCGAAACTCTCTGAAACTCTCTGATACACTCTGACACTCTCTGACACTCTGCATCACTCTCTGACATTCTCTGACACTCTCTGACACTCTCAGACACTCTCTTTCGCTCTCTACCACTCTATGACACTCCCTATCACTCCCTCACACTCTCAGATTCTGTCTGACAATCTCTTTCACTCTCCATCACTCTCTGACACTCTCTGACACTCTCAGACACTGTCTGACACTCTCTGACACTCTGTATCACTCTCCGACACTCTCTGATACACTGTGAAACTCTCTGACACTCTCTGACACTCTCTATCACTCTCCGAAACTCTCTGAAACTCTCTGATACACTCTGACACTCTCTGACACTCTGCATCACTCTCTGACATTCTCTGACACTCTCTGACACTCTCTGACACTCTCTATCACTCTCTGACACTCTCTGATACACTCTGACACTCTCAGACAGTCTCTGACACTTCTATCACTCTCTGACACACTCTGACACTCTCTATCACTCTCTGACAATCTCTTACACTCTCTGACACTCTCAGACGCTCTCAGACAGTCCCTGACACTCTCTGAGACTCTCTGACACTCTCACACCCTCTCTGACACACTCTGACACTCTCAGGCACTCTCAAACACTCTCTTTCACTCTCCATCACTCTCCGACACTCTCTCATACTCTCTATCACTCTCTGACAATCTCAGACACTCTCTGGGACTCTCTGACACTCTCTATCACTTTCTGACACTCTCAGACACTCTCTGACACACTCTGACACTCTCTGACACTCTCAGACACTCTCTTTCTCTCTCTATCACTCTTTGACACTCCCTATCACTCCCTGACACTCTCAGATTCTGTCTGACAATCTCTTTCACTCTCCATCACTCTCTGACACTCTCTGCCACTCTCTGACACCTCAGACATCTCTACCACTCTCTATCACTCTCAGATACTCTCTATCACTCTCTGACACTCTCTGATACACTCTGAAAATCTCAGACACTCTCTGACAGTCTTTATCACTCTCCGACACTCTCTGAATCTCTCTGATACACTCTGACAATCTCAGACACTCTCTGACACACTGCATCACTCTCTGACACTCTCTGACACTCTCTATCACTCTCTGACACTCTCTGACACTCTCTGATACCTCAGACATCTCTACCACTCTCTATCACTCTCTGATACTCTCAATCACTCTCTGACACTCTCTGATACACTCTGAAACACTCAGACACTCTCTGACAGTCTCTATCACTCTCAGACACACTCTGAAACTTTCTGATACACTCTGACACTCTCAGACACTCTCTGACACACTGCATCACTCTCAGACAGTCTCTGAGACTTCTATCACTCTCTGACACACTCTGACACTCTCTATCACTCTCTGACAATCTCTGACACTCTCTGATACACTCTGAAACTCTCAGACACTCTCTGACACTCTCTATCACACTCTGACACTCTCTGAAACTCTCTGATACACTCTGACACTCTCAGACACTCTCTGACACTCTGTATCACTCTCTGCCACTCTCTGACACTCTCTGTCACTCTCAGACACACTCTCACACTCTCTGACACTCTCTGGCATTCTATATGACTCTCTGACACTCTCTAACACACTCTGACACTCACAGACACTCTCTGACACTCTCTTTCTCTCTCTATCACTCGATGACGCTCCCTATCACTCCCTGACACTCTCGGATTCTATCTGACAATCTCTTTCACTCTCCATCACTCTCTGACACTCTCTGTCACTCTCTGACACTCTCTGATACACTCTGAAACTCTCAGACACTCTCTGACAGTCTCTATCACTCTCTGACACTCTCTGACACTCTCTGACACTCTCTGACACTCTCGATCACTCTCCATCACTCTCCATCACTCTCTATCACTCTCTGACACACTCTGACACACTCTGACACACTGACACTCTCTGACACTCTCAGACACTCTGCATCACTCTATGACACTCTCTATCACTCTCTGACACACTCTCTCACTCTCTGACACACTCTAACACTCTCTATCACTCTCTGACAATCTCTGACACTCTCTGATACACTCTGACACTCTCACACACCATCACTCACTGACACTCTCTGACACTCTCAGACACTCTCTTTCGCTCTCTACCACTCTATGACACTCCCTATCACTCCCTCACACTCTCAGATTCTGTCTGACAATCTCTTTCACTCTCCATCACTCTCCATCACTCTCTGACACTCTCTGACACTCTCAGACACTGTCTGACACTCTCTGACACTCTCTGACACCTTGGACATCTCTACCACTCTCTATCACTCTCTGATACTCTCTATCACTCTCTGACACTCTCTGATACACTCTGAAACTCTCACATACTCTCTGACACTCTCTATCACTCTCCAACACTCTCTGAAACTCTCTGATACACTCTGATACACTCTGACACTCTCTGACACTCTCTGACACTCTGCATCACTCTCTGACACTCTCTGATACACTCTGACACTCTCAGACAGTGTCTGACACTTCTATCACTCTGTGACACACTCTGACACACTCTGACACTCTCTATCACTCTCTGACAATCTCTGACACTCTCTGACACTCTCAGACACTCTCAGACACTCTCACACCCTCTCTGACACACTCTGACACTCTCAGGCACTCTCAGACACCCTCTATCACTCTCCATCACTCTCCGACAGTCTCTCATACTCTCTATCACTCTCTGAAACTCACAGGCACCCTCTGGGACACCCTGACACTCTCTATCACTTTCTGACACTCTCTGATACACTCTAAAACTCTCAGACAGTCTCTGACACTTCTATCATTCTCTGACACTCTCTATCACTCTCTGAAACTCTCTGAAAATCTCTGATACACTCTGACACTCTCAGACACTCTCTGACACTCTGTATCACTCTCTGACACTCTCTGACACTCTCTATCACTCTCAGACACCCTCTCACACTCGCTGACACTCTCTGGCATTCTATATCAAACTCTGACACTCTCTAACACACTCTGACACTCACAGACACTCTCAGACACACTCTGACACTCTCTGTTACTCTCTTTCACTCTCTGACACTCTCTGGCACGCTCTCGCACTCTCAGACACTCTCTGACACTCTCTGGCACTCTCTGGCACTCTCTGGCACTCTCTCGCACTCTCTGACACTCTATGTCACTCTCTGACACTCTCTATCTCTCTCTGACACTGTCTATCTCTCTCTGACACTCTCTGAAACTCTCTATCACTCTCTGACACACTCTGACACTCTCTGACACTCTATATCACTCTCTGACACTCTCTGACACTCCCTGACACTCTCTGTCGCTCTTGGATACACTCTGACACTCGCTGACACTCTCAGACTCTCTCTGACACTCTCTTTCACACGCTATCACTCTCTGACACACTCGATCACACGCTGACACTCGCTGACACTCCCTTACACCCTCTGACACTCTCTGGCATTCTCTGGCACTCTCCGGCACTCTTTATCACACTCTGACACTCTCTATCTCTCTCTGACTCTCTCTGAAACTCTCTATCACTCTCTGACACTCTCTGGCACGCTCTCGCACTCTCTGACGCTCTATATCACTCTCTGACACTCTCTATCTCTCTCTGACTCTCTCTGAAACTCTCTATCACTCTCTGACACACTCTGACACTCTCTGACGCTCTCTATAACTCTCTGACACTCTCTGACACTCTTGATCACTCTCTGTCGCTCTCGGATACACTCTGACACTCGCTGACACTCTCAGACTCTCTCTGACACTCTCTGGCACTCTCTATCACTCTCTGACACTCTCTGAAACTCGATCACTCTCTATCACTCTCTGACACTCTCTGACACACTCTGACACACTCTGACACACTCTGACACACTCTGACACTCTCTGACACTCTCTGACACTCTCAGACACTCTCCATCACTCTATGACACTCTCTATCACTCTCTGACACTCTCTATCACTCTCTGACACTCTCTATCACTCTTTGACAATTTCTGACACTCTCTGATACACTCTGACACTCTCACACGCTATCACTCTCTGACACTCTCAATCACTCTCTGACACTCACTGACACTCTCAGACAGTCTCAGACACTCTCTATCACTCACTGAAACTCTCTACCACGCTTTGACTCTCTCTGTCTCTCTCCATCACTCTCTGGCACTCTCTGACACTCTCGGATACACTCTGACCCTCCCTGACACTCCCTGACACTGTCTGACACTCTCTTTCACTCTCTGACACTCTCTGACAATCTCAGACACACTCAGACACTCTCTGACACTCTCTATCACTCTCTGACACTCTCTGACACTCTCTGATACACTCTGAAACTCCCTGACACTCTCTGACACATTCTGTCACTCTCTGACACTCTCTGACAATCTCAGACACAATCAGAAACTCTCAGACACTCTCTGTCACTCTCTGGCGCTCTCTATCACTCTCTGGCACTCTCTATCACTCTCTCACACTCTCTGACACTCTCTGAATGTTTATATCACTCTCTGACACACTCTATCACTGTCTGACACTGCCTGACACTCTCAGACTCTCCCTGACACTCTCAGACTCTCTCTGACTCTCTCTATCACTCTCTGACACTCTCTGAAACACTCTGAAACACTCTGAAACTCTCTGTCACTCTCTGACACTCTCAGACACTCTCAGACACTCTCTGACACTCTCTGACGCTCTCAGACACTCTCTCTCATTCTCTCTCGCTCTCTATCACTCTCTGACACTCTCTATCACTTTCTGACACGGCCTGACACACACTGACACTCTCAAGCACTCTCTGAAAGTCTGTATCACTCTCTGAAACTCTCTGACACTAGCAGACACTCTCTGACACATTCTATCAATTACTGACACTCTCAGACACTCTCAGACATTTTCAGACACTCTCTGACACACCTTATCACTCTCCGACACTCTCTGAAACTCTCTGATACACTCTGACACTCTCAGACACTCTCTGACACACTGCATCACTCTCAGACAGTCTCTGACACTTCTATCACTCTCTGACACACTCTGACACTCTCTATCACTCTCTGACAATCTCTGACACTCTCTGATACACTCTGAAACTCTCAGACACTCTCTGACACTCTCTATCACACTCTGACACTCTCTGAAACTCTCTGATACACTCAGACACTCTCTGACACTCTCTGACACTCTGTATCACTCTCTGACACTCTCTGACACTCTCTATCACTCTCAGACACCCTCTCACGCTCTCTGACACTCTCTGGCATTCTATATCACTCTCTGACACTCTCTAACACACTCTGACACTCACAGACACTCTCTGACAATCGCTGATACTCTCTATCACTCTCTGATACTCTCTGATACTCTCTGACACATTCAGCAACTCTCTGACACTCTCTGGCACTCTCTCGCCCTCTCTGACACTCTATGTTACTCTCTGACACTCTCTGACACTCTCTATCACTCACAGACACCCTCTCACACTCGCTGACACTCTCTGGCATTCTATATCACTCTCTGACACTCTCCAACACACTCTGACACTCACAGACACTCTCAGACACTCTCTGACACTCTCTGATACTCTCTGATACTCTCTGACACTCTCTGTCGCTCTCGGATACACTCTGACACTCGCTGACACTCTCAGACACTCTCTGACACTCACGGGCACTCTCTATCACTCTCTATCACTCTCTGACACTCTCTGACACTCTTGATCACTCTCGATCACTCTGTATCACACTCTGACACACTCTGACACTCTCTGACACTCTCTGACACTCTCAGACACTCTCCATCACTCTATGACACTCTCTATCACTCTCTGACACTCTCTATCACTCTCTGACACTGTCTGACACTCCCTGACACTCTCTGTCGCTCTCGGACACTCTCAGACACTTTCCATCACTCTCTGACACTCTCAGACCCTCTCTGAAAATCTCTTTCACACTCTATCACTCTCTGACACACTCTCTCACTCTCTGACACACTCTGGCACTCTCTATCACTCTTTGACAATCTCTGACACTCTGTGATACACTCTGACACTCTCACACGCTATCACTCTCTGACACTCTCAATCACTCTCTGACACTCACTGACACTCTCTGACACTCTCTGACACTCTCAGACACTCTCAGACAGTCTCAGACACTCTCTGTCACTCACTGAAACTCTCTACCACGCGTTGACTCTCTCTATCTCTCTCTTTCACTCTCTGGCACTCTCTGACATTCTCGGATACACTCTCAGATACACTCTGACTCTCTCTGACACTCTCTTCCACTCTCTGACACTCTCTGACAATCTCACACACATTCAGACACTCTCATACACCCACTACTACTCTCTACCACTCTCTGACACTCTCTGATACACTCTGACACACCCTGACACTCACTGACACATTCTGTCACTCTCTGACACTCTCTGACAATCTCGGACACCATCAGAAACTCTCAGACACTCTCTGTCACTCTCTGACACTCTCTGACACTTTCAGAAACTATCAGACACACTCAGACACTCTCTGGCACTCCCTATCACTCTCTGACACTCTCTGACAATCTCAGAAACAATCAGACACTCGCTGGCACTCTATGGCGCTCTCTATCAGTCTCTGGCACTCCCTATCAATCTCTCACACACTCTGACACTCTCTGACACTCGCTGAATGTTTATATCACTCTCTGACACACTCTATCACTGTCTGACACTGCCTGAAACTCTCAGACTCTCCCTGACACTCTCAGACGCTCTGTGACTCTCTCCATCACTCTCTGACACTCTCTGAAACTCTCAGACACTCTCTGACACTCTCTGACACTCTCTGACGCTCTCAGACACTCTCTCTCATTCTCTCTCGCTCTCTATCTCTCTCTGACACTCTCTATCACTTTCTGACACGGCCTGACACACACTGACACTCTCAGGCACTCTCTGAAAGTCTGTATCACTCTCTGAAACTCTCAGACATTTTCAGACACTCTCTGACACACCTTATCACTCTCCGACACTCTCTGAAACTCTCTGATACACTCTGACACTCTCAGACTCTCTCTGACACACTGCATCACTCTCAGACAGTCTCTGACACTTCTATCACTCTCTGACACACTCTGACACTCTCTATCACTCTCTGACAATCTCTGACACTCTCTGATACACTCTGAAACTCTCAGACACTCTCTGACACTCTCTATCACACTCTGACACTCTCTGAAACTCTCTGATACACTCTGACACTCTCAGACACTCTCTGACACTCTGTGTCACTCTCTGACACTCTCTGACACTCTCTATCACTCTCAGACACCCTCTCACACTCTCTCACACTCTCTCACACTCTCTGACACTCTCTGACGCTCTCTGACACTCTCAGACACTCTCAGACAGTCTCAGACACTCTCTATCACTCACTGAAACTCTCTACCACGCTCTGACTCTCTCTATCTCTCTCTATCACTCTCTTGCACTCTGACACTCTCGGATACACTCTGACACTACCTGACTCTCTCTGACACTCCCTGACTCTCTCTGACTCTCACTTTCACTCTCTGACACTCTCTGACACTCTCTGACAATCTCAGACACACTCAGACACTCTCTGACACTCTCTATCACTCTCTGACACTCCCTGACACATTCAGACACTCTCTGACACTCACTACCACTCTCTACCACTCTCTGACACTCTCTGATACACTCTGACACACCCTGACACTCTCTGACACATTCTGTCACTCTCTGACAATATCTGACAATCTCAGACACAATCAGAAACTCTCAGACACTCTCTGTCACTGTCTGACACTCTCTGACACTTTCAGACACTATCAGACACACTCAGACACTCTCTGGCACTCTCTGGCACTCCCTCTCACTCTCTGACACTCTCTGACAATCTCAGACACAGTCAGACACTCTCTGGCACTCTCTGGCGCTCTCTATCACTCTCTGGCACTCTCTATCACTCTCTGACACTCTCTGACACTCTCTGAATGTTTATATCACTCTCTGACACACTCTATCACTGTCTGACACTCTCTGACACTCTCAGACTCTCCCTGACACTCTCAGACATCTCTACCACTCTCTATCACTCTCTGATACTCTCTATCACTCTCTGACACTCTCTGATACACTCTGAAACTCTCAGACACTCTCAGACAGTCCCTGACACTCTCTGAGACTCACTGACACTCTCACACCCTCTCTGACACACTCTGACACTCTTAGGCACTCTCAGGCACTCTCAGACACTCTCTATCACTCTCCATCACTCTCCATCACTCTCTGACACTCTCTCATACTCTCGATCACTCTCTGACACTCTCCGACAATCTCTGGGACTCTCTGACACTCTCTATCACTTTCTGACACTCCCTGACTCTGTCTGACTCTCTCTGATATTCTCAGACACTCTCAGACTCTCTCAGACACTCGCTGACACACTCTGACACTCTCTGACACTCTCTTTCACTCTCTATCACTCTATGACACTCCCTATCACTCCCTGACACTCTCGGATTCTATCTGACAATCTCTTTCACTCTCCATCACTCTCTGACACTCTCTGACACTCTCTGACACCTCAGACATCTCTACCACTCTCTATCACTCTCTGATACTCTCCATCACTCTCTGACACTCTCTGACACTCTCTGATACACTCTGAAAATCTCAGACACTCTCTGACAGTCTCTATCACTCTCCGACACTCTCTCATAGTCTCTATCACTCTCTGACACTCTCAGACAATCTCTGGGACTCTCTGACACTCTCTATCACTTTCTGACACTCTCTGACTCTGTCTGACTCTCTCTGATATTCTCAGACACTCTCAGACTCTCTCAGACTCTCTCAGACACTCGCTGACACACTCTGACACTCTCTGACACTCTATTTCTCTCTCTATCACTCTATGACACTCCCTATCACTCCGTGACACTCTCGGATTCTATCTGACAATCTCTGTCACTCTCCATCACTCTCTGACACTCTCTGCCACTCTCTGCCACTCTCTGACACCTCAGACATCTCTACCACTCTCTATCACTCTCTGATACTCTCTATCACTCTCTGACACTCTCTGATACACTCTGAAACTCTCAGACACTCTCTGACAGTCTCTATCACTCTCCGACACTCTCTGAAACTCTCTGATATACTCTGACAATCTCAGACACTCTCTGACACACTGCATCACTCTCTGACACTCTCTGACACTCTCTATCACTCTCTATCACTCTCTGACACTCTCTGACACTCTCTGATACCTCAGAATCTCTCTGACACTCTCTGGCACTCTCTATCACTCTCTGACACTCTCGGATACACTCTGACACTCCCTGACTCTCTCTGGCACTCTCTTTCACTCTCTGACACTCTCTGACAATCTCAGGCACACACAGACACTCTCTGACACTCTCTATCACACTCTGACACTCTCTGACACATTCAGACACTCTCAGACACTCACTACCACTCTCTACCACTCTCTGACACTCTCTGATACACTCTGACACACCCTGACACTCTCTGACACATTCTGTCACTCTCGGACACTCGCTGACAATCTCAGACACAATCAGACACACTCAGACCCTCTCTGGCACTCTCTGGCACTCCCTATCACTCTCTGACACTCTCTGACAATCTCAGACACAATCAGACACTCTCTGGCACTTCCTGGCGCTCTCTATCACTCTCTGGCACTCTCTATCACTCTCTGGCACTCTCTCACACTCTCTGACACTCTCTGACACTCTCTGAATGTTTATATCACTCTCTGACACTCTCAGACGCTCTCTGACTCTCTCTATCACTCTCTGACACTCTCTGACGCTCTCTGAAACTCTCTGAAACTCTCTGTCACTCTCAGACACTCTCTGACACTCTCTGACGCTCTCAGACACTCTCTCTCATTCTCTCTCGCTCTCTATCACTCTCTGACACTCTCTATCACTTTCTGACCCGGCCTGACACACAGTGACACTCTCAGGCACTCTCTGAATGTCTGTATGACTCTCTGAAACTCTCTGACACTAGCAGACACTCTCTGACACATTCTATCAATTACTGACACTCTCTGACACACCTTATCACTCTCCGGCACTCTCAGACACTTTCTGACACTCTGTATCACTCTCTGACACTCTCTGACACTCTCTATCACTCTCAGACACCCTCTCACATTCGCTGACACTCTCTGGCATTCTATATCACTCTCTGACACTCTCTAACACACTCTGACACTCACAGACACTCTCAGACACTCTCTGAGACTCTCTGATACTCTCTATCACTCCCTGACACTCTCTGACACTCTCAGACACTCTCTGACACTCTCTGGCGCTCTCTCGCACTCTCTGACACTCTATATCACTCTCTGACACTCTCTATGTCTCTCTGACACTCTCAGACACTCTCTGACACTCTCTGACACTATCTGACACCTCAGACATCTCTACAACTCTCTATCACTCTCTGACACTCTCTATCACTCTCTGACACCCTCTGATACACTCTGAAACTCTCAGACACTCTCTGAGACTCTCTATCACTCTCCGACACTCTCTGAAACTCTCTGATACACTCTGACACTCTCTGACACTCTCTGACACTCTGCATCACTCTCTGACATTCTCTGACACTCTCTATCACTCTCTGACACTCTCTGATACACTCTGACACTCTCAGTCAGTCTCTGACACTTCTATCACTCTCTGACACACTCTGACACTCTCTAACACTCTCTGACAATCTCTGACACTCTCTGAAACTCTCAGACACTCTCAGACAGTCCCTGACACTCTCTGAGACTCACTGACACTCTCACACCCTCTCTGACACACTCTGACACTCTCAGGCACTCTCAGACAATCTCTGACACTCTCTGATACACTCTGAAACTCTCAGACATTCTCTGACACTCTCTATCACTCTCTGAAACTCTCTGATACACTCTGACACTCTCAGACACTCTCTGACACTCTGTATCACTCTCTGACACTCTCTGACACTCTCTCACACTCTCAGACACCCTCTCACACTCTCTGACACTCTCTGACACTCTCTGACACTCTCAGAGACTCTCAGACAGTCTCAGACACTCTCTATCACTCACTGAAACTCTCTACCACGCTCTGACTCTCTCTATCTCTCTCTATCACTCTCTTGCACTCTCTGACACTCTCGGATACACTCTGACACTCCCTGACTCTCTCTGACTCTCACTTTCACTCTCTGACACTCTCTGACAATCTCAGACACACTCAGACACTCTCTGACACTCTCTATCACTCTCTGACACTCCCTGACACATTCAGACACTCTCAGACACTCACTACCACTCTCTACCACTCTCTGACACTCTCTGACACTCTCTGATACACTCTGACACACCCTGACACTCTCTGATACATTCTGTCACTCTCTGACAATGTCTGACAATCTCAGACACAATCAGAAACTCTCAGACACTCTCTGTCACTGTCTGACACTCTCTGACACTTTCAGACACTATCAGACACACTCAGACACTCTCTGGCACTCTCTGGCACTCTCTGGCAGTCCCTCTCACTCTCTGACACTCTCTGACAATCTCAGACACTCTCTGGCACTCTCTGGCACTCTCTGGCAGTCCCTCTCACTCTCTGACACTCTCTGACACTCTCAGACACTCTCAGACAGTCTCAGACACTCTCTATCACTCACTGAAACTCTCTACCACGCTCTGACTCTCTCTATCTCTCTCTATCACTCTCTTGCACTCTCTGACACTCTCGGATACACTCTGACACTCCCTGACTCTCTCTGACTCTCACTTTCACTCTCTGACACTCTCTGACAATCTCAGACACACTCAGACACTCTCTGACACTCACTACCACTCTCTACCACTCTCTGACACTCTCTGATACACTCTGACACACCCTGACACTCTCTGATACATTCTGTCACTCTCTGACAATGTCTGACAATCTCAGACACAATCAGAAACTCTCAGACACTCTCTGTCACTGTCTGACACTCTCTGACACTTTCAGACACTATCAGACACACTCAGACACTCTCTGGCACTCTCTGGCACTCTCTGATACTCTCTGACACTCTCTGACACTATCTGACACCTCAGACATCTCTACAACTCTCTATCACTCTCTGATACTCTCTATCACTCTCTGACACCCTCTGATACACTCTGAAACTCTCAGACACTCTCTGAGACTCTCTATCACTCTCCGACACTCTCTGAAACTCTCTGATACGCTCTGACACTCTCTGACACTCTCTGACACTCTGCATCACTCTCTGACATTCTCTGACACTCTCTATCACTCTCTGACACTCTCTGACACACTCTGACACTCTCTAACACTCTCTGACAATCTCTGACACTCTCTGAAACTCTCAGAAACTCTCAGACAGTCCCTGACACTCTCTGAGACTCACTGACACTCTCACACCCTCTCTGACACACTCTGACACCCTCAGGCACTCTCAGACACTCTCTATCACTCTCCATCACTCTCTGACACTCTCTCATACTCTCGATCACTCTCTGACACTCTCAGACAATCTCAGACACTCTCTGACACTCTCTATCACTTTCTGACACTCCCTGACTCTGTCTGACTCTCTCTGATATTCTCAGACACTCTCAGACTCTCTCAGACTCTCTCAGACACTCGCTGACACACTCTGACACTCTCTGACACTCTCTTTCACTCTCTATCACTCTATGACACTCCCTACACTCCCTGACACTCTCGGATTCTATCTGATAATCTCTTTCACTCTCCATCACTCTCTGACACTCTCTGCCACTCTCTGACACACTGCATGACTCTCAAACAGTCTCTGACACTTCTATCACTCTCTGACACACACTGACACTCTCCATCACTCTCTGACACTCTCTGACACTCTCTGTCGCTCTCGGATACACTCTGACACTCGCTGACACTCTCAGACTCTCTCTGACACTCTCTGGCACTCTCTATCACTCTCTGACACTCTCTGACACTCTTGACCACTCTCTATCACTCTCTATCACTCTCTATCACTCTCTATCACTCTCTGACACACTCTGACACTCTCTGACACTCTCAGACACTCTCCATCACTCTATGACACTCTCTATCACTCTCTGACACTCACTACCACTCTCTACCACTCTCTGACACTCTCTGATACACTCTGACACACCCTGACACTCTCTGATACATTCTGTCACTCTCTGACAATGTCTGACAATCTCAGACACAATCAGAAACTCTCAGACACTCTCTGTCACTGTCTGACACTCTCTGACACTTTCAGACACTATCAGACACACTCAGACACTCTCTGGCACTCTCTGGCACTCTCTGATACTCTCTGACACTCTCTGACACTATCTGACACCTCAGACATCTCTACAACTCTCTATCACTCTCTGATACTCTCTATCACTCTCTGACACCCTCTGATACACTCTGAAACTCTCAGACACTCTCTGAGACTCTCTATCACTCTCCGACACTCTCTGAAACTCTCTGATACGCTCTGACACTCTCTGACACTCTCTGACACTCTGCATCACTCTCTGACATTCTCTGACACTCTCTATCACTCTCTGACACTCTCTGACACACTCTGACACTCTCTATCACTCTCTGACAATCTCTGACACTCTCTGATACACTCTGAAACTCTCAGACACTCTCTGACACTCTCTATCACACTCTGACACTCTCTGAAACTCTCTGATACACTCTGACACTCTCAGACACTCTCTGACACTCTGTATCACTCTCTGACACTCTCTGACACTCTCTATCACTCTCAGACACCCTCTCACAATCTCTGACACTCTCTGACACTCTCAGACACTCTCAGACAGTCTCAGACACTCTCTATCACTCACTGAAACTCTCTACCACGCTCTGACTCTCTCTATCTCTCTCTATCACTCTCTTGCACTCTCTGACACTCTCGGATACACTCTGACACTCCCTGACTCTCTCTGACTCTCACTTTCACTCTCTGACACTCTCTGACAATCTCAGACACACTCAGACACTCTCTGACACTCTCTATCACTCTCTGACACTCCCTGACACATTCAGACACTCTCAGACACTCACTACCACTCTCTACCACTCTCTGACACTCTCTGACACTCTCTGATACACTCTGACACACCCTGACACTCTCTGATACATTCTGTCACTCTCTGACAATGTCTGACAATCTCAGACACAATCAGAAACTCTCAGACACTCTCTGTCACTGTCTGACACTCTCTGACACTTTCAGACACTATCAGACACACTCAGACACTCTCTGGCACTCTCTGGCACTCTCTGGCAGTCCCTCTCACTCTCTGACACTCTCTGACAATCTCAGACACTCTCTGGCACTCTCTGGCGCTCTCTATCACTCTCTGGCACTCTCTATTACTCTCTGACACTCTCTGACACTCTCTGACACTCTCTGATTGTTTATATCACTCTCTGACACACTCTATCACTGTCTGACACTGCCTGACACTCTCAGACTCTCCCTGACACTCTCAGACACTCTCTGACACTCTCTATCACTCTCTGACACTCTCTGAAAATCTCTGATACACTCTGACACTCTCAGACACTCTCTGACACTCTGTATCACTCTCTGACACTCTCTGACACTCTCTATCACTCTCAGACACCCTCTCACATTCGCTGACACTCTCTGGCATTCTATATCACTCTCTGACACTCTCTAACACTCTCTGACACTCACAGACACTCTCAGACACTCTCTGACACTCTCTGATACTCTCTATCACTCCCTGACACTCTCTGACACTCTCAGACACTCTCTGACACTCTCTGGCGCTCTCTCGCACTCTCTGACACTCTATATCACTCTCTGACACTCTCTATGTCTCTCTGACACTCTCAGACACTCTCTGACACTATCTGACACCTCAGACATCTCTACAACTCTCTATCACTCTCTGATACTCTCTATCACTCTCTGACACCCTCTGATACACTCTGAAACTCTCAGACACTCTCTGAGACTCTCTATCACTCTCCGACACTCTCTGAAACTCTCTGATACACTCTGACACTCTCAGTCAGTCTCTGACACTTCTATCACTCTCTGACACACTCTGACACTCTCTGACACACTCTGACACTCTCTAACACTCTCTGACAATCTCTGACACTCTCTGAAACTCTCAGACACTCTCAGACAGTCCCTGACACTCTCTGAGACTCACTGACACTCTCACACCCTCTCTGACACACTCTGACACTCTCAGGCACTCTCAGACACTCTCTATCACTCTCTATCACTCTCTGACACTCTCTCACACTCTCTCACACTCTCTGACACTCTCTGACACTCTCTGAATGTATATATCACTCTCTGACACACTCCATCACTGTCTGACACTGCCTGACACTCTCAGACTCTCCCTGACACTCTCAGACGCCCTGTGACTCTCTCCATCACTCTCTGACGCTCTCAGACACTCTCTCTCATTCTCTCTCGCTCTCTATCTCTCTCTGACACTCTCTATCACTTTCTGACACGGCCTGACACACACTGACACTCTCAGGCACTCTCTGAAAGTCTGTATCACTCTCTGAAACTCTCTGACACTAGCAGACACTCTCTGACACATTCTATCAATTACTGACACTCTCAGACACTCTCAGACATTTTCAGACACTCTCTGAAACACCTTATCACTCTCCGACACTCTCTGAAACTCTCTGACACACTGCATCACTCTCAGACAGTCTCTGACACTTCTATCACTCTCTGACACACTCTGACACACTCTATCACTCTCTGACAATCTCTGACACTCTCTGATACACTCTGAAACTCTCAGACACTCTCTGACACTCTCTATCACACTCTGACACTCTCTGAAACTCTCTGATACACTCTGACACTCTCAGACACTCTCTGACACTCTGTATCACTCTCTGACACTCTCTGACACTCTCTAACACACTCTGACACTCACAGACACTCTCAGACACTCTCTGACACTCTCTGATACTCTCTATCACTCCCTGACACTCTCTGACACTCTCAGACACTCTCTGACACTCTCTGGCGCTCTCTCGCACTCTCTGACACTCTATATCACTCTCTGACACTCTCTATGTCTCTCTGACACTCTCTGACACTCTCTGACACTCTCTGACACTATCTGACACCTCAGACATCTCTACAACTCTCTATCACTCTCTGATACTCTCTATCACTCTCTGACACCCTCTGATACACTCTGAAACTCTCAGACACTCTCTGAGACTCTCTATCACTCTCCGACACTCTCTGAAACTCTCTGATACACTCAGACACTCTCTGACACTCTCTGACACTCTGCATCACTCTCTGACATTCTCTGACACTCTCTATCACTCTCTGACACTCTCTGATACACTCTGACACTCTCAGTCAGTCTCTGACACTTCTATCACTCTCTGACACACTCTGACACTCTCTAACACTCTCTGACAATCTCTGACACTCTCTGAAACTCTCAGACACTCTCAGACAGTCCCTGACACTCTCTGAGACTCACTGACACTCTCACACCCTCTCTGACACACTCTGACACTCTCAGGCACTCTCAGACAATCTCTGACACTCTTTGATACACTCTGAAACTCTCAGACACTCTCTGACACTCTCTATCACTCTCTGAAACTCTCTGATACACTCTGACACTCTCAGACACTCTCTGACACTCTGTATCACTCTCTGACACTCTCTGACACTCTCTCACACTCTCAGACACCCTCTCACACTCTCTGACACTCTCTGACACTCTCTGACACTCTCAGACACTCTCAGACAGTCTCAGACACTCTCTATCACTCACTGAAACTCTCTACCACGCTCTGACTCTCTCTATCTCTCTCTATCACTCTCTTGCACTCTCTGACACTCTCGGATACACTCTGACACTCCCTGACTCTCTCTGACTCTCACTTTCACTCTCTGACACTCTCTGACAATCTCAGACACACTCAGACACTCTCTGACACTCACTACCACTCTCTACCACTCTCTGACACTCTCTGATACACTCTGACACACCCTGACACTCTCTGATACATTCTGTCACTCTCTGACAATGTCTGACAATCTCAGACACAATCAGAAACTCTCAGACACTCTCTGTCACTGTCTGACACTCTCTGACACTTTCAGACACTATCAGACACACTCAGACACTCTCTGGCACTCTCTGGCACTCTCTGACACTCTCTGACACTCTCTGACACTATCTGACACCTCAGACATCTCTACAACTCTCTATCACTCTCTGATACTCTCTATCACTCTCTGACACCCTCTGATACACTCTGAAACTCTCAGACACTCTCTGAGACTCTCTATCACTCTCCGACACTCTCTGAAACTCTCTGATACGCTCTGACACTCTCTGACACTCTCTGACACTCTGCATCACTCTCTGACATTCTCTGACACTCTCTATCACTCTCTGACACTCTCTGATACACTCTGACACTCTCAGTCAGTCTCTGACACTTCTATCACTCTCTGACACACTCTGACACTCTCTAACACTCTCTGACAATCTCTGACACTCTCTGAAACTCTCAGACACTCTCAGACAGTCCCTGACACTCTCTGAGACTCACTGACACTCTCACACCCTCTCTGACACACTCTGACACTCTCAGGCACTCTCAGACACTCTCTATCACTCTCCATCACTCTCTGACACTCTCTCACACTCTCTCACACTCTCTGACACTCTCTGACACTCTCTGAATGTATATATCACTCTCTGACACACTCCATCACTGTCTGACACTGCCTGACACTCTCAGACTCTCCCTGACACTCTCAGACTCTCTGTGACTCTCTCTATCACTCTCTGACGCTCTCAGACACTCTCTCTCATTCTCTCTCGCTCTCTATCTCTCTCTGACACTCTCTATCACTTTCTGACACGGCCTGACACACACTGACACTCTCAGGCACTCTCTGAAAGTCTGTATCACTCTCTGAAACTCTCTGACACTAGCAGACAATCTCTGACACATTCTATCAATTACTGACACTCTCAGACACTCTCAGACATTTTCAGACACTCTCTGACACACCTTATCACTCTCCGACACTCTCTGAAACTCTCTGATACACTGCATCACTCTCAGACAGTCTCTGACACTTCTATCACTCTCTGACACACTCTGACACTCTCTATCACTCTCTGACAATCTCTGACACTCTCTGATACACTCTGAAACTCTCAGACACTCTCTGACACTCTCTATCACACTCTGACACTCTCTGAAACTCTCTGATACACTCTGACACTCTCAGACACTCTCTGACACTCTGTATCACTCTCTGACACTCTCTGACACTCTCTATCACTCTCTGACACTCCCTGACACATTCAGACACTCTCAGACACTCACTACCACTCTCTACCACTCTCTGACACTCTCTGACACTCTCTGATACACTCTGACACACCCTGACACTCTCTGATACATTCTGTCACTCTCTGACAATGTCTGACAATCTCAGACACAATCAGAAACTCTCAGACACTCTCTGTCACTGTCTGACATTCTCTGACACTTTCAGACACTATCAGACACACTCAGACACTCTCTGGCACTCTCTGGCACTCTCTGGCAGTCCCTCTCACTCTCTGACACTCTCTGACAATCTCAGACACTCTCTGGCACTCTCTGGCGCTCTCTATCACTCTCTGGCACTCTCTATTACTCTCTGACACTCTCTGACACTCTCTGACACTCTCTGAATGTTTATATCACTCTCTGACACACTCTATCACTGTCTGACACTGCCTGACACTCTCAGACTCTCCCTGACACTCTCAGACACTCTCTGACACTCTCTATCACTCTCTGACACTCTCTGAAAATCTCTGATACACTCTGACACTCTCAGACACTCTCTGACACTCTGTATCACTCTCTGACACTCTCTGACACTCTCTATCACTCTCAGACACCCTCTCACATTCGCTGACACTCTCTGGCATTCTATATCACTCTCTGACACTCTCTAACACTCTCTGACACTCACAGACACTCTCAGACACTCTCTGACACTCTCTGATACTCTCTATCACTCCCTGACACTCTCTGACACTCTCAGACACTCTCTGACACTCTCTGGCGCTCTCTCGCACTCTCTGACACTCTATATCACTCTCTGACACTCTCTATGTCTCTCTGACACTCTCAGACACTCTCTGACACTATCTGACACCTCAGACATCTCTACAACTCTCTATCACTCTCTGATACTCTCTATCACTCTCTGACACCCTCTGATACACTCTGAAACTCTCAGACACTCTCTGAGACTCTCTATCACTCTCCGACACTCTCTGAAACTCTCTGATACACTCTGACACTCTCAGTCAGTCTCTGACACTTCTATCACTCTCTGACACACTCTGACACTCTCTGACACACTCTGACACTCTCTAACACTCTCTGACAATCTCTGACACTCTCTGAAACTCTCAGACACTCTCAGACAGTCCCTGACACTCTCTGAGACTCACTGACACTCTCACACCCTCTCTGACACACTCTGACACTCTCAGGCACTCTCAGACACTCTCTATCACTCTCTATCACTCTCTGACACTCTCTCACACTCTCTCACACTCTCTGACACTCTCTGACACTCTCTGAATGTATATATCACTCTCTGACACACTCCATCACTGTCTGACACTGCCTGACACTCTCAGACTCTCCCTGACACTCTCAGACGCTCTGTGACTCTCTCCATCACTCTCTGACGCTCTCAGACACTCTCTCTCATTCTCTCTCGCTCTCTATCTCTCTCTGACACTCTCTATCACTTTCTGACACGGCCTGACACGCACTGACACTCTCAGGCACTCTCTGAAAGTCTGTATCACTCTCTGAAACTCTCTGACACTAGCAGACACTCTCTGACACATTCTATCAATTACTGACACTCTCAGACACTCTCAGACATTTTCAGACACTCTCTGAAACACCTTATCACTCTCCGACACTCTCTGAAACTCTCTGACACACTGCATCACTCTCAGACAGTCTCTGACACTTCTATCACTCTCTGACACACTCTGACACTCTCTGATACACTCTGAAACTCTCAGACACTCTCTGACACTCTCTATCACACTCTGACACTCTCTGAAACTCTCTGATACACTCTGACACTCTCAGACACTCTCTGACACTCTGTATCACTCTCTGACACTCTCTGACACTCTCTAACACACTCTGACACTCACAGACACTCTCAGACACTCTCTGACACTCTCTGATACTCTCTATCACTCCCTGACACTCTCTGACACTCTCAGACACTCTCTGACACTCTCTGGCGCTCTCTCGCACTCTCTGACACTCTATATCACTCTCTGACACTCTCTATGTCTCTCTGACACTCTCTGACACTCTCTGACACTCTCTGACACTATCTGACACCTCAGACATCTCTACAACTCTCTATCACTCTCTGATACTCTCTATCACTCTCTGACACCCTCTGATACACTCTGAAACTCTCAGACACTCTCTGAGACTCTCTATCACTCTCCGACACTCTCTGAAACTCTCTGATACACTCTGACACTCTCTGACACTCTCTGACACTCTGCATCACTCTCTGACATTCTCTGACACTCTCTATCACTCTCTGACACTCTCTGATACACTCTGACACTCTCAGTCAGTCTCTGACACTTCTATCACTCTCTGACACACTCTGACACTCTCTAACACTCTCTGACAATCTCTGACACTCTCTGAAACTCTCAGACACTCTCAGACAGTCCCTGACACTCTCTGAGACTCACTGACACTCTCACACCCTCTCTGACACACTCTGACACTCTCAGGCACTCTCAGACAATCTCTGACACTCTCTGATACACTCTGAAACTCTCAGACATTCTCTGACACTCTCTATCACTCTCTGAAACTCTCTGATACACTCTGACACTCTCAGACACTCTCTGACACTCTGTATCACTCTCTGACACTCTCTGACACTCTCTCACACTCTCAGACACCCTCTCACACTCTCTGACACTCTCTGACACTCTCTGACACTCTCAGAGACTCTCAGACAGTCTCAGACACTCTCTATCACTCACTGAAACTCTCTACCACGCTCTGACTCTCTCTATCTCTCTCTATCACTCTCTTGCACTCTCTGACACTCTCGGATACACTCTGACACTCCCTGACTCTCTCTGACTCTCACTTTCACTCTCTGACACTCTCTGACAATCTCAGACACACTCAGACACTCTCTGACACTCTCTATCACTCTCTGACACTCCCTGACACATTCAGACACTCTCAGACACTCACTACCACTCTCTACCACTCTCTGACACTCTCTGACACTCTCTGATACACTCTGACACACCCTGACACTCTCTGATACATTCTGTCACTCTCTGACAATGTCTGACAATCTCAGACACAATCAGAAACTCTCAGACACTCTCTGTCACTGTCTGACACTCTCTGACACTTTCAGACACTATCAGACACACTCAGACACTCTCTGGCACTCTCTGGCACTCTCTGGCAGTCCCTCTCACTCTCTGACACTCTCTGACAATCTCAGACACTCTCTGGCACTCTCTGGCACTCTCTGGCAGTCCCTCTCACTCTCTGACACTCTCTGACACTCTCAGACACTCTCAGACAGTCTCAGACACTCTCTATCACTCACTGAAACTCTCTACCACGCTCTGACTCTCTCTATCTCTCTCTATCACTCTCTTGCACTCTCTGACACTCTCGGATACACTCTGACACTCCCTGACTCTCTCTGACTCTCACTTTCACTCTCTGACACTCTCTGACAATCTCAGACACACTCAGACACTCTCTGACACTCACTACCACTCTCTACCACTCTCTGACACTCTCTGATACACTCTGACACACCCTGACACTCTCTGATACATTCTGTCACTCTCTGACAATGTCTGACAATCTCAGACACAATCAGAAACTCTCAGACACTCTCTGTCACTGTCTGACACTCTCTGACACTTTCAGACACTATCAGACACACTCAGACACTCTCTGGCACTCTCTGGCACTCTCTGATACTCTCTGACACTCTCTGACACTATCTGACACCTCAGACATCTCTACAACTCTCTATCACTCTCTGATACTCTCTATCACTCTCTGACACCCTCTGATACACTCTGAAACTCTCAGACACTCTCTGAGACTCTCTATCACTCTCCGACACTCTCTGAAACTCTCTGATACGCTCTGACACTCTCTGACACTCTCTGACACTCTGCATCACTCTCTGACATTCTCTGACACTCTCTATCACTCTCTGACACTCTCTGACACACTCTGACACTCTCTAACACTCTCTGACAATCTCTGACACTCTCTGAAACTCTCAGAAACTCTCAGACAGTCCCTGACACTCTCTGAGACTCACTGACACTCTCACACCCTCTCTGACACACTCTGACACCCTCAGGCACTCTCAGACACTCTCTATCACTCTCCATCACTCTCTGACACTCTCTCATACTCTCGATCACTCTCTGACACTCTCAGACAATCTCAGACACTCTCTGACACTCTCTATCACTTTCTGACACTCCCTGACTCTGTCTGACTCTCTCTGATATTCTCAGACACTCTCAGACTCTCTCAGACTCTCTCAGACACTCGCTGACACACTCTGACACTCTCTGACACTCTCTTTCACTCTCTATCACTCTATGACACTCCCTACACTCCCTGACACTCTCGGATTCTATCTGATAATCTCTTTCACTCTCCATCACTCTCTGACACTCTCTGCCACTCTCTGACACACTGCATGACTCTCAAACAGTCTCTGACACTTCTATCACTCTCTGACACACACTGACACTCTCCATCACTCTCTGACACTCTCTGACACTCTCTGTCGCTCTCGGATACACTCTGACACTCGCTGACACTCTCAGACTCTCTCTGACACTCTCTGGCACTCTCTATCACTCTCTGACACTCTCTGACACTCTTGACCACTCTCTATCACTCTCTATCACTCTCTATCACTCTCTATCACTCTCTGACACACTCTGACACTCTCTGACACTCTCAGACACTCTCCATCACTCTATGACACTCTCTATCACTCTCTGACACTCACTACCACTCTCTACCACTCTCTGACACTCTCTGATACACTCTGACACACCCTGACACTCTCTGATACATTCTGTCACTCTCTGACAATGTCTGACAATCTCAGACACAATCAGAAACTCTCAGACACTCTCTGTCACTGTCTGACACTCTCTGACACTTTCAGACACTATCAGACACACTCAGACACTCTCTGGCACTCTCTGGCACTCTCTGATACTCTCTGACACTCTCTGACACTATCTGACACCTCAGACATCTCTACAACTCTCTATCACTCTCTGATACTCTCTATCACTCTCTGACACCCTCTGATACACTCTGAAACTCTCAGACACTCTCTGAGACTCTCTATCACTCTCCGACACTCTCTGAAACTCTCTGATACGCTCTGACACTCTCTGACACTCTCTGACACTCTGCATCACTCTCTGACATTCTCTGACACTCTCTATCACTCTCTGACACTCTCTGACACACTCTGACACTCTCTAACACTCTCTGACAATCTCTGACACTCTCTGAAACTCTCAGAAACTCTCAGACAGTCCCTGACACTCTCTGAGACTCACTGACACTCTCACACCCTCTCTGACACACTCTGACACCCTCAGGCACTCTCAGAAACTCTCTATCACTCTCCATCACTCTCTGACACTCTCTCATACTCTCGATCACTCTCTGACACTCTCTGACACTCTCAGACACTCTCTGACACTCTCTATCACTTTCTGACACTCCCTGACTCTGTCTGACTCTCTCTGATATTCTCAGACACTCTCAGACTCTCTCAGACTCTCTCAGACACTCGCTGACACACTCTGACACTCTCTGACACTCTCTTTCACTCTCTATCACTCTATGACACTCCCTACACTCCCTGACACTCTCGGATTCTATCTGATAATCTCTTTCACTCTCCATCACTCTCTGACACTCTCTGCCACTCTCTGACACACTGCATGACTCTCAAACAGTCTCTGACACTTCTATCACTCTCTGACACACACTGACACTCTCCATCACTCTCTGACACTCTCTGACACTCTCTGTCGCTCTCGGATACACTCTGACACTCGCTGACACTCTCAGACTCTCTCTGACACTCTCTGGCACTCTCTATCACTCTCTGACACTCTCTGACACTCTTGACCACTCTCTATCACTCTCTATCACTCTCTATCACTCTCTATCACTCTCTGACACACTCTGACACTCTCTGACACTCTCAGACACTCTCCATCACTCTATGACACTCTCTATCACTCTCTGACACTCTCCATCACTCTCCATCACTCTCTGACACTCTCAGACCCTCTCTGAAACACTCTTTCACACTCTATCACTCTCTGACACACTCTCTCACTCTCTGACACACTCTGACACTCTCTATCACTCTTTGACAATCTCTGACACTCTCTGATACACTCTGACACTCTCACACGCTATCACTCTTTGACACTCTTATTCACTCTCTGACACTCACTGACACTCTCTGACACTCTCAGACACTCTCAGACAGTCTCAGACACTCTCTATCACTCACTGAAACTCTCTACCACGCTTTGACTCTCTCTATCTCTCTCTATCACTCTCTGGCACTCTCTGACACTCTCGTATACACTCTGAAACTCCCTGACTCTCTCTGACACTCTCTTTCACTCTCTGACACTCTCTGACAACCTCAGACACATTCAGACACTCTCATACACTCACTACCACTCTCTACCACTCTCTGATACACTCTGATACACTCTGACACAACCTGACCCTCTCTGACACATTCTGACACTCTCTGACACTCTCTGACAATCTCGGACACAATCAGAAACTCTCAGACACTCTCTGTCACTCTCTGACACTCTCTGACACTTTCAGACACTATCAGACACACTCAGACACTCTCTGGCGCTCTCTATCACTCTCTGGCACTCTCTATCACTCTCTCACACTCTCTGACACTCTCTGAATTTTTATAACACTCTCTATCACTCTCTGACACACTCTGACACTCTCTGACACTCTCTGACACTCTCTGACAGTCTCTATCACTCTCTATCACTCTCTGACACTCTCTGACACTCTCTGACACTCTCTGACACTCTCTGTCACTCTCAGACACTCGCTATCACTCTCTGACTCTATCACTCTCTGACACTCACTGACACTCTCAGACACTCTCCATCACTCTCAGACACTCTCTATCACTCTCTGTCACTCTCTATCACTCTCTATCACTCTCTGACTCTATCTGACACTCTCAGAAACTCTCTCTCACTCTCTGAGACTCTCAGACTCTCTCCATCACTCTCTGACACTCTCGATCACTCTCTGACATTCTCAGACACTCTCTCTCACTCTCTGACACTCTCTGTCACTCTCTGTCACTCTCTGTCACTCTCTGTCACTCTCTGTCACTCTCTGACACTCTCTGACACTCTCTGACACTCTCAGACACTCTCTGTCACTCTCAGACACTCGCTATCACTCTCTGATACTATCTATCACTCTCTGACACACACTGACACACTCAGACACTCTCTGACACTCTCGACCACTCTCTGACACTCTCTGAAACTCTCTATCACTCAATGACACTCTATGAGACTCTCTATCACTCTCTATCATTCTCTGTCTCTCTCTGACACACTCTGACACTCTCAGACACTCTCTATCACTCAATGACACTCTGTGACACTCTCTATCACTCTCCATCACTCTCTGACACTCTCTAACACACACTGACACTCTCAGACACTCTCTTTCACACTCCGTATCACTCTCTGACACTCTGTGACACTCTCTATCACTCTCTGACACTCTCTATCACTCTCTATCACTCTGTGACACTCCCTGACACTCTCTCTCACTCTCTATCACTCTCTGACACTCTCTGACACTCTCTCTTACTCAATGACACTCTGTGACAATCTCTATCCCTCTCGATCACTCGATGACACTCTCTGACGCTCTCGATCACTCGCTATCACTCTCTGACACACTCTGACACTCTCTGACACTCTCCATCACTCAATGACACTCTCTGACAGTCTCCATCACTCTCTACCACTCTCTGACACTCTCTGACACCCTCTGACACTCTCTATCACTCTCTATCACTCTCTGACTCTATCACTCTCTGACACTCACTGACACTCTCAGACACTCTCCATCACTCTCAGACACTCTCTATCACTCTCTGTCACTCTCTATCACTCTCTGACTCTATCTGACACTCTCAGAAACTCTCTCTCACTCTCTGAGACTCTCAGACTCTCTCCATCACTCTCTGACACTCTCTATCACTCTCTGACATTCTCAGACACTCTCTATCACTCTCTGACATTCTCAGACACTCTCTATCACTCTCTGACACTCTCTGTCACTCTCTGACACTCTCTGACACTCTCTGACACTCTCCATCACTCAATGACACTCTCTGACAGTCTCTATCACTCTCAATCACTCTCTGACACTCTCTGACACCCTCTGACACTCTCGATCACTCTCTATCACTCTCTGACACTCTCTTACACTCTCTGACACTCTCCATCACTCTATGACACTCTCTGACACTCTCTATCACTCCGTATCACTCGCTGACACACTCTGACACACTCTGACACTCTCTGACACTCTCAGAGGCTCTCTATCACTCTCTATCACTCTCTGACACTCTCAGACACTCTCAATCACTCTCTGACTATCTATATCACTCTCTGACACTCTCAGAGGCTCTCTATCACTATCTATCACTCACTGACACACTCAGACACTCTCTATCACTCTCTGACACTCACTGACACTCTCAGACACTCTCTGTCGCTCTCCATCACTCTCTGACTATCTATATCACTCTCTGACACTCTCAGAGGCTCTCTATCACTATCTATCACTCACTGACACACTCAGACACTCTCTATCACTCTCTGACACTCACTGACACTCTCAGATACTCGCTTTCACTCTCTGTCACTCTCAGACACTCTCAGACACTCTCTATCACTCTCTGAAACTCTCTATCACTCTCTGAAACTCTCTATCACTCTCTGACGCTCTCTATCGCTCTCTGATATTCTCTGACACACTCAATCTCTCTCTATCACTCTCTGACACTCTCTATCACTCTATGACACTCTCTGACACTCTCTATCACTCTCTGACACTCTCTGACACACTCTGACACTCACTGACACTCTCAGACACTCTCTATCACTCTCTGACACTCTCTATCACTCTCTGACACTCTCAATCGCTCTCTGATATTCTCTGACACACTCAATCTCTCTCTATCACTCTCTGACACTCTCTATCACTCTATGACACTCTCTGACACTCTCTATCACTCTCTGACACTCTCTGACACACTCTGACACTCTCAGACACTCTCTATCACTCTCTGACACTCACTGACACTCTCAGATACTCGCTTTCACTCTCTGTCACTCTCAGACACTCTCAGACACTCTCTATCACTCTCTGAAACTCTCTATCACTCTCTGAAACTCTCTATCACTCTCTGACACTCTAAATCGCTCTCTGATATTCTCTGACACACTCAATCTCTCTCTATCACTCTCTGACACTCTCTATCACTCTATGACACTCTCTGACACTCTCTATCACTCTCTGACACTCTCTGACACACTCTGACACTCACTGACACTCTCAGACACTCTCTATCACTCTCTGACACTCTCTATCACTCTCTGACACTCTCAATCGCTCTCTGATATTCTCTGACACACTCAATCTCTCTCTATCACTCTCTGACACTCTCTATCACTCTATGACACTCTATGACACTCTCTGACACTCTCTATCACTCTCTGACACTCTCTGACACACTCTGACACTCTCAGACACTCTCTTTCACACTCCGTATCACTCTCTGACACTCTGTGACACTCTATATCACTCTCTGACACTCTCTATCACTCTCTATCACTCTCTGACGCTCTCTGACACTCTCTATCACTCAATGACACTCTGTGACACTCTCTATCACTCTCCATCACTCTCTGACACTCTCTGACACACTCTGACACTCTCAGACACTCTCTTTCACACTCCGTATCACTCTCTGACACTCTGTGACACTCTCTTTCACTCTCTGACACTCTCTGACACTCTTTGACACTCTCTATCGCTCTCTATCACTCTCTGACACTCTCTGACACTCCCTCTTACTCTCTGACACTCTTTGACACTCTCTATCACTCTCTATCACTCTATGACACTCTCTGACGCTCTCTATCACTCTCTACCACTCTCTGACACTCTCTGACACTCTCTGACACACTCTGACACTCTCAGACACTCTCTTTCACACTCCGTATCACTCTCTGACACTCTGTGACACTCTCTATCACTCTCTGACACTCTCTGACACTCCCTCTTACTCTCTGACACTCTTTGACACTCTCTATCACTCTCTATCACTCTATGACACTCTCTGGCGCTCTCTATCACTCTCTGCCACTCTCTGACACACTCTGAAACACTCTGACACTCTCTATCACTCTCTATCACTCTCTGAAACTCTCTGACACTCTCCATCACTCAATGAAACTCTCTGACACTCTCTATCACTCTCTATCACTCTCTAGCACTCTCTGACACTCTCTTACACTCTCTGACACTCTCCATCACTCTATGACACTCCCTGACACTCTCTATCACTCTGTATCACTCTCTGACACTCTCTGACACTCTCTGACACCCTCTGACACCCTCTGACACCCTCTGACACTCTCTGACACTCTCAGAGGCTCTCTATCACTCTCTATCACTCTCTGACACTCTCAGACACTCTCTATCACTCTCTGACACTCACTGACACTCTCGGACACCCTCTGTCGCTCTCTATCACTCTCTGACAATCTATATCACTCTCTGACACTCTCTGACACTCTCAGCGGCTCTCGATCACTCTCTATCACTCACTGACACACTCAGACATTCTCTATCACTCTCTGACACTCACTGAGACTCTCAGACACTCGCTTTCACTCTCTGTCACTCTCAGACACTCTCTATCACACTCTGACACTCTCTATCACTCTCTGACACACTCAGACACTCTCTATCACTCTCTGACACTCACTGAGACTCTCAGACACTCGCTTTCACTCTCTGTCACTCTCAGACACTCTCTATCACACTCTGACACTCTCTATCACTCTCTGACACTCTCAATCGCTCTCTGACATTCTCTGACACAATCTCTCTCTCTCACTCTCTGACACTCTCTATCACTCTGTGACACTCTCTGACACTCTCTATCACTCTCTATCACACTCTGACACTCTCAGACACTCTCTGTCACTCTCTATCACTCTCTGACACTCTCTGACACTCTCTAGGGCGGCACAGTGGCGCAGTGGTTAGCACTGCAGCCTCACAGCTCCAGGGACCCGGGTTCGATTCCGGGTACTGCCTGTGTGGATTTTGCAAGTTCTCCCTGTGTCTGCGTGGGTTTTCTCCGGGTGCTCCGCTTTCCTCCCACAAGCCAAAAGACTTGCAGGTTGATAGGTAAATTGGCCATTATAAATTGTCACTAGTATAGGTCGGTGGTAGGGAAATATAGGGACAGGTGGGGATGTTTGGTAGGAATATGGGATTAGTATAGGATTAGTATAAATGGGTGGTTGATGTTCGGCACAGACTCGGTGGGCCGAAGGGCCTGTTTCAGTGCTGTATCTCTAATCTAAATCTAATCTATCACTCTCTTACACTCTCTGACACTCACTGACACTCTCAGAGGCTCTCTATCACTCTCTATAACTCACTGACACTCTCAGACACTCACTGACACTCTCAGACACTCTCTTTCACTCTCTGTCAGTCTCAGACGCTCTCTATCACTCTCTGACACTCTCAATCGCTCTCTGAAACTCTCTGACACACTCAATCACTCTCTGACACTCTCAGACACTTTCTATCACCCTTTGTCACTCTCTGACACACTCTGACACTCACAGACAGTCTCAGATACTCTCTAACACTCTCTGACACACTTAATCACTCTCTGACACTCTCTGACACTCTCTATCACTCTCTGACACTCTCTATCACTCTCTGACATACTCTCGCACTCTCTGACACTCTCGATTGCTCTCTGACACTCTCTGAAACTCTCTATCACTCAATGACACTCCATGAGACTCTCTATCACTCTCTATCATTCTCAGACACTCTCTATCACTCTCTGACACTCTCTATCACTCTCTGACACTCTCTATCACTCTCTGACGCTCTCTGACAATCTCTATCACTCAATGACACTCTGTGACACTCTCTATCACTCTCTGAAACTCTCTGACAATCTCAGACACTCTCTTTCACACTCCGTATCACTCTGTGACACTCTGTGACACTCTCTGTCACTCTCTGACACTCTCTATCTCTCTGTGACACTCCCTGACACTCTCTGGCACTCTCTATCACTCTCTGTCACTCTCTGACGCTCTCTGACACTCTCTCTTACTCAATGACACTCTGTGACACTCTCTATCCCTCTCTATCACTCTATGACACTCTCTAACGCTCTCTATCACTCTCTATCACTCTCTGACACACTCTGAAGCACATTTGACACTTCTATCACTCTCTGACACTCTCTGACACTCTTTGACACCCTCTGACTCTCTCTAACACTCTCTATCACTCTCTGACACTCTCTTACAATCTCTGACACTCTCCATCACTCTATGACACTCTCTGACACTCTCTATCACTCTGTATCACTCTCTGACACTTTCTGACACCCTCTGACAAACTCTGACACACTCTGACACTCTCTGACACTCTCAGAGGCTCTCTATCACTCTCTGACACGCACTGACACTCTCAGACACTCTCTGTCGTTCTCTATCACTCTCTGACACTCTCTATCACTCTGTGACACTCTCTATCACTCTCCATCGCTCTCTGACACTCTCTGACAAACTCAGACACTCTCTTTCACACTCCGTAATACTCTGTGACACTCTGTGACACTCTCTATCACTCTCTGACACTCTCTATCACTCTGTGACACTCCCAGACACTCTCTCTCACTCTCTATCACTCTCTATCACTCTCTGACACTCTCTGGCACTCTCTATCACTCTCTATCACTCTCTGACGCTCTCTGACACTCTCTCTTACTCAATGACACTCTGTGACACTCTCTATCCCTCTCTATCACTCTATGACACTCTCTAACGCTCTCTATCACTCTCTGACACACTCTGAAACACATTTGACACTTCTATCACTCTCTGACACTCTCTGACACTCTCTGACACTCTCTTACACTCTCTGACACTCTCCATCACTCTATGACACTCTCTGACACTCTCTATCACTCTGTATCACTCTCTGACACTTTCTGACACCCTCTGACAAACTCTGACACACTCTGACACTCTCTGACACTCTCAGAGGCTCTCTATCACTCTCTGACACGCACTGATACTCTCAGACACTCTCTGTCGTTCTCTATCACTCTCTGACAATCTATATCACTCTCTGACACTCTCTGACACTCTCAGACGCTCTCTATCACTCTCTATCACTCACTGAAACACTCAGACACTCTCTATCACTCTCTGACACTCACTGACACTCTCAGACACTCGCTTTCACTCTCTGTCACTCGAAGACACTCTCTATCACTCTATGACACTCTCTGACACTCTCTATCACTCTCCATCACTCTCTGACACACTCTGACACTCTCTGACACTCTCAGACACTCTCTGTCACTCTCCATCACTCTCTATCACTCTCTGACACACTCTGAAACACATTTGACACTTCTATCACTCTCTCACACTCTCTGACACTCTCTGACACTCTCCATCACTCAAAGACACTCTCTGACACCCTATATCACTCTCTATCCCTCTCTGACACTCTATGACACCCTCTGACACTCTCTATCACTCTCTATCACTCTCTGACACTCTCTTACACACTCTGACACTCTCTGACACTCTCCATCACTCTATGACACTCTCTGACACTCTCGATCACTCTGTATCACTCTCTGACACTTTCTGACACCCTCTGACCATCTCTGACACACTCTGACACTCTCTGTCACTCTCAGAGGCTCTCTATCAGTCTCTATCACTCTCTGACACTCTATGACACCCTCTGACACTCTCTATCACTCTCTATCACTCTCTGACACTCTCAGACACTCTCCATCACTCTCTGACACGCACTGATACTCTCAGACACTCTCTGTCGTTCTCTATCACTCTCTGACAATCTATATCACTCTCTGACACTCTCAGAGGCTCTCTATCACTCTCTATCACTCACTGACACACCCAGACACTCTCTATCACTCTCTGACACTCACTGACACTCTCTATCACTCTCTTTCACTCTCTGACACACTCAGACACTCTCTGACTCTCTCAGACACTCTCTGACACTCTCTATCACTCTCTGACACTCTCTATCACTCTCTGACACTCTCTATCACTCTCTAACACTCTCTTACACTCTCTATCACTCTCTGACACTCTCTATCACTCTCTGACACTCTCTATCACTCTATATCACTCTCTGACAATCTCTAGCACTCTCTGACACTTTCTGACACACTCAGACACTCTCTGTCACTCTCTAACACTATCTGACACTCTCTATCACTCTCTGACACTCTCTGACACTCTCAGAGGCGCTCTATCACTCTCTATCACTCAGTGACACTCTCAGACGCTCACTATCACTCTCTGACACTCACTGACACTCTCAGACACTCTCTTTCACTCTCTGTCACTCTCAGACTCTCTCAGACGCTCTCTATCACTCTCTGACACTCTCTATCACTCTCTGACAATCTCAATCGCTCTCTGAAACTCTCTGACACACTCAATCACTCTTTATCACTCTCTGACGCACTCTGACACTCTCTGTCACTCCATGACACTCTCTGACACTCTCTATCACTCTCTATCACTCTCTGACACACTCTGACACTCTCTGACACTCTCAGACATTCTCTATCACTCTCTTTCACTCTCTGACTCTCTCTATCACTCTCTGACACTCTCCATCACTCTCTATCACTCTCTTACACTCTCTATCACTCTCTATCACTCTATGACACTCTCTGACACTCTCAGAATCTCTCTCTCACTCTCTGAAACTCTCAGACACTCTCTATCACTCTCTGACACTCTCTATCACTCTCTAACATTCTCATACACTCTCTATCACTCTCTATCATTCTCTGACACTCTCTGACACGCTCTATCACTCTCTGACACTCTCTGACACTCTCAGACACTCTCGATCACTCTCTGAGACTCTCTGACACTCTCAGAAGCTCTCTCTCACTCTCTGACACTCTCAGACTCTCTCTATCACTCTCTGACACTCTCTATCACTCTCTGACACTCTCTATCACTCTCTGACATTCTCAGACACTCTCTCTCACTCTCTGACACTCTCTATCACTCTCTGACACTCTCTATCACTCTCTGACACTTACGGACACTCTCAGACGCTCTCTGTCACTCTCAGCCGCTCTCTATCAGTCTCTATCACACTCTGACACTCTCTGACACTCTCTATCACTCAAAGACACTCTGTGACACTCTCTATCACTCTCTATCACTCTCTATCACTCTCTGACTCTCTCTGACAAACTCAGACACTCTGTGACACACTCTGACACAACCTGACTCTCTCTGACACTCTCTGACACTCTCCATCACTCTCTATCACTCTCTGACACTCTCTGACAATCTCAGAGGCTCTCTATCACACTCCATCACACTCCATCACTTTCTGACACACTCAGAGTCTCTCTATCACTCTCTGAAACTCACTGACACTCTCAGACACTCTCTGTCTCTCTCTGTCACGCTCAGACCCTCTCAGACACTCTCTCTTACTCTCTATCACTCTCTGACACTCTCTGACACTCTCAGAGGCTCTCTATCACTCTCTATCACTCACTGACAATCTCAGACACTCTCTATCACTCTCTGTTACTCTCAGACACTGTCTATCACTCTGTGACACTCTCTATCACTCTCTGACACTCTCTATCGCTCTCTGACACTCTCTGACAATCTCAGAGGCTCTCTATCACTCTCTATCACTCTCTGACACTCTCAGACAATCTATATCACTCTCTGACACTCACTGACACTCTCAGACACTCTCTGTCACACTCTGTCACTCTCAGTCACTCTCAGACACTCTCAGACACTCTCAGACACTCTCTATCTCACTCTGACACTCTCTGACACTCTCAGAGGCTCTCTATCACTCTCTATCACTCTCTGACACTCTCTGACACTCTCTGACACTCTCTATCACTCAATGACACTCTGTGACACTCTCTATCTCTCTCTATCACTATCTGACACTCTCTGACATACTCAGACACTCTGTGACACACTCTGACACTCTCTATCACTCTATGACACTCTCTGACGCTCTCTATCACTCTCTATCACTCGCTGACACTCTCTGACGCTCTCAGACACTCTCAGACACTCTCTATCACTCTCAGACACTCTCTATCACGCTCTGACACTCTCTGACACTCTCCATCACTCTATGACACTCTCAGACACTCTCTATCACTCTCTATCACTCTCTGACACTCTCTGACACTCTCTATCACTCAATGACACTCTGTGACACTCTCTATCTCTCTCTATCACTATCTGACACTCTCTGACATACTCAGACACTCTGTGACACATCTGACACTCTCTATCACTCTTTGACACTCTCTGACGCTCTCTATCACTCTCTATCACTCTCTATCACTCTCTGACACTCTCTGACACTCTCTGACACTCTCAGACACTCTCAGACACTCTCTATCACTCTCAGACACTCTCTATCACGCTCTGACACTCTCTGACACTCTCCATCACTCTATGACACTCTCTGACACTCTCTATCACCCTCTATCACTCTCTGACACTCTCTGACACCCTCTGACACCCTCTGACACACTCTGAAACTCTCTGACACCCTCTGACACACTCTGACACTCTCAGAAGCTCTCTATCACTCTCTATCACTCTCTGACACTCTCCATCACTCTCTGACACTCTCTATCACTCTCTGACACTCTCAGAGGCTCTCTGTCACTCTCTATCACTCTCTGACAATCTCTATCACTCACTGACACTCTCAGACCCTCTCTTTCACTCTCTGTCACTCTCTGACACTCTCAGACACTCTCAGACACTCTCTATCACTCTCTGAAACTCTCTATCACTCTCTGACACTCTCTATCGCTCTCTGACACTCGCTGACATAATCAATCACTTTCTATCACTCTCTGACACACTCTGACACTCTCTATCACTCTATGACACTCTCTATCACTCTCTATCACTCTCTGACACTCTCTGACACTCTCTATCACTCTCTGTCACTCTCTGACGTTCTCTGGCACTCTCTATCACTCAATGACACTCTCTGACACTCTATCACTCTCCATCACACTCTGACACACTCTGACACCCTCTGAAACTCTCAGACATTCTCTTTCACACACCGTATCACTCTCTGACACTCTGTGACACTCTCTATCACTCTCTGACACACTCTATCACTCTCTATCACGCTCTGACACTCTCTGACACTCAATGACTCTCTGTGACACTCTCTATCACTCTCTATCACTATCTGACACTCTCTGACACACTCAGACACTCTGTGACACACTCTGACACTCTCTATCACTCTCTGACACTCTCAATCGCTCTCTGAAACTCTCTGACACACTCAATCACTCTTTATCACTCTCTGACGCACTCTGACACTCTCTGTCACTCCATGACACTCTCTGACACTCTCTATCACTCTCTATCACTCTCTGACACACTCTGACACTCTCTGACACTCTCAGACATTCTCTATCACTCTCTTTCACTCTCTGACTCTCTCTATCACTCTCTGACACTCTCCATCACTCTCTATCACTCTCTTACACTCTCTATCACTCTCTATCACTCTATGACACTCTCTGACACTCTCAGAATCTCTCTCTCACTCTCTGAAACTCTCAGACACTCTCTATCACTCTCTGACACTCTCTATCACTCTCTAACATTCTCATACACTCTCTATCACTCTCTGACACTCTCTATCATTCTCTGACACTCTCTGACACTCTCCATCACTCTCTGACACT
The DNA here is from genome assembly GCF_036365525.1 of Heterodontus francisci. Classification (NCBI taxonomy): domain Eukaryota; kingdom Metazoa; phylum Chordata; class Chondrichthyes; order Heterodontiformes; family Heterodontidae; genus Heterodontus; species Heterodontus francisci. The sequence goes on from NW_027141025.1 coordinate 875,360, forward strand.
CTCTATCACTCTCTGACATACTCAGACACTCTGTGACACACTCTGACACTCTCTATCACTCTATGACACTCTCTGACGCTCTCTATCACTCTCTATCACTCGCTGACACTCTCTGACGCTCTCAGACACTCTCAGACACTCTCTACCACTCTCAGACACTCTCTATCACGCTCTGACACTCTCTGACGCTCTCCATCACTCTATGACACTCTCAGACACTCTCTATCACTCTCTATCACTCTCTGACACTCTCTGACACTCTCTATCACTCAATGACACTCTGTGACACTCTCTATCTCTCTCTATCACTATCTGACACTCTCTGACATACTCAGACACTCTGTGACACATCTGACACTCTCTATCACTCTTTGACACTCTCTGACGCTCTCTATCACTCTCTGACACTCTCTATCACTCTCTGACACTCTCTGACACTCTCTGACACTCTCAGACACTCTCAGACACTCTCTATCACTCTCAGACACTCTCTATCACGCTCTGACACTCTCTGACACTCTCCATCACTCTATGACACTCTCTGACACTCTCTATCACCCTCTATCACTCTCTGACACTCTCTGACACCCTCTGACACCCTCTGACACACTCTGAAACTCTCTGACACTATCTGACACACTCTGACACTCTCAGAAGCTCTCTATCACTCTCTATCACTCTCTGACACTCTCCATCACTCTCTGACACTCTCTATCACTCTCTGACACTCTCAGAGGCTCTCTGTCACTCTCTATCACTCTCTGACAATCTCTATCACTCACTGACACTCTCAGACCCTCTCTTTCACTCTCTGTCACTCTCTGACACTCTCAGACACTCTCTATCACTCTCTGAAACTCTCTATCACTCTCTGACACTCTCTATCGCTCTCTGACACTCGCTGACATAATCAATCACTTTCTATCACTCTCTGACACACTCTGACACTCTCTATCACTCTATGACACTCTCTATCACTCTCTATCACTCTCTGACACTCTCTGACATTCTCTATCACTCTCTATCACTCTCTGACGTTCTCTGGCACTCTCTATCACTCAATGACACTCTCTGACACTCTATCACTCTCCATCACACTCTGACACACTCTGACACCCTCTGAAACTCTCAGACATTCTCTTTCACACACCGTATCACTCTCTGACACTCTGTGACACTCTCTATCACTCTCTGACACACTCTATCACTCTCTATCACGCTCTGACACTCTCTGACACTCTCTATCACTCAATGACTCTCTGTGACACTCTCTATCACTCTCTATCACTATCTGACACTCTCTGACACACTCAGACACTCTGTGACACACTCTGACACTCTCTATCACTCTCTGACACTCTCAATCGCTCTCTGAAACTCTCTGACACACTCAATCACTCTTTATCACTCTCTGACGCACTCTGACACTCTCTGTCACTCCATGACACTCTCTGACACTCTCTATCACTCTCTGACACTCTCAGACATTCTCTATCACTCTCTTTCACTCTCTGACTCTCTCTATCACTCTCTGACACTCTCCATCACTCTCTATCACTCTCTTACACTCTCTATCACTCTCTATCACTCTATGACACTCTCTGACACTCTCAGAATCTCTCTCTCACTCTCTGAAACTCTCAGACACTCTCTATCACTCTCTGACACTCTCTATCACTCTCTAACATTCTCATACACTCTCTATCACTCTCTGACACTCTCTATCATTCTCTGACACTCTCTGACACGCTCTATCACTCTCTGACACTCTCTGACACTCTCAGACACTCTCGATCACTCTCTGAGACTCTCTGACACTCTCAGAAGCTCTCTCTCACTCTCTGACACTCTCAGACTCTCTCTATCACTCTCTGACACTCTCTATCACTCTCTGACACTCTCTATCACTCTCTGACATTCTCAGACACTCTCTCTCACTCTCTGACACTCTCTATCACTCTCTGACACTCTCTATCACTCTCTGACACTTACGGACACTCTCAGACGCTCTCTGTCACTCTCAGCCGCTCTCTATCAGTCTCTATCACACTCTGACACTCTCTGACACTCTCTATCACTCAAAGACACTCTGTGACACTCTCTATCACTCTCTATCACTCTCTATCACTCTCTATCACTCTCTGACTCTCTCTGACAAACTCAGACACTCTGTGACACACTCTGACACAACCTGACTCTCTCTGAGTCTCTCTGACACTCTCTGACACTCTCCATCACTCTCTATCACTCTCTGACACTCTCTGACAATCTCAGAGGCTCTCTATCACACTCCATCACACTCCATCACTTTCTGACACACTCAGAGTCTCTCTATCACTCTCTGAAACTCACTGACACTCTCAGACACTCTCTGTCTCTCTCTGTCACGCTCAGACCCTCTCAGACACTCTCTCTTACTCTCTATCACTCTCTGACACTCTCTGACACTCTCAGAGGCTCTCTATCACTCTCTATCACTCACTGACAATCTCAGACACTCTCTATCACTCTCTGACACTCACTGACACTCTCAGACACTCTCTTTCACTCTCTGTTACTCTCAGACACTGTCTATCACTCTGTGACACTCTCTATCACTCTCTGACACTCTCTATCGCTCTCTGACACTCTCTGACAATCTCAGAGGCTCTCTATCACTCTCTATCACTCTCTGACACTCTCAGACAATCTATATCACTCTCTGACACTCACTGACACTCTCAGACACTCTCTGTCACACTCTGTCACTCTCAGACACTCTCAGACACTCTCTATCTCACTCTGACACTCTCTGACACTCTCAGAGGCTCTCTATCACTCTCTATCACTCTCTGACACTCTCTGACACTCTCTGACACTCTCTATCGCTCAATGACACTCTGTGACACTCTCTATCTCTCTCTATCACTATCTGACACTCTCTGACATACTCAGACACTCTGTGACACACTCTGACACTCTCTATCACTCTATGACACTCTCTGACGCTCTCTATCACTCTCTATCACTCGCTGACACTCTCTGACGCTCTCAGACACTCTCAGACACTCTCTATCACTCTCAGACACTCTCTATCATGCTCTGACACTCTCTGACACTCTCCATCACTCTATGACACTCTCAGACACTCTCTATCACTCTCTATCACTCTCTGACACTCTCTGACACTCTCTATCACTCAATGACACTCTGTGACACTCTCTATCTCTCTCTATCACTATCTGACACTCTCTGACATACTCAGACACTCTGTGACACATCTGACACTCTCTATCACTCTTTGACACTCTCTGACGCTCTCTATCACTCTCTATCACTCTCTGACACTCTCTGACACTCTCAGACACTCTCAGACACTCTCTATCACTCTCAGACACTCTCTATCACGCTCTGACACTCTCTGACACTCTCCATCACTCTATGACACTCTCTGACACTCTCTATCACCCTCTATCACTCTCTGACACTCTCTGACACCCTCTGACACCCTCTGACACACTCTGAAACTCTCTGACACTATCTGACACACTCTGACAATCTCAGAAGCTCTCTATCACTCTCTATCACTCTCTGACACTCTCCATCACTCTCTGACACTCTCTATCACTCTCTGACTCTCTCAGAGGCTCTCTGTCACTCTCTATCACTCACTGACACTCTCAGACCCTCTCTTTCACTCTCTGTCACTCTCTGACACTCTCAGACACTCTCAGACACTCTCTATCACTCTCTGAAACTCTCTATCACTCTCTGACACTCTCTATCGCTCTCTGACACTCGCTGACATAATCAATCACTTTCTATCACTCTCTGACACACTCTGACACTCTCTATCACTCTATGACACTCTCTATCACTCTCTATCACTCTCTGACACTCTCTGACACTCTCTATCACTCTCTATCACTCTCTGACGTTCTCTGGCACTCTCTATCACTCAATGACACTCTCTGACACTCTATCACTCTCCATCACACTCTGACACACTCTGACACCCTCTGAAACTCTCAGACATTCTCTTTCACACACCGTATCACTCTCTGACACTCTGTGACACTCTCTATCACTCTCTGACACACTCTATCACTCTCTATCACGCTCTGACACTCTCTGACACTCTCTATCACTCAATGACTCTCTGTGACACTCTCTATCACTCTCTATCACTATCTGACACTCTCTGACACACTCAGACACTCTGTGACACACTCTGACACTCTCTATCACTCTCTGACACTCTCAATCACTCTTTATCACTCTCTGACGCACTCTGACACTCTCTGTCACTCCATGACACTCTCTGACACTCTCTATCACTCTCTATCACTCTCTGACACACTCTGACACTCTCTGACACTCTCAGACATTCTCTATCACTCTCTTTCACTCTCTGACTCTCTCTATCACTCTCTGACACTCTCCATCACTCTCTATCACTCTCTTACACTCTCTATCACTCTCTATCACTCTATGACACTCTCTGACACTCTCAGAATCTCTCTCTCACTCTCTGAAACTCTCAGACACTCTCTATCACTCTCTGACACTCTCTATCACTCTCTAACATTCTCATACACTCTCTATCACTCTCTGACACTCTCTATCATTCTCTGACACTCTCTGACACGCTCTATCACTCTCTGACACTCTCTGACACTCTCAGACACTCTCGATCACTCTCTGAGACTCTCTGACACTCTCAGAAGCTCTCTCTCACTCTCTGACACTCTCAGACTCTCTCTATCACTCTCTGACACTCTCTATCACTCTCTGACACTCTCTATCACTCTCTGACATTCTCAGACACTCTCTCTCACTCTCTGACACTCTCTATCACTCTCTGACACTCTCTATCACTCTCTGACACTTACGGACACTCTCAGACGCTCTCTGTCACTCTCAGCCGCTCTCTATCAGTCCCTATCACACTCTGACACTCTCTGACACTCTCTATCACTCAAAGACACTCTGTGACACTCTCTATCACTCTCTATCACTCTCTATCACTCTCTATCACTCTCTGACTCTCTCTGACAAACTCAGACACTCTGTGACACACTCTGACACAACCTGACTCTCTCTGAGTCTCTCTGACACTCTCTGACACTCTCCATCACTCTCTATCACTCTCTGACACTCTCTGACAATCTCAGAGGCTCTCTATCACACTCCATCACACTCCATCACTTTCTGACACACTCAGAGTCTCTCTATCACTCTCTGAAACTCACTGACACTCTCAGACACTCTCTGTCTCTCTCTGTCACGCTCAGACCCTCTCAGACACTCTCTCTTACTCTCTATCACTCTCTGACACTCTCTGACACTCTCAGAGGCTCTCTATCACTCTCTATCACTCACTGACAATCTCAGACACTCTCTATCACTCTCTGACACTCACTGACACTCTCAGACACTCTCTTTCACTCTCTGTTACTCTCAGACACTGTCTATCACTCTGTGACACTCTCTATCACTCTCTGACACTCTCTATCGCTCTCTGACACTCTCTGACAATCTCAGAGGCTCTCTATCACTCTCTATCACTCTCTGACACTCTCAGACAATCTATATCACTCTCTGACACTCACTGACACTCTCAGACACTCTCTGTCACACTCTGTCACTCTCAGACACTCTCAGACACTCTCTATCACTCTCTATCTCACTCTGACACTCTCTGACACTCTCAGAGGCTCTCTATCACTCTCTATCACTCTCTGACACTCTCTGACACTCTCTGACACTCTCTATCACTCAATGACACTCTGTGACACTCTCTATCTCTCTCTATCACTATCTGACACTCTCTGACATACTCAGACACTCTGTGACACACTCTGACACTCTCTATCACTCTATGACACCCTCTGACACTCTCTATCACTCTCTATCACTATCTGACACTCTCTGACACTCTCTGACGCTCTCAGACACACTCTGACACTCTCTATCACTCTCTGACACTCTCAATCGCTCTCTGAAACTCTCTGACACACTCAATCACTCTTTATCACTCTCTGACGCACTCTGACACTCTCTGTCACTCCATGACACTCTCTGACACTCTCTATCACTCTCTATCACTCTCTGACACACTCTGACACTCTCTGACACTCTCAGACATTCTCTATCACTCTCTTTCACTCTCTGACTCTCTCTATCACTCTCTGACACTCTCTATCACTCTCTATCACTCTCTTACACTCTCTATCACTCTATGACACTCTATGACACTCTCTGACACTCTCAGAATCTCTCTCTCACTCTCTGAAACTCTCAGACACTCTCTATCACTCTCTGACACTCTCTATCACTCTCTAACATTCTCATACACTCTCTATCACTCTCTGACACTCTCTATCATTCTCTGACACTCTCTGACACGCTCTATCACTCTCTGACACTCTCTGACACTCTCAGACACTCTCGATCACTCTCTGAGACTCTCTGACACTCTCAGAAGCTCTCTCTCACTCTCTGACACTCTCAGACTCTCTCTATCACTCTCTGACACTCTCTATCACTCTCTGACACTCTCTATCACTCTCTGACATTCTCAGACACTCTTTCTCACTCTCTGACACTCTCTATCACTCTCTGACACTCTCTATCACTCTCTGACACTTACGGACACTCTCAGACGCTCTCTGTCACTCTCAGCCGCTCTCTATCAGTCTCTATCACACTCTGACACTCTCTGACACTCTCTATCACTCAAAGACACTCTGTGACACTCTCTATCACTCTCTATCACTCTCTATCACTCTCTATCACTCTCTGACTCTCTCTGACAAACTCAGACACTCTGTGACACACTCTGACACAACCTGACTCTCTCTGACTCTCTGACACTCTCTGACACTCTCCATCACTCTCTATCACTCTCTGACACTCTCTGACAATCTCAGAGGCTCTCTATCACACTCCATCACACTCCATCACTTTCTGACACACTCAGAGTCTCTCTATCACTCTCTGACACTCTCTGACACTCTCAGAGGCTCTCTATCACTCTCTATCACTCACTGACAATCTCAGACACTCTCTATCACTCTGTGACACTCACTGACACTCTCAGACACTCTCTTTCACTCTCTGTTACTCTCAGACACTGTCTATCACTCTGTGACACTCTCTATCACTCTCTGACACTCTCTATCGCTCTCTGACACTCTCTGACAATCTCAGAGGCTCTCTATCACTCTCTATCACTCTCTGACACTCTCAGACAATCTATATCACTCTCTGACACTCACTGACACTCTCAGACACTCTCTGTCACACTCTGTCACTCTCAGACACTCTCAGACACTCTCTATCACTCTCTATCTCACTCTGACACTCTCTGACACTCTCAGAGGCTCTCTATCACTCTCTATCACTCTCTGACACTCTCTGACACTCTCTGACACTCTCTATCACTCAATGACACTCTGTGACACTCTCTATCTCTCTCTATCACTATCTGACACTCTCTGACATACTCAGACACTCTGTGACACATCTGACACTCTCTATCATTCTTTGACACTCTCTGACGCTCTCTATCACTCTCTATCACTCTCTGACACTCTCTGACACTCTCAGACACTCTCTATCACTCTCAGACACTCTCTATCACGCTCTGACACTCTCTGACACTCTCCATCACTCTATGACACTCTCTGACACTCTCTATCACCCTCTATCACTCTCTGACACTCTCTGACACCCTCTGACACCCTCTGACACACTCTGAAACTCTCTGACACTATCTGACACACTCTGACAATCTCAAAAGCTCTCTATCACTCTCTATCACTCTCTGACACTCTCCATCACTCTCTGACACTCTCTATCACTCTCTGACTCTCTCAGAGGCTCTCTGTCACTCTCTATCACTCTCTGACAATCTCTATCACTCACTGACACTCTCAGACCCTCTCTTTCACTCTCTGTCACTCTCTGACACTCTCAGACACTCTCAGACACTCTCTATCACTCTCTGAAACTCTCTATCACTCTCTGACACTCTCTATCGCTCTCTGACACTCGCTGACATAATCAATCACTTTCTATCACTCTCTGACACACTCTGACACTCTCTATCACTCTATGACACTCTCTATCACTCTCTATCACTCTCTGACACTCTCTGACACTCTCTATCACTCTCTATCACTCTCTGACGTTCTCTGGCACTCTCTATCACTCAATGACACTCTCTGACACTCTCTATCACTCTCCATCACACTCTGACACACTCTGACACACTCTGAAACTCTCAGACATTCTCTTTCACACACCATATCACTCTCTGACACTCTGTGACACTCTCTATCACTCTCTGACACACTCTATCACTCTCTATCACGCTCTGACACTCTCTGACACTCTCTATCACTCAATGACTCTCTGTGACACTCTCTATCACTCTCTATCACTATCTGACACTCTCTGACACACTCAGACACTCTGTGACACACTCTGACACTCTCTATCACTCTCTATCACTCTCTTACACTCTCTATCACTCTCTGACACTCTCTATCACTCTCTGACACGCTCTATCAATCTAAATCACTCTCTGACACTCTCTAGCACTCTCTGACACTTTCTGACACTCTCAGACACTCTCTGTCACTCTCTAACACTATCTGACACTCTCTATCACTCTCTGACACTCTCTGACACTCTCAGAGGCTCTCTATCACTCTCTATCACTCAGTGACACTCTCAGAAGCTCACTATCACTCTCTGACACTCACTGACACTCTCAGACACTCTCTTTCACTCTCTGTCACTCTCAGACTCTCTCAGACGCTCTCTATCACTCTCTGACACTCTCTATCACTCTCTGAAACTCTCTGACACACTCAATCACTCTTTATCACTCTCTGACGCACTCTGACACTCTCTGTCACTCCATGACACTCTCTGACACTCTCTATCACTCTCTATCAGTCTCTGACACACTCTAACACTATCTGACACTCTCAGACATTCTCTATCACTCTCTTTCACTCTCTGACTCTCTCTATCACTCTCTGACACTCTCCATCACTCTCTATCACTCTCTTACACTCTCTAACACTCTCTGTCACTCTCAGACACTCTCTATCACTCTGACACTCTCTATCACTCTCTGACACTCTCTTTCGCTCTCTGACACACTCTGACACACTCTGACACTTTCTGACACTCTCAGACACTCTCTATCACTCTCTATCACTCTCTATCACTCTATGACACTCTCTGACACTCTCAGAATCTCTCTCTCACTCTCTGAAACTCTCAGACACTCTCTCTTACTCTCTATCACTCTCTGACACTCTCTGACACTCTCAGAGGCTCTCTATCACTCTCTATCACTCACTGACAATCTCAGACACTCTCTATCACTCTGTGACACTCACGGACACTCTCAGACACTCTCTTTCACTCTCTGTTACTCTCAGACACTGTCTATCACTCTGTGACACTCTCTATCACTCTCTGACACTCTCTATCGCTCTCTGACACTCTCTGACAATCTCAGAGGCTCTCTATCACTCTCTATCACTCTCTATCACTCTCTGACACTCTCAGACAATCTATATCACTCTCTGACACTCACTGACACTCTCAGACACTCTCTGTCACACTCTGTCACTCTCAGACACTCTCAGACACTCTCTATCACTCTCTATCTCACTCTGACACTCTCTGACACTCTCAGAGGCTCTCTATCACTCTCTATCACTCTCTGACACTCTCTGACACTCTCTATCACTCAATGACACTCTGTGACACTCTCTATCTCTCTCTGACACTCTCTGACAATCTCAGAGGCTCTCTATCACTCTCTATCACTCTCTGACACTCACTGACACTCACTGACACTCTCAGACACTCTCTGTCACACTCTGTCACTCTCAGACACTCTCAGACACTCTCTCTCACTCTCTATCTCACTCTGACACTCTCTGACACTCTCAGAGGCTCTCTATCACTCTCTTTCACTCTCTGACACTCTCTATCACGCTCTGACACTCTCTGACACTCTCCATCACTCTATGACAATCTCAGACTCTCTCTATCACTCTCTATCACTCTCTGACACTCTCTGACACTCTCTATCACTCAATGACACTCTGTGACACTCTCTATCTCTCTCTATCACTATCTGACACTCTCTGACATACTCAGACACTCTGTGACACACTCTGACACTCTCTATCACTCTATGACACTCTCTGACGCTCTCTATCACTCTCTATCACTCTCTGACACTCTCTGACGCTCTCAGACACTCTCAGACACTCTCTATCACTCTCAGACACTCTCTATCACGCTCTGACACTCTCTGACACTCTCCATCACTCTATGACACTCTCTGACACTCTCTATCACCCTCTATCACTCTCTGACACTCTCTGACACCCTCTGACACACTCTGACACACTCTGAAACTCTCTGACACTATCTGACACACTCTGACACTCTCAGAAGCTCTCTATCACTCTCTATCACTCTCTGACACTCTCCATCACTCTCTGACACTCTCTATCACTCTCTGACACTCTCAGAGGCTCTCTGTCACTCTCTATCACTCTCTGACAATCTCTATCACTCACTGACACTCTCAGACCCTCTCTTTCACTCTCTGTCACTCTCAGACACTCTCAGACACTCTCTATCACTCTCTGAAACTCTCTATCACTCTCTGACACTCTCTATCGCTCTCTGACACTCGCTGACATAATCAATCACTTTCTATCACTCTCTGACACACTCTGACACTCTCTATCACTCTATGACACTCTCTATCACTCTCTATCACTCTCTGACACTCTCTGACACTCTCTGACACTCTCTATCACTCTCTATCACTCTCTGACGCTCTCTGGCACTCTCTATCACTCAATGACACTCTCTGACACTCTCTATCACTCTCCATCACACTCTGACACACTCTGACACACTCTGACACTCTCAGACATTCTCTTTCACACACCGTATCACTCTCTGACACTCTGTGACACTCTCTATCACTCTCTGACACACTCTATCACTCTCTATCACGCTCTGACACTCTCTGACACACTCAGACACTCTGTGACACACTCTGACACTCTCTATCACTCTCTATCACTCTCTTACACTCTCTATCACTCTCTGACACTCTCTATCACTCTCTGACACTCTCTATCAATCTATATCACTCTCTGACACTCTCTAGCACTCTCTGACACTTTCTGACACTCTCAGACACTCTCTAACACTATCTGACACTCTCTATCACTCTCTGACACTCTCTGACACTCTCAGAGGCTCTCTATCACTCTCTATCACTCAGTGACACTCTCAGACGCTCACTATCACTCTCTGACACTCACTGACACTCTCAGACACTCTCTTTCACTCTCTGTCACTCTCAGACTCTCTCAGGCGCTCTCTATCACTCTCTGACACTCTCTATCACTCTCTGACACTCTCAATCGCTCTCTGAAACTCTCTGACACACTCAATCACTCTTTATCACTCTCTGACGCACTCTATCACAGTCTGACACTGTCTGACACTCTCTATCTCTCAATGACACACTCTGAAACTCTCTATCACTCGCTATCACTCTCTATCAAACTCTGACACTCACTGACACTCTCAGACACTCGCTGTAACTCTCAGACACTCTCTGTCACTCTCAGACACTCTCTATCACTCTGTGACACTCTCTATCACTCTCTGACACTCTCTTTCGCTCTCTGACACTCTCTGACACACTCTGACACTTTCTGACACTCTCAGACACTCTCTATCACTCTCTATCACTCTATGACACTCTCTGACACTCTCAGAATCTCTCTCTCACTCTCTGAAACTCTCAGACACTCTCTATCACTCTCTGACACTCTCTATCACTCTCTGACATTCTCATACACTCTCTATCACTCTCTGACACTCTCTATCATTCTCTGACACTCTCTGACACTGTCTATCACTCTCTGACACTCTCTATCACTCTCTGACATTCTCAGACACTCTCTATCACTCTCTGACACTCTCTATCACTCTCTGACACTCTCTATCACTCTCTGACACTTACGGACACTCTCAGACGCTCTCTGTCACTCTCAGCCTCTCTCTATCAGTCTCTATCACTCTCTGACACTCTCTGACACTCTCTAACACTCAAAGACACTCTGTGACACTCTCTATCACTCTCTATCACTCTCTGACTCTCTCTGACAAACTCAGACACTCTGTGACAAACTCTGACACAACCTGACTCTCTCTGACACTCTCTGACACTCTCCATCACTCTCTATCACTCTCTGACACTCTCTGACAATCTCAGAGGCTCTCTATCACACTTCATCACACTCCATCACTCTCTGACACACTCAGAGACTCTCTATCACTCTCTGAAACTCACTGACACTCTCAGACACTCTCTGTCTCTCTCTGTCACTCTCAGACCCTCTCAGTCACTCTCTCTTACTCTCTATCACTCTCTGACACTCTCTGACACTCTCAGAGGCTCTCTATCACTCTCTATCACTCTCTGTTACTCTCAGACACTGTCTATCACTCTGTGACACTCTCTATCACTCTCTGACACTCTCTATCGCTCTCTGACACTCTCTGACAATCTCAGAGGCTCTCTATCACTCTCTATCACTCTCTATCACTCTCTGACACTCTCAGACAATCTATATCACTCTCTGAAACTCACTGACACTCTCAGACACTCTCTGTCACACTCTGTCACTCTCAGACACTCTCAGACACTCTCTATCACTCTCTATCTCACTCTGACACTCTCTGACACTCTCAGAGGCTCTCTATCACTCTCTATCACTCTCTGACACTCTCTGACACTCTCTATCACTCAATGACACTCTGTGACACTCTCTATCTCTCTCTATCACTATCTGACACTCTCTGACATACTCAGACACTCTGTGACACACTCTGACACTCTCTATCTCTCTATGACACTCTCTGACGCTCTCTATCACTCTCTATCACTCTCTGACACTCTCTGACACTCTCAGACACTCTCAGACACTCTCTATCACTCTCAGACACTCTCTATCACGCTCTGACACTCTCTGACACTCTCCATCACTCTATGCCACTCTCAGACACTCTCTATCACTCTCTATCACTCTCTGACACTCTCTGACACTCTCTATTACTCAATGACACTCTGTGACACTCTCTATCTCTCTCTATCACTATCTGACACTCTCTGACATACTCAGACACTCTGTGACACACTCTGACACTCTCTATCACTCTATGACACTCTCTGACGCTCTCTATCACTCTCTATCACTCTCTGACACTCTCTGACGCTCTCAGACACTCTCAGACACTCTCTATCACTCTCAGACACTCTCTATCACGCTCTGACACTCTCTGACACTCTCCATCACTCTATGCCACTCTCAGACACTCTCTATCACTCTCTGACACTCTCTGACACTCTCTATCACTCAATGACACTCTGTGACACTCTCTATCTCTCTCTATCACTATCTGACACTCTCTGACACACTCAGACACTCTGTGACACACTCTGACACTCTCTATCACTCTATGACACTCTCTGACGCTCTCTATCACTCTCTATCACTCTCTGACACTCTCTGACGCTCTCAGACACTCTCAGACACTCTCTATCACGCTCTGACACTCTCTGACACTCTCCATCACTCTATGCCACTCTCAGACACTCTCTATCACTCTCTATCACTCTCTGACACTCTCTGACACTCTCTATCACTCAATGACACTCTGTGACACTCTCTATCTCTCTCTATCACTATCTGACACTCTCTGACACACTCAGACACTCTGTGACACACTCTGACACTCTCTATCACTCTATGACACTCTCTGACGCTCTCTATCACTCTCTGACACTCTCTGACGCTCTCAGACACTCTCAGACACTCTCTATCACTCTCAGACACTCTCTATCACGCTCTGACACTCTCTGACACTCTCCATCACTCTATGCCACTCTCAGACACTCTCTATCACTCTCTATCACTCTCTGACACTCTCTGACACTCTCTATCACTCAATGACACTCTGTGACACTCTCTATCTCTCTCTATCACTATCAGACACTCTCTGACACACTCAGACACTCTGTGACACACTCTGACACTCTCTATCACTCTATGACACCTCTGACGCTCTCTATCACTCTCTATCACTCTCTGACACTCTCTGACGCTCTCAGACACTCTCAGACACTCTCTATCACGCTCTGACACTCTCTGACACTCTCCATCACTCTATGACACTCTCAGACACTCTCTATCACTCTCTATCACTCTCTATCACTCTCTATCACTCTCTGACACTCTCTGGCGCTCTCAGACACTCTCAGACACTCCTTATCACTCTCAGACACTCTCTATCACGCTCTGACACTCTCTGACACTCTCCATCACTCTATGACACTCTCTGACACTCTCTATCACCCTCTATCACTCTCTGACACTCTGACACTCTCTGACACCCTCTGACACACTCTGACACACTCTGAAACTCTCTGACACTATCTGACACACTCTGACACTCTCAGAAGCTCTCTCTCACTCTCTATCACTCTTTGACACTCTCCATCACTCTCTGACACTCTCTATCACTCTCTGACACTCTCAGAGGCTCTCTGTCACTCTCTATCACTCTCTGACAATCTCTATCACTCACTGACACTCTCATACCCTCTCTTTCACTCTCTGTCACTTTCAGACACTCTCAGGCACTCTCTATCACTCTCTGAAACTCTCTATCACTCTCTGACACTCTCTATCGCTCTCTGACACTCGCTGACATAAGCAATCACTTTCTATCACTCTCTGACACACTCTGACACTCTCTATCACTCTATGACACTCTCTATCACTCTCTATCACTCTCTGACACTCTCTATCACTCTCTATCACTCTCTGACGCTCTCTGGCACTCTCTATCACTCAATGACACTCTCTGACACTCTCTATCACTCTCCATCACACTCTGACACACTCTGACACACTCTGACACTCTCAGACATTCTCTTTCACACACCGTATCACTCTCTGACACTCTGTGACTCTCTCTATCACTCTCTGACACACTCTATCACTCTCTATCACTCTCTATCACGCTCTGACACTCTCGGACACTCTCTATCACTCTCTATCACTCTCTGACACTCTCTGACACTCTCTGATACTCTCTATCACTCAATGACTCTCTGTGACACTCTCTATCACTCTCTATCACTATCTGACACTCTCTGACACACTCAGACACTCTGTGACACACTCTGACACTCTCTATCACTCTATGACACTCTCTGACACTCTCTATCACTCTCTATCACTCTCTATCACTCTCTGACACTCTCTGACGCTCTCTGACGCTCTCAGACACTCTCAGACACTCTCTATCACTCTCAGACACTCTCTATCACGCTCTGACACTCTCTGACGCTCACAGACACACTCAATCACTCTCTATCACTCTCTGACACTCTCTAACATTATTCATCACTCTCTGACACACTCTGACACTCTCTGAAACTCTCTGACACTCTCTATCACTCTCTATCACTCTCTGACACTCTCCATCACTCTCTGACTTTCTCTGACACTCTCTATCACACTCTGACACTCTCTGACACTCTCTATCACTCAATGACACACTCTGAAACTCTCTGTCACTCTCTATCACTTTCTATCACTCTCTGACACTCACTGACACTCTCAGACACTCTCATATACTCTCTCTAACTCTCTGACACTCTCTAACACTGTCTATCACTCTCTGACACTCTCTATCACTCTCTGACACTCTCTATCACACTCTATCACTCTCTGACACTCTCTGATACTCTCTATCACTCTATATCACTCTCTGACACTTTCTGACACTCTCTGTCACTCTCTGACACTCTCTAACACTCTCAGACTCTCTCTATCTCTCTCTATCACTCTCTGACAATCTCTATCACTCTCTATCACTGTCTGACACTCTCTATCACTCTCTGACACTCTCTATCACTCTCTGAAACTCTCTGACACTCTCCATCACTCAAAACACTCTCTGACATCTCTATCACTCTCCTTGGAGGGTGGCAAATGTTGTGCCCCTGTTCAAGAAAGGGAATAGGAACAACCCTGGGAATTACAGGCCAGTTAGTCTTACTTCGGTGGTAGGCAAGTTGATGGAAAAGGTGCTGAGGGATAGGATTTCTGAGCATCTGGAAAGACACTGCTTGATTCGGGACAGTCAGCACGGTTTTGTGAGGGGTAGGTCTTGCCTCACAAGCCTGATTGAATTCTTTGAGCAGGTGACCAAGCAAGTGGATGAGGGTAAACCAGTGGATGTGGTGTACATGGATTTTAGTAAGGCATTTGATAAGGTCCCCCATGGTAGACTTATGGAGAAAGTCAGGAGGCATGGGATAGTGGGGAATGTGGCCAGTTGGATTAAGAATTGGCTAACTGATAGAAGGCAGAGAGTGGTCTTAGATGGTAAAT
Source organism: Heterodontus francisci (assembly GCF_036365525.1). NCBI lineage: Eukaryota > Metazoa > Chordata > Chondrichthyes > Heterodontiformes > Heterodontidae > Heterodontus > Heterodontus francisci. Next base: position 891,874 of record NW_027141025.1, read on the forward strand.
ACTCAGCCTGGAGCCCAGTTACCAGTGGCGTGCCGCAGGGATCAGTTCTGGGTCCTCTCCTGTTTGTGATTTTTATTAACGACTTGGATGAGGAAGTCGAAGGGTGGGTCAGTAAATTTGCAGATGATACAAAGGTTGGTGGAGTTGTGGATACCGAGGAGGGCTATTGTCGTCTGCAAAGGGACTTGGATAGGTTGCAGTGCTGGGCTGAAAAGTGGCAGATGGAGTTTAACCCTGAAAAGTGTGAGGTCGTCCATTTTGGAAGGACAAACATGAATGCAAAATACTGGGTTAACGGTAGGGTTCTTGGGCATGTGGAGGAGCAGAGAGACCTTGGGGTCTATGTGCATAGATCATTGAAAGTTGCAACTCAAGTGGATAGGGCTGTGAAGAAGGCATATGGGGTGTTAGCGTTCATTAGCAGAGGGATTGAATTTAAGAGCCGTGAGGTGATGATGCAGCTGTACAGGACCTTGGTAAGGCCTCATTTGGAGTACTGTGTGCAGTTCTGGTCGCCTCATTTTAGGAAGGATGTGGAAGCCTTGGAGAGGGTGCAGAGGAGATTTACCAGGATGTTGCCTGGAATGGAGAATAAGTCTTACGAGGAAAGGCTGAACATTCTAGGCCTCTTCTCATTAGAAAGGAGAAGGATGAGGGGTGACATGATAGAGGTTTATAAGATGATCAGGGGAATAGATAGGGTAGACAGTCAGAAACTTTTTCCCCGGGTGGAGCAAAGCGTTACAAGGGGTCATAAATTTAAGGTGAAGGGTGGGAGATATAAGGGGGATGTCAGGGGAAGGTTCTTTACCCAGAGAGTGGTCGAGGCATGGAATGCCTTGCCCGGGGAAGTTGTTGAGTCAGAAACTTTAGGGACTTTCAAAAGGCTTTTGGATAGGTATATGGATAAAGGAGAATGATGGGGTATAGATTAAATTGTCCTTGACAGAGGACAAAGGATCGGCACAACATTGTGGGCCGAAGGGCCTGTTCTGTGCTGTATGTTCTATGTTCTATGTTCTATGTTCTATCACTCTCTGACACACTCTGACACTCTCAGACACTCTCTATCACTCTTTATCACTCTTTATCACTCTCTGACACTCTCTGACACTCTCTGAATCTCTCTGACACTCTCCATCACTCAATGACACTCTCTGACACTCTCTATCACTCTCTGACACTCACTGAAACTCTCAGACACTCTCTGTCACTCTCTGTCACTCTCAGACACGCTCAGACACTCTCTATCACTCTCTGACACTCTCTACCACTCTCTGACACTCTCTGACACTCTCTATCACTCTCTGACACTCTCTATCGCTCTCTGACACTCTCACATACTCTGACACTCTCTGACACTCTCAGACATTCTCTTTCACACACCGTATCACTCTCTGACACTCTGTGACTCTCTCTATCACTCTCTGACACACTCTATCACTCTCTATCACTCTCTATCATGCTCTGACACTCTCGGACACTCTCTATCACTCTCTATCACTCTCTATCACTCTCTGACACTCTCTGACACTCTCTATCACTCAATGACTCTCTGTGACACTCTCTATCACTCTCTATCACTATCTGACACTCTCTGACACACTCAGACACTCTGTGACACACTCTGACACTCTCTATCACTCTATGACACTCTCTGACACTCTCTATCACTCTCTATCACTCTCTGACACTCTCTGACGCTCTCAGACACTCTCAGACACTCTCTATCACTCTCAGACACTCTCTATCACGCTCTGACACTCTCTGACGCTCTCAGACACACTCAATCACTCTCTATCACTCTCTGACACTCTCTAACATTATTCATCACTCTCTGACACTCTCTGAAACTCTCTGACACTCTCTATCACTCACTATCACTCTCTGACACTCTCCATCACTCTCTGACTTTCTCTGACACTCTCTATCACACTCTGACACTCTCTGACACTCTCTATCACTCAATGACACACTCTGAAACTCTCTGTCACTCTCTATCACTTTCTATCACTCTCTGATACTCACTGACACTCTCTATCACTCTCTATCACTCTCTGACACTCACTGAAACTCTCAGACACTCTCTGTCACTCTCTGTCACTCTCAGACACGCTCAGACACTCTCTATCACTCTCTGACACTCTCTACCACTCTCTGACACTCTCTATCACTCTCTGACACTCTCTATCGCTCTCTGACACTCTCACATACTCTGACACTCTCTGACACTCACAGAGACTTTCTCTCACTCTCTGAGACTCTCAGACACTTTCTATCACTCTCTGACACTCTCTATCACTCTCTGACACTCTCTGACACTCTCTACCACTCTCTGACACTCTCTGACACTCTCTATCACTCAATGACACTCTGTGACACTCTCTATCACTCTCTATCACTATCTGACACTCTCTGACATACTCAGACACTCTGTGACACACTCTGACACTCTCTATCACTCTATGACACTCTCTATCACCCTCCGACACCCTCTGACACCCTCTGACACCCTCTGACACCCTCTGACAGACTCTGACACACTCTGACACACTCTGACACACTCTGAAACTCTCTGACACTATCTGACACACTCTGACACTCTCAGAATCTCTCTATCACTCTCTGACACTCTCTGACACTCTCCATCACTCTCTGACACTCTCTATCACTCTCTGACACTCTCAGAGGCTCTCTGTCACTCTCTATCACTCTCTGACACTCTCAGACACTCTCTATCACTCTCTGACACTCACTGACTCTCTCAGACACTCTCTATCACTCTCTGACACTCTCTGACACTCTCTATCACTCTCTGACACTCTCTGACACTCTCTATCACTCAATGACACTCTGTGACACTCTCTATCACTCTCTATCACTGTCTGACACTCTCTGACATACTCAGACACTCTGTGACACACTCTGACACTCTCTATCACTCTATGACACTCTCTATCACCCTCCGACACCCTCTGACACCCTCTGACACCCTCTGACACACTCTGACACACTCTGACACACTCTGACACACTCTGAAAATCTCTGACACTATCTGAAACACTCTGACACTCTCAGAATCTCTCTATCACTCTCTATCACTCTCTGACACTCTCCATCACTCTCTGACACTCTCTGACACTCTCTAACATTATTCATCACTCTCTGACACACTCTGACACTCTCTGAAACTCTCTGACACTCTCTATCACTCTCTCTCACTCTCTGACTTTCTCTGACACTCTCTATCACACTCTGACACTCTCTGACACTCTCTATCACTCAATGACACACTCTGAAACTCTCTGTCACTCTCTATCACTTTCTATCACTCTCTGACACTCACTGACACTCTCAGACACCCTCATACACTCTCTCTAACTCTCTGACACTCTCTATCACTGTCTATCACTCTCTGACACTCTCTATCACTCTCTGACACTCTCTATCACTCTCTATCACTCTCTGACACTCTCTATCACTCTCTGACACTCTCTATCGCTCTCTGACACTCTCACATACTCTGACACTCTCTGACACTCACAGAGACTTTCTCTCACTCTCTGAGACTCTCAGACACTTTCTATCACTCTCTGACACTCTCTATCACTCTCTGACACTCTCTGACACTCTCTACCACTCTCTGACACTCTCTGACACTCTCTATCACTCAATGACACTCTGTGACACTCTCTATCACTCTCTATCACTATCTGACACTCTCTGACATACTCAGACACTCTGTGACACACTCTGACACTCTCTATCACTCTATGACACTCTCTATCACCCTCCGACACCCTCTGACACCCTCTGACACCCTCTGACAGACTCTGACACACTCTGACACACTCTGACACACTCTGAAACTCTCTGACACTATCTGACACACTCTGACACTCTCAGAATCTCTCTATCACTCTCTGACACTCTCTGACACTCTCCATCACTCTCTGACACTCTCTATCACTCTCTGACACTCTCAGAGGCTCTCTGTCACTCTCTATCACTCTCTGACACTCTCAGACACTCTCTATCACTCTCTGACACTCACTGACTCTCTCAGACACTCTCTATCACTCTCTGACACTCTCTGACACTCTCTATCACTCTCTGACACTCTCTGACACTCTCTATCACTCAATGACACTCTGTGACACTCTCTATCACTCTCTATCACTGTCTGACACTCTCTGACATACTCAGACACTCTGTGACACACTCTGACACTCTCTATCACTCTATGACACTCTCTATCACCCTCCGACACCCTCTGACACCCTCTGACACCCTCTGACACACTCTGACACACTCTGACACACTCTGACACACTCTGAAAATCTCTGACACTATCTGAAACACTCTGACACTCTCAGAATCTCTCTATCACTCTCTATCACTCTCTGACACTCTCCATCACTCTCTGACACTCTCTGACACTCTCTAACATTATTCATCACTCTCTGACACACTCTGACACTCTCTGAAACTCTCTGACACTCTCTATCACTCTCTCTCACTCTCTGACTTTCTCTGACACTCTCTATCACACTCTGACACTCTCTGACACTCTCTATCACTCAATGACACACTCTGAAACTCTCTGTCACTCTCGATCACTTTCTATCACTCTCTGACACTCACTGACACTCTCAGACACCCTCATACACTCTCTCTAACTCTCTGACACTCTCTATCACTGTCTATCACTCTCTGACACTCTCTATCACTCTCTGACACTCTCTATCACTCTCTATCACTCTCTGACACTCTCTATCACTCTCTGACACTCTCTATCGCTCTCTGACACTCTCACATACTCTGACACTCTCTGACACTCACAGAGACTTTCTCTCACTCTCTGAGACTCTCAGACACTTTCTATCACTCTCTGACACTCTCTATCACTCTCTGACACTCTCTGACACTCTCTACCACTCTCTGACACTCTCTGACACTCTCTATCACTCAATGACACTCTGTGACACTCTCTATCACTCTCTATCACTATCTGACACTCTCTGACATACTCAGACACTCTGTGACACACTCTGACACTCTCTATCACTCTATGACACTCTCTATCACCCTCCGACACCCTCTGACACCCTCTGACACCCTCTGACAGACTCTGACACACTCTGACACACTCTGACACACTCTGAAACTCTCTGACACTATCTGACACACTCTGACACTCTCAGAATCTCTCTATCACTCTCTGACACTCTCTGACACTCTCCATCACTCTCTGACACTCTCTATCACTCTCTGACACTCTCAGAGGCTCTCTGTCACTCTCTATCACTCTCTGACACTCTCAGACACTCTCTATCACTCTCTGACACTCACTGACTCTCTCAGACACTCTCTATCACTCTCTGACACTCTCTGACACTCTCTATCACTCTCTGACACTCTCTGACACTCTCTATCACTCAATGACACTCTGTGACACTCTCTATCACTCTCTATCACTGTCTGACACTCTCTGACATACTCAGACACTCTGTGACACACTCTGACACTCTCTATCACTCTATGACACTCTCTATCACCCTCCGACACCCTCTGACACCCTCTGACACCCTCTGACACACTCTGACACACTCTGACACACTCTGAAAATCTCTGACACTATCTGAAACACTCTGACACTCTCAGAATCTCTCTATCACTCTCTATCACTCTCTGACACTCTCCATCACTCTCTGACACTCTCTGACACTCTCTAACATTATTCATCACTCTCTGACACACTCTGACACTCTCTGAAACTCTCTGACACTCTCTATCACTCTCTCTCACTCTCTGACTTTCTCTGACACTCTCTATCACACTCTGACACTCTCTGACACTCTCTATCACTCAATGACACACTCTGAAACTCTCTGTCACTCTCTATCACTTTCTATCACTCTCTGACACTCACTGACACTCTCAGACACCCTCATACACTCTCTCTAACTCTCTGACACTCTCTATCACTGTCTATCACTCTCTGACACTCTCTATCACTCTCTGACACTCTCTATCACTCTCTATCACTCTCTGACACTCTCTGATACTCTCTATCACTCTCTATCACTCTCTGACACTTTCTGACACTCTCTGAAACTCTCTGACACTCTCTATCACTCTCTCTCACTCTCTGACACTCTCCATCACTCTCTGACTTTCTCTGACACTCTCTATCACACTCTGACACTCTCTATCACTCTCTATCACTCAATGACACACTCTGAAACTCTCTGTCACTCTCTATCACTTTCTATCACTCTCTGACACTCACTGACACTCTCAGACACCCTCATACACTCTCTCTAACTCTTTGACACTCTCTATCACTGTCTATCACTCTCTGACACTCTCTACCACTCTCTGACACTCTCTGACACTCTCTATCACTCAATGACACTCTGTGACACTCTCTATCACTCTCTATCACTATCTGACACTCTCTGACATACTCAGACACTCTGTGACACACTCTGACACTCTCTATCACTCTATGACACTCTCTATCACCCTCCGACACCCTCTGACACCCTCTGACAGACTCTGACAGACTCTGACACACTCTGACACACTCTGACACACTCTGACACACTCTGAAACTCTCTGACACTATCTGACACACTCTGACACTCTCAGAATCTCTCTATCACTCTCTATCACTCTCTGACACTCTCCATCACTCTCTCACACTCTCTATCACTCTCTGACACTCTCTGACACTCTCAGAGGCTCTCTGTCACTCTCTATCACTCTCTGACACTCTCAGACACTCTCTATCACTCTCTGACACTCACTGACTCTCTCAGACACTCTCTATCACTCTCTGACACTCTCTGACACTCTCTATCACTCTCTATCACTCTCTGACACTCTCTGACACTCTCTATCACTCAATGACACTCTGTGACACTCTCTATCACTCTCTATCACTATCTGACACTCTCTGACATACTCAGACACTCTGTGACACACTCTGACACTCTCTATCACTCTATGACACTCTCTATCACCCTCCGACACCCTCTGACACCCTCTGACACCCTCTGACACCCTCTGACACACTCTGACACACTCTGACACACTCTGACACACTCTGAAACTCTCTGACACTATCTGAAACACTCTGACACTCTCAGAATCTCTCTATCACTCTCTATCACTCTCTGACACTCTCCATCACTCTCTGACACTCTCTGACACTCTCTAACATTATTCATCGCTCTCTGACACACTCTGACACTCTCTGAAACTCTCTGACACTCTCTATCACTCTCTCTCACTCTCTGACACTCTCCATCACTCTCTGACTTTCTCTGACACTCTCTATCACACTCTGACACTCTCTGACACTCTCTATCACTCAATGACACACTCTGAAACTCTCTGTCACTCTCTATCACTTTCTATCACTCTCTGACACTCACTGACGCTCTCAGACACCCTCATACACTCTCTCTAACTCTCTGACACTCTCTATCACTGTCTATCACTCTCTGACACTCTCTATCACTCTCTGACACTCTCTATCACTCTCTATCACTCTCTGACACTCTCTGATACTCTCTATCACTCTCTATCAATCTCTGACACTTTCTGACACTCTCTGTCACTCTCTGACATTCTCTAACACTCTCAGACTCTCTCTATCTCTCTCTATCACTCTCTGACAATCTCTATCACTCTCTATCACTGTCTGACACTCTCTATCACTGTCTGACACTCTCTATCACTCTCTGAAACTCTCTGACACTCTCCATCACTCAATGACACTCTCTGACATCTCTATCACTCTCCATCACTCTCTGACACTCTCTGACACTCTCAGACGCTCTCTATCACTCTTTATCACTCTTTATCACTCTCTGACACTCTCTGACACTCTCTGAATCTCTCTGACACTCTCCATCACTCAATGACACTCTCTGACACTCTCAATCACTCTCTATCACTCTCTGACACTCACTGAAACTCTCAGACACTCTCTGTCACTCTCTGTCACTCTCTGTCACTCTCAGACACGCTCAGACACTCTCTATCACTCTCTGACACTCTCTACCACTCTCTGACACTCTCTATCACTCTCTGACACTCTCTATCGCTCTCTGACACTCTCACATACTCTGACACTCTCTGACACTCTCAGACACTCTCTATCACTCTCTATCACTCTCTGACACTCACAGAAACTTTCTCTCACTCTCTGAGACTCTCAGACACTTTCTATCACTCTCTGACACTCTATATCACTCTCTGACATTCTCAGACACTCTCTATCACTCTCTGACACTCTCTGACACTCTCTATCACTCTCTGACACTCTCTGACACTCTCTATCACTCAATGACACTCTGTGACACTCTCTATCACTCTCTATCACTATCTGACACTCTCTGACATACTCAGACACTCTGTGACACACTCTGACACTCTCTATCACTCTATGACACTCTCTATCACCCTCCGACACCCTCCGACACCCTCTGACACCCTCTGACACCCTCTGACACCCTCTGACACACTCTGACACACTCTGACACACTCTGACACTCTCAGAATCTCTCTATCACTCTCTATCACTCTCTGACACTCTCCATCACTCTCTGACACTCTCTATCACTCTCTGACACTCTCTGACACTCTCAGAGGCTCTCTGTCACTCTCTATCACTCTCTGACACTCTCAGACACTCTCTATCACTCTCTGACACTCACTGACTCTCTCAGACCCTCTCTTTCACTCTCTGAAACTCTCTATCACTCTCTGACACTCTCTATCACTCTCTGACACTCTCTGACACTCTCTATCACTCTCTATCACTCTCTGATGCTCTCTGGCACTCTCTATCACTCAATGACACTCTCTGACACTCTCTATCACTCTCCATCACTCTCTGACACTCTCCCACACACTCTGACACTCTCAGACACTCTCTTTCACACTCCGTATCACTCTCTGACAGTCTGTGACACACTCTATCACTCTCTGACACTCTCTATCACTCTCTGACACTCTCTGACACTCTCTATCACTCTCTATCACTCTCTATCACTCTCTATCACTCTCTATCGCTCTCTGACAATCTCTGACACTCTCTATCACTCTCTGATGCTCTCTGGCACTCTCTATCACTCAATGACTCTCTGTGACACTCTCTATCACTCTCTATCACTATCTGACACTCTCTGAAACACTCAGACACTCTGTGACACACTCTGACACTCTCTATCAGTCTATGACACTCTCTGACGCTCTCTATCACTCTCTGACACTCTCTATCACGCTCTGACACTCTCTGACGCTCTCAGACACACTCAATCACTCTCTATCACTCTCTGACACTCTCTGACACTCTCTAACATTCTTCATCACACTCTGACACACTCTGACACTCTCTGACACTCTCTGACTCTCTCTATCACTCTCTATCACTCTCTATCACTCTCTGACACACTCTATCACACTCTGACACTCTCTGACACTCTCTATCACTCAATGACTCACTCTGAAACTCTCTGTCACTCTCTATCACTCTCTGACACACACTGACACACTCAGACACTCTCATACACTCTCTCTAACTCTCTGACACTCTCTATCACTCTCTGACACTCTCTATCGCTCTCTAACACTCTCTTTCACACTCTCTGATACTCTCTATCACTCTCTATCACTCTCTGACACTTTCTGACACTCTCTATCACTCTCTGACACTCTCTAACACTCTCAGACTCTCTCTATCTCTCTCTATCACTCTCTGACAATCTCTATCACTCTCTATCATTGTCTGACACTCTCTATCACTCTCTGACACTCTCTATCACTGTCTGAAACTCTCTGATACTCTCCATCACTCAATAACACTCTCTGACATCTCTATCACTCTCCATCACTCTCTGACATTCTCAGACACTCTCAGACACTCTCTATCACTCTTTATCACTCTTTATCAGTCTCTGACACTCTCTGACACTCTCTGAATCTCTCTGAATCTCTCTGACACTCTCTATCACACTCTGACACTCTCTATCACGCTCTGACACTCTCTGACGCTCTCAGACACACTCAATCACTCTCTATCACTCTCTGACACACTCTGACACTCTCTGACCCTCTCTATCACTCTCTATCACTCTCTGACACTCTCTATCACTCTCTGACATACTCTGACACACTCTATCACACTCTGACACTCTCTGACACTCTCTATCACTCAATGACTCACTCTGAAACTCTCTGTCACTCTCTATCACTCTCTGACACTCACTGACACACTCAGACACTCTCATACACTCTCTCTAACTCTCTGACACTCTCTATCACTGTCTATCACTCTCTGACACTCTCTATCACTCTCTGACACTCTCTATCACTCTCTGACATACTCTGACACACTCTATCACACTCTGACACTCTCTGACACTCTCTATCACTCAATGACTCACTCTGAAACTCTCTGTCACTCTCTATCACTCTCTGACACTCACTGACACACTCAGACACTCTCATACACTCTCTCTAACTCTCTGACACTCTCTATCACTGTCTATCACTCTCTGACACTCTCTATCACTCTCTGACACTCTCTATCACTCTCTATCACTCTCTATCACTCTCTGACACTCTCTGATACTCTCTATCACTCTCTATCACTCTCTGACACTTTCTGACACTCTCTATCACTCTCTGACACTCTCTAACACTCTCAGAATCTCTCTATCTCTCTCTATCACTCTCTGACAATCTCTATCACTCTCGATCACTGTCTGACACTCTCTATCACTCTCTGACACTCTCTATCACTCTCTGAAACTCTCTGATACTCTCCATCACTCAATAACACTCTCTGACATCTCTATCACTCTCCATCACTCTCTGACATTCTCAGACATTCTCAGACACTCTCTATCACTCTTTATCACTCTTTATCACTCTCTGACACTCTCTGACACTCTCTGAATCTCTCTGACACTCTCCATCACTCAATGACACTCTCTGACACTTTCTATCACTCTCTATCACTCTCTGACACTCACTGACACTCTCAGACACTCTCTCTCACTCTCTGAGACTCTCAGACACTTTCTATCTCTCTCTGACACTCTCTATCACTCTCTATCACTCTCTGACACTTTCTGACACTCTCTATCACTCTCTGACACTCACTAACACTCTCAGACTCTCTCTATCTCTCTCTATCACTCTCTGACAATCTCTATCACTCTCTATCATTGTCTGACACTCTCTATCACTCTCTGACACTCTCTATCACTGTCTGAAACTCTCTGATACTCTCCATCACTCAATAACACTCTCTGACATCTCTATCACTCTCCATCACTCTCTGACATTCTCAGACACTCTCAGACACTCTCTATCACTCTTTATCACTCTTTATCAGTCTCTGACACTCTCTGACACTCTCTGAATCTCTCTGAATCTCTCTGACACTCTCTATCACACTCTGACACTCTCTATCACGCTCTGACACTCTCTGACACTCTCTGACGCTCTCAGACACACTCAATCACTCTCTATCACTCTCTGACACACTCTGACACTCTCTGACACTCTCTGACCCTCTCTATCACTCTCTATCACTCTCTGACACTCTCTATCACTCTCTGACATACTCTGACACACTCTATCACACTCTGACACTCTCTATCACTCAATGACTCACTCTGAAACTCTCTGTCACTCTCTATCACTCTCTGACACTCACTGACACACTCAGACACTCTCATACACTCTTTCTAACTCTCTAACACTCTCTATCACTGTCTATCACTCTCTGACACTCTCTATCACTCTCTGACACTCTCTATCACTCTCTATCACTCTCTATCACTCTCTGACACTCTCTGATACTCTCTATCACTCTCTATCACTCTCTGACACTTTCTGACACTCTCTATCACTCTCTGACACTCTCTAACACTCTCAGAATCTCTCTATCTCTCTCTATCACTCTCTGACAATCTCTATCACTCTCTATCACTGTCTGACACTCTCTATCACTCTCTGACACTCTCTATCACTCTCTGAAACTCTCTGATACTCTCCATCACTCAATAACACTCTCTGACATCTCTATCACTCTTCATCACTCTCTGACATTCTCAGACATTCTCAGACACTCTCTATCACTCTTTATCACTCTTTATCACTCTCTGACACTCTCTGACACTCTCTGAATCTCTCTGATACTCTCCATCACTCAATGACACTCTCTGACACTTTCTATCACTCTCTATCACTCTCTGACACTCACTGACACTCTCAGACACTCTCTGTCACTCTCTGTCACTCTCAGACACGCTCAGACTCTCTCTATCACTCTCTGACACTCTCTGACACTATCTGACACTCACAGAAACTCTCTCTCACTCTCTGAGACTCTCAGACACTTTCTATCTCTCTCTGACACTCTCTATCACTCTCGATCACTCTCTGACATTCTCAGACACTCTCTATCACTCTCTGACACTCTCTATCACTCTCTGACACTCTCTATCACTCTCTGACACTCTCTGACACTCTCTGACACTCTCTGACACTCTCTATCACTCTCTGACACTCTCACATACTCTGACACTCTCTGACACTCTCAGACACTCTCTATCACTCTCTATCACTCTCTGACACTATCTGACACTCACAGAAATTCTCTCTCACTCTCTGAGACTCTCAGACACTCTCTATCACTCCCTGACACTCTCTATCACTCTCTGACATTCTCAGACACACTCTATCACTCTCTGACACTCTCTGTCACTCTCTGACACTCTCTGACACTCTCTGACACTCTCTATCACTCTCTGACACTCACTGACACTCTCAGACACTCTCTATCACTCTCTATCACAGTCTAACGCTCTTTGACGCTCTCAGACACTCTCTGACGCACTCAGACACTCTCTGTCACTCTCTGTCACTCTCAGACACGCTCAGACTCTCTCTATCACTCTCTGACACTCTCTATCACTCTCTGACACTCTCCATCACACTCTGACACTCTCTATCGCTCTCTGACACTCTCACATACTCTGACACTCTCTGACACTCTCAGACACTCTCTATCGCTCTCTATCACGCTCTGACACTATCTGACACTCACAGAAACTCTCTCTCACTCTCTGAGACTCTCAGACACTTTCTATCACTCTCTGACATTCTCAGACACTCTCTACCACTCTATGACACTCTCTGACGCTCTCTATCACTCTCTATCACTCTCTGACACTCTCTGGCGCTCTCAGACACTCTCTGGCGCTCTCAGACACTCTCAGACACTCTCTATCACTCTCAGACACTCTCTATCACGCTCTGACACACTCTGACACTCTCCATCACTCTATGACACTCTCTATAACTCTCTATCACTCTCTGACACCCTCTGACACCCTCTGACACCCTCTGACACCCTCTGACACCCTCTGACACCCTCTGACACACTCTGACACACTCTGACACACTCTGAAACTCTCTGACACTATCTGACACTATCTGACACTATCTGACACACTCTGACACTCTCAGAAGCTCTCTATCACTCTCTATCACTCTCTGACACTCTCCATCACTCTCTGGCACTCACTCTCTATCACTCTCTATCACTCTCTGACACTCTCTGACACTCTCAGACACTCTCAGACACTCTCAGACACTCTCTATCACTCTCTATCACACTCTAACGCTCTTTGACGCTCTCAGACACTCTCTGACGCACTCAGACACTCTCTGACACTCTTTGACGCTCTCAGATGCTCTCTGACAATCTCTGACGCTTTGAGACACTCTCAGACACTCTCTATCACTCTCAGACACTCTCTGTCAATCTCTGACACTGTTGCTCTCAGACACACTCAATCACTCTCTATCACTCTCTGACACTCTCTGACACTCTCTAACATTCTTCATCACTCTCTGACACACTCTGACACTCTCTGACACTCTCAGACAGTCTCTATCACTCTCTATAACTCTCTGACACTCTCTATCACTCTCTGACACTCTCTGACACTCTCTGACACTCTCTGACACTCTCTGACACACTCTGACACTCTCAGACACTCTCAGACACTCTCTGACAATCTCAGACACTCTCTATCACTCTTTATCACTCCCTGACACTCTCTGACACTCTCTCTCTCACTCTCTGACATTCTCTATCACTCTCTATTACTCTCTGACACTCTCTGATATTCTCTATCACTCTAAATCACACTCTGACACTCTCTGACACTCTCAATCACACTCTATAACTCTCTGAAGCTCTCTATCACTCACTATCACTCTCTGACACTCTCTATCACTCTCTGACACTCTCTATCACTCTCTATCAATCTCTGACACTCTCTGAAACTCTAATATCACTCTCTATCACTTTCTGACACACTCTGACACTCTCTATCACTCAATGACACTCTGTGACACTCTCTATCACTCTCCATCACTCTCCATTACTCTCCATCACTCTCTGACACTCTCTGACACACTCAGATACTCTGTGACGCACTCTGACACTCTCTATCACTCTATGACACTCTCTGACGCTCTATATCACTCTCTATCCTCTCTGACACTCTCTATCCTCTCTGACACTCTCTATCACTCTCTGACACTCTCTATCACTCTCTATCACTCTCTGAAACTCTCTGACACTCTCCATCACTCAATGACACTCTCTGACATCTCTATCACTCTCTGACACTCTCTGACACTCTCTGACACTCTCTATCACTCTCTATCACTCTTGATCACTCTTTATCACTCTCTGACACTCTCTAACACTCTCTGACTCTCTTATTCACTCTGTGACACTCTCTATCGCTCTCTATCACTCTCTGACACTCTCTATCACACTCTGACACACTCTATCACTCTCAGACACTCTCTATCACTCTCTATCACTCTCTATCACTCTCTGACAATCTCTATCACTCTCTATCACTGTCTAACACTCTCTATCACTCTCAGACACTCTCTATCACTCTTGGTCACTCTTTATCACTCTCTGACACTCTCTGACACTCTCTGAATCTCTCTGACACTCTCCATCACTCAATGACACTCTCTGACACTCTCTATCACTCTCTATCACTCTCTGACACTCTCTGACGCTCTCTGACGCTCTCTGACGCTCTCTGACACTCTCTGACGCTCTCTGAGACTCACAGACACGCTCAGAGACTCTCTATCACTCTGTAGCACTCTCTAACACTCTCCGACACTCTTAATCACTCTGTGACACTCTCTATCACTCTCTATCACTCTCTGACACTCTCTATCACTCTCTGACACACTCTATCGCTCTCTGACACTCTCGATCACTCTCTGACACTCTCTGAAACACACTGACATTCTCTGACAATCTCTGACACACTCTGACAATCTCTGACACTTTCTATCACTCTCTGACACTCTCTATCACTCTCTGACACTCTCTGACATACTCTGACACTCTCTGACACTCTCTATCACTCTCTATCACTCTCTATCACTCTCTGACACACTCTGACACTTTCTGACACTTTCTGACACTCTCAGACACTCTCTATCACTCTCTATCACTCTCTGTTACTCTCTGACACACTCTGACACTCTCTGACACACTCTGACAATCTCTGACACGCTCTATCACTCTCCATCACTCTCTGTTACTCTCTGACACTCTCTGACATTCTCTGACACACTCTGACAATCTCTGACACGCTCTATCACTCACCATCACTCTCTGACACTCTCTATCACTCTCTGACACTCTCTGAAACACTCTGACCCTCTCAGACAATCTCTATCACTTTCTATCACTCTCTGAAACTCTCAGACACTCTCTGACACTTTCTATCACACTCTGACACTCTCAGAGACTCTCAGACAGTCTCAGACACTTTCTATCACTTTTTGACACTGTCTGACAGTGTCAAAAAGTGATAGAAAGTGTCTGAGAATCTCTGACACTCTCAGACACTCTCTTTCATTCTCTATCCCTCTCTGACACTCCCTATCACTCCCGAACACTCTCAGATTCTCTATGACACTCTCTTTCACTCTCCATCACTCTCTGACACTGTCAGACACTCGCTGACACTGTCAGACACTCTCTGGCATTCTCAGACTCTCTCAGAGACTCTCAGACACTCTCTATCACTCTATATCACTCTCAGACACTCTGACACTATCTATCACTCTATGAAAGTCTCTGGCACTCTCTAACACTCTCTATCACTCTCTGGTACTCTCTGACACTCTCTGACATTCTCTGACACTCTCTGACACACTCTGACAATCTCTGACACGCTCTATCACTCACCATCACTCTCTGACACTCTCTATCACTCTCTGACACTCTCTCACACTCTCAGACACTCTCAGACACTCTCAGACACTCTCAGACACTCTCTGACACTTTCAGACACTCTCTACCACTCTCTGACACTCTCTATCACTCTCGGACACTCTCTGACACACTCTGACACTCTCTATCACTCTCGGACACTCTCTGACACACTCTGACACACTCAGACACTCTCTAATACTCTCTATCACTCTCTAACACTCTCTGACACTCTCTGAAAGTCTCTATTACTCTCTATCACTCTCTGACAGTCTCTGACACTCTCAGACACTCTCTATCACTCTCTGACACTCTCAGACACTCTCTCTCACTCACTGACACTCTCTATCACACTCTGACAGTTTCTGACACTCTCTCACACTCTCTATCACTCTCTGTTACTCTCTGACACACTCTGACATTCTCTGACACTCTCTGACTCACTCTGACACTCTCTATCAATCTCTGACACTCTCAGACACTCTCAATCACTCACTGACACTCTCTATCACGCTCTGACACTCTCTGACACTCTCAGACACTCTCTATCACTTTCTGACACACTCTGACATTTTCTGACACTCTCAGACCCTCTCTTTCACTCTCTATCCCACTCTGTTACTCTCTGACACTCTCTGACACTCTCTGACACTCTCTGACACTCTCTGACACTCACTGACATTCTCAGACACTCACTGACACTCTCAGACACTCTCAGACATTCTCTATCTCTGTCTATCACTCTCTGACACTCTCTATCACTCCCTATCACTCTCTGACACTCTCTGACACTCTCAGACACTCTCTATCACTCTTTCTCACTCTCTGACACTCACTGACATTCTCAGACACTCACTGAAACTCTCAGACACTCTCATACACTCTCATACACTCTCTATCACTGTCTATCACTCTCTGACACTCTCTATCACTCTCTGACACTCTCTATCACTCTCTATCTGTTCCTCCTGCAGAATGTGGGAGGTAAGGGTCGCCAAGAGTGTCCCTGCTGACTGCATCTGTGGGAAGTGCACCCAACTCCAGCTCCTCGAGAACCGCGTTAGGGAACTGGAGCTGGAGCTGGATGAACTTCGGATCATTCGGGAGGCGGAGGAGGTTATTGAGAGGAGTTATGGGGAGGTAGTCACACCTCAGGTAAAAGAAGTAGGTAGATGGGTTACCGTCAGGGGAAGGAGAGGGAACCAGCAGGCAGTGCAGGGATCCCCTGTGGCCGTTTCCCTCAACAACAGGTATACCGTTTTGGATACTGTTGCGGGGAACGACTTACCAGGGGTAAGCAATGGGGTACAGATATCTGGCACAGAGTCTGTCCCTGTTGCTCAGAAGGGAAGGGGGAAGAGGAGCAGAACATTAGTCATTGGGGACTCCATAGTTAGGGGAACAGATAGGAGGTTCTGTGGGAACGAGAGAGACTCACGGTTGGTATGTTGCCTCCCAGGTGCCAGGGTTCGTGATGTCTCAAAGAACAAAGAACAAAGAACAAAGATAATTACAGCACAGGAACAGGCCCTTCGGCCCTCCAAGCCTGCGCCGATCCAGATCCTCTCTCTAAACATGTCGCCTATTTTCTAAGGTTCTGTATCTCTTTTCTTCCTGCCCATTCATGTATCTGTCTAGATACATCTTAAAAGACTCCATCGTGCCCGCATCTACCACCTCCGCTGGCAATGCGTTCCAGGTGCCCACCACCCTCTGCGTAAAGAACTTTCCACGCATATCCCCCCTAAACTTTTCCCCTTTCACTTTGAACTCGTGTCCTCTAGTAATTGAAACCCCCACTCTGGGAAAAAGCCTCTTGCTATCCACCCTGTCTATACCTCTCATGATTTTGTACACCTCAATCAGGTCCCCCCTCAACCTCCGTCTTTCTAATGAAAATAATCCTAATCTGCTCAACCTCTCTTCATAGCTAGCGCCCTCCATACCAGGCAACATCCTGGTGAACCTCCTCTGCACCCTCTCCAAAGCATCCACATCCTTTTGATAATGTGGCGACCAGAACTGTACGCAGTATTCCAAATGTGGCCGAACCAAAGTCCTATACAACTGTAACATGACCTGCCAACTCTTGTACTCAATGCCCCGTCCGATGAAGGAAAGCATGCCGTATGCCTTCTTGACCACTCTATTTACCTGCGTTGCCACCTTCAGGGAACAGTGGACCTGAACACCCAAATCTCTCTGGACATCAATTTTCCCCAGGACTTTTCCATTTACTGTATAGTTCACTCTTGAATTGGATCTTCCAAAATGCATCACCTCGCATTTGCCCTGATTGAACTCCATCTGCCATTTCTCTGCCCAACTCTCCAATCTATCTATATTCTGCTGTATTCTCTGACAGTCCCCTTCACTATCTGCTACTCCACCAATCTTAGTGTCGTCTGCAAATTTGCTAATCAGTCCACCTATACTTTCCTCCAAATCATTAATGTATATCACAAACAACAGTGGTCCCAGCACGGATCCCTGTGGAACACCACTGGTCACACGTCTCCATTTTGAGAAACTCCCCTCTACTGCTACTCTCTGTCTCCTGTTGCCCAGCCAGTTCTTTATCCATCCAGCTAGTACACCTTGGACCCCAAGCGCCTTCACTTTCTCCATCAGCCTGCCATGGGGAACCTTATCAAACGCCTTACTGAAGTCCATGTATATGACATCGACAGCCCTTCCCTCATCAATCAACTTTGTCACTTCCTCAAAGAATTCTATTAAGTTGGTAAGACACGACCTTCCCTGCACAAAACCATGTTGCCTATCACTGATGAGCCCATTTTCTTCCAAATGGGAATAGATCCTATCCCTCAGTATCTTCTCCAGCAGCTTCCCTACCACTGACGTCAGGCTCACCGGTCTATAATTACCTGGATTATCCCTGCTACCCTTCTTAAACAAGGGGACACCATTAGCAATTCTCCAGTCCTCCGGGACCTCACCCGTGTTTAAGGATGCTGCAAAGATATCTGTTAAGGCCCCAGCTATTTCCTCTCTCGCTTCCCTCAGTAACCTGGGATAGATCCCATCCGGACCTGGGGACTTGTCCACCTTAATGCCCTTTAGAATACCCAACACTTCCTCCCTCCTTATGCCGACTTGACCTAGAGTAATCAAACATCTGTTCCTAACCTCAACATCCGTCATGTCCCTCTCCTCGGTGAATACCGATGCAAAGTACTCGTTTAGAATCTCACCCATTTTCTCTGAGTCCAAGCATAACATTCCTCCTTTGTCCTTTAGTGGGCCAATCCTTTCTCTAGTTACACTCTTTCTCCTTATATATGAATAAAAGGCTTTGGGATTTTCCTTAACCCTGTTTGCTAAAGATATTTCATGACCCCTTTTAGCCCTCTTAATTCCTCGTTTCAGATTGGTCCTACATTCCCGATATTCTTTCAAAGCTTCGTCTTTCATCAGCCGCCTAGACCTTATGTATGCTTCCTTTTTCCTCTTAGCTAGTCTCACAATTTCTCCTGTCATCCATGGTTCCCTAATCTTGCCATTTCTATCCCTCATTTTCACAGGAACATGTCTCTCCTGCACGCTAATCAACCTCTCTTTAAAAGCCTCCCACATATCACATGTGGATTTACCTTCAAACAGCTGCTCCCAATCTACATTTCCCAGCTCCTGCCGAATTTTGGTGTAGTTGGCCTTCCCCCAATTTAGCACTCTCCCTTTTGGACCACTCTCGTCTTTGTCCATGAGTATTTTAAAGCTTACGGAATTGTGATCACTATTCCCAAAGTAGTCCCCTACTGAAACTTCAACAACCTGGCCGGGCTCAATCCCCAACACCAGGTCCAGTATGGCCCCTTCCCGAGTTGGACTATTTACATACTGCTCTTGAAAACCCTCCTGGATGCTCCTTACAAATTCTGCTCCATCTGGACCTCTAACACTCAGCGAATCCCAGTCAATGTTGGGAAAATTAAAATCTCCTATCACCACTACCCTGTTGCTCCTACATCTTTCCATAATCTGTTTACATATTTGTACCTCTATCTCACGCTCGTTGTTGGGAGGCCTGTAGTACAGCCCCAACATTGTTACCGCACCCTTCCTATTTCTGAGTTCTGTCCATATTGCCTCACTGCTCGAGTCCTCCATAGTGCCCTCCTTCAGCGCAGCTGTGATATCCTCTTTGACCAGTAATGCAACTCCTCCACCCCTTTTACCTCCCTCTCTATCCCGCCTGAAGCATCGATATCCTGGGATATTTAGTTGCCAATCATGCCCTTCCCTCAACCAAGTCTCAGTAATAGCCCCTGGATCGTGTTTTTGGGATCCTTAATGGGGAGGGGGAGCAGCCCCAAGTCGTGGTCCACATAGGCACCAACGACATAGGTAGGAAGAGAGATGGGGATTTAAGACAGAAATTTAGGGAGCTAGGGTGGAAGCTTAGAGCGAGAACAAACAGAGTTGTTATCTCTGGGTTGTTGCCCGTGCCACGTGATAGCGAAGCGAGGAATAGGGAGAGAGAGGAGTTGAACACGTGGCTGCAGGGATGGTGCAGGAGGGAGGGTTTTGGTTTCCTGGATAATTGGGGCTCGTTCTGGGGTAGGTGGAACCTCTACAAACAGGATGGTCTTCACCTGAACCAGAGGGGTACCAATATCCTGGGGGGGAGGTTTGCTAGTGCTCTTCGGGGGGGGGGGGGGTTTAAACTAATTCAGCAGGGGAATGGGAACCTAAATTGTAGTGCCAATGTACAGGATGTTGAGAGTAGTGAGGTCAGGGATATGGTTACAAGGACGCAAGAGGGCACTGGCAAGCAAGAACCTGGTTTAAAGTGTGTCTATTTCAACGCCAGGAGCATCCGGAATAAGGTGGGTGAGCTTGCAGCATGGGTTGGTACCTGGGATCTCGATGTAGTGGCCATTTCAGAGACATGGGTAGAGCAGGGGCAGGAATGGATGTTGCAGATTCCGGGATTTAGATGTTTCAGTAAGAACAGAGAAGATGGTAAAAGAGGGGGGGGGGTGTGGCATTGTTAATCAAGGAGAGTATTACAGCGACAGAAAGGACGTTTGAGGACTCGGCTACTGAGGTAGTATGGGCTGAGGTTAGAAACAGGAGAGGTGAGGTTACCCTGTTGGGAGTCTTTTATAGACCTCCGAATAGTTCCAGAGATGTAGAGGAAAGGATAGCGAAGATGATTCTCGACAGGGGTGAGAGTAACAGGGTAGTTGTTATGGGGGACTTTAACTTTCCAAATATCGACTGGAAATACTATAGTTCGAGTACTTTAGATGGGTCAGTTTTTGTCCAGTGTGTGCAGGAGGGTTTTCTGACACAGTATGTAGACAGGCCAACCAGGGGCGATGCCACATTGGATTTGGTACTGGGAAATGAACCCGGCCAGGTGTTAGATTTAGATGTAGGTGAGCACTTTGGTGATAGTGATCACAATTCGGTTAGGTTTACCTTAGCGATGGGCAGGGACAGGTATATACCGCAGGGCAAGAATTATAACTGGGGGAAAGGAAATTATGATGCGATTAGGCAAGATTTAGGATGCGTAGGATGGGGAAGGAAACTGCAGGGGATGGGAACAATCGAAATGTGGAGCTTATTCAAGGAGCAGCTACTGCGTGTCCTTGATAAGTATGTACCTGTGAGGCAGGGAGGAAGTTGTCGTGCGAGGGAGCCGTGGTTTACTAAAGAAGTTGAAGCGCTTGTCAAGAGGAAGAAGAAGGCTTATGTTAGGATGAGACGTGAAGGCTCAGTTAGGGCGCTTGAGAGCTACAAGCTAGCCAGGAAGGATCTAAAGGGAGAGCTAAGAAGAGCAAGGAGAGGACACGAGAAGTCATTGGTGGATCGGATCAGGGAAAACCCTAAGGCTTTCTATAGGTATATCAGGAATAAAAGAATGACTAGAGTTAGATTAGGGCCAATCAAGGATAGTAGTGGGAAGTTGTGTGTGGAATCAGAGGAGATAGGGGAAGTGTTAAATGAATATTTTGCGTCAGTATTTACAGTAGAGAAAGAAAATGTTGTTGAGAATACTGAGATTCAGGCAACGAGGTTAGATGGGATTGAGGTTCACAAGGAGGAGGTGTTAGCAATTTTGGAAAGTGTGAAAATAGATAAGTCCCCTGGGCCAGATGGGATTTATCCTAGGATTCTCTGGGAAGCTGGGGAGGAATTGCAGAGCCTTTGTCCTTGATCTTTATGTCGTCATTGTCGACAGGAATAGTGCCGGAAGACTGGAGGATTGCAAATGTTGTCCCCTTGTTCAAGAAGGGGAGTAGAGACAGCCCTGGTAATTATAGACCTGTGAGCCTTACTTCGGTTGTGGGTAAAATGTTGGAAAAGGTTATAAGAGACAGGATTTATAATCATCTTGAAAAGAATAAGTACATTAGAGATAGTCAGCACGGTTTTGTGACGGGTAGGTCGTGCCTCACAAACCTTATTGAGTTTTTCGAAAAGGTGACCAAACAGGTGGATGAGGGTAAAGCAGTGGATGTGGTGTATATGGATTTCAGTAAGGCGTTTGATAAGGTTCCCCACGGTAGGCTATTGCAGAAAATACGCAAGTATAGGGTTGAAGGTGATTTAGAGCTTTGGATCAGAAATTGGCTAGCTGAAAGAAGACAGAGGGTGCTGGTTGATGGCAAATGTTCATCCTGGAGTTTAGTTACTAGTGGTGTACCGCAAGGATCTGTTTTGGGGCCACTGCTGTTTGTCATTTTTATAAATGACCTGGAAGAGGGTGTAGAGGGTGGGTTAGTAAATTTGCAGATGACACGAAGGTCGGTGGAGTTGTGGATAGTGCCGAAGGATGTTGTCGGGTACAGAGAGACATAGATAGGCTGCAGAGCTGGGCTGAGAGATCGCAAATGGAGTTTAATGCGGAAAAGTGTGAGGTGATTCACTTTGGAAGGAGTAACAGGAATGCAGAGTACTGGGCTAATGGGAGGATTCTTGGTACTGTAGATGAACAGAGAGATCTTGGTGTCCAGGTGCATAAATCCCTGAAGGTTGCTAACCAGGTTAATAGGGCTGTTAAGAAGGCATATGGTGTGTTAGCTTTTATTAGTAGGGGGGTCGAGTTTCGGAGCCACGAGGTCATGCTGCAGCTGTACAAAACTCTGGTGAGACCGCACCTGGAGTATTGCGTGCAGTTCTGGTCACCGCATTATAGGAAGGATGTGGAAGCTATGGAAAGGGTGCAGAGGAGATTTACTAGGATGTTGCCTGGTATGGAGGGAAGGTCTTACGAGGAAAGGCTGAGGGACTTGAGGTTGTTTTCGTTGGAGAGAAGGAGGAGGAGAGGTGACTTAATAGAGACATATAAGATAATCAGAGGGTTAGATAGGGTGGATAGTGAGCGTCTTTTTCCTCGGATGGTGATGGCAAACACGAGGGGACATAGCTTCAAGTTGAGGGGTGATAGATATCGGACAGATGTGAGAGGTAGTTTCGTTACTCAGAGTAGTAAGGGAGTGGAACGCCCTGCCTGCAGCAGTAGTAGATTCGCCAACTTTAAGGGCATTTAAGTGGACATTGGATAGACACATGGATGAAAATGGAATAGTGTAGGTCAGATGGTTTCACAGGTCGGCGCAACATCGAGGGCCGAAGGGCCTGTACTGCGCTGTAATGTTCTAAATTCTAAATTCTATCACTCTCTGACACTTTCTGATACTCTCTATCACTCTCTATCAGTCTCTGACACTTTCTGACACTCTCTATCACTCTCTGACACTCTCTAACACTCCCAGACTCTCTCTATCTCTCTGTATCACTCTCTGACAATCTCTATCACTCTCTATCACTGTCTGACACTCTCTATCACTCTCTGACACTCTCCATCACTCAGTGACACTCTCTGACATCTCTATCACTCTCCATCACTCGCTGACTCTCTCTGACACTCTCAGACACTCTATATCACTCTTTATCACTCCTTATCACTCTCTGACACTCTCTGACACTCTCTGAATCTCTCTGACACTCTCCATCATTCAATGACACTCTCTGACACTCTCTATCACTCTCTATCACTCTCTGACACTCTCTGACACTCTCTGACACTCTCTGACGCTCTCTGACGCTCCCTGACGCTCTCTGACACTCTCTGAGACTCTCTGAGACTCACAGACACTCTCAGATACTCTCCATCACTCTCTAACACTCTCTGACACTCTTAATCACTCTGTGACATTCTCTATCACTCTCTATCACTCTCTGACACTCTCTATCACTCTCTGACACACTCTATCACTCTCTAACACTCTCGATCACTCTCTGACACTCTCTGAAACACACTGACATTCTCTGACAATCTCTGACACACTCTGACAATCTCTGACACTTTCTATCACTCTCTGACACTCTTTATCACTCTCTAACACTCTCTGACATACTCGGACACTCTCAGACACGCTCTATCACTCTCTATCACTCTCTATCACTCTCTGACACTCTCTGACACTTTCTGACACTCTCAGACACTCTCTATCACTCTCTATCACTCTCTGTTACTCTCTGACACACTCTGACATTCTCTGACACTCTCTGACACACACTGACAATCTCTGACACGCTCTATCACTCTCTATCACTCTCTGTTACTCTCTGACACTCTCTGACATTCTCTGACACTCTCTGACACACTCTGACGCCCTCTGACCCTCTCTGACCCTCTCTGACACACTCTGACACACTCTGACACACTCAGACACTCTCTATCACTGTCTATCACTGTCTATCACTGTCTATCACTCTCTATCACTCTCTGACACACACTGACACTCTCTGACACTCTCAGACACTCTCGATCACTCTCTGTCACTCTCTGACACACTCTGACTCTCTCGGACACTCTCGGACACTCTCTGACACTCTCTGACACTCTCTGACACAAATATCGCTCTCTATCACTCTCTGACACACTCTCACAATCTCTGACACTCTCAGACACTCTCAGACACTCTCTAAACACTCTCTGACACTCACTGACACTCTCAGACACGCGCTGTCATTCTCTGACACTCTCAGACACTCTCTATCACTCTCTATCAACCGCTGACACTCTCAGACACTCTCTATCACTCTCAGACACTCTCGATCACTATCTGACATTCTCTATCACTCTCTGACACTCTCTGACACTCTCTATCACACTCTATCACTCTCTATCACTCTCTGACACTCTCGGACATTCTCTATCACTCTCTGACACTCTCTGACAGTCTCTGACACTCTCAGACACTCTCTATCACTCTCAGACACTCTCTATCACTCTCAGACACTCTCTCTCATTCTCTGACATTCTCTGAAACTCTCAGACACTCTCTATCACTCTCTGACACACTGTGACTCTTTCTGACACTCTCAGACACTCTCTCTCACTCTCTATCAAACTCTGACACACTCTGACAGTCTCTGACACTCTCTATCACACTCTATCACTCTCTGTTACTCTCTGACACACTCTGACATTCTCTGACACTCTCTGACACACTCTGGCAATATCTGACACTTTGTTAGAATTAGAATTATAATATTACAGCGCAGTACAGGCCCTTCGGCCCTCGATGTTGCGCCGAGCTGTGAAACCATCTGACCTACACTATTCCATTTTCATCCATGTGTCTATCCAATGTCCACTTAAATGCCCTTAAAGTTGGAGAATCTACTACTGCTGCAGGCAGGGGATTCCACGCCATTACTACTCTCTGAGTAAAGAAACTACTTCTCACATCTGTCCTATATCCATCACCCCTCAACTTGAAGCTATGTCCCCTCGTGTTTGCCATCACCATCCGAGGAAAAAGACGCTCACTATCCACCCTATCTAACCCTCTGATTATCTTATATGTCTCTATTAAGTCACCTCTCCTCCTCCTTCTCTCCAACGAAAACAACCTCAAGTCCCTCAGCCTTTCCTCGTAAGACCTTCCCTCCATACCAGGCAACATCCTAGTAAATCTCCTCTGCACCCTTTCCATAGCTTCCACATCCTTTCTATAATGCGGTGACCAGAACTGCACGCAATACTCCAGGTGCGGTCTCACCAGAGACTTGTACAGCTGCAGCATGACCTCGTGGCTCCGAAACTCGACCCCCCTACTAATAAAAGCTAACACACCATATGCCTTCTTGACAGCCCTATTAACCTGGTTAGCAACCTTCAGGGATTTATGCACCTGGACACCAAGATCTCTCTGCTCATCTACACTAACAAGAATCTTCCCATTAGCCCAGTACTCTGCATTCCTGTTACTCCTTCTAAAGTGAATCACCTCACACTTTTCCGCATTAAACTCCATTTGCCATCTCTCAGCCCAGCTCTGCAGCCTATCTATGTCTCTCTGCACCCTACAACATCCTTCGGCACTATCCACAACTCCACCGACCTTAGTGTCATCTGCAAATTTACTAACCCACCCTTCTACACCCTCTTCCAGGTCATTTACAAAAATGACAAACAGCAATGGCCCCAAAACAGATCCTTGCGGTACACCACTAGTAACTAAACTCCAGGATGAACATTTGCCATCAACCACCACCCTCTGTCTTCTTTCAGCTAGCCAATTTCTGATCCAAAGCTCTAATTCACCTTCAACCCCATACTTGCGTATTTTCTGCAATAGCCTACCGTGGGGAACCTTATCAAACGCCTTACTGAAATCCATATACACCACATCCACTGCTTTACCCTCATCCACCTGTTTGGTCACCTTCTCGAAAAACTCAATAAGGTTTGTGAGGCACGACCTACCCGTCACAAAACCGTGCTGACTATCTCTAATGTACTTATTCTTTTCAAGATGATTATAAATCCTGTCTCTTATAACCTTTTCCAACATTTTACCCACAACCGAAGTGAGGCTCACAGGTCTATAATTACCAGGGCTGTCTCTACTCCCCTTCTTGAACAAGGGGACAACATTTGCAATCCTCCAGTCTTCCGGCACTATTCCTGTCGACAATGACGACATAAAGATCAAGGACAAAGGCTCTGCAATCTCCTCCCTAGCTTCCCAGAGAATCCTAGGATAAATCCCATCTGGCCATCTGTATCACTCTCTGACACTCTCTATCACTCTCTGACACTCTCAGACACTCTCTATCAATCCCTGACACTCTCAGACACTCTCTATCACTCACTGACACTCTCTATCACTCTCCGACACTCTGAAACACTCTGACACTCTCAGACACTCTCTATCACTCTCTGACACACTCTGACACACTCTGACACTTTCTGACACTCTCAGACACTCTCTATCCCTCTCTGTTACTCTCTGACACACTCTATCACTCTCTGACATACTCTATCAATCTCTGACACTCTCAGACACTCTCTATCACTCACTGACACTCTCTATCACTCTCTATCACTCTCTGACACTCTCGGACACTCTCTGACACACTCTGACACTCTCAGACACTCTCTATCACTCTCTATCACTCTCTGACACACTCTGACACACTCTGACACTTTATGACACTCTCAGACACTCTCTATCACTCTCTGACACTCACTGAAACTCTCAGACACTCTCTGGATCTCTCAGACACTCTCAGACACTATCTCTCACTCTCTGACACTCTGTGACACTCTCTGAAACTCTCTGACACATTCACACTCTCACTGACACTCTCTATCACTCTCTGACACTCTCTGACACTCTCTGACACTCTCTGACACTCTCTGACACACTCTGACAATCTCTGACACGCTCTATCACTCTCTATCACTCTCTGTTACTCTCTGACACTCTCTGACATTCTCTGACACTCTCTGACACACTCTGACAATCTCTGACACTTTCTATCACTCTCTGACACTCTCTATCACTCTCTGACACTCTCAGACACTCTCTATCAATCTCTGACACTCTCAGACACTGTCTATCACTCACTTACACTCTCTATCACTCTCTGACACTCTCTGAAACACTCTGACCCTCTCAGACAATCTCTATCACTTTCTATCACTCTCTGAAACTCTCAGACACTCTCTGACACTTTCTATCACACTCTGACACTCTCAGAGACTCTCAGACAGTCTCAGACACTTTCTATCACTCTCTGACACTGTCTGACAATCTCTGACACTCTCAGACACTCTCTTTCACTCTCTATCCCTCTATGACACTCCCTATCACTCCCTAACACTCTCAGATTCTCTATGACACTCTCTTTCACTCTCCATCACTCTCTGACACTGTCAGACACTCGCTGACGCTCTCAGACACTCTCTGGCACTCTCAGACTCTCTCAGAGACTCTCTATCACTCTATATCACTCTCAGACAGTCTGACACTATCTATCACTCTATGAAAGTCTCTGGCACTCTCTATCATTCTCTAACACTCTCTGGCACACTCTGACGCACTCTGACCCTCTCTGACACACTCTGACACACTCAGACACTCTCTATCACTCTATATCACTGTCTATCACTCTCTATCACTCTCTATCACTGTCTGACACACACTGACACTCTCTGACACTCTCAGACACTCTTGATCACTCTCTGTCACTCTCTGACACACTCTGACTCTCTCTGACACTCTCTGACACTCTCTATCACTCTCTGACACTCTCAATCACTTTCTGACACTCTCAGACACTCTCTATCACTCTCTGACACACTCTATCACTCTCTATCACTCTCTGACACACTCTCACAATCTCTGACACTCTCAGACAATCTCTGACACTCTCTAAACACTCTCTGACACTCACTGACACTCTCAGACACGCGCTGTCATTCTCTGACACTCTCAGACACTCTCTATCACTCTCTATCAACCGCAGACACTCTCTATCACTCTCTGACACTCACTGAAACTCTCAGACACTCTCTGTATCTCTCAGACACTCTCAGACACTATCTCTCACTCTCTGACACTCTCTGAAACTCTCTGACACACTCACACTCTCTCTGACACTCTCTATCACTCTCTGACACTCTCTGACACACTCTGACACTCTCTGACAATCTCTATCACTATCTGACTCTATCTGACACTCTGTGACACACTCTGACACACTCTATCGCTCTCTGACATTCTCTGACACACTCTGAACCTCTCTATCACTCTCTGACACGGACTGACACCCTCAGACACTCTCTGTCACTCTCAGACACTCTCTCTCACTCTCTGACACTTTCTATCACTCTCTGACACAATTTGACACTCTCTATCACTCTCTGACACTCTCAGACACTCTCTATGACTCTCAGACACTCTCCATCACTCTCAGCCACTCTCTGTCACTCTCTATCTCTCTCTGACACTCTCTGAAACTCTCTGACAGACTCACACTCTCTCCGACACTCTCTATCACTCTCTGTTACTCTCTGAAACACTCTGACATTCTCTGACAATCTCTGACACACTCTGTCAATCTCTGACACTTTCTATCACTCTCTGACGCTCTCTATCACTCTCTGACACTCTCTGACACACTCTGACACTCTCAGACACTCTCAGACACTCTCTATCACTCTCTATCACTCTCTATCACTCTCTATCACTCTCTGACACACTCTGACACTCTCTGACACTCTCTGACAATCTCTGACTCTCTCTATCTCTCTCTGACATACGCTGTCACTCACAGACACTCTTAGACAGTCTCGATCACTCTCTGACATTCTCTATCACTCTCTGACACTCTCTGACACTCAAAGACATTCTCTATCACCCTCTATCACTCTCTATCACTCTCTGACACTATCAGACACTCTCTATCACTCTCTATCACTCTCTATCACTCTCTATCACTCTCTGACACTCTCGGACACTCTCTGACACACTCTGACTTTTTCTGACACTCTCAGACACTCTCTCTCACTCTCTATCAAACTCTGACACACTCTGACAGTCTCTGACACTCTCTGACACTCTCTATCGCACTCTATCTCTCTCTGTTACTCTCTGACATACTCTATCAATGTCTGACACTCTCAGACACTCTCTATCACTCACTGACACTCTCTATCACTCTCTGACACTCTCGGTCACTCTCTGACACACTCTGACACTCTCAGACACTCTCTATCACTCTCTGACACACTCTGACACTTTCTGACACTCTCAGACACTCTCTATCACTCTCTATAACTCTCCATCACTCTCTGTTACTCTCTGACACACTCTGACACTTTCTGACACTCTCAGACACTCTCTATCACTCTCTATAACTCTCCATCACTCTCTGTTACTCTCTGACACACTCTGACACTCTCTAACACTCTCTGACACACTCTGACAATCTCTGACACTCTCTATAACTCTCTGACATACTCTGTCACTCACAGACACTCTCAGACACTCTCGATCACTCTCTGACATTCTCTATCACTCTCTGACACTCTCTGACACTCAAAGACACTCTCTATCACACTCTATCAATCTCTCTCACTCAAAGACACTCTCGGACACTCTCTATCTCACTCTGCACTCTCTGACTCTCTCTGACGCTCTCAGACTCTCTCGATCACTCTATGACACTCTCAGACACTCTCTATCACTCTCTGACACTCTCTGACACTCTCTGACACACTCTGACACTCTCTGACAGTCTCAGACACTCGCTATCATTCTCTATCACTCTCTGACACTCTCTGACACTCAAAGACACTCTCTATCACACTCTATCACTCTCTATCACTCTCTGACACTCTCAGACACTCTCTATCACTCTCTGACACTCTCTGACACTCTCTGACACACTCTGACACTCTCTGACAGTCTCAGACACTCGCTATCACTCTCTATCACTCTCTGACACTCTCTGACACTCTCTGACACTCTCTGACACTCTCTATCACTCTCCATCACTCTCTGACTGTCTCTGACACTCTCAGACACTCTCTATCACTCTCAGACACTCTCTATCACTCTCAGACACTCTCTGACATTCTCTGAAACTCTCAGACACTCTCTATCACTCTCTGACACTCTCAGACACTTTCTGTCACTCTCTGACACTTTCTATCACTCTCTATCACTCTCTGATACACTCTGACACTTTCTGACACTCTCAGACACTCTCTCTCACTCTCTATCAAACTCTGACACACTCTGACAGTCTCTGACACTCTCTGACATTCTATATCACTCTCTATCACTCTCTGTTACTCTCTGAAACACTCTGACATTCTCTGACAATCTCTGACACACTCTGACAATCTCTGACACTGTCTATCACTCTCTGACACTCTCTATCACTCTCTGACACTCTCTGACACACTCTGACACTCTCAGACACTCTCTTTCACTCTCTATCAATCTCTGACACACTCTGACAATCTCTGAAGCTTTCTATCACTCTCTGACACTCTCTATCACTCTCTGACACTCTCAGACACTGTCTATCAATCTCTGACACTCCCAGACACTCTCTATCACTCTCTGACATTTTCTATCACTCTCTATCACGCTCTGACACACTCTGACACTTTCTGACGCTCTCAGACACTCTCTCTCACTCTCTCTCACTCTCTATCAAACTCTGACGCACTCTGACAGTCTCTGACACTCTCTGACATTCTATATCACTCTCTATCACTCTATGTTACTCTCTATCACTCTCTGACACTCTCTGACACACTCTGACACTCTCAGATACTCTCTATCACTCTCTATCACTCTCTATCACTCTCTGATACATTCTGACACTTTCTGACACTCTCGGACACTCTCTATCACTCTCTGTTACTCTCTGACACACTCTGACACTCTCGGACACTCTCTATCACTCTCAGACACTCTCAGACACTCTCGATCACTCTCTGACATTCTCTATCACTCTCTGACACTCTCTGACACTCAAAGACACTCTCGATCACTCTCTGACACACTCTGACTCTTTCTGACACTCTCAGACACTCTCTCTCACTCTCTATCAAACTCTGACACACTCTGACAGTCTCTGACACTCTCTGACACTCTCTATCACACTCTATCACTCTCTGTTACTCTCAGACACACTCTGACATTCTCTGACACTCTCTGACACACTCTGACAATCTCTGACACTTTCTATCACTCTCTGACACTCTCTATCACTCTCTGACACTCTCTGACACACTCTGACACTCTTAGACACTCTCTATCACTCTCTATCACTCTCTGATACACTCTGACACTTTCTGACACTCTCAGACACTCTCTATCACTCTCTATCACTCTCTGTTACTCTCTGACACACTCTGACACTCTCGGACACTCTCTATCACTCTCAGACACTCTCAGACACTCTCGATCACTCTCTGACATTCTCTATCACTCTCTGACACTCTCTGACACTCAAAGACACTCTCGATCACTCTCTGACACACTCTGACTCTTTCTGACACTCTCAGACACTCTCTCTCACTCTCTATCAAACTCTGACACACTCTGACAGTCTCTGACACTCTCTGACACTCTCTATCACACTCTATCACTCTCTGTTACTCTCAGACACACTCTGACATTCTCTGACACTCTCTGACACACTCTGACAATATCTGACACTTTGTATCACTCTCTGACACTCTCTATCACTCTCTGACACTCTCAGACACTCTCTATCAATCTCTGACACTCTAAGACACTCTCTATCACTCTCTGACACACTCTGACACTTTCTGACACTCTCAGACACTCTCTATCCCTCTCTGTTACTCTCTGACACACTCTATCACTCTCTGACATACTCTATCAATCTCTGACACTCTCAGACACTCTCTGTCACTCACTGACACTCTCTATCACTCTCTGACACTCTCGGACACTCTCGGACACTCTCTGACACACTCTGACACTCTCAGACACTCTCTATCACTCTCTATCACTCTCTATCACTCTCTGACACACTCTGACACTTTCTGACACTCTCAGACACTCTCTATCACTCTCTATCACTCTCCATCACTCTCTGTTACTCTCTGACACACTCTGACACCCTCTAACACTCTCTGACACACTCTGACAATCTCTGACACTCTCTATAACTCTCTGACATACTCTGTCACTCACAGACACTCTCAGACACTCTCGATCACTCACTGACATTCTCTATCACACTCTATCACTCTCTATCTCTCTCTGACACTCTCGGACACTCTCTATCACTCTCTATCAGTCTCTGACACTCTCTGACCGTCTCTGACACTCTCAGACACACTGACAATCTCTGACACTCTCTATCACTCTCTGACACTCTCTGACACTCAAAGACACTCTCTATCACACTCTATCAATCTCTATCACTCAAAGACACTCTCGGACACTCTCTATCTCACTCTGCACTCTCTGACTCTCTCTGACTCTCTCTGACACTCTCTGACACTCTCTGACAATCTCTGACAATCTCTGACACTTTCTATCACTCTCTGACACTCTCTATCACTCTCTGACACTCTCAGACACTCTCTATCAATCTCTGACACTGTCAGACACTCTCTATCACTCACTGACACTCTCTATCACTCTCTGACACTCTCGGACACTCTCTGACACACTCTGACACTCTCAGACACTCTCTATCACTCTCTATCACTCTCTGACACACTCTGACACTTTCTGACACTCTCAGACACTCTCTATCACTCTCTATAACTCTCCATCACTCTCTGTTACTCTCTGACACACTCTGACACTCTCTAACACTCTCTGACACACTCTGACAATCTCTGACACTCTCTATAACTCTCTGACATACTCTGTCACTCACAGACACTCTCAGACACTCTCGATCACTCTCTGACATTCTCTATCACACTCTATCACTCTCGATCACTCTCTGACACTCTCGGACACTTTCTATCACTCTCTATCAGTCTCTGACACTCTCTGACCGTCTCTGACACTCTCAGACACACTGACAATCTCTGACACTCTCTATCACTCTCTGACATACTCTGTCACTCACAGACACTCTCAGACACTCTCGATCACTCTCTGACATTCTCTATCACTCTCTGACACTCTCTGACACTCAAAGACACTCTCTATCACACTCTATCAATCTCTATCACTCAAAGACACTCTCGGACACTCTCTATCTCACTCTGCACTCTCTGACTCTCTCTGACTCTCTCAGACACTCTCTGACACATTATATCACTCTCTGAACCTCTCAGACACTCTCTGACACTTTCTATCACACTCTGACACTCTCAGATAATCTCAGACAGTCTCGGACACTTTCTATCACTCTCTGACACTGTCCGACAATCTCTGACACTCTCAGACACTCTCTTTCACTCTCTATCCCTCTATGACACTCCCTATCACTCCCTAACACTCTCAGATTCTCTATGACACTCTCTTTCACTCTCCATCTCTCTCTGACACTGTCAGACACTCTCTGACACTCTCAGACACTCTCTGACTCTTTCAGACACTCTCAGACACTCTCTATCACTCTATATCACTCTCTGACACTCTCCATCACTCTCCATCAATCTCTGGCACACTCTGACTCGCTCTGACCCTCTCTGACACTATCTGACATTCTCTGACACACTTTGACACTCTCAGACACTCTCTATCACTAGCTATCACTCTCTGACACGCTCTGACTGTCTCTGACACTCTCTGACACTCTCTATCACTCTCTGACACTCTCAGACAATCTATCACTCTCTATCACTGTCTATCACTCTCTACCACTCTCTATCACTCTCTGACACACTCTGACACTCTCTGACACTCTCAGACACTCTCTATCACTCTCTATCACTCTCTGACACACTCTGACTGTCTCTGACACTCTCTGACACTCTCTATCACTCTCTGACACTCGCAGACACTCTCTATCACTCTCTGACACTTTATATCACTCTCTATCACTTTCTGACACACTCTGACACTTGCTGACACTCTCAGACACTCTCTCTCACTCTCTATCAAACTCTGACACACTCTGACAGTCTCTGACACTCTCTGACATTCTCTATCACTCTCCATCACTCTCTGTTACTCTCTGACAGACTCTGACACTCTCTGACACTCTCTGACACTCTCTGACAATCTCTGACAATCTCTGACACTTTATATCACTCTCTGAAACTCTCTATCACTCTCTGACACACTCTGACACTTTCTGACACTCTCAGACACTCTCTATCCCTCTCTGTTACTCTCTGACACACTCTATCACTCTCTGACATACTCTATCAATCTCTGACACTCTCAGACACTCTCTATCACGCACTGACACTCTCTACACTCTCTGACACTCTCTCACAATCTCTATCACTCTCTGATACTCTCTGACACACTCTGACATTCTCTGACACTCTCTGACACACTCTGGCACTCTCTATCAATCTCTGACACTCTCAGACACTCTCTATCACTCACTGACACTCTCTATCACTCTCTGACACACTCTGACACTCTCAGACACTCTCTATCACTCTCTATCACTCTCTGACACACTCTGACATTTTCTGACACTCTCAGACACTCTCTATCACTGTCTATCCCTCTCTGTTACTCTTTGACACACTCTGACACTCTCTGACACTCTCTGACACACTCTGACAATCTCTGACACTCTCTATCACTCTCTGACATACTCTGTCACTCACAGACACTCTCAGACACTCTCGATCAATCTCTGACACTCTCTATCACTCTCTGACACTCTCTGACATTCTCAGACACTCTCTAACACTCTCTATCACTCGCTGACACTCTCAGACACTCTCAGACACTCTCTATCACTCTCTAACACTCGCTGTCACTCTCAGACACTCTCAGACACTCTCTGTCACTCTCTGACACTCACTGAAACTCTCAGACACTCTCTATCACTCTCAGACACTCTCAGACACTCTCTCTCACTCTCTGACACTCTCTGAATCTCTCTGATACACTCACACACTCTCTGACACTCTCTAACACTCTCTGACACTCTCTGACACACTCTGACACTCTCTGACACTCTCTATCACTCTCTGAAACTCTCTGAAACTCTCTGACACTCTCTGACACACTCTGACACATTCTATCGCTCTCTGACATTCTCTGACACACTCTGACACTCTCTGACACTCTCTGACACTCTCTAACACTCTCTGACACTCTCTGACACACTCTGACAGTCTCTGACACTCTCTATCACTCTCTGAAACTCTCTGAAACTCTCTGACACTCTCTGACACTCTCTGACACACTCTGACACATTCTATCGCTCTCTGACATTCTCTGACACACTCTGACACTCTCTGACACTCTCAGACACTCTCAGACACTCTCTATCACTCTCTGACACTTTCTATCACTCTCTGACACTCTCTGACACACTCTGAAACTCTCTGACACTCTCTATCACTCTCTGACACAATTTGACACTCTCTATCACTCTCTGACACTCTCAGACACTCTCTATCACTCTATGACACTGTCAGACACTCTCTATCACTCTCTGACACACTCTGACACTCTGTGACACTCCCAGACACTCGCTATCACTCTCTATCACTCTCTGACACTCTCTGACACTCTCAGACACTCTCTGACACACACTGACACTCTCAGGCATTCTCTGAAACTCTCTATCACTCGCTGCAATTGTCTGACACTCGCAGACACTCTCTGAAACTTTTTATCACTTTCTGACACTCTCAGACACTCTCAGACACTCTCAGTCACTCTCAGACACTCTCAGACACTCTCTGACACTCTCTATCAAACTCTGACACTTTCTGTCACTCTCTGACACTCTCAGACACTCTCTGTCACTCTCTATCCCTCTCTGTTACTCTCTGACACACTCTGACACTCTCTGAAACTCTCTGACACACTCTGACAATCTCTGACACTCTCTATCACTCTCTGACATACTCTGTCACTCACAGACACTCTCAGACACTCTCAGACACTCTCTGTCATTCTCTGACACTGTCTGGCACCCTCAGACACTCTCAGACACTCTCTATCACTCTCAGACACTCCCTATCACTCTCTGACATTCTCTGAAACTCTCTATCACTCTCAGACACTTTCTGACATTCTCTGACACACTCTGACACACTCTATCGCTCTCTGACATTCTCTGACACACTCTGACACTCTCTGACACTGTCAGACACTCTCTGTCACTCTCCATCATTCTCTGACACACTCTGACATAATCTGACAATCTCTGACACTCTCAGACACTCTCTATCACTCTCAGACACTCTCTAAAACTCTCTGACATTCTCTGAAACTCTCAGACACTCTCTATCACTTTCTGACACTCTCAGACACTCTCTATCACTCTCGATCAAACTCTGACACTCTCAGAGACTCTCGATCACTCACTGACACTCTCTTTCACACTCTGACAGTCTCTGACACTCTCTGACACTCTCTCACAATCTCTATCACTCTCTGATACTCTCTGACACACTCTGACATTCTCTGACACTCTCTGACACACTCTGGCACTCTCTATCAATCTCTGACACTCTCAGACACTCTCTATCACTCACTGACACTCTCTATCACTCTCTGACACACTCTGACACTCTCAGACACTCTCTATCACTCTCTATCACTCTCTGACACACTCTGACATTTTCTGACACTCTCAGACACTCTCTATCACTGTCTATCCCTCTCTGTTACTCTTTGACACACTCTGACACTCTCTGACACTCTCTGACACACTCTGACAATCTCTGACACTCTCTATCACTCTCTGACATACTCTGTCACTCACAGACACTCTCAGACACTCTCGATCAATCTCTGACACTCTCTATCACTCTCTGACACTCTCTGACATTCTCAGACACTCTCTATCACTCTCTATCACTCGCTGACACTCTCAGACACTCTCTATCACTCTCTAACACTCGCTGTCACTCTCAGACACTCTCAGACACTCTCTGTCACTCTCTGACACTCACTGAAACTCTCTATCACTCTCTGTCACTCTCTGACACTCTCAGACACTCTCTCTCACTCTCTGACACTCTCTGAATCTCTCTGATACACTCACACACTCTCTGACACTCTCTAACACTCTCTGACACTCTCTGACACACTCTGACACTCTCTGACACTCTCTATCACTCTCTGAAACTCTCTGAAACTCTCTGACACTCTCTGACACACTCTGACACATTCTATCGCTCTCTGACATTCTCTGACACACTCTGACACTCTCTGACACTCTCTGACACTCTCTGACACTCTCTGACACTCTCTAACACTCTCTGACACTCTCTGACACTCTCTGACACACTCTGACACATTCTATCGCTCTCTGACATTCTCTGACACTCTCTGACACTCTCAGACACTCTCAGACACTCTCTATCACTCTCTGACACTTTCTATCACTCTCTGACACTCTCTGACACACTCTGAAACTCTCTGACACTCTCTATCACTCTCTGACACAATTTGACACTCTCTATCACTCTCTGACACTCTCAGACACTCTCTATCACTCTATGACACTGTCAGACACTCTCTATCACTCTCTGACACACTCTGACACTCTGTGACACTCCCAGACACTCGCTATCACTCTCTATCACTCTCTGACACTCTCTGACACTCTCAGACACTCTCTGACACACACTGACACTCTCAGGCATTCTCTGAAACTCTCTATCACTCGCTGCAATTGTCTGACACTCGCAGACACTCTCTGAAACTTTTTATCACTTTCTGACACTCTCAGGCACTCTCAGACACTCTCAGACACTCTCAGACACTCTCAGACACTCTCTGACACTCTCTATCAAACTCTGACACTTTCTGTCACTCTCTGACACTCTCAGACACTCTCTGTCACTCTCTATCCCTCTCTGTTACTCTCTGACACACTCTGACACTCTCTGAAACTCTCTGACACACTCTGACAATCTCTGACACTCTCTATCACTCTCTGACATACTCTGTCACTCACAGACACTCTCAGACACTCTCAGACACTCTCTGTCATTCTCTGACACTGTCTGGCACCCTCAGACACTCTCAGACACTCTCTATCACTCTCAGACACTCCCTATCACTCTCTGACATTCTCTGAAACTCTCTATCACTCTCAGACACTTTCTGACATTCTCTGACACACTCTGACACACTCTATCGCTCTCTGACATTCTCTGACACACTCTGACACTCTCTGACACTGTCAGACACTCTCTGTCACTCTCCATCATTCTCTGACACACTCTGACATAATCTGACAATCTCTGACACTCTCAGACACTCTCTATCACTCTCAGACACTCTCTAAAACTCTCTGACATTCTCTGAAACTCTCAGACACTCTCTATCACTTTCTGACACTCTCAGACACTCTCTATCACTCTCGATCAAACTCTGACACTCTCAGAGACTCTCGATCACTCACTGACACTCTCTTTCACACTCTGACAGTCTCTGACACTCTCTGACACTCTCTCACAATCTCTATCACTCTCTGATACTCTCTGACACACTCTGACATTCTCTGACACTCTCTGACACACTCTGGCACTCTCTATCAATCTCTGACACTCTCAGACACTCTCTATCACTCACTGACACTCTCTATCACTCTCTGACACACTCTGACACTCTCAGACACTCTCTATCACTCTCTATCACTCTCTGACACACTCTGACATTTTCTGACACTCTCAGACACTCTCTATCACTGTCTATCCCTCTCTGTTACTCTTTGACACACTCTGACACTCTCTGACACTCTCTGACACACTCTGACAATCTCTGACACTCTCTATCACTCTCTGACATACTCTGTCACTCACAGACACTCTCAGACACTCTCGATCAATCTCTGACACTCTCTATCACTCTCTGACACTCTCTGACATTCTCAGACACTCTCTATCACTCTCTATCACTCGCTGACACTCTCAGACACTCTCTATCACTCTCTAGCACTCGCTGTCACTCTCAGACACTCTCAGACACTCTCTGTCACTCTCTGACACTCACTGAAACTCTCTATCACTCTCTGTCACTCTCAGACACTCTCAGACACTCTCTCTCACTCTCTGACACTCTCTGAATCTCTCTGATACACTCACACACTCTCTGACACTCTCTAACACTCTCTGACACTCTCTGACACACTCTGACACTCTCTGACACTCTCTATCACTCTCTGAAACTCTCTGAAACTCTCTGACACTCTCTGACACACTCTGACACATTCTAACGCTCTCTGACATTCTCTGACACACTCTGACACTCTCTGACACTCTCTGACACTCTCTGACACTCTCTAACACTCTCTGACACTCTCTGACACACTCTGACACTCTCTGACACTCTCTATCACTCTCTGAAACTCTCTGAAACTCTCTGACACTCTCTGACACACTCTGACACATTCTATCGCTCTCTGACATTCTCTGACACACTCTGACACTCTCTGACACTCTCAGACACTCTCAGACACTCTCTATCACTCTCTGACACTTTCTATCACTCTCTGACACTCTCTGACACACTCTGAAACTCTCTGACACTCTCTATCACTCTCTGACACAATTTGACACTCTCTATCACTCTCTGACACTCTCAGACACTCTCTATCACTCTATGACACTGTCAGACACTCTCTATCACTCTCTGACACACTCTGACACTCTGTGACACTCCCAGACACTCGCTATCACTCTCTATCACTCTCTGACACTCTCTGACACTCTCAGACACTCTCTGACACACACTGACACTCTCAGGCATTCTCTGAAACTCTCTATCACTCGCTGCAATTGTCTGACACTCGCAGACACTCTCTGAAACTTTTTATCACTTTCTGACACTCTCAGACACTCTCAGACACTCTCAGACACTCTCAGACACTCTCTGACACTCTCTATCAAACTCTGACACTTTCTGTCACTCTCTGACACTCTCAGACACTCTCTGTCACTCTCTATCCCTCTCTGTTACTCTCTGACACACTCTGACACTCTCTGAAACTCTCTGACACACTCTGACAATCTCTGACACTCTCTATCACTCTCTGACATACTCTGTCACTCACAGACACTCTCAGACACTCTCAGACACTCTCTGTCATTCTCTGACACTGTCTGGCACCCTCAGACACTCTCAGACACTCTCTATCACTCTCAGACACTCCCTATCACTCTCTGACATTCTCTGAAACTCTCTATCACTCTCAGACACTTTCTGACATTCTCTGACACACTCTGACACACTCTATCGCTCTCTGACATTCTCTGACACACTCTGACACTCTCTGACACTGTCAGACACTCTCTGTCACTCTCCATCATTCTCTGACACACTCTGACATAATCTGACAATCTCTGACACTCTCAGACACTCTCTATCACTCTCAGACACTCTCTAAAACTCTCTGACATTCTCTGAAACTCTCAGACACTCTCTATCACTTTCTGACACTCTCAGACACTCTCTATCACTCTCGATCAAACTCTGACACTCTCAGAGACTCTCGATCACTCACTGACACTCTCTTTCACACTCTGACAGTCTCTGACACTCTCTGACACTCTCTCACAATCTCTATCACTCTCTGATACTCTCTGACACACTCTGACATTCTCTGACACTCTCTGACACACTCTGGCACTCTCTATCAATCTCTGACACTCTCAGACACTCTCTATCACTCACTGACACTCTCTATCACTCTCTGACACACTCTGACACTCTCAGACACTCTCTATCACTCTCTATCACTCTCTGACACACTCTGACATTTTCTGACACTCTCAGACACTCTCTATCACTGTCTATCCCTCTCTGTTACTCTTTGACACACTCTGACACTCTCTGACACTCTCTGACACACTCTGACAATCTCTGACACTCTCTATCACTCTCTGACATACTCTGTCACTCACAGACACTCTCAGACACTCTCGATCAATCTCTGACACTCTCTATCACTCCCTGACACTCTCTGACATTCTCAGACACTCTCTATCACTCTCTATCACTCGCTGACACTCTCAGACACTCTCAGACACTCTCTATCACTCTCTAACACTCGCTGTCACTCTCAGACACTCTCAGACACTCTCTGTCACTCTCTGACACTCACTGAAACTCTCAGACACTCTCTGTCACTCTCAGACACTCTCAGACACTCTCTCTCACTCTCTGACACTCTCTGAATCTCTCTGATACACTCACACACTCTCTGACACTCTCTAACACTCTCTGACACTCTCTGACACTCTCTGTCACACTCTGACACTCTCTGACACTCTCTATCACTCTCTGAAACTCTCTGAAACTCTCTGACACTCTCTGACACACTCTGACACATTCTATCGCTCTCTGACATTCTCTGACACACTCTGACACTCTCTGACACTCTCTGACACTCTCTAACACTCTCTGACACTCTCTGACACACTCTGACACTCTCTGACACTCTCTATCACTCTCTGAAACTCTCTGAAACTCTCTGACACTCTCTGACACACTCTGACACATTCTATCGCTCTCTGACATTCTCTGACACACTCTGACACTCTCTGACACTCTCAGACACTCTCAGACACTCTCTATCACTCTCTGACACTTTCTATCACTCTCTGACACTCTCTGACACACTCTGAAACTCTCTGACACTCTCTATCACTCTCTGACACAATTTGACACTCTCTATCACTCTCTGACACTCTCAGACACTCTCTATCACTCTATGACACTGTCAGACATTCTCTATCACTCTCTGACACACTCTGACACACTCTGACACTCTGTGACACTCCCAGACACTCGCTATCACTCTCTATCACTCTCTGACACTCTCAGACACTCTCTGACACACACTGACACTCTCAGGCATTCTCTGAAACTCTCTATCACTCGCTGCAATTGTCTGACACTCGCAGACACTCTCTGAAACTTTTTATCACTTTCTGACACTCTCAGACACTCTCAGACACTCTCAGACACTCTCAGACACTCTCAGACACTCTCTGACACTCTCTATCAAACTCTGACACTTTCTGTCACTCTCTGACACTCTCAGACACTCTCTGTCACTCTCTATCCCTCTCTGTTACTCTCTGACACACTCTGACACTATCTGAAACTCTCTGACACACTCTGACAATCTCTGACACTCTCTATCACTCTCTGACATACTCTGTCACTCACAGACACTCTCAGACACTCTCTATCACTCTCTATCACTCTCTGACACACTCTGACATTTTCTGACACTCTCAGACACTCTCTATCACTGTCTATCCCTCTCTGTTACTCTTTGACACACTCTGACACTCTCTGACACACTCTGACAATCTCTGACACTCTCTATCACTCTCTGACATACTCTGTCACTCACAGACACTCTCAGACACTCTCGATCAATCTCTGACACTCTCTATCACTCTCTGACACTCTCTGACATTCTCAGACACTCTCTATCACTCTCTATCACTCGCTGACACTCTCAGACACTCTCTATCACTCTCTAACACTCGCTGACACTCTCAGACACTCTCAGACACCCTCTGTCACTCTCTGACACTCACTGAAACTCTCAGACACTCTCTGTCACTCTCAGACACTCTCAGACACTCTCTCTCACTCTCTGACACTCTCTGAATCTCTCTGATACACTCACACACTCTCTGACACTCTCTAACACTCTCTGACACACTCTGACACTCTCTGACATTGTCTATCACTCTCTGAAACTCTCTGACACTCTCTGACACACTCTGACACA
Source organism: Heterodontus francisci (assembly GCF_036365525.1). Classification (NCBI taxonomy): domain Eukaryota; kingdom Metazoa; phylum Chordata; class Chondrichthyes; order Heterodontiformes; family Heterodontidae; genus Heterodontus; species Heterodontus francisci. The sequence continues at coordinate 935,930 of NW_027141025.1, forward strand.
CTCTATCGCTCTCTGACATTCTCTGACACACTCTGACACTCTCTGACACTCTCAGACACTCTCAGACACTCTCAGACACTCTCTATCACTCTCTGACACTTTCTATCACTCTCTGACACTCTCTGACACACTCTGAAACTCTCTGACACTCTCTATCACTCTCTGACACAATTTGACACTCTCTATCACTCTCTGACACTCTCAGACACTCTCTATCACTCTATGACACTGTCAGACACTCTCTATCACTCTCTGACACACTCTGACACTCTGTGACACTCCCAGACACTCGCTATCACTCTCTATCACTCTCTGACACTCTCAGACACTCTCTGACACACACTGACACTCTCAGACACTCTCTATCACTCTATGACACTGTCAGACTCTCTCTATCACTCTCTGACACACTCTGACACTCTGTGACACTCCCAGACACTCGCTATCACTCTCTATCACTCTCTGACACTCTCAGACACTCTCTGACACACACTGACACTCTCAGGCATTCTCTGAAACTCTCTATCACTCGCTGCAACTGTCTGACACTCGCAGACACTCTCTGAAACTTTTTATCACTTTCTGACACTCTCAGAATATCTCAGACACTCTCAGACACTCTCAGACACTCTCTGGCACTCTCTGACACTCTCTGGCACTCACTATCAAACTCTGACACTTTCTGGCACTCTCTGACACTCTCAGACACTCTCTATCACTCTCTATCCCTCTCTGTTACTCTCTGACACTCTCTGACACTCTCTGAAACTCTCTGACACACTCTGACAATCTCTGACACTCTCTATCACTCTCTGACATACTCTGTCACTCACAGACACTCTCAGACACTCTCGATCAATCTCTGACATTCTCTATCACCTTCTATCTCTCTCTGACACTCTCGGACACTCTCTCTCACTCTCTGACACTCTCTGACTCTCGCTGACTCTCTCAGACACTCTCTGACACTTTATATCACTCTCTGAACCTCTCAGACACTCTCTGACACTTTCTATCACACTCTGACACTCTCTGACACTCGCAGATAATCTCAGACAGTCTCAGACACTTCCTATCACTCTCTGACACTGTCTGACAATCTCTGACGCTGTCAGACACTCTCTTTCACTCTCTATCCCTCTATGACACTCCCTATCTCTCCCTCACACTCTCAGATTCTCTATGACACTCTCTTTCACTCTCCATCACTCTCTGACACTGTCAGACACTCTCTGACGCTCTCAGACACTCTCTGACTCTCTCAGACACTCTCAGACACTCTCTATCACTCTATATCACTCTCTGACACTATCTATCACTCTATGAAACTTTCTGACACTCTCCATCACTCTCTATCACTCTCTGGCACACTCTGGCCCACTCTGACGCTCTCTGACACATTATCTGACACTCTCTACACACTCTGACAGACTCAGACACTCTCTATCAATCTCTATCACTCTCTGACACTCTCTGACACACTTTGACACTCTCAGACACTCTCTATCACTCTCTATCACTCTCTGACACACTGACATTTTCTGACACTCTCAGACACTCTCTATCACTCTCTGTCCCTCTCTGTTACTCTCTGACACACTCTGACACTCTCTGACACTCTCTGACGCACTCTGACAATCTCTGACACTCTCTCTCACTCTCTGACATACTCTGTCACTCACAGACACTCTCAGACACTCTCGATCAATCTCTGACACTCTCTATCACTCTCTGACACTCTCTGACATTCTCAGACACTCTCTATCACTCGCTGACACTCTCAGACACTCTCTATCACTCTCTAACACTCGCTGACACTCTCAGACACTCTCAGACACTCTCTGTCACTCTCTGACACTCACTGAAACTCTCAGACACTCTCAGACACTCTCTGACGCTCTCAGACACTCTCTGACTCTCTCAGACACTCTCAGACACTCTCTATCACTCTATATCACTCTCTGACACTATCACTCTATGAAACTCTCTGACACTCTCCATCACTCTCTATCACTCTCTGGCACACTCTGGCACACTCTGGCCCACTCTGGCCCACTCTGACCCTCTCTGACACGATCTGACACTCTCTGACACACTCTGACAGACTCAGACACTCTCTATCACTCTCTATCACTCTCTATCACTCTCTGACACTCTCTGACACACTCTGACACTCTATGACACTCTCAGACACACTCTATCACTCTCTGACACTCTCTATCACTTTCTGACACTCTCAGACACTCTCTACCACTCTCTGACACTCTCTATCACCCACTGACACTCTCTGACACACTCTGACACGCTCAGACACTCTCAGAGACTCTCTATCACTCTCTATCACTCTCTATCACTCTCTGACACTCTCTGACACACTCTGACACACTCTGACAATCTCTGACACTCTCAGACACTCTCTAAACACTCTCTGACACTCACTGACACTCTCAGACACGCGCTGTCACTCTCTGACACTCTCAAACACTCTCTATCACTCTCTATCACTCTCTGACACTCTCTGACATTCTCAGAAACTATCCATCACTCTCTATCACTCGCTGACACTCTCAGACACTCTCAGACACTCTCAGACACTCTCTATCACTCTCCGACACTCACTGAAACTCTCAGACATTCTCTCTCACTCTCTGACACTCTCTGAAACTCTCTGACACGCTCACACTCTGTTGACACTCTCTATCACTCTCTATCACTCTCTGACACTCTCTGACACACTCTGACACTCTCTGACAATCTCTATCACTCTCTGACACTCTCTGACTCTTTGTGACACACTCTGACAGACTCTATCGCTCTCTGACATTCTCTGACACACTCTGACACTCTCTGACACTATCAGAAACTCTCTATCACTCTCTGACACTGACTGATACCCTCAGACACTCTCTGTCACTCTCAGACACTCTCAGACACTCTCAGACACTCTCGATCACTCTCTGACATTTTCTATCACTCTCTGACACTCTCTGACACACTCTGAAACTCTCTGACACTCTTTATCACTCTCTATCACTCTCTGACACAATTTGACACTCTCAGACACTCGCTATCACTCTCGATCACTCTCTGACACTCTCTGACCCTCTCTGACACTCTATCACTCTCTGTCACTCTCTGACACTCTCAGATACTCTCAGACACTCTCAGACACTCTCAGACACTTTCGATCACTCTCTGACATTTTCTATCACTCTCTGACACTCTCTGACACACTCTGAAACTCTCTGACACTCTCTATCACTCTCTATCACTCTCTGACACAATTTGACACTCTCAGACACTCGCTATCACTCTCGATCACTCTCTGACACTCTCTGACCCTCTCTGACACTCTCTATCACTCTCTATCACTCTCTATCACTCTCTGACAGTCTCTGACATTCTCAGACACTCTCTATCACTCTCAGACACTCTCTATCACTCTCTATCACTCTCTCACACTTTCTATCACTCTCTATCACTCTCTGACACACTCTGACACTTTCTGACACTCTCAGACACTCTCTCTCACTCTCTATCAAACTCTGACACACTCTGACAATCTCTGACAATTTCTATCACTCTCTGACACTCTCAGACACTCTCTATCAATCATTGACTCTCTCAGACACTCTCTATCACTCACTGACACTCTCTGAAACTCTCTGACACACTCTGACACTCTCAGACACTCTCTAACACTCTCTGACAAACTCTGACATTCTCTGACACTCTCTATAACTCTCTGACATACTCTGTCACTCACAGACACTCTCAGACACTCTCGATCACTCTCTGACATTCTCTATCACACTCAATCACTCTCTATCACTCTCTGACACTCTCGGACACTTTCTATCACTCTCTATCAGTCTCAGACACTCTCTGTCACTCTCGATCAAACTCTGACACTCTCAGAGACTCTCGATCACTCACTGACACTCTCTTTCACACTCTGACAGTCTCTGACACTCTCTGACACTCTCTCACAATCTCTATCACTCTCTGATACTCTCTGACACACTCTGACATTCTCTGACACTCTCTGACACACTCTGGCACTCTCTATCAATCTCTGACACTCTCAGACACTCTCTATCACTCACTGACACTCTCTATCACTCTCTGACACACTCTGACACTCTCAGACACTCTCTATCACTCTCTGACACACTCTGACATTTTCTGACACTCTCAGACACTCTCTATCACTGTCTATCCCTCTCTGTTACTCTTTGACACACTCTGACACTCTCTGACACTCTCTGACACACTCTGACAATCTCTGACACTCTCTATCACTCTCTGACATACTCTGTCACTCACAGACACTCTCAGACACTCTCGATCAATCTCTGACACTCTCTATCACTCTCTGACACTCTCTGACATTCTCAGACACTCTCTATCACTCTCTATCACTCGCTGACACTCTCAGACACTCTCTATCACTCTCTAACACTCGCTGTCACTCTCAGACACTCTCAGACACTCTCTGACACTCACTGAAACTCTCAGACACTCTCTGTCACTCTCAGACACTCTCAGACACTCTCTCTCACTCTCTGACACTCTCTGAATCTCTCTGATACACTCACACACTCTCTGACACTCTCTAACACTCTCTGACACTCTCTGACACACTCTGACACTCTCTGACACTCTCTATCACTCTCTGAAACTCTCTGAAACTCTCTGACACTCTCTGACACACTCTGACACATTCTATCGCTCTCTGACATTCTCTGACACACTCTGACACTCTCTGACACTCTCAGACACTCTCAGACACTCTCTATCACTCTCTGACACTCTCTATCACTCTCCATCACTCTCTGACACAATCTGACACAATCTGACAATCTCTGACACTCTCAGACACTCTCTGTCATTCTCTGACACTGTCTGACACCCTCAGACACTCTCAGACACTCTCAGACACTCTCTGTCATTCTCTGACACTGTCTGGCACCCTCAGACACTCTCAGACACTCTCTATCACTCTCAGACACTCCCTATCACTCTTTGACATTCTCTGAAACTCTCTATCACTCTCAGACACTTTCTGACATTCTCTGACACACTCTGACACACTCTATCGCTCTCTGACATTCTCTGACACACTCTGACACTCTCTGACACTGTCAGACACTCTCTGTCACTCTCCATCATTCTCTGACACACTCTGACATAATCTGACAATCTCTGACACTCTCAGACACTCTCTATCACTCTCAGACACTCTCTAAAACTCTCTGACATTCTCTGAAACTCTCAGACACTCTCTATCACTTTCTGACACTCTCAGACACTCTCTATCACTCTCGATCAAACTCTGACACTCTCAGAGACTCTCGATCACTCACTGACACTCTCTTTCACACTCTGACAGTCTCTGACACTCTCTGACACTCTCTCACAATCTCTATCACTCTCTGATACTCTCTGACACACTCTGACATTCTCTGACACTCTCTGACACACTCTGGCACTCTCTATCAATCTCTGACACTCTCAGACACTCTCTATCACTCACTGACACTCTCTATCACTCTCTGACACACTCTGACACTCTCAGACACTCTCTATCACTCTCTATCACTCTCTATCACTCTCTGACACACTCTGACATTTTCTGACACTCTCAGACACTCTCTATCACTGTCTATCCCTCTCTGTTACTCTTTGACACACTCTGACACTCTCTGACACTCTCTGACACTCTCTGACACACTCTGACAATCTCTGACACTCTCTATCACTCTCTGACTTACTCTGTCACTCACAGACACTCTCAGACACTCTCGATCAATCTCTGACACTCTCTATCACTCACTGACACTCTCTGACATTCTCAGACACTCTCTATCACTCTCTATCACTCGCTGACACTCTCAGACACTCTCAGACACTCTCTATCACTCTCTAACACTCGCTGTCACTCTCAGACACTCTCAGACACTCTCTGTCACTCTCTGACACTCACTGAAACTCTCAGACACTCTCTGTCACTCTCAGACACTCTCAGACACTCTCTCTCACTCTCTGACACTCTCTGAATCTCTCTGATACACTCACACACTCTCTGACACTCTCTAACACTCTCTGACACTCTCTGACACACTCTGACACTCTCTGACACTCTCTGTCACTCTCTGAAACTCTCTGAAACTCTCTGACACTCTCTGACACACTCTGACACATTCTATCGCTCTCTGACATTCTCTGACACACTCTGACACTCTCTGACACTCTCTGACACTCTCTAACACTTTCTGACACTCTCTGACACACTCTGACACTCTCTGACACTCTCTATCACTCTCTGAAACTCTCTGAAACTCTCTGACACTCTCTGACACACTCTGACACATTCTATCGCTCTCTGACATTCTCTGACACACTCTGACACTCTCTGACACTCTCAGACACTCTCAGACACTCTCTATCACTCTCTGACACTTTCTATCACTCTCTGACACTCTCTGACACACTCTGAAACTCTCTGACACTCTCTATCACTCTCTGACACAATTTGACACTCTCTATCACTCTCTGACACTCTCAGACACTCTCTATCACTCTATGACACTGTCAGACACTCTCTATCACTCTCTGACACACTCTGACACTCTGTGACACTCCCAGACACTCGCTATCACTCTCTATCACTCTCTGACACTCTCTGACACTCTCAGACACTCTCTGACACACACTGACACTCTCAGGCATTCTCTGAAACTCTCTATCACTCGCTGCAATTGTCTGACACTCGCAGACACTCTCTGAAACTTTTTATCACTTTCTGACACTCTCAGACACTCTCAGACACTCTCAGACACTCTCTGACACTCTCTATCAAACTCTGACACTTTCTGTCACTCTCTGACACTCTCAGACACTCTCTGTCACTCTCTATCCCTCTCTGTTACTCTCTGACACACTCTGACACTCTCTGAAACTCTCTGACACACTCTGACAATCTCTGACACTCTCTATCACTCTCTGACATACTCTGTCACTCACAGACACTCTCAGACACTCTCAGACACTCTCTGTCATTCTCTGACACTGTCTGGCACCCTCAGACACTCTCAGACACTCTCTATCACTCTCAGACACTCCCTATCACTCTCTGACATTCTCTGAAACTCTCTATCACTCTCAGACACTTTCTGACATTCTCTGACACACTCTGACACACTCTATCGCTCTCTGACATTCTCTGACACACTCTGACACTCTCTGACACTGTCAGACACTCTCTGTCACTCTCCATCATTCTCTGACACACTCTGACATAATCTGACAATCTCTGACACTCTCAGACACTCTCTATCACTCTCAGACACTCTCTAAAACTCTCTGACATTCTCTGAAACTCTCAGACACTCTCTATCACTTTCTGACACTCTCAGACACTCTCTATCACTCTCGATCAAACTCTGACACTCTCAGAGACTCTCGATCACTCACTGACACTCTCTTTCACACTCTGACAGTCTCTGACACTCTCTGACACTCTCTCACAATCTCTATCACTCTCTGATACTCTCTGACACACTCTGACATTCTCTGACACTCTCTGACACACTCTGGCACTCTCTATCAATCTCTGACACTCTCAGACACTCTCTATCACTCACTGACACTCTCTATCACTCTCTGACACACTCTGACACTCTCAGACACTCTCTATCACTCTCTATCACTCTCTGACACACTCTGACATTTTATGACACTCTCAGACACTCTCTATCACTGTCTATCCCTCTCTGTTACTCTTTGACACACTCTGACACTCTCTGACACTCTCTGACACACTCTGACAATCTCTGACACTCTCTATCACTCTCTGACATACTCTGTCACTCACAGACACTCTCAGACACTCTCGATCAATCTCTGACACTCTCTATCACTCTCTGACACTCTCTGACATTCTCAGACACTCTCTATCACTCTCTATCACTCGCTGACACTCTCAGACACTCTCAGACACTCTCTATCACTCTCTAACACTCGCTGTCACTCTCAGACACTCTCAGACACTCTCTGTCACTCTCTGACACTCACTGAAACTCTCAGACACTCTCTGTCACTCTCAGACACTCTCAGACACTCTCTCTCACTCTCTGACACTCTCTGAATCTCTCTGATACACTCACACACTCTCTGACACTCTCTAACACTCTCTGACACTCTCTGACACACTCTGACACTCTCTGACACTCTCTATCACTCTCTGAAACTCTCTGAAACTCTCTGACACTCTCTGACACACTCTGACACATTCTATCGCTCTCTGACATTCTCTGGCACACTCTGACACTCTCTGACACTCTCTGACACTCTCTAACACTCTCTGACACTCTCTGACACACTCTGACACTCTCTGACAATCTCTATCACTCTCTGAAACTCTCTGAAACTCTCTGACACTCTCTGACACACTCTGACACATTCTATCGCTCTCTGACATTCTCTGACACACTCTGACACTCTCTGACACTCTCAGACACTCTCAGACACTCTCTATCACTCTCTGACACTTTCTATCACTCTCTGACACTCTCTGACACACTCTGAAACTCTCTGACACTCTCTATCACTCTCTGACACAATTTGACACTCTCTATCACTCTCTGACACTCTCAGACACTCTCTATCACTCTATGACACTGTCAGACACTCTCTATCACTCTCTGACACACTCTGACACTCTGTGACACTCCCAGACACTCGCTATCACTCTCCATCACTCTCTGACACTCTCTGACACTCTCAGACACTCTCAGACACTCTCTATCACTCTCTGACACTCTCTATCACTCTCCATCACTCTCTGACACACTCTGACACATTCTATCGCTCTCTGACATTCTCTGACACACTCTGACACTCTCTGACACTCTCAGACACTCTCAGACACTCTCTATCACTCTCTGACACTTTCTATCACTCTCTGACACTCTCTGACACACTCTGAAACTCTCTGACACTCTCTATCACTCTCTGACACAATTTGACACTCTCTATCACTCTCTGACACTCTCAGACACTCTCTATCACTCTATGACACTGTCAGACACTCTCTATCACTCTCTGACACACTCTGACACTCTGTGACACTCCCAGACACTCGCTATCACTCTCTATCACTCTCTGACACTCTCTGACACTCTCAGACACTCTCTGACACACACTGACACTCTCAGGCATTCTCTGAAACTCTCTATCACTCGCTGCAATTGTCTGACACTCGCAGACACTCTCTGAAACTTTTTATCACTTTCTGACACTCTCAGACACTCTCAGACACTCTCAGACACTCTCAGACACTCTCAGACACTCTCTGACACTCTCTATCAAACTCTGACACTTTCTGTCACTCTCTGACACTCTCAGACACTCTCTGTCACTCTCTATCCCTCTCTGTTACTCTCTGACACACTCTGACACTCTCTGAAACTCTCTGACACACTCTGACAATCTCTGACACTCTCTATCACTCTCTGACATACTCTGTCACTCACAGACACTCTCAGACACTCTCAGACACTCTCTGTCATTCTCTGACACTGTCTGGCACCCTCAGACACTCTCAGACACTCTCTATCACTCTCAGACACTCCCTATCACTCTCTGACATTCTCTGAAACTCTCTATCACTCTCAGACACTTTCTGACATTCTCTGACACACTCTGACACACTCTATCGCTCTCTGACATTCTCTGACACACTCTGACACTCTCTGACACTGTCAGACACTCTCTGTCACTCTCCATCATTCTCTGACACACTCTGACATAATCTGACAATCTCTGACACTCTCAGACACTCTCTATCACTCTCAGACACTCTCTAAAACTCTCTGACATTCTCTGAAACTCTCAGACACTCTCTATCACTTTCTGACACTCTCAGACACTCTCTATCACTCTCGATCAAACTCTGACACTCTCAGAGACTCTCGATCACTCACTGACACTCTCTTTCACACTCTGACAGTCTCTGACACTCTCTGACACTCTCTCACAATCTCTATCACTCTCTGATACTCTCTGACACACTCTGACATTCTCTGACACTCTCTGACACACTCTGGCACTCTCTATCAATCTCTGACACTCTCAGACACTCTCTATCACTCACTGACACTCTCTATCACTCTCTGACACACTCTGACACTCTCAGACACTCTCTATCACTCTCTATCACTCTCTGACACACTCTGACATTTTCTGACACTCTCAGACACTCTCTATCACTGTCTATCCCTCTCTGTTACTCTTTGACACACTCTGACACTCTCTGACACTCTCTGACACACTCTGACAATCTCTGACACTCTCTATCACTCTCTGACATACTCTGTCACTCACAGACACTCTCAGACACTCTCGATCAATCTCTGACACTCTCTATCACTCTCTGACACTCTCTGACATTCTCAGACACTCTCTATCACTCTCTATCACTCGCTGACACTCTCAGACACTCTCTATCACTCTCTAACACTCGCTGTCACTCTCAGACACTCTCAGACACTCTCTGTCACTCTCTGACACTCACTGAAACTCTCTATCACTCTCTGTCACTCTCAGACACTCTCAGACACTCTCTCTCACTCTCTGACACTCTCTGAATCTCTCTGATACACTCACACACTCTCTGACACTCTCTAACACTCTCTGACACTCTCTGACACACTCTGACACTCTCTGACACTCTCTATCACTCTCTGAAACTCTCTGAAACTCTCTGACACTCTCTGACACACTCTGACACATTCTATCGCTCTCTGACATTCTCTGGCACACTCTGACACTCTCTGACACTCTCTGACACTCTCTAACACTCTCTGACACTCTCTGACACACTCTGACACTCTCTGACAATCTCTATCACTCTCTGAAACTCTCTGAAACTCTCTGACACTCTCAGACACTCTCTGACACACACTGACACTCTCAGGCATTCTCTGAAACTCTCTATCACTCGCTGCAATTGTCTGACACTCGCAGACACTCTCTGAAACTTTTTATCACTTTCTGACACTCTCAGACACTCTCAGACACTCTCAGACACTCTCAGACACTCTCTGACACTCTCTATCAAACTCTGACACTTTCTGTCACTCTCTGACACTCTCAGACACTCTCTGTCACTCTCTATCCCTCTCTGTTACTCTCTGACACACTCTGACACTCTCTGAAACTCTCTGACACACTCTGACAATCTCTGACACTCTCTATCACTCTCTGACATACTCTGTCACTCACAGACACTCTCAGACACTCTCAGACACTCTCTGTCATTCTCTGACACTGTCTGGCACCCTCAGACACTCTCAGACACTCTCTATCACTCTCAGACACTCCCTATCACTCTCTGACATTCTCTGAAACTCTCTATCACTCTCAGACACTTTCTGACATTCTCTGACACACTCTGACACACTCTATCGCTCTCTGACATTCTCTGACACACTCTGACACTCTCTGACACTGTCAGACACTCTCTGTCACTCTCCATCATTCTCTGACACACTCTGACATAATCTGACAATCTCTGACACTCTCAGACACTCTCTATCACTCTCAGACACTCTCTAAAACTCTCTGACATTCTCTGAAACTCTCAGACACTCTCTATCACTTTCTGACACTCTCAGACACTCTCTATCACTCTCGATCAAACTCTGACACTCTCAGAGACTCTCGATCACTCACTGACACTCTCTTTCACACTCTGACAGTCTCTGACACTCTCTGACACTCTCTCACAATCTCTATCACTCTCTGATACTCTCTGACACACTCTGACATTCTCTGACACTCTCTGACACACTCTGGCACTCTCTATCAATCTCTGACACTCTCAGACACTCTCTATCACTCACTGACACTCTCTATCACTCTCTGACACACTCTGACACTCTCATACACTCTCTATCACTCTCTATCACTCTCTGACACACTCTGACATTTTATGACACTCTCAGACACTCTCTATCACTGTCTATCCCTCTCTGTTACTCTTTGACACACTCTGACACTCTCTGACACTCTCTGACACACTCTGACAATCTCTGACACTCTCTATCACTCTCTGACATACTCTGTCACTCACAGACACTCTCAGACACTCTCGATCAATCTCTGACACTCTCTATCACTCTCTGACACTCTCTGACATTCTCAGACACTCTCTATCACTCTCTATCACTCGCTGACACTCTCAGACACTCTCAGACACTCTCTATCACTCTCTAACACTCGCTGTCACTCTCAGACACTCTCAGACACTCTCTGTCACTCTCTGACACACACTGAAACTCTCAGACACTCTCTGTCACTCTCAGACACTCTCAGACACTCTCTCTCACTCTCTGACACTCTCTGAATCTCTCTGATACACTCACACACTCTCTGACACTCTCTAACACTCTCTGACACTCTCTGACACACTCTGACACTCTCTGACACTCTCTATCACTCTCTGAAACTCTCTGAAACTCTCTGACACTCTCTGACACACTCCGACACATTCTATCGCTCTCTGACATTCTCTGGCACACTCTGACACTCTCTGACACTCTCTGACACTCTCTAACACTCTCTGACACTCTCTGACACACTCTGACACTCTCTGACAATCTCTATCACTCTCTGAAACTCTCTGAAACTCTCTGACACTCTCTGACACACTCTGACACATTCTATCGCTCTCTGACATTCTCTGACACACTCTGACACTCTCTGACACTCTCAGACACTCTCAGACACTCTCTATCACTCTCTGACACTTTCTATCACTCTCTGACACTCTCTGACACACTCTGAAACTCTCTGACACTCTCTATCACTCTCTGACACAATTTGACACTCTCTATCACTCTCTGACACTCTCAGACACTCTCTATCACTCTATGACACTGTCAGACACTCTCTATCACTCTCTGACACACTCTGACACTCTGTGACACTCCCAGACACTCGCTATCACTCTCCATCACTCTCTGACACTCTCTGACACTCTCAGACACTCTCAGACACTCTCTATCACTCTCTGACACTCTCTATCACTCTCCATCACTCTCTGACACACTCTGACACATTCTATCGCTCTCTGACATTCTCTGACACACTCTGACACTCTCTGACACTCTCAGACACTCTCAGACACTCTCTATCACTCTCTGACACTTTCTATCACTCTCTGACACTCTCTGACACACTCTGAAACTCTCTGACACTCTCTATCACTCTCTGACACAATTTGACACTCTCTATCACTCTCTGACACTCTCAGACACTCTCTATCACTCTATGACACTGTCAGACACTCTCTATCACTCTCTGACACACTCTGACACTCTGTGACACTCCCAGACACTCGCTATCACTCTCTATCACTCTCTGACACTCTCTGACACTCTCAGACACTCTCTGACACACACTGACACTCTCAGGCATTCTCTGAAACTCTCTATCACTCGCTGCAATTGTCTGACACTCGCAGACACTCTCTGAAACTTTTTATCACTTTCTGACACTCTCAGACACTCTCAGACACTCTCAGACACTCTCAGACACTCTCAGACACTCTCTGACACTCTCTATCAAACTCTGACACTTTCTGTCACTCTCTGACACTCTCAGACACTCTCTGTCACTCTCTATCCCTCTCTGTTACTCTCTGACACACTCTGACACTCTCTGAAACTCTCTGACACACTCTGACAATCTCTGACACTCTCTATCACTCTCTGACATACTCTGTCACTCACAGACACTCTCAGACACTCTCAGACACTCTCTGTCATTCTCTGACACTGTCTGGCACCCTCAGACACTCTCAGACACTCTCTATCACTCTCAGACACTCCCTATCACTCTCTGACATTCTCTGAAACTCTCTATCACTCTCAGACACTTTCTGACATTCTCTGACACACTCTGACACACTCTATCGCTCTCTGACATTCTCTGACACACTCTGACACTCTCTGACACTGTCAGACACTCTCTGTCACTCTCCATCATTCTCTGACACACTCTGACATAATCTGACAATCTCTGACACTCTCAGACACTCTCTATCACTCTCAGACACTCTCTAAAACTCTCTGACATTCTCTGAAACTCTCAGACACTCTCTATCACTTTCTGACACTCTCAGACACTCTCTATCACTCTCGATCAAACTCTGACACTCTCAGAGACTCTCGATCACTCACTGACACTCTCTTTCACACTCTGACAGTCTCTGACACTCTCTGACACTCTCTCACAATCTCTATCACTCTCTGATACTCTCTGACACACTCTGACATTCTCTGACACTCTCTGACACACTCTGGCACTCTCTATCAATCTCTGACACTCTCAGACACTCTCTATCACTCACTGACACTCTCTATCACTCTCTGACACACTCTGACACTCTCAGACACTCTCTATCACTCTCTATCACTCTCTGACACACTCTGACATTTTCTGACACTCTCAGACACTCTCTATCACTGTCTATCCCTCTCTGTTACTCTTTGACACACTCTGACACTCTCTGACACTCTCTGACACACTCTGACAATCTCTGACACTCTCTATCACTCTCTGACATACTCTGTCACTCACAGACACTCTCAGACACTCTCGATCAATCTCTGACACTCTCTATCACTCTCTGACACTCTCTGACATTCTCAGACACTCTCTATCACTCTCTATCACTCGCTGACACTCTCAGACACTCTCTATCACTCTCTAACACTCGCTGTCACTCTCAGACACTCTCAGACACTCTCTGTCACTCTCTGACACTCACTGAAACTCTCTATCACTCTCTGTCACTCTCAGACACTCTCAGACACTCTCTCTCACTCTCTGACACTCTCTGAATCTCTCTGATACACTCACACACTCTCTGACACTCTCTAACACTCTCTGACACTCTCTGACACACTCTGACACTCTCTGACACTCTCTATCACTCTCTGAAACTCTCTGAAACTCTCTGACACTCTCTGACACACTCTGACACATTCTAACGCTCTCTGACATTCTCTGACACACTCTGACACTCTCTGACACTCTCTGACACTCTCTGACACTCTCTAACACTCTCTGACACTCTCTGACACACTCTGACACTCTCTGACACTCTCTATCACTCTCTGAAACTCTCTGAAACTCTCTGACACTCTCTGACACACTCTGACACATTCTATCGCTCTCTGACATTCTCTGACACACTCTGACACTCTCTGACACTCTCAGACACTCTCAGACACTCTCTATCACTCTCTGACACTTTCTATCACTCTCTGACACTCTCTGACACACTCTGAAACTCTCTGACACTCTCTATCACTCTCTGACACAATTTGACACTCTCTATCACTCTCTGACACTCTCAGACACTCTCTATCACTCTATGACACTGTCAGACACTCTCTATCACTCTCTGACACACTCTGACACTCTGTGACACTCCCAGACACTCGCTATCACTCTCTATCACTCTCTGACACTCTCTGACACTCTCAGACACTCTCTGACACACACTGACACTCTCAGGCATTCTCTGAAACTCTCTATCACTCGCTGCAATTGTCTGACACTCGCAGACACTCTCTGAAACTTTTTATCACTTTCTGACACTCTCAGACACTCTCAGACACTCTCAGACACTCTCAGACACTCTCTGACACTCTCTATCAAACTCTGACACTTTCTGTCACTCTCTGACACTCTCAGACACTCTCTGTCACTCTCTATCCCTCTCTGTTACTCTCTGACACACTCTGACACTCTCTGAAACTCTCTGACACACTCTGACAATCTCTGACACTCTCTATCACTCTCTGACATACTCTGTCACTCACAGACACTCTCAGACACTCTCAGACACTCTCTGTCATTCTCTGACACTGTCTGGCACCCTCAGACACTCTCAGACACTCTCTATCACTCTCAGACACTCCCTATCACTCTCTGACATTCTCTGAAACTCTCTATCACTCTCAGACACTTTCTGACATTCTCTGACACACTCTGACACACTCTATCGCTCTCTGACATTCTCTGACACACTCTGACACTCTCTGACACTGTCAGACACTCTCTGTCACTCTCCATCATTCTCTGACACACTCTGACATAATCTGACAATCTCTGACACTCTCAGACACTCTCTATCACTCTCAGACACTCTCTAAAACTCTCTGACATTCTCTGAAACTCTCAGACACTCTCTATCACTTTCTGACACTCTCAGACACTCTCTATCACTCTCGATCAAACTCTGACACTCTCAGAGACTCTCGATCACTCACTGACACTCTCTTTCACACTCTGACAGTCTCTGACACTCTCTGACACTCTCTCACAATCTCTATCACTCTCTGATACTCTCTGACACACTCTGACATTCTCTGACACTCTCTGACACACTCTGGCACTCTCTATCAATCTCTGACACTCTCAGACACTCTCTATCACTCACTGACACTCTCTATCACTCTCTGACACACTCTGACACTCTCAGACACTCTCTATCACTCTCTATCACTCTCTGACACACTCTGACATTTTCTGACACTCTCAGACACTCTCTATCACTGTCTATCCCTCTCTGTTACTCTTTGACACACTCTGACACTCTCTGACACTCTCTGACACACTCTGACAATCTCTGACACTCTCTATCACTCTCTGACATACTCTGTCACTCACAGACACTCTCAGACACTCTCGATCAATCTCTGACACTCTCTATCACTCTCTGACACTCTCTGACATTCTCAGACACTCTCTATCACTCTCTATCACTCGCTGACACTCTCAGACACTCTCTATCACTCTCTAACACTCGCTGTCACTCTCAGACACTCTCAGACACTCTCTGTCACTCTCTGACACTCACTGAAACTCTCTATCACTCTCTGTCACTCTCAGACACTCTCTCTCACTCTCTGACACTCTCTGAATCTCTCTGATACACTCACACACTCTCTGACACTCTCTAACACTCTCTGACACTCTCTGACACACTCTGACACTCTCTGACACTCTCTATCACTCTCTGAAACTCTCTGACACTCTCTGACACACTCTGACACATTCTAACGCTCTCTGACATTCTCTGACACACTCTGACACTCTCTGACACTCTCTGACACTCTCTGACACTCTCTAACACTCTCTGACACTCTCTGACACACTCTGACACTCTCTGACACTCTCTATCACTCTCTGAAACTCTCTGAAACTCTCTGACACTCTCTGACACACTCTGACACATTCTATCGCTCTCTGACATTCTCTGACACACTCTGACACTCTCTGACACTCTCAGACACTCTCAGACACTCTCTATCACTCTCTGACACTTTCTATCACTCTCTGACACTCTCTGACACACTCTGAAACTCTCTGACACTCTCTATCACTCTCTGACACAATTTGACACTCTCTATCACTCTCTGACACTCTCAGACACTCTCTATCACTCTATGACACTGTCAGACACTCTCTATCACTCTCTGACACACTCTGACACACTCTGACACTCTGTGACACTCCCAGACACTCGCTATCACTCTCTATCACTCTCTGACACTCTCTGACACTCTCAGACACTCTCTGACACACACTGACACTCTCAGGCATTCTCTGAAACTCTCTATCACTCGCTGCAATTGTCTGACACTCGCAGACACTCTCTGAAACTTTTTATCACTTTCTGACACTCTCAGACACTCTCAGACACTCTCAGACACTCTCAGACACTCTCTGACACTCTCTATCAAACTCTGACACTTTCTGTCACTCTCTGACACTCTCAGACACTCTCTGTCACTCTCTATCCCTCTCTGTTACTCTCTGACACACTCTGACACTATCTGAAACTCTCTGACACACTCTGACAATCTCTGACACTCTCTATCACTCTCTGACATACTCTGTCACTCACAGACACTCTCAGACACTCTCTATCACTCTCTATCACTCTCTGACACACTCTGACATTTTCTGACACTCTCAGACACTCTCTATCACTGTCTATCCCTCTCTGTTACTCTTTGACACACTCTCACACTCTCTGACACACTCTGACAATCTCTGACACTCTCTATCACTCTCTGACATACTCTGTCACTCACAGACACTCTCAGACACTCTCGATCAATCTCTGACACTCTCTATCACTCTCTGACACTCTCTGACATTCTCAGACACTCTCTATCACTCTCTATCACTCGCTGACACTCTCAGACACTCTCTATCACTCTCTAACACTCGCTGACACTCTCAGACACTCTCAGACACTCTCTGTCACTCTCTGACACTCACTGAAACTCTCAGACACTCTCTGTCACTCTCAGACACTCTCAGACACTCTCTCTCACTCTCTGACACTCTCTGAATCTCTCTGATACACTCACACACTCTCTGACACTCTCTAACACTCTCTGACACACTCTGACACTCTCTGACATTGTCTATCACTCTCTGAAACTCTCTGACACTCTCTGACACACTCTGACACACTCTATCGCTCTCTGACATTCTCTGACACACTCTGACACTCTCTGACACTCTCAGACACTCTCAGACACTCTCTATCACTCTCTGACACTTTCTATCACTCTCTGACACTCTCTGACACACTCTGAAACTCTCTGACACTCTCTATCACTCTCTGACACAATTTGACACTCTCTATCACTCTCTGACACTCTCAGACACTCTCTATCACTCTATGACACTGTCAGACACTCTCTATCACTCTCTGACACACTCTGACACTCTGTGACACTCCCAGACACTCGCTATCACTCTCTATCACTCTCTGACACTCTCAGACACTCTCTGACACACACTGACACTCTCAGACACTCTCTATCACTCTATGACACTGTCAGACTCTCTCTATCACTCTCTGACACACTCTGACACTCTGTGACACTCCCAGACACTCGCTATCACTCTCTATCACTCTCTGACACTCTCAGACACTCTCTGACACACACTGACACTCTCAGGCATTCTCTGAAACTCTCTATCACTCGCTGCAACTGTCTGACACTCGCAGACACTCTCTGAAACTTTTTATCACTTTCTGACACTCTCAGAATATCTCAGACACTCTCAGACACTCTCAGACACTCTCTGACACTCTCTGGCACTCACTATCAAACTCTGACACTTTCTGGCACTCTCTTACACTCTCAGACACTCTCTATCACTCTCTATCCCTCTCTGTTACTCTCTGACACTCTCTGACACTCTCTGAAACTCTCTGACACACTCTGACAATCTCTGACACTCTCTATCACTCTCTGACATACTCTGTCACTCACAGACACTCTCAGACACTCTCGATCAATCTCTGACATTCTCTATCACCTTCTATCTCTCTCTGACACTCTCGGACACTCTCTCTCACTCTCTGACACTCTCTGACTCTCGCTGACTCTCTCAGACACTCTCTGACACTTTATATCACTCTCTGAACCTCTCAGACACTCTCTGACACTTTCTATCACACTCTGACACTCTCTGACACTCGCAGATAATCTCAGACAGTCTCAGACACTTCCTATCACTCTCTGACACTGTCTGACAATCTCTGACGCTGTCAGACACTCTCTTTCACTCTCTATCCCTCTATGACACTCCCTATCTCTCCCTCACACTCTCAGATTCTCTATGACACTCTCTTTCACTCTCCATCACTCTCTGACACTGTCAGACACTCTCTGACGCTCTCAGACACTCTCTGACTCTCTCAGACACTCTCAGACACTCTCTATCACTCTATATCACTCTCTGACACTATCTATCACTCTATGAAACTTTCTGACACTCTCCATCACTCTCTATCACTCTCTGGCACACTCTGGCCCACTCTGACGCTCTCTGACACATTATCTGACACTCTCTACACACTCTGACAGACTCAGACACTCTCTATCAATCTCTATCACTCTCTGACACTCTCTGACACACTTTGACACTCTCAGACACTCTCTATCACTCTCTATCACTCTCTGACACACTGACATTTTCTGACACTCTCAGACACTCTCTATCACTCTCTATCCCTCTCTGTTACTCTCTGACACACTCTGACACTCTCTGACACTCTCTGACGCACTCTGACAATCTCTGACACTCTCTCTCACTCTCTGACATACTCTGTCACTCACAGACACTCTCAGACACTCTCGATCAATCTCTGACACTCTCTATCACTCTCTGACACTCTCTGACATTCTCAGACACTCTCTATCACTCGCTGACACTCTCAGACACTCTCTATCACTCTCTAACACTCGCTGACACTCTCAGACACTCTCAGACACTCTCTGTCACTCTCTGACACTCACTGAAACTCTCAGACACTCTCAGACACTCTCTGACGCTCTCAGACACTCTCTGACTCTCTCAGACACTCTCAGACACTCTCTATCACTCTATATCACTCTCTGACACTATCACTCTATGAAACTCTCTGACACTCTCCATCACTCTCTATCACTCTCTGGCACACTCTGGCACACTCTGGCCCACTCTGGCCCACTCTGACCCTCTCTGACACGATCTGACACTCTCTGACACACTCTGACAGACTCAGACACTCTCTATCACTCTCTATCACTCTCTATCACTCTCTGACACTCTCTGACACACTCTGACACTCTATGACACTCTCAGACACACTCTATCACTCTCTGACACTCTCTATCACTTTCTGACACTCTCAGACACTCTCTACCACTCTCTGACACTCTCTATCACCCACTGACACTCTCTGACACACTCTGACACGCTCAGACACTCTCAGAGACTCTCTATCACTCTCTATCACTCTCTATCACTCTCTGACACTCTCTGACACACTCTGACACACTCTGACAATCTCTGACACTCTCAGACACTCTCTAAACACTCTCTGACACTCACTGACACTCTCAGACACGCGCTGTCACTCTCTGACACTCTCAAACACTCTCTATCACTCTCTATCACTCTCTGACACTCTCTGACATTCTCAGAAACTATCCATCACTCTCTATCACTCGCTGACACTCTCAGACACTCTCAGACACTCTCAGACACTCTCTATCACTCTCCGACACTCACTGAAACTCTCAGACATTCTCTCTCACTCTCTGACACTCTCTGAAACTCTCTGACACGCTCACACTCTGTTGACACTCTCTATCACTCTCTATCACTCTCTGACACTCTCTGACACACTCTGACACTCTCTGACAATCTCTATCACTCTCTGACACTCTCTGACTCTTTGTGACACACTCTGACAGACTCTATCGCTCTCTGACATTCTCTGACACACTCTGACACTCTCTGACACTATCAGAAACTCTCTATCACTCTCTGACACTGACTGATACCCTCAGACACTCTCTGTCACTCTCAGACACTCTCAGACACTCTCAGACACTCTCGATCACTCTCTGACATTTTCTATCACTCTCTGACACTCTCTGACACACTCTGAAACTCTCTGACACTCTTTATCACTCTCTATCACTCTCTGACACAATTTGACACTCTCAGACACTCGCTATCACTCTCGATCACTCTCTGACACTCTCTGACCCTCTCTGACACTCTATCACTCTCTGTCACTCTCTGACACTCTCAGATACTCTCAGACACTCTCAGACACTCTCAGACACTTTCGATCACTCTCTGACATTTTCTATCACTCTCTGACACTCTCTGACACACTCTGAAACTCTCTGACACTCTCTATCACTCTCTATCACTCTCTGACACAATTTGACACTCTCAGACACTCGCTATCACTCTCGATCACTCTCTGACCCTCTCTGACCCTCTCTGACACTCTCTATCACTCTCTATCACTCTCTATCACTCTCTGACAGTCTCTGACATTCTCAGACACTCTCTATCACTCTCAGACACTCTCTATCACTCTCTATCACTCTCTCACACTTTCTATCACTCTCTATCACTCTCTGACACACTCTGACACTTTCTGACACTCTCAGACACTCTCTCTCACTCTCTATCAAACTCTGACACACTCTGACAATCTCTGACAATTTCTATCACTCTCTGACACTCTCAGACACTCTCTATCAATCATTGACTCTCTCAGACACTCTCTATCACTCACTGACACTCTCTGAAACTCTCTGACACACTCTGACACTCTCAGACACTCTCTAACACTCTCTGACAAACTCTGACATTCTCTGACACTCTCTATAACTCTCTGACATACTCTGTCACTCACAGACACTCTCAGACACTCTCGATCACTCTCTGACATTCTCTATCACACTCAATCACTCTCTATCACTCTCTGACACTCTCGGACACTTTCTATCACTCTCTATCAGTCTCAGACACTCTCTGTCACTCTCGATCAAACTCTGACACTCTCAGAGACTCTCGATCACTCACTGACACTCTCTTTCACACTCTGACAGTCTCTGACACTCTCTGACACTCTCTCACAATCTCTATCACTCTCTGATACTCTCTGACACACTCTGACATTCTCTGACACTCTCTGACACACTCTGGCACTCTCTATCAATCTCTGACACTCTCAGACACTCTCTATCACTCACTGACACTCTCTATCACTCTCTGACACACTCTGACACTCTCAGACACTCTCTATCACTCTCTGACACACTCTGACATTTTCTGACACTCTCAGACACTCTCTATCACTGTCTATCCCTCTCTGTTACTCTTTGACACACTCTGACACTCTCTGACACTCTCTGACACACTCTGACAATCTCTGACACTCTCTATCACTCTCTGACATACTCTGTCACTCACAGACACTCTCAGACACTCTCGATCAATCTCTGACACTCTCTATCACTCTCTGACACTCTCTGACATTCTCAGACACTCTCTATCACTCTCTATCACTCGCTGACACTCTCAGACACTCTCTATCACTCTCTAACACTCGCTGTCACTCTCAGACACTCTCAGACACTCTCTGACACTCACTGAAACTCTCAGACACTCTCTGTCACTCTCAGACACTCTCAGACACTCTCTCTCACTCTCTGACACTCTCTGAATCTCTCTGATACACTCACACACTCTCTGACACTCTCTAACACTCTCTGACACTCTCTGACACACTCTGACACTCTCTGACACTCTCTATCACTCTCTGAAACTCTCTGAAACTCTCTGACACTCTCTGACACACTCTGACACATTCTATCGCTCTCTGACATTCTCTGACACACTCTGACACTCTCTGACACTCTCAGACACTCTCAGACACTCTCTATCACTCTCTGACACTCTCTATCACTCTCCATCACTCTCTGACACAATCTGACACAATCTGACAATCTCTGACACTCTCAGACACTCTCTGTCATTCTCTGACACTGTCTGACACCCTCAGACACTCTCAGACACTCTCAGACACTCTCTGTCATTCTCTGACACTGTCTGGCACCCTCAGACACTCTCAGACACTCTCTATCACTCTCAGACACTCCCTATCACTCTTTGACATTCTCTGAAACTCTCTATCACTCTCAGACACTTTCTGACATTCTCTGACACACTCTGACACACTCTATCGCTCTCTGACATTCTCTGACACACTCTGACACTCTCTGACACTGTCAGACACTCTCTGTCACTCTCCATCATTCTCTGACACACTCTGACATAATCTGACAATCTCTGACACTCTCAGACACTCTCTATCACTCTCAGACACTCTCTAAAACTCTCTGACATTCTCTGAAACTCTCAGACACTCTCTATCACTTTCTGACACTCTCAGACACTCTCTATCACTCTCGATCAAACTCTGACACTCTCAGAGACTCTCGATCACTCACTGACACTCTCTTTCACACTCTGACAGTCTCTGACACTCTCTGACACTCTCTCACAATCTCTATCACTCTCTGATACTCTCTGACACACTCTGACATTCTCTGACACTCTCTGACACACTCTGGCACTCTCTATCAATCTCTGACACTCTCAGACACTCTCTATCACTCACTGACACTCTCTATCACTCTCTGACACACTCTGACACTCTCAGACACTCTCTATCACTCTCTATCACTCTCTGACACACTCTGACATTTTCTGACACTCTCAGACACTCTCTATCACTGTCTATCCCTCTCTGTTACTCTTTGACACACTCTGACACTCTCTGACACTCTCTGACACTCTCTGACACACTCTGACAATCTCTGACACTCTCTATCACTCTCTGACTTACTCTGTCACTCACAGACACTCTCAGACACTCTCGATCAATCTCTGACACTCTCTATCACTCTCTGACACTCTCTGACATTCTCAGACACTCTCTATCACTCTCTATCACTCGCTGACACTCTCAGACACTCTCAGACACTCTCTATCACTCTCTAACACTCGCTGTCACTCTCAGACACTCTCAGACACTCTCTGTCACTCTCTGACACTCACTGAAACTCTCAGACACTCTCTGTCACTCTCAGACACTCTCAGACACTCTCTCTCACTCTCTGACACTCTCTGAATCTCTCTGATACACTCACACACTCTCTGACACTCTCTAACACTCTCTGACACTCTCTGACACACTCTGACACTCTCTGACACTCTCTATCACTCTCTGAAACTCTCTGAAACTCTCTGACACTCTCTGACACACTCTGACACATTCTATCGCTCTCTGACATTCTCTGACACACTCTGACACTCTCTGACACTCTCTGACACTCTCTAACACTCTCTGACACTCTCTGACACACTCTGACACTCTCTGACACTCTCTATCACTCTCTGAAACTCTCTGAAACTCTCTGACACTCTCTGACACACTCTGACACATTCTATCGCTCTCTGACATTCTCTGACACACTCTGACACTCTCTGACACTCTCAGACACTCTCAGACACTCTCTATCACTCTCTGACACTTTCTATCACTCTCTGACACTCTCTGACACACTCTGAAACTCTCTGACACTCTCTATCACTCTCTGACACAATTTGACACTCTCTATCACTCTCTGACACTCTCAGACACTCTCTATCACTCTATGACACTGTCAGACACTCTCTATCACTCTCTGACACACTCTGACACTCTGTGACACTCCCAGACACTCGCTATCACTCTCTATCACTCTCTGACACTCTCTGACACTCTCAGACACTCTCTGACACACACTGACACTCTCAGGCATTCTCTGAAACTCTCTATCACTCGCTGCAATTGTCTGACACTCGCAGACACTCTCTGAAACTTTTTATCACTTTCTGACACTCTCAGACACTCTCAGACACTCTCAGACACTCTCAGACACTCTCAGACACTCTCTGACACTCTCTATCAAACTCTGACACTTTCTGTCACTCTCTGACACTCTCAGACACTCTCTGTCACTCTCTATCCCTCTCTGTTACTCTCTGACACACTCTGACACTCTCTGAAACTCTCTGACACACTCTGACAATCTCTGACACTCTCTATCACTCTCTGACATACTCTGTCACTCACAGACACTCTCAGACACTCTCAGACACTCTCTGTCATTCTCTGACACTGTCTGGCACCCTCAGACACTCTCAGACACTCTCTATCACTCTCAGACACTCCCTATCACTCTCTGACATTCTCTGAAACTCTCTATCACTCTCAGACACTTTCTGACATTCTCTGACACACTCTGACACACTCTATCGCTCTCTGACATTCTCTGACACACTCTGACACTCTCTGACACTGTCAGACACTCTCTGTCACTCTCCATCATTCTCTGACACACTCTGACATAATCTGACAATCTCTGACACTCTCAGACACTCTCTATCACTCTCAGACACTCTCTAAAACTCTCTGACATTCTCTGAAACTCTCAGACACTCTCTATCACTTTCTGACACTCTCAGACACTCTCTATCACTCTCGATCAAACTCTGACACTCTCAGAGACTCTCGATCACTCACTGACACTCTCTTTCACACTCTGACAGTCTCTGACACTCTCTGACACTCTCTCACAATCTCTATCACTCTCTGATACTCTCTGACACACTCTGACATTCTCTGACACTCTCTGACACACTCTGGCACTCTCTATCAATCTCTGACACTCTCAGACACTCTCTATCACTCACTGACACTCTCTATCACTCTCTGACACACTCTGACACTCTCAGACACTCTCTATCACTCTCTATCACTCTCTGACACACTCTGACATTTTATGACACTCTCAGACACTCTCTATCACTGTCTATCCCTCTCTGTTACTCTTTGACACACTCTGACACTCTCTGACACTCT
Source organism: Heterodontus francisci (assembly GCF_036365525.1). Taxonomy (NCBI): domain Eukaryota; kingdom Metazoa; phylum Chordata; class Chondrichthyes; order Heterodontiformes; family Heterodontidae; genus Heterodontus; species Heterodontus francisci. Next base: position 962,298 of record NW_027141025.1, read on the forward strand.
CTGACACACTCTGACAATCTCTGACACTCTCTATCACTCTCTGACATACTCTGTCACTCACAGACACTCTCAGACACTCTCGATCAATCTCTGACACTCTCTATCACTCTCTGACACTCTCTGACATTCTCAGACACTCTCTATCACTCTCTATCACTCGCTGACACTCTCAGACACTCTCAGACACTCTCTATCACTCTCTGATACTCTCTGACACACTCTGACATTCTCTGACACTCTCTGACACACTCTGGCACTCTCTATCAATCTCTGACACTCTCAGACACTCTCTATCACTCACTGACACTCTCTATCACTCTCTGACACACTCTGACACTCTCAGACACTCTCTATCACTCTCTATCACTCTCTGACACACTCTGACATTTTCTGACACTCTCAGACACTCTCTATCACTGTCTATCCCTCTCTGTTACTCTTTGACACACTCTGACACTCTCTGACACTCTCTGACACACTCTGACAATCTCTGACACTCTCTATCACTCTCTGACATACTCTGTCACTCACAGACACTCTCAGACACTCTCGATCAATCTCTGACACTCTCTATCACTCTCTGACACTCTCTGACATTCTCAGACACTCTCTATCACTCTCTATCACTCGCTGACACTCTCAGACACTCTCTATCACTCTCTAACACTCGCTGTCACTCTCAGACACTCTCAGACACTCTCTGACACTCACTGAAACTCTCAGACACTCTCTGTCACTCTCAGACACTCTCAGACACTCTCTCTCACTCTCTGACACTCTCTGAATCTCTCTGATACACTCACACACTCTCTGACACTCTCTAACACTCTCTGACACTCTCTGACACACTCTGACACTCTCTGACACTCTCTATCACTCTCTGAAACTCTCTGAAACTCTCTGACACTCTCTGACACACTCTGACACATTCTATCGCTCTCTGACATTCTCTGACACACTCTGACACTCTCTGACACTCTCAGACACTCTCAGACACTCTCTATCACTCTCTGACACTCTCTATCACTCTCCATCACTCTCTGACACAATCTGACACAATCTGACAATCTCTGACACTCTCAGACACTCTCTGTCATTCTCTGACACTGTCTGACACCCTCAGACACTCTCAGACACTCTCAGACACTCTCTGTCATTCTCTGACACTGTCTGGCACCCTCAGACACTCTCAGACACTCTCTATCACTCTCAGACACTCCCTATCACTCTTTGACATTCTCTGAAACTCTCTATCACTCTCAGACACTTTCTGACATTCTCTGACACACTCTGACACACTCTATCGCTCTCTGACATTCTCTGACACACTCTGACACTCTCTGACACTGTCAGACACTCTCTGTCACTCTCCATCATTCTCTGACACACTCTGACATAATCTGACAATCTCTGACACTCTCAGACACTCTCTATCACTCTCAGACACTCTCTAAAACTCTCTGACATTCTCTGAAACTCTCAGACACTCTCTATCACTTTCTGACACTCTCAGACACTCTCTATCACTCTCGATCAAACTCTGACACTCTCAGAGACTCTCGATCACTCACTGACACTCTCTTTCACACTCTGACAGTCTCTGACACTCTCTGACACTCTCTCACAATCTCTATCACTCTCTGATACTCTCTGACACACTCTGACATTCTCTGACACTCTCTGACACACTCTGGCACTCTCTATCAATCTCTGACACTCTCAGACACTCTCTATCACTCACTGACACTCTCTATCACTCTCTGACACACTCTGACACTCTCAGACACTCTCTATCACTCTCTATCACTCTCTGACACACTCTGACATTTTCTGACACTCTCAGACACTCTCTATCACTGTCTATCCCTCTCTGTTACTCTTTGACACACTCTGACACTCTCTGACACTCTCTGACACTCTCTGACACACTCTGACAATCTCTGACACTCTCTATCACTCTCTGACTTACTCTGTCACTCACAGACACTCTCAGACACTCTCGATCAATCTCTGACACTCTCTATCACTCTCTGACACTCTCTGACATTCTCAGACACTCTCTATCACTCTCTATCACTCGCTGACACTCTCAGACACTCTCAGACACTCTCTATCACTCTCTAACACTCGCTGTCACTCTCAGACACTCTCAGACACTCTCTGTCACTCTCTGACACTCACTGAAACTCTCAGACACTCTCTGTCACTCTCAGACACTCTCAGACACTCTCTCTCACTCTCTGACACTCTCTGAATCTCTCTGATACACTCACACACTCTCTGACACTCTCTAACACTCTCTGACACTCTCTGACACACTCTGACACTCTCTGACACTCTCTATCACTCTCTGAAACTCTCTGAAACTCTCTGACACTCTCTGACACACTCTGACACATTCTATCGCTCTCTGACATTCTCTGACACACTCTGACACTCTCTGACACTCTCTGACACTCTCTAACACTCTCTGACACTCTCTGACACACTCTGACACTCTCTGACACTCTCTATCACTCTCTGAAACTCTCTGAAACTCTCTGACACTCTCTGACACACTCTGACACATTCTATCGCTCTCTGACATTCTCTGACACACTCTGACACTCTCTGACACTCTCAGACACTCTCAGACACTCTCTATCACTCTCTGACACTTTCTATCACTCTCTGACACTCTCTGACACACTCTGAAACTCTCTGACACTCTCTATCACTCTCTGACACAATTTGACACTCTCTATCACTCTCTGACACTCTCAGACACTCTCTATCACTCTATGACACTGTCAGACACTCTCTATCACTCTCTGACACACTCTGACACTCTGTGACACTCCCAGACACTCGCTATCACTCTCTATCACTCTCTGACACTCTCTGACACTCTCAGACACTCTCTGACACACACTGACACTCTCAGGCATTCTCTGAAACTCTCTATCACTCGCTGCAATTGTCTGACACTCGCAGACACTCTCTGAAACTTTTTATCACTTTCTGACACTCTCAGACACTCTCAGACACTCTCAGACACTCTCAGACACTCTCAGACACTCTCTGACACTCTCTATCAAACTCTGACACTTTCTGTCACTCTCTGACACTCTCAGACACTCTCTGTCACTCTCTATCCCTCTCTGTTACTCTCTGACACACTCTGACACTCTCTGAAGCTCTCTGACACACTCTGACAATCTCTGACACTCTCTATCACTCTCTGACATACTCTGTCACTCACAGACACTCTCAGACACTCTCAGACACTCTCTGTCATTCTCTGACACTGTCTGGCACCCTCAGACACTCTCAGACACTCTCTATCACTCTCAGACACTCCCTATCACTCTCTGACATTCTCTGAAACTCTCTATCACTCTCAGACACTTTCTGACATTCTCTGACACACTCTGACACACTCTATCGCTCTCTGACATTCTCTGACACACTCTGACACTCTCTGACACTGTCAGACACTCTCTGTCACTCTCCATCATTCTCTGACACACTCTGACATAATCTGACAATCTCTGACACTCTCAGACACTCTCTATCACTCTCAGACACTCTCTAAAACTCTCTGACATTCTCTGAAACTCTCAGACACTCTCTATCACTTTCTGACACTCTCAGACACTCTCTATCACTCTCGATCAAACTCTGACACTCTCAGAGACTCTCGATCACTCACTGACACTCTCTTTCACACTCTGACAGTCTCTGACACTCTCTGACACTCTCTCACAATCTCTATCACTCTCTGATACTCTCTGACACACTCTGACATTCTCTGACACTCTCTGACACACTCTGGCACTCTCTATCAATCTCTGACACTCTCAGACACTCTCTATCACTCACTGACACTCTCTATCACTCTCTGACACACTCTGACACTCTCAGACACTCTCTATCACTCTCTATCACTCTCTGACACACTCTGACATTTTATGACACTCTCAGACACTCTCTATCACTGTCTATCCCTCTCTGTTACTCTTTGACACACTCTGACACTCTCTGACACTCTCTGACACACTCTGACAATCTCTGACACTCTCTATCACTCTCTGACATACTCTGTCACTCACAGACACTCTCAGACACTCTCGATCAATCTCTGACACTCTCTATCACTCTCTGACACTCTCTGACATTCTCAGACACTCTCTATCACTCTCTATCACTCGCTGACACTCTCAGACACTCTCAGACACTCTCTATCACTCTCTAACACTCGCTGTCACTCTCAGACACTCTCAGACACTCTCTGTCACTCTCTGACACTCACTGAAACTCTCAGACACTCTCTGTCACTCTCAGACACTCTCAGACACTCTCTCTCACTCTCTGACACTCTCTGAATCTCTCTGATACACTCACACACTCTCTGACACTCTCTAACACTCTCTGACACTCTCTGACACACTCTGACACTCTCTGACACTCTCTATCACTCTCTGAAACTCTCTGAAACTCTCTGACACTCTCTGACACACTCTGACACATTCTATCGCTCTCTGACATTCTCTGGCACACTCTGACACTCTCTGACACTCTCTGACACTCTCTAACACTCTCTGACACTCTCTGACACACTCTGACACTCTCTGACACTCTCTATCACTCTCTGAAACTCTCTGAAACTCTCTGACACTCTCTGACACACTCTGACACATTCTATCGCTCTCTGACATTCTCTGACACACTCTGACACTCTCTGACACTCTCAGACACTCTCAGACACTCTCTATCACTCTCTGACACTTTCTATCACTCTCTGACACTCTCTGACACACTCTGAAACTCTCTGACACTCTCTATCACTCTCTGACACAATTTGACACTCTCTATCACTCTCTGACACTCTCAGACACTCTCTATCACTCTATGACACTGTCAGACACTCTCTATCACTCTCTGACACACTCTGACACTCTGTGACACTCCCAGACACTCGCTATCACTCTCTATCACTCTCTGACACTCTCTGACACTCTCAGACACTCTCAGACACTCTCTATCACTCTCTGACACTCTCTATCACTCTCCATCACTCTCTGACACACTCTGACACAATCTGACAATCTCTGACACTCTCAGACACTCTCTGTCATTCTCTGACACTGTCTGACACCCTCAGACACTCTCAGACACTCTCTGTCATTCTCTGACACTGTCTGGCACCCTCAGACACTCTCAGACACTCTCTATCACTCTCAGACACTCCCTATCACTCTTTGACATTCTCTGAAACTCTCTATCACTCTCAGACACTTTCTGACATTCTCTGACACACTCTGACACACTCTATCGCTCTCTGACATTCTCTGACACACTCTGACACTCTCTGACACTGTCAGACACTCTCTGTCACTCTCCATCATTCTCTGACACACTCTGACATAATCTGACAATCTCTGACACTCTCAGACACTCTCTATCACTCTCAGACACTCTCTAAAACTCTCTGACATTCTCTGAAACTCTCAGACACTCTCTATCACTTTCTGACACTCTCAGACACTCTCTATCACTCTCGATCAAACTCTGACACTCTCAGAGACTCTCGATCACTCACTGACACTCTCTTTCACACTCTGACAGTCTCTGACACTCTCTGACACTCTCTCACAATCTCTATCACTCTCTGATACTCTCTGACACACTCTGACATTCTCTGACACTCTCTGACACACTCTGGCACTCTCTATCAATCTCTGACACTCTCAGACACTCTCTATCACTCACTGACACTCTCTATCACTCTCTGACACACTCTGACACTCTCAGACACTCTCTATCACTCTCTATCACTCTCTGACACACTCTGACATTTTCTGACACTCTCAGACACTCTCTATCACTGTCTATCCCTCTCTGTTACTCTTTGACACACTCTGACACTCTCTGACACTCTCTGACACTCTCTGACACACTCTGACAATCTCTGACACTCTCTATCACTCTCTGACTTACTCTGTCACTCACAGACACTCTCAGACACTCTCGATCAATCTCTGACACTCTCTATCACTCTCTGACACTCTCTGACATTCTCAGACACTCTCTATCACTCTCTATCACTCGCTGACACTCTCAGACACTCTCAGACACTCTCTATCACTCTCTAACACTCGCTGTCACTCTCAGACACTCTCAGACACTCTCTGTCACTCTCTGACACTCACTGAAACTCTCAGACACTCTCTGTCACTCTCAGACACTCTCAGACACTCTCTCTCACTCTCTGACACTCTCTGAATCTCTCTGATACACTCACACACTCTCTGACACTCTCTAACACTCTCTGACACTCTCTGACACACTCTGACACTCTCTGACACTCTCTATCACTCTCTGAAACTCTCTGAAACTCTCTGACACTCTCTGACACACTCTGACACATTCTATCGCTCTCTGACATTCTCTGACACACTCTGACACTCTCTGACACTCTCTGACACTCTCTAACACTCTCTGACACACTCTGACACTCTCTGACACTCTCTATCACTCTCTGAAACTCTCTGAAACTCTCTGACACTCTCTGACACACTCTGACACATTCTATCGCTCTCTGACATTCTCTGACACACTCTGACACTCTCTGACACTCTCAGACACTCTCAGACACTCTCTATCACTCTCTGACACTTTCTATCACTCTCTGACACTCTCTGACACACTCTGAAACTCTCTGACACTCTCTATCACTCTCTGACACAATTTGACACTCTCTATCACTCTCTGACACTCTCAGACACTCTCTATCACTCTATGACACTGTCAGACACTCTCTATCACTCTCTGACACACTCTGACACTCTGTGACACTCCCAGACACTCGCTATCACTCTCTATCACTCTCTGACACTCTCTGACACTCTCAGACACTCTCTGACACACACTGACACTCTCAGGCATTCTCTGAAACTCTCTATCACTCGCTGCAATTGTCTGACACTCGCAGACACTCTCTGAAACTTTTTATCACTTTCTGACACTCTCAGACACTCTCAGACACTCTCAGACACTCTCAGACACTCTCAGACACTCTCAGACACTCTCTGACACTCTCTGACACTCTCTATCAAACTCTGACACTTTCTGTCACTCTCTGACACTCTCAGACACTCTCTGTCACTCTCTATCCCTCTCTGTTACTCTCTGACACACTCTGACACTCTCTGAAACTCTCTGACACACTCTGACAATCTCTGACACTCTCTATCACTCTCTGACATACTCTGTCACTCACAGACACTCTCAGACACTCTCAGACACTCTCTGTCATTCTCTGACACTGTCTGGCACCCTCAGACACTCTCAGACACTCTCTATCACTCTCAGACACTCCCTATCACTCTCTGACATTCTCTGAAACTCTCTATCACTCTCAGACACTTTCTGACATTCTCTGACACACTCTGACACACTCTATCGCTCTCTGACATTCTCTGACACACTCTGACACTCTCTGACACTGTCAGACACTCTCTGTCACTCTCCATCATTCTCTGACACACTCTGACATAATCTGACAATCTCTGACACTCTCAGACACTCTCTATCACTCTCAGACACTCTCTAAAACTCTCTGACATTCTCTGAAACTCTCAGACACTCTCTATCACTTTCTGACACTCTCAGACACTCTCTATCACTCTCGATCAAACTCTGACACTCTCAGAGACTCTCGATCACTCACTGACACTCTCTTTCACACTCTGACAGTCTCTGACACTCTCTGACGCTCTCTCACAATCTCTATCACTCTCTGATACTCTCTGACACACTCTGACATTCTCTGACACTCTCTGACACACTCTGGCACTCTCTATCAATCTCTGACACTCTCAGACACTCTCTATCACTCACTGACACTCTCTATCACTCTCTGACACACTCTGACACTCTCAGACACTCTCTATCACTCTCTATCACTCTCTGACACACTCTGACATTTTATGACACTCTCAGACACTCTCTATCACTGTCTATCCCTCTCTGTTACTCTTTGACACACTCTGACACTCTCTGACACTCTCTGACACACTTTGACAATCTCTGACACTCTATATCACTCTCTGACATACTCTGTCACTCACAGACACTCTCAGACACTCTCGATCAATCTCTGACACTCTCTATCACTCTCTGACACTCTCTGACATTCTCAGACACTCTCTATCACTCTCTATCACTCGCTGACACTCTCAGACACTCTCAGACACTCTCTATCACTCTCTAACACTCGCTGTCACTCTCAGACACTCTCTGTCACTCTTTGACACTCACTGAAACTCTCAGACACTCTCTGTCACTCTCAGACACTCTCAGACACTCTCTCTCACTCTCTGACACTCTCTGAATCTCTCTGATACACTCACACACTCTCTGACACTCTCTAACACTCTCTGACACTCTCTGACACACTCTGACACTCTCTGACACTCTCTATCACTCTCTGAAACTCTCTGAAACTCTCTGACACTCTCTGACACACTCTGACACATTCTATCGCTCTCTGACATTCTCTGGCACACTCTGACACTCTCTGACACTCTCTGACACTCTCTAACACTCTCTGACACTCTCTGACACACTCTGACACTCTCTGACACTCTCTATCACTCTCTGAAACTCTCTGAAACTCTCTGACACTCTCTGACACACTCTGACACATTCTATCGCTCTCTGACATTCTCTGACACACTCTGACACTCTCTGACACTCTCAGACACTCTCAGACACTCTCTATCACTCTCTGACACTTTCTATCACTCTCTGACACTCTCTGACACTCTCTGACACACTCTGAAACTCTCTGACACTCTCTATCACTCTCTGACACAATTTGACAATCTCTATCACTCTCTGACACTCTCTGACATTCTCAGACACTCTCTATCACTCTCTATCACTCGCTGACACTCTCAGACACTCTCAGACACTCTCTATCACTCTCTAACACTCGCTGTCACTCTCAGACACTCTCAGACACTCTCTGTCACTCTCTGACACTCACTGAAACTCTCAGACACTCTCTGTCACTCTCAGACACTCTCAGACACTCTCTCTCACTCTCTGACACTCTCTGAATCTCTCTGATACACTCACACACTCTCTGACACTCTCTAACACTCTCTGACACTCTCTGACACACTCTGACACTCTCTGACACTCTCTATCACTCTCTGAAACTCTCTGACACTCTCTGACACACTCTGACACATTCTATCGCTCTCTGACATTCTCTGGCACACTCTGACACTCTCTGACACTCTCTGACACTCTCTAACACTCTCTGACACTCTCTGACACACTCTGACACTCTCTGACACTCTCTATCACTCTCTGAAACTCTCTGAAACTCTCTGACACTCTCTGACACACTCTGACACATTCTATCGCTCTCTGACATTCTCTGACACACTCTGACACTCTCTGACACTCTCAGACACTCTCAGACACTCTCTATCACTCTCTGACACTTTCTATCACTCTCTGACACTCTCTGACACACTCTGAAACTCTCTGACACTCTCTATCACTCTCTGACACAATTTGACACTCTCTATCACTCTCTGACACTCTCAGACACTCTCTATCACTCTATGACACTGTCAGACACTCTCTATCACTCTCTGACACACTCTGACACTCTGTGACACTCCCAGACACTCGCTATCACTCTCTATCACTCTCTGACACTCTCTGACACTCTCAGACACTCTCAGACACTCTCTATCACTCTCTGACACTCTCTATCACTCTCCATCACTCTCTGACACACTCTGACACAATCTGACAATCTCTGACACTCTCAGACACTCTCTGTCATTCTCTGACACTGTCTGACACCCTCAGACACTCTCAGACACTCTCTGTCATTCTCTGACACTGTCTGGCACCCTCAGACACTCTCAGACACTCTCTATCACTCTCAGACACTCCCTATCACTCTTTGACATTCTCTGAAACTCTCTATCACTCTCAGACACTTTCTGACATTCTCTGACACACTCTGACACACTCTATCGCTCTCTGACATTCTCTGACACACTCTGACACTCTCTGACACTGTCAGACACTCTCTGTCACTCTCCATCATTCTCTGACACACTCTGACATAATCTGACAATCTCTGACACTCTCAGACACTCTCTATCACTCTCAGACACTCTCTAAAACTCTCTGACATTCTCTGAAACTCTCAGACACTCTCTATCACTTTCTGACACTCTCAGACACTCTCTATCACTCTCGATCAAACTCTGACACTCTCAGAGACTCTCGATCACTCACTGACACTCTCTTTCACACTCTGACAGTCTCTGACACTCTCTGACACTCTCTCACAATCTCTATCACTCTCTGATACTCTCTGACACACTCTGACATTCTCTGACACTCTCTGACACACTCTGGCACTCTCTATCAATCTCTGACACTCTCAGACACTCTCTATCACTCACTGACACTCTCTATCACTCTCTGACACACTCTGACACTCTCAGACACTCTCTATCACTCTCTATCACTCTCTGACACACTCTGACATTTTATGACACTCTCAGACACTCTCTATCACTGTCTATCCCTCTCTGTTACTCTTTGACACACTCTGACACTCTCTGACACTCTCTGACACTCTCTGACACACTCTGACAATCTCTGACACTCTCTATCACTCTCTGACTTACTCTGTCACTCACAGACACTCTCAGACACTCTCGATCAATCTCTGACACTCTCTATCACTCTCTGACACTCTCTGACATTCTCAGACACTCTCTATCACTCTCTATCACTCGCTGACACTCTCAGACACTCTCAGACACTCTCTATCACTCTCTAACACTCGCTGTCACTCTCAGACACTCTCAGACACTCTCTGTCACTCTCTGACACTCACTGAAACTCTCAGACACTCTCTGTCACTCTCAGACACTCTCAGACACTCTCTCTCACTCTCTGACACTCTCTGAATCTCTCTGATACACTCACACACTCTCTGACACTCTCTAACACTCTCTGACACTCTCTGACACACTCTGACACTCTCTGACACTCTCTATCACTCTCTGAAACTCTCTGAAACTCTCTGACACTCTCTGACACACTCTGACACATTCTATCGCTCTCTGACATTCTCTGACACACTCTGACACTCTCTGACACTCTCTGACACTCTCTAACACTCTCTGACACTCTCTGACACACTCTGACACTCTCTGACACTCTCTATCACTCTCTGAAACTCTCTGAAACTCTCTGACACTCTCTGACACACTCTGACACATTCTATCGCTCTCTGACATTCTCTGACACACTCTGACACTCTCTGACACTCTCAGACACTCTCAGACACTCTCTATCACTCTCTGACACTTTCTATCACTCTCTGACACTCTCTGACACACTCTGAAACTCTCTGACACTCTCTATCACTCTCTGACACAATTTGACACTCTCTATCACTCTCTGACACTCTCAGACACTCTCTATCACTCTATGACACTGTCAGACACTCTCTATCACTCTCTGACACACTCTGACACTCTGTGACACTCCCAGACACTCGCTATCACTCTCTATCACTCTCTGACACTCTCTGACACTCTCAGACACTCTCTGACACACACTGACACTCTCAGGCATTCTCTGAAACTCTCTATCACTCGCTGCAATTGTCTGACACTCGCAGACACTCTCTGAAACTTTTTATCACTTTCTGACACTCTCAGACACTCTCAGACACTCTCAGACACTCTCAGACACTCTCAGACACTCTCTGACACTCTCTATCAAACTCTGACACTTTCTGTCACTCTCTCACACTCTCAGACACTCTCTGTCACTCTCTATCCCTCTCTGTTACTCTCTGACACACTCTGACACTCTCTGAAACTCTCTGACACACTCTGACAATCTCTGACACTCTCTATCACTCTCTGACATACTCTGTCACTCACAGACACTCTCAGACACTCTCAGACACTCTCTGTCATTCTCTGACACTGTCTGGCACCCTCAGACACTCTCAGACACTCTCTATCACTCTCAGACACTCCCTATCACTCTCTGACATTCTCTGAAACTCTCTATCACTCTCAGACACTTTCTGACATTCTCTGACACACTCTGACACACTCTATCGCTCTCTGACATTCTCTGACACACTCTGACACTCTCTGACACTGTCAGACACTCTCTGTCACTCTCCATCATTCTCTGACACACTCTGACATAATCTGACAATCTCTGACACTCTCAGACACTCTCTATCACTCTCAGACACTCTCTAAAACTCTCTGACATTCTCTGAAACTCTCAGACACTCTCTATCACTTTCTGACACTCTCAGACACTCTCTATCACTCTCGATCAAACTCTGACACTCTCAGAGACTCTCGATCACTCACTGACACTCTCTTTCACACTCTGACAGTCTCTGACACTCTCTGACGCTCTCTCACAATCTCTATCACTCTCTGATACTCTCTGACACACTCTGACATTCTCTGACACTCTCTGACACACTCTGGCACTCTCTATCAATCTCTGACACTCTCAGACACTCTCTATCACTCACTGACACTCTCTATCACTCTCTGACACACTCTGACACTCTCAGACACTCTCTATCACTCTCTATCACTCTCTGACACACTCTGACATTTTATGACACTCTCAGACACTCTCTATCACTGTCTATCCCTCTCTGTTACTCTTTGACACACTCTGACACTCTCTGACACTCTCTGACACACTTTGACAATCTCTGACACTCTATATCACTCTCTGACATACTCTGTCACTCACAGACACTCTCAGACACTCTCGATCAATCTCTGACACTCTCTATCACTCTCTGACACTCTCTGACATTCTCAGACACTCTCTATCACTCTCTATCACTCGCTGACACTCTCAGACACTCTCAGACACTCTCTATCACTCTCTAACACTCGCTGTCACTCTCAGACACTCTCTGTCACTCTCTGACACTCACTGAAACTCTCAGACACTCTCTGTCACTCTCAGACACTCTCAGACACTCTCTCTCACTCTCTGACACTCTCTGAATCTCTCTGATACACTCACACACTCTCTGACACTCTCTAACACTCTCTGACACTCTCTGACACACTCTGACACTCTCTGACACACTCTGACACATTCTATCGCTCTCTGACATTCTCTGGCACACTCTGACACTCTCTGACACTCTCTGACACTCTCTAACACTCTCTGACACTCTCTGACACACTCTGACACTCTCTGACACTCTCTATCACTCTCTGAAACTCTCTGAAACTCTCTGACACTCTCTGACACACTCTGACACATTCTATCGCTCTCTGACATTCTCTGACACACTCTGACACTCTCTGACACTCTCAGACACTCTCAGACACTCTCTATCACTCTCTGACACTTTCTATCACTCTCTGACACTCTCTGACACTCTCTGACACACTCTGAAACTCTCTGACACTCTCTATCACTCTCTGACACAATTTGACAATCTATATCACTCTCTGACACTCTCAGACACTCTCTATCACTCTATGACACTGTCAGACACTCTCTATCACTCTCTGACACACTCTGACACTCTGTGACACTCCCAGACACTCGCTATCACTCTCTATCACTCTCTGACACTCTCTGACACTCTCAGACACTCTCTGACACACACTGACACTCTCAGGCATTCTCTGAAACTCTCTATCACTCGCTGCAATTGTCTGACACTCGCAGACACTCTCTGAAACTTTTTATCACTTTCTGACACTCTCAGACACTCTCAGACACTCTCAGACACTCTCTGACACTCTCTATCAAACTCTGACACTTTCTGTCACTCTCTGACACTCTCAGACACTCTCTGTCACTCTCTATCCCTCTCTGTTACTCTCTGACACACTCTGACACTCTCTGAAACTCTCTGACACACTCTGACAATCTCTGACACTCTCTATCACTCTCTGACATACTCTGTCACTCACAGACACTCTCAGACACTCTCTATCACTCTCTATCACTCTCTGACACACTCTGACATTTTCTGACACTCTCAGACACTCTCTATCACTGTCTATCCCTCTCTGTTACTCTTTGACACACTCTGACACTCTCTGACACACTCTGACAATCTCTGACACTCTCTATCACTCTCTGACATACTCTGTCACTCACAGACACTCTCAGACACTCTCGATCAATCTCTGACACTCTCTATCACTCTCTGACACTCTCTGACATTCTCAGACACTCTCTATCACTCTCTATCACTCGCTGACACTCTCGGACACTCTCTATGACTCTCTAACACTCGCTGACACTCTCAGACACTCTCAGACACTCTCTGTCACTCTCTGACACTCACTGAAACTCTCAGACACTCTCTGTCACTCTCAGACACTCTCAGACACTCTCTCTCACTCTCTGACACTCTCTGAATCTCTCTGATACACTCACACACTCTCTGACACGCTCTAACACTCTCTGACACACTCTGACACTCTCTGACATTGTCTATCACTCTCTGAAACTCTCTGACACTCTCTGACACACTCTGACACACTCTATCGCTCTCTGACATTCTCTGACACACTCTGACACTCTCTGACACTCTCAGACACTCTCAGACACTCTCTATCACTCTCTGACACTTTCTATCACTCTCTGACACTCTCTGACACACTCTGAAACTCTCTGACACTCTCTATCACTCTCTGACACAATTTGACACTCTCTATCACTCTCTGACACTCTCAGACACTCTCTATCACTCTATGACACTGTCAGACACTCTCTATCACTCTCTGACACACTCTGACACTCTGTGACACTCCCAGACACTCGCTATCACTCTCTATCACTCTCTGACACTCTCAGACACTCTCTGACACACACTGACACTCTCAGACACTCTCTATCACTCTATGACACTGTCAGACTCTCTCTATCACTCTCTGACACACTCTGACACTCTGTGACACTCCCAGACACTCGCTATCACTCTCTATCACTCTCTGACACTCTCAGACACTCTCTGACACACACTGACACTCTCAGGCATTCTCTGAAACTCTCTATCACTCGCTGCAACTGTCTGACACTCGCAGACACTCTCTGAAACTTTTTATCACTTTCTGACACTCTCAGAATATCTCAGACACTCTCAGACACTCTCAGACACTCTCAGACACTCTCTGGCACTCTCTGACACTCTCTGGCACTCACTATCAAACTCTGACACTTTCTGGCACTCTCTGACACTCTCAGACACTCTCTATCACTCTCTATCCCTCTCTGTTACTCTCTGACACTCTCTGACACTCTCTGAAACTCTCTGACACACTCTGACAATCTCTGACACTCTCTATCACTCTCTGACATACTCTGTCACTCACAGACACTCTCAGACACTCTCGATCAATCTCTGACATTCTCTATCACCTTCTATCTCTCTCTGACACTCTCGGACACTCTCTCTCACTCTCTGACACTCTCTGACTCTCGCTGACTCTCTCAGACACACTCTGACACTTTATATCACTCTCTGAACCTCTCAGACACTCTCTGACACTTTCTATCACACTCTGACACTCTCTGACACTCGCAGATAATCTCAGACAGTCTCAGACACTTCCTATCACTCTCTGACACTGTCTGACAATCTCTGACGCTGTCAGACACTCTCTTTCACTCTCTAGCCCTCTATGACACTCCCTATCTCTCCCTCACACTCTCAGATTCTCTATGACACTCTCTTTCACTCTCCATCACTCTCTGACACTGTCAGACACTCTCTGACGCTCTCAGACACTCTCTGACTCTCTCAGACACTCTCAGACACTCTCTATCACTGTCTATCCCTCTCTGTTACTCTTTGACACACTCTGACACTCTCTGACACACTCTGACAATCTCTGACACTCTCTATCACTCTCTGACATACTCTGTCACTCACAGACACTCTCAGACACTCTCGATCAATCTCTGACACTCTCTATCACTCTCTGACACTCTCTGACATTCTCAGACACTCTCTATCACTCTCTATCACTCGCTGACACTCTCAGACACTCTCTATCACTCTCTAACACTCGCTGACACTCTCAGACACTCTCAGACACTCTCTGTCACTCTCTGACACTCACTGAAACTCTCAGACACTCTCTGTCACTCTCAGACACTCTCTGACACTCTCTGAATCTCTCTGATACACTCACACACTCTCTGACACTCTCTAACACTCTCTGACACACTCTGACACTCTCTGACATTGTCTATCACTCTCTGAAACTCTCTGACACTCTCTGACACACTCTGACACACTCTATCGCTCTCTGACATTCTCTGACACACTCTGACACTCTCTGACACTCTCAGACACTCTCAGACACTCTCTATCACTCTCTGACACTTTCTATCACTCTCTGACACTCTCTGACACACTCTGAAACTCTCTGACACTCTCTATCACTCTCTGACACAATTTGACACTCTCTATCACTCTCTGACACTCTCAGACACTCTCTATCACTCTATGACACTGTCAGACACTCTCTATCACTCTCTGACACACTCTGACACTCTGTGACACTCCCAGACACTCGCTATCACTCTCTATCACTCTCTGACACTCTCAGACACTCTCTGACACACACTGACACTCTCAGACACTCTCTATCACTCTATGACACTGTCAGACTCTCTCTATCACTCTCTGACACACTCTGACACTCTGTGACACTCCCAGACACTCGCTATCACTCTCTATCACTCTCTGACACTCTCAGACACTCTCTGACACACACTGACACTCTCAGGCATTCTCTGAAACTCTCTATCACTCGCTGCAACTGTCTGACACTCGCAGACACTCTCTGAAACTTTTTATCACTTTCTGACACTCTCAGAATATCTCAGACACTCTCAGACACTCTCAGACACTCTCAGACACTCTCTGGCACTCTCTGACACTCTCTGGCACTCACTATCAAACTCTGACACTTTCTGGCACTCTCTGACACTCTCAGACACTCTCTATCACTCTCTATCCCTCTCTGTTACTCTCTGACACTCTCTGACACTCTCTGAAACTCTCTGACACACTCTGACAATCTCTGACACTCTCTATCACTCTCTGACATACTCTGTCACTCACAGACACTCTCAGACACTCTCGATCAATCTCTGACATTCTCTATCACCTTCTATCTCTCTCTGACACTCTCGGACACTCTCTCTCACTCTCTGACACTCTCTGACTCTCGCTGACTCTCTCAGACACTCTCTGACACTTTATATCACTCTCTGAACCTCTCAGACACTCTCTGACACTTTCTATCACACTCTGACACTCTCTGACACTCGCAGATAATCTCAGACAGTCTCAGACACTTCCTATCACTCTCTGACACTGTCTGACAATCTCTGACGCTGTCAGACACTCTCTTTCACTCTCTATCCCTCTATGACACTCCCTATCTCTCCCTCACACTCTCAGATTCTCTATGACACTCTCTTTCACTCTCCATCACTCTCTGACACTGTCAGACACTCTCTGACGCTCTCAGACACTCTCTGACTCTCTCAGACACTCTCAGACACTCTCTATCACTCTATATCACTCTCTGACACTATCTATCACTCTATGAAACTTTCTGACACTCTCCATCACTCTCTATCACTCTCTGGCACACTCTGGCCCACTCTGACGCTCTCTGACACATTATCTGACACTCTCTACACACTCTGACAGACTCAGACACTCTCTATCAATCTCTATCACTCTCTGACACTCTCTGACACACTTTGACACTCTCAGACACTCTCTATCACTCTCTATCACTCTCTGACACACTGACATTTTCTGACACTCTCAGACACTCTCTATCACTCTCTATCCCTCTCTGTTACTCTCTGACACACTCTGACACTCTCTGACACTCTCTGACGCACTCTGACAATCTCTGACACTCTCTCTCACTCTCTGACATACTCTGTCACTCACAGACACTCTCAGACACTCTCGATCAATCTCTGACACTCTCTATCACTCTCTGACACTCTCTGACATTCTCAGACACTCTCTATCACTCGCTGACACTCTCAGACACTCTCTATCACTCTCTAACACTCGCTGACACTCTCAGACACTCTCAGACACTCTCTGTCACTCTCTGACACTCACTGAAACTCTCAGACACTCTCAGACACTCTCTGACGCTCTCAGACACTCTCTGACTCTCTCAGACACTCTCAGACACTCTCTATCACTCTATATCACTCTCTGACACTATCACTCTATGAAACTCTCTGACACTCTCCATCACTCTCTATCACTCTCTGGCACACTCTGGCACACTCTGGCCCACTCTGGCCCACTCTGACCCTCTCTGACACGATCTGACACTCTCTGACACACTCTGACAGACTCAGACACTCTCTATCACTCTCTATCACTCTCTATCACTCTCTGACACTCTCTGACACACTCTGACACTCTATGACACTCTCAGACACACTCTATCACTCTCTGACACTCTCTATCACTTTCTGACACTCTCAGACACTCTCTACCACTCTCTATCACCCACTGACACTCTCTGACACACTCTGACACGCTCAGACACTCTCAGAGACTCTCTATCACTCTCTATCACTCTCTATCACTCTCTGACACTCTCTGACACACTCTGACACACTCTGACAATCTCTGACACTCTCAGACACTCTCTAAACACTCTCTGACACTCACTGACACTCTCAGACACGCGCTGTCACTCTCTGACACTCTCAAACACTCTCTATCACTCTCTATCACTCTCTGACACTCTCTGACATTCTCAGAAACTATCCATCACTCTCTATCACTCGCTGACACTCTCAGACACTCTCAGACACTCTCAGACACTCTCAGACACTCTCTATCACTCTCCGACACTCACTGAAACTCTCAGACATTCTCTCTCACTCTCTGACACTCTCTGAAACTCTCTGACACGCTCACACTCTGTTGACACTCTCTATCACTCTCTATCACTCTCTGACACTCTCTGACACACTCTGACACTCTCTGACAATCTCTATCACTCTCTGACACTCTCTGACTCTTTGTGACACACTCTGACAGACTCTATCGCTCTCTGACATTCTCTGACACACTCTGACACTCTCTGACACTATCAGAAACTCTCTATCACTCTCTGACACTGACTGATACCCTCAGACACTCTCTGTCACTCTCAGACACTCTCAGACACTCTCAGACACTCTCGATCACTCTCTGACATTTTCTATCACTCTCTGACACTCTCTGACACACTCTGAAACTCTCTGACACTCTTTATCACTCTCTATCACTCTCTGACACAATTTGACACTCTCAGACACTCGCTATCACTCTCGATCACTCTCTGACACTCTCTGACCCTCTCTGACACTCTATCACTCTCTGTCACTCTCTGACACTCTCAGATACTCTCAGACACTCTCAGACACTCTCAGACACTTTCGATCACTCTCTGACATTTTCTATCACTCTCTGACACTCTCTGACACACTCTGAAACTCTCTGACACTCTCTATCACTCTCTATCACTCTCTGACACAATTTGACACTCTCAGACACTCGCTATCACTCTCGATCACTCTCTGACACTCTCTGACCCTCTCTGACACTCTCTATCACTCTCTATCACTCTCTATCACTCTCTGACAGTCTCTGACATTCTCAGACACTCTCTATCACTCTCAGACACTCTCTATCACTCTCAGACACTCTCTATCACTCTCTATCACTCTCTCACACTTTCTATCACTCTCTATCACTCTCTGACACACTCTGACACTTTCTGACACTCTCAGACACTCTCTCTCACTCTCTATCAAACTCTGACACACTCTGACAATCTCTGACAATTTCTATCACTCTCTGACACTCTCAGACACTCTCTATCAATCATTGACTCTCTCAGACACTCTCTATCACTCACTGACACTCTCTGAAACTCTCTGACACACTCTGACACTCTCAGACACTCTCTAACACTCTCTGACAAACTCTGACATTCTCTGACACTCTCTATAACTCTCTGACATACTCTGTCACTCACAGACACTCTCAGACACTCTCGATCACTCTCTGACATTCTCTATCACACTCAATCACTCTCTATCACTCTCTGACACTCTCGGACACTTTCTATCACTCTCTATCAGTCTCAGACACTCTCTGTCACTCTCGATCAAACTCTGACACTCTCAGAGACTCTCGATCACTCACTGACACTCTCTTTCACACTCTGACAGTCTCTGACACTCTCTGACACTCTCTCACAATCTCTATCACTCTCTGATACTCTCTGACACACTCTGACATTCTCTGACACTCTCTGACACACTCTGGCACTCTCTATCAATCTCTGACACTCTCAGACACTCTCTATCACTCACTGACACTCTCTATCACTCTCTGACACACTCTGACACTCTCAGACACTCTCTATCACTCTCTGACACACTCTGACATTTTCTGACACTCTCAGACACTCTCTATCACTGTCTATCCCTCTCTGTTACTCTTTGACACACTCTGACACTCTCTGACACTCTCTGACACACTCTGACAATCTCTGACACTCTCTATCACTCTCTGACATACTCTGTCACTCACAGACACTCTCAGACACTCTCGATCAATCTCTGACACTCTCTATCACTCTCTGACACTCTCTGACATTCTCAGACACTCTCTATCACTCTCTATCACTCGCTGACACTCTCAGACACTCTCTATCACTCTCTAACACTCGCTGTCACTCTCAGACACTCTCAGACACTCTCTGACACTCACTGAAACTCTCAGACACTCTCTGTCACTCTCAGACACTCTCAGACACTCTCTCTCACTCTCTGACACTCTCTGAATCTCTCTGATACACTCACACACTCTCTGACACTCTCTAACACTCTCTGACACTCTCTGACACACTCTGACACTCTCTGACACTCTCTATCACTCTCTGAAACTCTCTGAAACTCTCTGACACTCTCTGACACACTCTGACACATTCTATCGCTCTCTGACATTCTCTGACACACTCTGACACTCTCTGACACTCTCAGACACTCTCAGACACTCTCTATCACTCTCTGACACTCTCTATCACTCTCCATCACTCTCTGACACAATCTGACACAATCTGACAATCTCTGACACTCTCAGACACTCTCTGTCATTCTCTGACACTGTCTGACACCCTCAGACACTCTCAGACACTCTCAGACACTCTCTGTCATTCTCTGACACTGTCTGGCACCCTCAGACACTCTCAGACACTCTCTATCACTCTCAGACACTCCCTATCACTCTTTGACATTCTCTGAAACTCTCTATCACTCTCAGACACTTTCTGACATTCTCTGACACACTCTGACACACTCTATCGCTCTCTGACATTCTCTGACACACTCTGACACTCTCTGACACTGTCAGACACTCTCTGTCACTCTCCATCATTCTCTGACACACTCTGACATAATCTGACAATCTCTGACACTCTCAGACACTCTCTATCACTCTCAGACACTCTCTAAAACTCTCTGACATTCTCTGAAACTCTCAGACACTCTGTATCACTTTCTGACACTCTCAGACACTCTCTATCACTCTCGATCAAACTCTGACACTCTCAGAGACTCTCGATCGCTCACTGACACTCTCTTTCACACTCTGACAGTCTCTGACACTCTCTGACACTCTCTCACAATCTCTATCACTCTCTGATACTCTCTGACACACTCTGACATTCTCTGACACTCTCTGACACACTCTGGCACTCTCTATCAATCTCTGACACTCTCAGACACTCTCTATCACTCACTGACACTCTCTATCACTCTCTGACACACTCTGACACTCTCAGACACTCTCTATCACTCTCTATCACTCTCTGACACACTCTGACATTTTCTGACACTCTCAGACACTCTCTATCACTGTCTATCCCTCTCTGTTACTCTTTGACACACTCTGACACTCTCTGACACTCTCTGGCACTCTCTGACACACTCTGACAATCTCTGACACTCTCTATCACTCTCTGACTTACTCTGTCACTCACAGACACTCTCAGACACTCTCGATCAATCTCTGACACTCTCTATCACTCTCTGACACTCTCTGACATTCTCAGACACTCTCTATCACTCTCTATCACTCGCTGACACTCTCAGACACTCTCAGACACTCTCTATCACTCTCTAACACTCGCTGTCACTCTCAGACACTCTCAGACACTCTCTGTCACTCTCTGACACTCACTGAAACTCTCAGACACTCTCTGTCACTCTCAGACACTCTCAGACACTCTCTCTCACTCTCTGACACTCTCTGAATCTCTCTGATACACTCACACACTCTCTGACACTCTCTAACACTCTCTGACACTCTCTGACACACTCTGACACTCTCTGACACTCTCTATCACTCTCTGAAACTCTCTGAAACTCTCTGACACTCTCTGACACACTCTGACACATTCTATCGCTCTCTGACATTCTCTGACACACTCTGACACTCTCTGACACTCTCTGACACTCTCTAACACTCTCTGACACTCTCTGACACACTCTGACACTCTCTGACACTCTCTATCACTCTCTGAAACTCTCTGAAACTCTCTGACACTCTCTGACACACTCTGACACATTCTATCGCTCTCTGACATTCTCTGACACACTCTGACACTCTCTGACACTCTCAGACACTCTCAGACACTCTCTATCACTCTCTGACACTTTCTATCACTCTCTGACACTCTCTGACACACTCTGAAACTCTCTGACACTCTCTATCACTCTCTGACACAATTTGACACTCTCTATCACTCTCTGACACTCTCAGACACTCTCTATCACTCTATGACACTGTCAGACACTCTCTATCACTCTCTGACACACTCTGACACTCTGTGACACTCCCAGACACTCGCTATCACTCTCTATCACTCTCTATCACTCTCTGACACTCTCTGACACTCTCAGACACTCTCTGACACACACTGACACTCTCAGGCATTCTCTGAAACTCTCTATCACTCGCTGCAATTGTCTGACACTCGCAGACACTCTCTGAAACTTTTTATCACTTTCTGACACTCTCAGACACTCTCAGACACTCTCAGACACTCTCAGACACTCTCTGACACTCTCTATCAAACTCTGACACTTTCTGTCACTCTCTGACACTCTCAGACACTCTCTGTCACTCTCTATCCCTCTCTGTTGCTCTCTGACACACTCTGACACTCTCTGAAACTCTCTGACACACTCTGACAATCTCTGACACTCTCTATCACTCTCTGACATACTCTGTCACTCACAGACACTCTCAGACACTCTCAGACACTCTCTGTCATTCTCTGACACTGTCTGGCACCCTCAGACACTCTCAGACACTCTCTATCACTCTCAGACACTCCCTATCACTCTCTGACATTCTCTGAAACTCTCTATCACTCTCAGACACTTTCTGACATTCTCTGACACACTCTGACACACTCTATCGCTCTCTGACATTCTCTGACACACTCTGACACTCTCTGACACTGTCAGACACTCTCTGTCACTCTCCATCATTCTCTGACACACTCTGACATAATCTGACAATCTCTGACACTCTCAGACACTCTCTATCACTCTCAGACACTCTCTAAAACTCTCTGACATTCTCTGAAACTCTCAGACACTCTCTATCACTTTCTGACACTCTCAGACACTCTCTATCACTCTTGATCAAACTCTGACACTCTCAGAGACTCTCGATCACTCACTGACACTCTCTTTCACACTCTGACAGTCTCTGACACTCTCTGACACTCTCTCACAATCTCTATCACTCTCTGATACTCTCTGACACACTCTGACATTCTCTGACACTCTCTGACACACTCTGGCACTCTCTATCAATCTCTGACACTCTCAGACACTCTCTATCACTCACTGACACTCTCTATCACTCTCTGACACACTCTGACACTCTCAGACACTCTCTATCACTCTCTATCACTCTCTGACACACTCTGACATTTTATGACACTCTCAGACACTCTCTATCACTGTCTATCCCTCTCTGTTACTCTTTGACACACTCTGACACTCTCTGACACTCTCTGACACACTCTGACAATCTCTGACACTCTCTATCACTCTCTGACATACTCTGTCACTCACAGACACTCTCAGACACTCTCGATCAATCTCTGACACTCTCTATCACTCTCTGACACTCTCTGACATTCTCAGACACTCTCTATCACTCTCTATCACTCGCTGACACTCTCAGACACTCTCAGACACTCTCTATCACTCTCTAACACTCGCTGTCACTCTCAGACACTCTCAGACACTCTCTGTCACTCTCTGACACTCACTGAAACTCTCAGACACTCTCTGTCACTCTCAGACACTCTCAGACACTCTCTCTCACTCTCTGACACTCTCTGAATCTCTCTGATACACTCACACACTCTCTGACACTCTCTAACACTCTCTGACACTCTCTGACACACTCTGACACTCTCTGACACTCTCTATCACTCTCTGAAACTCTCTGAAACTCTCTGACACTCTCTGACACACTCTGACACATTCTATCGCTCTCTGACATTCTCTGGCACACTCTGACACTCTCTGACACTCTCTGACACTCTCTAACACTCTCTGACACTCTCTGACACACTCTGACACTCTCTGACACTCTCTATCACTCTCTGAAACTCTCTGAAACTCTCTGACACTCTCTGACACACTCTGACACATTCTATCGCTCTCTGACATTCTCTGACACACTCTGACACTCTCTGACACTCTCAGACACTCTCAGACACTCTCTATCACTCTCTGACACTTTCTATCACTCTCTGACACTCTCTGACACACTCTGACACATTCTATCGCTCTCTGACATTCTCTGACACACTCTGACACTCTCTGACACTCTCTGATACTCTCTAACACTCTCTGACACTCTCTGACACACTCTGACACTCTCTGACACTCTCTATCACTCTCTGAAACTCTCTGAAACTCTCTGACACTCTCTGACACACTCTGACACATTCTATCGCTCTCTGACATTCTCTGACACACTCTGACACTCTCTGACACTCTCAGACACTCTCAGACACTCTCTATCACTCTCTGACACTTTCTATCACTCTCTGACACTCTCTGACACACTCTGAAACTCTCTGACACTCTCTATCACTCTCTGACACAATTTGACACTCTCTATCACTCTCTGACACTCTCTATCACTCTATGACACTGTCAGACACTCTCTATCACTCTCTGACACACTCTGACACTCTGTGACACTCCCAGACACTCGCTATCACTCTCTATCACTCTCTGACACTCTCTGACACTCTCAGACACTCTCTGACACACACTGACACTCTCAGGCATTCTCTGAAACTCTCTATCACTCGCTGCAATTGTCTGACACTCGCAGACACTCTCTGAAACTTTTTATCACTTTCTGACACTCTCAGACACTCTCAGACACTCTCAGACACTCTCAGACACTCTCTGACACTCTCTATCAAACTCTGACACTTTCTGTCACTCTCTGACACTCTCAGACACTCTCTGTCACTCTCTATCCCTCTCTGTTACTCTCTGACACACTCTGACACTCTCTGAAACTCTCTGACACACTCTGACAATCTCTGACACTCTCTATCACTCTCTGACATACTCTGTCACTCACAGACACTCTCAGACACTCTCAGACACTCTCTGTCATTCTCTGACACTGTCTGGCACCCTCAGACACTCTCAGACACTCTCTATCACTCTCAGACACTCCCTATCACTCTCTGACATTCTCTGAAACTCTCTATCACTCTCAGACACTTTCTGACATTCTCTGACACACTCTGACACACTCTATCGCTCTCTGACATTCTCTGACACACTCTGACACTCTCTGACACTGTCAGACACTCTCTGTCACTCTCCATCATTCTCTGACACACTCTGACATAATCTGACAATCTCTGACACTCTCAGACACTCTCTATCACTCTCAGACACTCTCTAAAACTCTCTGACATTCTCTGAAACTCTCAGACACTCTCTATCACTTTCTGACACTCTCAGACACTCTCTATCACTCTCGATCAAACTCTGACACTCTCAGAGACTCTCGATCACTCACTGACACTCTCTTTCACACTCTGACAGTCTCTGACACTCTCTGACACTCTCTCACAATCTCTATCACTCTCTGATACTCTCTGACACACTCTGACATTCTCTGACACTCTCTGACACACTCTGGCACTCTCTATCAATCTCTGACACTCTCAGACACTCTCTATCACTCACTGACACTCTCTATCACTCTCTGACACACTCTGACACTCTCAGACACTCTCTATCACTCTCTATCACTCTCTGACACACTCTGACATTTTATGACACTCTCAGACACTCTCTATCACTGTCTATCCCTCTCTGTTACTCTTTGACACACTCTGACACTCTCTGACACTCTCTGACACACTCTGACAATCTCTGACACTCTCTATCACTCTCTGACATACTCTGTCACTCACAGACACTCTCAGACACTCTCGATCAATCTCTGACACTCTCTATCACTCTCTGACACTCTCTGACATTCTCAGACACTCTCTATCACTCTCTATCACTCGCTGACACTCTCAGACACTCTCAGACACTCTCTATCACTCTCTAACACTCGCTGTCACTCTCAGACACTCTCAGACACTCTCTGTCACTCTCTGACACTCACTGAAACTCTCAGACACTCTCTGTCACTCTCAGACACTCTCAGACACTCTCTCTCACTCTCTGACACTCTCTGAATCTCTCTGATACACTCACACACTCTCTGACACTCTCTAACACTCTCTGACACTCTCTGACACACTCTGACACTCTCTGACACTCTCTATCACTCTCTGAAACTCTCTGAAACTCTCTGACACTCTCTGACACACTCTGACACATTCTATCGCTCTCTGACATTCTCTGGCACACTCTGACACTCTCTGACACTCTCTGACACTCTCTAACACTCTCTGACACTCTCTGACACACTCTGACACTCTCTGACACTCTCTATCACTCTCTGAAACTCTCTGAAACTCTCTGACACTCTCTGACACACTCTGACACATTCTATCGCTCTCTGACATTCTCTGACACACTCTGACACTCTCTGACACTCTCAGACACTCTCAGACACTCTCTATCACTCTCTGACACTTTCTATCACTCTCTGACACTCTCTGACACACTCTGAAACTCTCTGACACTCTCTATCACTCTCTGACACAATTTGACACTCTCTATCACTCTCTGACACTCTCAGACACTCTCTATCACTCTATGACACTGTCAGACACTCTCTATCACTCTCTGACACACTCTGACACTCTGTGACACTCCCAGACACTCGCTATCACTCTCTATCACTCTCTGACACTCTCTGACACTCTCAGACACTCTCAGACACTCTCTATCACTCTCTATCACTCGCTGACACTCTCAGACACTCTCAGACACTCTCTATCACTCTCTATCACTCGCTGACACTCTCAGACACTCTCAGACACTCTCTATCACTCTCTAACACTCGCTGTCACTCTCAGACACTCTCAGACACTCTCTGTCACTCTCTGACACTCACTGAAACTCTCAGACACTCTCTGTCACTCTCAGACACTCTCAGACACTCTCTCTCACTCTCTGACACTCTCTGAATCTCTCTGATACACTCACACACTCTCTGACACTCTCTAACACTCTCTGACACTCTCTGACACACTCTGACACTCTCTGACACTCTCTATCACTCTCTGAAACTCTCTGAAACTCTCTGACACTCTCTGACACACTCTGACACATTCTATCGCTCTCTGACATTCTCTGGCACACTCTGACACTCTCTGACACTCTCTGACACTCTCTAACACTCTCTGACACTCTCTGACACACTCTGACACTCTCTGACACTCTCTATCACTCTCTGAAACTCTCTGAAACTCTCTGACACTCTCTGACACACTCTGACACATTCTATCGCTCTCTGACATTCTCTGACACACTCTGACACTCTCTGACACTCTCAGACACTCTCAGACACTCTCTATCACTCTCTGACACTTTCTATCACTCTCTGACACTCTCTGACACACTCTGAAACTCTCTGACACTCTCTATCACTCTCTGACACAATTTGACACTCTCTATCACTCTCTGACACTCTCAGACACTCTCTATCACTCTATGACACTGTCAGACACTCTCTATCACTCTCTGACACACTCTGACACTCTGTGACACTCCCAGACACTCGCTATCACTCTCTATCACTCTCTGACACTCTCTGACACTCTCAGACACTCTCAGACACTCTCTATCACTCTCTGACACTCTCTATCACTCTCCATCACTCTCTGACACACTCTGACACAATCTGACAATCTCTGACACTCTCAGACACTCTCTGTCATTCTCTGACACTGTCTGACACCCTCAGACACTCTCAGACACTCTCAGACACTCTCTGTCATTCTCTGACACTGTCTGGCACCCTCAGACACTCTCAGACACTCTCTATCACTCTCAGACACTCCCTATCACTCTTTGACATTCTCTGAAACTCTCTATCACTCTCAGACACTTTCTGACATTCTCTGACACACTCTGACACACTCTATCGCTCTCTGACATTCTCTGACACACTCTGACACTCTGTGACACTGTCAGACACTCTCTGTCACTCTCCATCATTCTCTGACACACTCTGACATAATCTGACAATCTCTGACACTCTCAGACACTCTCTATCACTCTCAGACACTCTCTAAAACTCTCTGACATTCTCTGAAACTCTCAGACACTCTCTATCACTTTCTGACACTCTCAGACACTCTCTATCACTCTCGATCAAACTCTGACACTCTCAGAGACTCTCGATCACTCACTGACACTCTCTTTCACACTCTGACAGTCTCTGACACTCTCTGACACTCTCTCACAATCTCTATCACTCTCTGATACTCTCTGACACACTCTGACATTCTCTGACACTCTCTGACACACTCTGGCACTCTCTATCAATCTCTGACACTCTCAGACACTCTCTATCACTCACTGACACTCTCTATCACTCTCTGACACACTCTGACACTCTCAGACACTCTCTATCACTCTCTATCACTCTCTGACACACTCTGACATTTTCTGACACTCTCAGACACTCTCTATCACTGTCTATCCCTCTCTGTTACTCTTTGACACACTCTGACACTCTCTGACACTCTCTGACACTCTCTGACACACTCTGACAATCTCTGACACTCTCTATCACTCTCTGACTTACTCTGTCACTCACAGACACTCTCAGACACTCTCGATCAATCTCTGACACTCTCTATCACTCTCTGACACTCTCTGACATTCTCAGACACTCTCTATCACTCTCTATCACTCGCTGACACTCTCAGACACTCTCAGACACTCTCTATCACTCTCTAACACTCGCTGTCACTCTCAGACACTCTCAGACACTCTCTGTCACTCTCTGACACTCACTGAAACTCTCAGACACTCTCTGTCACTCTCAGACACTCTCAGACACTCTCTCTCACTCTCTGACACTCTCTGAATCTCTCTGATACACTCACACACTCTCTGACACTCTCTAACACTCTCTGACACTCTCTGACACACTCTGACACTCTCTGACACTCTCTATCACTCTCTGAAACTCTCTGAAACTCTCTGACACTCTCTGACACACTCTGACACATTCTATCGCTCTCTGACATTCTCTGACACACTCTGACACTCTCTGACACTCTCGATCAATCTCTGACATTCTCTATCACCTTCTATCTCTCTCTGACACTCTCGGACACTCTCTCTCACTCGCTGACACTCTCTGACTCTCGCTGACTCTCTCAGACACACTCTGACACTTTATATCACTCTCTGAACCTCTCAGACACTCTCTGACACTTTCTATCACACTCTGACACTCTCTGACACTCGCAGATAATCTCAGACAGTCTCAGACACTTCCTATCACTCTCTGACACTGTCTGACAATCTCTGACGCTGTCAGACACTCTCTTTCACTCTCTATCCCTCTATGACACTCCCAATCTCTCCCTCACACTCTCAGATTCTCTATGACACTCTCTTTCACTCTCCATCACTCTCTGACACTGTCAGACACTCTCTGACGCTCTCAGACACTCTCTGACTCTCTCAGACACTCTCAGACACTCTCTATCACTGTCTATCCCTCTCTGTTACTCTTTGACACACTCTGACACTCTCTGACACACTCTGACAATCTCTGACACTCTCTATCACTCTCTGACATACTCTGTCACTCACAGACACTCTCAGACACTCTCGATCAATCTCTGACACTCTCTATCACTCTCTGACACTCTCTGACATTCTCAGACACTCTCTATCACTCTCTATCACTCGCTGACACTCTCAGACACTCTCTATCACTCTCTAACACTCGCTGACACTCTCAGACACTCTCAGACACTCTCTGTCACTCTCTGACACTCACTGAAACTCTCAGACACTCTCTGTCACTCTCAGACACTCTCAGACACTCTCTCTCACTCTCTGACACTCTCTGAATCTCTCTGATACACTCACACACTCTCTGACACTCTCTAACACTCTCTGACACACTCTGACACTCTCTGACATTGTCTATCACTCTCTGAAACTCTCTGACACTCTCTGACACACTCTGACACACTCTATCGCTCTCTGACATTCTCTGACACACTCTGACACTCTCTGACACTCTCAGACACTCTCAGACACTCTCTATCACTCTCTGACACTTTCTATCACTCTCTGACACTCTCTGACACACTCTGAAACTCTCTGACACTCTCTATCACTCTCTGACACAATTTGACACTCTCTATCACTCTCTGACACACTCTGACACTCTGTGACACTCCCAGACACTCGCTATCACTCTCTATCACTCTCTGACACTCTCAGACACTCTCTGACACACACTGACACTCTCAGACACTCTCTATCACTCTATGACACTGTCAGACTCTCTCTATCACTCTCTGACACACTCTGACACTCTGTGACACTCCCAGACACTCGCTATCACTCTCTATCACTCTCTGACACTCTCAGACACTCTCTGACACACACTGACACTCTCAGGCATTCTCTGAAACTCTCTATCACTCGCTGCAACTGTCTGACACTCGCAGACACTCTCTGAAACTTTTTATCACTTTCTGACACTCTCAGAATATCTCAGACACTCTCAGACACTCTCAGACACTCTCAGACACTCTCTGGCACTCTCTGACACTCTCTGGCACTCACTATCAAACTCTGACACTTTCTGGCACTCTCTGACACTCTCAGACACTCTCTATCACTCTCTATCCCTCTCTGTTACTCTCTGACACTCTCTGACACTCTCTGAAACTCTCTGACACACTCTGACAATCTCTGACACTCTCTATCACTCTCTGACATACTCTGTCACTCACAGACACTCTCAGACACTCTCGATCAATCTCTGACATTCTCTATCACCTTCTATCTCTCTCTGACACTCTCGGACACTCTCTCTCACTCTCTGACACTCTCTGACTCTCGCTGACTCTCTCAGACACTCTCTGACACTTTATATCACTCTCTGAACCTCTCAGACACTCTCTGACACTTTCTATCACACTCTGACACTCTCTGACACTCGCAGATAATCTCAGACAGTCTCAGACACTTCCTATCACTCTCTGACACTGTCTGACAATCTCTGACGCTGTCAGACACTCTCTTTCACTCTCTATCCCTCTATGACACTCCCTATCTCTCCCTCACACTCTCAGATTCTCTATGACACTCTCTTTCACTCTCCATCACTCTCTGACACTGTCAGACACTCTCTGACGCTCTCAGACACTCTCTGACTCTCTCAGACACTCTCAGACACTCTCTATCACTCTATATCACTCTCTGACACTATCTATCACTCTATGAAACTTTCTGACACTCTCCATCACTCTCTATCACTCTCTGGCACACTCTGGCCCACTCTGACGCTCTCTGACACATTATCTGACACTCTCTACACACTCTGACAGACTCAGACACTCTCTATCAATCTCTATCACTCTCTGACACTCTCTGACACACTTTGACACTCTCAGACACTCTCTATCACTCTCTATCACTCTCTGACACACTGACATTTTCTGACACTCTCAGACACTCTCTATCACTCTCTATCCCTCTCTGTTACTCTCTGACACACTCTGACACTCTCTGACACTCTCTGACGCACTCTGACAATCTCTGACACTCTCTCTCACTCTCTGACATACTCTGTCACTCACAGACACTCTCAGACACTCTCGATCAATCTCTGACACTCTCTATCACTCTCTGACACTCTCTGACATTCTCAGACACTCTCTATCACTCGCTGACACTCTCAGACACTCTCTATCACTCTCTAACACTCGCTGACACTCTCAGACACTCTCAGACACTCTCTGTCACTCTCTGACACTCACTGAAACTCTCAGACACTCTCTGACGCTCTCAGACACTCTCTGACTCTCTCAGACACTCTCAGACACTCTCTATCACTCTATATCACTCTCTGACACTATCACTCTATGAAACTCTCTGACACTCTCCATCACTCTCTATCACTCTCTGGCACACTCTGGCACACTCTGGCCCACTCTGACCCTCTCTGACACGATCTGACACTCTCTGACACACTCTGACAGACTCAGACACTCTCTATCACTCTCTATCACTCTCTATCACTCTCTGACACTCTCTGACACACTCTGACACTCTATGACACTCTCAGACACACTCTATCACTCTCTGACACTCTCTATCACTTTCTGACACTCTCAGACACTCTCTACCACTCTCTGACACTCTCTATCACCCACTGACACTCTCTGACACACTCTGACACGCTCAGACACTCTCAGAGACTCTCTATCACTCTCTATCACTCTCTATCACTCTCTGACACACTCTGACACACTCTGACAATCTCTGACAATCTCTGACACTCTCAGACACTCTCTAAACACTCTCTGACACTCACTGACACTCTCAGACACGCGCTGTCACTCTCTGACACTCTCAAACACTCTCTATCACTCTCTATCACTCTCTGACACTCTCTGACATTCTCAGAAACTATCCATCACTCTCTATCACTCGCTGACACTCTCAGACACTCTCAGACACTCTCAGACACTCTCAGACACTCTCTATCACTCTCCGACACTCACTGAAACTCTCAGACACTCTCTCTCACTCTCTGACACTCTCTGAAACTCTCTGACACGCTCACACTCTGTTGACACTCTCTATCACTCTCTATCACTCTCTGACACTCTCTGACACACTCTGACACTCTCTGACAATCTCTATCACTCTCTGACACTCTCTGACTCTTTGTGACACACTCTGACAGACTCTATCGCTCTCTGACATTCTCTGACACACTCTGACACTCTCTGACACTATCAGAAACTCTCTATCACTCTCTGACACTGACTGATACCCTCAGACACTCTCTGTCACTCTCAGACACTCTCAGACACTCTCAGACACTCTCGATCACTCTCTGACATTTTCTATCACTCTCTGACACTCTCTGACACACTCTGAAACTCTCTGACACTCTCTATCACTCTCTATCACTCTCTGACACAATTTGACACTCTCAGACACTCGCTATCACTCTCGATCACTCTCTGACACTCTCTGACCCTCTCTGACACTCTCTATCACTCTCTATCACTCTCTATCACTCTCTGACAGTCTCTGACATTCTCAGACACTCTCTATCACTCTCAGACACTCTCTATCACTCTCTATCACTCTCTCACACTTTCTATCACTCTCTATCACTCTCTGACACACTCTGACACTTTCTGACACTCTCAGACACTCTCTCTCACTCTCTATCAAACTCTGACACACTCTGACAATCTCTGACAATTTCTATCACTCTCTGACACTCTCAGACACTCTCTATCAATCACTGACAGACTCTGACACTCGCAGACACTCTCAGACACTCTCTACCACTCTCTGACACTCTCTATCACTCTCGAGCGCTCTCTGAAACTCTCTATCACTCTCTGACACTCTCTGACTCACTCTTACACTCTCTATCACTCTCTGACTCTCTCTGACACACTCTGACACACTCTGAAACTCTCAGACACTCTCTATCGCTCTCTATTACTCTCTGACACACTCTGACGCACTCTGACAATCTCTGACACTCACTGGCACTCTCAGACACTCTCTGTCACTTTCAGACACTCTCAGACACTCTCTATCACTCTCTGACTCTCTCGATCACTCTCCGACACTCTCTGACACTCTCTGACTCTCTCAGACACTCTCTATCACTCTCTATCACTGTCTGACACTCTCTGACACTCTCTGACACTCTCTGACACTCCCTGACACTATCAGACACTCTCTATCACTCTCTGACACACTCTGACATTCTCTGACATTCTCTGACACTCTCTGACACTCTCTGTCACTCTCTGTCACTCTCTGACACACTCTGACAGTCGCTGACACTCTCAGACGCTCTCAGACACTCTCTGTCACTCTCTGACACTCACTGACACTCTCTATCACTCTCTATCACTCTCTGACTCTCTCTGACACACTCAGACAATCTTTATCACTCCCTATCACTCTCTGGCACTCTCTGACACACTCTGACACTCTCAGACACTCTCTATCACACTCTGGCACTCACTGAAACTCTCAGACACTCTCTCTCACTCTCTGACACTCTCTGAAACTCTCTGACACACTCTGATACTCTCTATCGCTCTCTGACAATCTCAATCGCTCTCTGACACTCTCTGACACACTCTGACACACTCTGACACACTCATACTCTCTCTATCACTCTCTGACACTCACTGAAACTCTCAGACACTCTCTGTCACTCTCAGACACTCTCAGACACTCTCTCTCACTCTCTGACACTCTCTGAAACTCTCTGACACACTCTGATACACTCTATCGCTCGCTGACAATCTCTATCACTCTCTGACACTCTCTGACACTCTCTGACACACTCTGACACTCTCAGACACTCTCTATCACTCTCTGACACTCACTGAAACTCTCAGACACTCTCTGTCACTCTCAGACACTCTCAGACACTCTCTCTCACTCTCTGACACTCTCTGAAACTCTCTGACACACTCTGATACACTCTATCGCTCGCTGACAATCTCTATCGCTCTCTGACACTCTCTGACACACTCTGACACTTTCTGACACACTCAGACTCTCTCTATCACTCTCTGACTCTCTCTATCACTCTCTGGCACTATCTGACACTCTCAGACATTCTCTATCACTCCCTATCTCTCTCTGACACTCTCTGACACACTCTGACACTCGCAGACTCTCTCTATCACTCTCTGGCACTCTCTGACACTCTCAGACATTCTCTATCACTCCCTATCACTCTCTGACACTCTCTGACACACTCTGACACACTCAGACACTCTCAGACACTCTCTATCACTCTCTGGCACTCACTGAAACTCTCAGACACTCTCTATCACTCTCTGACACTTTCTATCCATCTCTATCACTCTCTGAAACTCCCTGACACTCTCAGACAATCTCTATCACGCCCTATCTCTCTCTGACGCACTCTGACACTCTCAGACACTCTCTATCAATCTCTGGCACTCACTGAAACTCTCAGACACTCTCTGTCACTCTCAGACACTCTCAGACACTCTCGCTAACTCTCTGGCACTCTCTGAAACTCTCTGACACACTCACACTCTCTCTGACACTCTCAATCACTCTCTGACACTCTCTGACACACTCTGACACTCTCTATCGCTCTCTGACACTCTATCGCACTCTGACACTCTCTGACACTCTCTGACACTCTCTGACACACTCTGACACTCTCTGACACTCTCAGACACTCTCTATCACTCTCTATCACTTTCTGACACACTCTGACACAATCCGACAGTCTCTGACAATCTCAGACACTCTCTATCACTCTCTGACACTGACTGACACTCTCAGGCACTCTCAGACACTCTCTATCACTCTCTGACACTTTCTATCACTGTCTGACACTCTCTGACACAATTTGACACTCTCTATCAGTCTCCGACAATCTCAGACACTCTCTATCACTCTATGACACTCTCTGACACTCTCTATCACTCTCCATCACTCTCTGACACACTCTGACACTGTCTGACAATCTCAGACACTCTCTATCACTCTCTATCACTTTCTATCACTCTCTGACACTCTCTGACAATCTCTGACACACTCTGACACACTCTATCGCTCTCTGACACCCTCGGACACAATCTGACACTCTCTTTCACTCTCTGACACTCTCTGACATTCTCAGACACTCTCTATCACTCTCTATCACTCGCTGACACTCTCAGACACTCTCAGACACTCTCTATCACTCTCTAACACTCGCTGTCACTCTCAGACACTCTCAGACACTCTCTGTCACTCTCTGACACTCA
Source organism: Heterodontus francisci (assembly GCF_036365525.1). NCBI lineage: Eukaryota > Metazoa > Chordata > Chondrichthyes > Heterodontiformes > Heterodontidae > Heterodontus > Heterodontus francisci. The sequence continues at coordinate 998,984 of NW_027141025.1, forward strand.
CTGAAACTCTCAGACACTCTCTGTCACTCTCAGACACTCTCAGACACTCTCTCTCACTCTCTGACACTCTCTGAATCTCTCTGATACACTCACACACTCTCTGACACTCTCTAACACTCTCTGACACTCTCTGACACACTCTGACACTCTCTGACACTCTCTATCACTCTCTGAAACTCTCTGAAACTCTCTGACACTCTCTGACACACTCTGACACATTCTATCGCTCTCTGACATTCTCTGACACACTCTGACACTCTCTGACACTCTCTGACACTCTCTGACACTCTCTAACACTCTCTGACACTCTCTGACACACTCTGACACTCTCTGACACTCTCTATCACTCTCTGAAACTCTCTGAAACTCTCTGACACTCTCTGACACACTCTGACACATTCTATCGCTCTCTGACATTCTCTGACACACTCTGACACTCTCTGACACTCTCAGACACTCTCAGACACTCTCTATCACTCTCTGACACTTTCTATCACTCTCTGACACTCTCTGACACACTCTGAAACTCTCTGACACTCTCTATCACTCTCTGACACAATTTGACACTCTCTATCACTCTCTGACACTCTCAGACACTCTCTATCACTCTATGACACTGTCAGACACTCTCTATCACTCTCTGACACACTCTGACACTCTGTGACACTCCCAGACACTCGCTATCACTCTCTATCACTCTCTGACACTCTCTGACACTCTCAGACACTCTCTGACACACACTGACACTCTCAGGCATTCTCTGAAACTCTCTATCACTCGCTGCAATTGTCTGACACTCGCAGACACTCTCTGAAACTTTTTATCACTTTCTGACACTCTCAGACACTCTCAGACACTCTCAGACACTCTCAGACACTCTCTGACACTCTCTATCAAACTCTGACACTTTCTGTCACTCTCTGACACTCTCAGACACTCTCTGTCACTCTCTATCCCTCTCTGTTACTCTCTGACACACTCTGACACTCTCTGAAACTCTCTGACACACTCTGACAATCTCTGACACTCTCTATCACTCTCTGACATACTCTGTCACTCACAGACACTCTCAGACACTCTCTATCACTCTCTATCACTCTCTGACACACTCTGACATTTTCTGACACTCTCAGACACTCTCTATCACTGTCTATCCCTCTCTGTTACTCTTTGACACACTCTGACACTCTCTGACACACTCTGACAATCTCTGACACTCTCTATCACTCTCTGACATACTCTGTCACTCACAGACACTCTCAGACACTCTCGATCAATCTCTGACACTCTCTATCACTCTCTGACACTCTCTGACATTCTCAGACACTCTCTATCAGTCTCTATCACTCGCTGACACTCTCAGACACTCTCTATCACTCTCTAACACTCGCTGACACTCTCAGACACTCTCAGACACTCTCTGTCACTCTCTGACACTCACTGAAACTCTCAGACACTCTCTGTCACTCTCAGACACTCTCAGACACTCTCTCTCACTCTCTGACACTCTCTGAATCTCTCTGATACACTCACACACTCTCTGACACGCTCTAACACTCTCTGACACACTCTGACACTCTCTGACATTGTCTATCACTCTCTGAAACTCTCTGACACTCTCTGACACACTCTGACACACTCTATCGCTCTCTGACATTCTCTGACACACTCTGACACTCTCTGACACTCTCAGACACTCTCAGACACTCTCTATCACTCTCTGACACTTTCTATCACTCTCTGACACTCTCTGACACACTCTGAAACTCTCTGACACTCTCTATCACTCTCTGACACAATTTGACACTCTCTATCACTCTCTGACACTCTCAGACACTCTCTATCACTCTATGACACTGTCAGACACTCTCTATCACTCTCTGACACACTCTGACACTCTGTGACACTCCCAGACACTCGCTGTCACTCTCTATCACTCTCTGACACTCTCAGACTCTCTCTGACACACACTGACACTCTCAGACACTCTCTATCACTCTATGACACTGTCAGACTCTCTCTATCACTCTCTGACACACTCTGACACTCTGTGACACTCCCAGACACTCGCTATCACTCTCTATCACTCTCTGACACTCTCAGACACTCTCTGACACACACTGACACTCTCAGGCATTCTCTGAAACTCTCTATCACTCGCTGCAACTGTCTGACACTCGCAGACACTCTCTGAAACTTTTTATCACTTTCTGACACTCTCAGAATATCTCAGACACTCTCAGACACTCTCAGACACTCTCAGACACTCTCTGGCACTCTCTGACACTCTCTGGCACTCACTATCAAACTCTGACACTTTCTGGCACTCTCTGACACTCTCAGACACTCTCTATCACTCTCTATCCCTCTCTGTTACTCTCTGACACTCTCTGACACTCTCTGAAACTCTCTGACACACTCTGACAATCTCTGACACTCTCTATCACTCTCTGACATACTCTGTCACTCACAGACACTCTCAGACACTCTCGATCAATCTCTGACATTCTCTATCACCTTCTATCTCTCTCTGACACTCTCGGACACTCTCTCTCACTCTCTGACACTCTCTGACTCTCGCTGACTCTCTCAGACACACTCTGACACTTTATATCACTCTCTGAACCTCTCAGACACTCTCTGACACTTTCTATCACACTCTGACACTCTCTGACACTCGCAGATAATCTCAGACAGTCTCAGACACTTCCTATCACTCTCTGACACTGTCTGACAATCTCTGACGCTGTCAGACACTCTCTTTCACTCTCTATCCCTCTATGACACTCCCTATCTCTCCCTCACACTCTCAGATTCTCTATGACACTCTCTTTCACTCTCCATCACTCTCTGACACTGTCAGACACTCTCTGACGCTCTCAGACACTCTCTGACTCTCTCAGACACTCTCAGACACTCTCTATCACTGTCTATCCCTCTCTGTTACTCTTTGACACACTCTGACACTCTCTGACACACTCTGACAATCTCTGACACTCTCTATCACTCTCTGACATACTCTGTCACTCACAGACACTCTCAGACACTCTCGATCAATCTCTGACACTCTCTATCACTCTCTGACACTCTCTGACATTCTCAGACACTCTCTATCACTCTCTATCACTCGCTGACACTCTCAGACACTCTCTATCACTCTCTAACACTCGCTGACACTCTCAGACACTCTCAGACACTCTCTGTCACTCTCTGACACTCACTGAAACTCTCAGACACTCTCTGTCACTCTCAGACACTCTCAGACACTCTCTCTCACTCTCTGACACTCTCTGAATCTCTCTGATACACTCACACACTCTCTGACACTCTCTAACACTCTCTGACACACTCTGACACTCTCTGACATTGTCTATCACTCTCTGAAACTCTCTGACACTCTCTGACACACTCTGACACACTCTATCGCTCTCTGACATTCTCTGACACACTCTGACACTCTCTGACACTCTCAGACACTCTCAGACACTCTCTATCACTCTCTGACACTTTCTATCACTCTCTGACACTCTCTGACACACTCTGAAACTCTCTGACACTCTCTATCACTCTCTGACACAATTTGACACTCTCTATCACTCTCTGACACTCTCAGACACTCTCTATCACTCTATGACACTGTCAGACACTCTCTATCACTCTCTGACACACTCTGACACTCTGTGACACTCCCAGACACTCGCTATCACTCTCTATCACTCTCTGACACTCTCAGACACTCTCTGACACACACTGACACTCTCAGACACTCTCTATCACTCTATGACACTGTCAGACTCTCTCTATCACTCTCTGACACACTCTGACACTCTGTGACACTCCCAGACACTCGCTATCACTCTCTATCACTCTCTGACACTCTCAGACACTCTCTGACACACACTGACACTCTCAGGCATTCTCTGAAACTCTCTATCACTCGCTGCAACTGTCTGACACTCGCAGACACTCTCTGAAACTTTTTATCACTTTCTGACACTCTCAGAATATCTCAGACACTCTCAGACACTCTCAGACACTCTCAGACACTCTCTGGCACTCTCTGACACTCTCTGGCACTCACTATCAAACTCTGACACTTTCTGGCACTCTCTGACACTCTCAGACACTCTCTATCACTCTCTATCCCTCTCTGTTACTCTCTGACACTCTCTGACACTCTCTGAAACTCTCTGACACACTCTGACAATCTCTGACACTCTCTATCACTCTCTGACATACTCTGTCACTCACAGACACTCTCAGACACTCTCGATCAATCTCTGACATTCTCTATCACCTTCTATCTCTCTCTGACACTCTCGGACACTCTCTCTCACTCTCTGACACTCTCTGACTCTCGCTGACTCTCTCAGACACTCTCTGACCCTTTATATCACTCTCTGAACCTCTCAGACACTCTCTGACACTTTCTATCACACTCTGACACTCTCTGACACTCGCAGATAATCTCAGACAGTCTCAGACACTTCCTATCACTCTCTGACACTGTCTGACAATCTCTGACGCTGTCAGACACTCTCTTTCACTCTCTATCCCTCTATGACACTCCCTATCTCTCCCTCACACTCTCAGATTCTCTATGACACTCTCTTTCACTCTCCATCACTCTCTGACACTGTCAGACACTCTCTGACGCTCTCAGACACTCTCTGACTCTCTCAGACACTCTCAGACACTCTCTATCACTCTATATCACTCTCTGACACTATCTATCACTCTATGAAACTTTCTGACACTCTCCATCACTCTCTATCACTCTCTGGCACACTCTGGCCCACTCTGACGCTCTCTGACACATTATCTGACACTCTCTACACACTCTGACAGACTCAGACACTCTCTATCAATCTCTATCACTCTCTGACACTCTCTGACACACTTTGACACTCTCAGACACTCTCTATCACTCTCTATCACTCTCTGACACACTGACATTTTCTGACACTCTCAGACACTCTCTATCACTCTCTATCCCTCTCTGTTACTCTCTGACACACTCTGACACTCTCTGACACTCTCTGACGCACTCTGACAATCTCTGACACTCTCTCTCACTCTCTGACATACTCTGTCACTCACAGACACTCTCAGACACTCTCGATCAATCTCTGACACTCTCTATCACTCTCTGACACTCTCTGACATTCTCAGACACTCTCTATCACTCGCTGACACTCTCAGACACTCTCTATCACTCTCTAACACTCGCTGACACTCTCAGACACTCTCAGACACTCTCTGTCACTCTCTGACACTCACTGAAACTCTCAGACACTCTCAGACACTCTCTGACGCTCTCAGACACTCTCTGACTCTCTCAGACACTCTCAGACACTCTCTATCACTCTATATCACTCTCTGACACTATCACTCTATGAAACTCTCTGACACTCTCCATCACTCTCTATCACTCTCTGGCACACTCTGGCACACTCTGGCCCACTCTGGCCCACTCTGACCCTCTCTGACACGATCTGACACTCTCTGACACACTCTGACAGACTCAGACACTCTCTATCACTCTCTATCACTCTCTATCACTCTCTGACACTCTCTGACACACTCTGACACTCTATGACACTCTCAGACACACTCTATCACTCTCTGACACTCTCTATCACTTTCTGACACTCTCAGACACTCTCTACCACTCTCTGACACTCTCTATCACCCACTGACACTCTCTGACACACTCTGACACGCTCAGACACTCTCAGAGACTCTCTATCACTCTCTATCACTCTCTATCACTCTCTGACACTCTCTGACACACTCTGACACACTCTGACAATCTCTGACACTCTCAGACACTCTCTAAACACTCTCTGACACTCACTGACACTCTCAGACACGCGCTGTCACTCTCTGACACTCTCAAACACTCTCTATCACTCTCTATCACTCTCTGACACTCTCTGACATTCTCAGAAACTATCCATCACTCTCTATCACTCGCTGACACTCTCAGACACTCTCAGACACTCTCAGACACTCTCAGACACTCTCTATCACTCTCCGACACTCACTGAAACTCTCAGACATTCTCTCTCACTCTCTGACACTCTCTGAAACTCTCTGACACGCTCACACTCTGTTGACACTCTCTATCACTCTCTATCACTCTCTGACACTCTCTGACACACTCTGACACTCTCTGACAATCTCTATCACTCTCTGACACTCTCTGACTCTTTGTGACACACTCTGACAGACTCTATCGCTCTCTGACATTCTCTGACACACTCTGACACTCTCTGACACTATCAGAAACTCTCTATCACTCTCTGACACTGACTGATACCCTCAGACACTCTCTGTCACTCTCAGACACTCTCAGACACTCTCAGACACTCTCGATCACTCTCTGACATTTTCTATCACTCTCTGACACTCTCTGACACACTCTGAAACTCTCTGACACTCTTTATCACTCTCTATCACTCTCTGACACAATTTGACACTCTCAGACACTCGCTATCACTCTCGATCACTCTCTGACACTCTCTGACCCTCTCTGACACTCTATCACTCTCTGTCACTCTCTGACACTCTCAGATACTCTCAGACACTCTCAGACACTCTCAGACACTTTCGATCACTCTCTGACATTTTCTATCACTCTCTGACACTCTCTGACACACTCTGAAACTCTCTGACACTCTCTATCACTCTCTATCACTCTCTGACACAATTTGACACTCTCAGACACTCGCTATCACTCTCGATCACTCTCTGACACTCTCTGACCCTCTCTGACACTCTCTATCACTCTCTATCACTCTCTATCACTCTCTGACAGTCTCTGACATTCTCAGACACTCTCTATCACTCTCAGACACTCTCTATCACTCTCAGACACTCTCTATCACTCTCTATCACTCTCTCACACTTTCTATCACTCTCTATCACTCTCTGACACACTCTGACACTTTCTGACACTCTCAGACACTCTCTCTCACTCTCTATCAAACTCTGACACACTCTGACAATCTCTGACAATTTCTATCACTCTCTGACACTCTCAGACACTCTCTATCAATCATTGACTCTCTCAGACACTCTCTATCACTCACTGACACTCTCTGAAACTCTCTGACACACTCTGACACTCTCAGACACTCTCTAACACTCTCTGACAAACTCTGACATTCTCTGACACTCTCTATAACTCTCTGACATACTCTGTCACTCACAGACACTCTCAGACACTCTCGATCACTCTCTGACATTCTCTATCACACTCAATCACTCTCTATCACTCTCTGACACTCTCGGACACTTTCTATCACTCTCTATCAGTCTCAGACACTCTCTGTCACTCTCGATCAAACTCTGACACTCTCAGAGACTCTCGATCACTCACTGACACTCTCTTTCACACTCTGACAGTCTCTGACACTCTCTGACACTCTCTCACAATCTCTATCACTCTCTGATACTCTCTGACACACTCTGACATTCTCTGACACTCTCTGACACACTCTGGCACTCTCTATCAATCTCTGACACTCTCAGACACTCTCTATCACTCACTGACACTCTCTATCACTCTCTGACACACTCTGACACTCTCAGACACTCTCTATCACTCTCTGACACACTCTGACATTTTCTGACACTCTCAGACACTCTCTATCACTGTCTATCCCTCTCTGTTACTCTTTGACACACTCTGACACTCTCTGACACTCTCTGACACACTCTGACAATCTCTGACACTCTCTATCACTCTCTGACATACTCTGTCACTCACAGACACTCTCAGACACTCTCGATCAATCTCTGACACTCTCTATCACTCTCTGACACTCTCTGACATTCTCAGACACTCTCTATCACTCTCTATCACTCGCTGACACTCTCAGACACTCTCTATCACTCTCTAACACTCGCTGTCACTCTCAGACACTCTCAGACACTCTCTGACACTCACTGAAACTCTCAGACACTCTCTGTCACTCTCAGACACTCTCAGACACTCTCTCTCACTCTCTGACACTCTCTGAATCTCTCTGATACACTCACACACTCTCTGACACTCTCTAACACTCTCTGACACTCTCTGACACACTCTGACACTCTCTGACACTCTCTATCACTCTCTGAAACTCTCTGAAACTCTCTGACACTCTCTGACACACTCTGACACATTCTATCGCTCTCTGACATTCTCTGACACACTCTGACACTCTCTGACACTCTCAGACACTCTCAGACACTCTCTATCACTCTCTGACACTCTCTATCACTCTCCATCACTCTCTGACACAATCTGACACAATCTGACAATCTCTGACACTCTCAGACACTCTCTGTCATTCTCTGACACTGTCTGACACCCTCAGACACTCTCAGACACTCTCAGACACTCTCTGTCATTCTCTGACACTGTCTGGCACCCTCAGACACTCTCAGACACTCTCTATCACTCTCAGACACTCCCTATCACTCTTTGACATTCTCTGAAACTCTCTATCACTCTCAGACACTTTCTGACATTCTCTGACACACTCTGACACACTCTATCGCTCTCTGACATTCTCTGACACACTCTGACACTCTCAGACACTCTCTATCACTCTATATCACTCTCTGACACTATCTATCACTCTATGAAACTTTCTGACACTCTCCATCACTCTCTATCACTCTCTGGCACACTCTGGCCCACTCTGACGCTCTCTGACACATTATCTGACACTCTCTACACACTCTGACAGACTCAGACACTCTCTATCAATCTCTATCACTCTCTGACACTCTCTGACACACTTTGACACTCTCAGACACTCTCTATCACTCTCTATCACTCTCTGACACACTGACATTTTCTGACACTCTCAGACACTCTCTATCACTCTCTGTCCCTCTCTGTTACTCTCTGACACACTCTGACACTCTCTGACACTCTCTGACGCACTCTGACAATCTCTGACACTCTCTCTCACTCTCTGACATACTCTGTCACTCACAGACACTCTCAGACACTCTCGATCAATCTCTGACACTCTCTATCACTCTCTGACACTCTCTGACATTCTCAGACACTCTCTATCACTCGCTGACACTCTCAGACACTCTCTATCACTCTCTAACACTCGCTGACACTCTCAGACACTCTCAGACACTCTCTGTCACTCTCTGACACTCACTGAAACTCTCAGACACTCTCAGACACTCTCTGACGCTCTCAGACACTCTCTGACTCTCTCAGACACTCTCAGACACTCTCTATCACTCTATATCACTCTCTGACACTATCACTCTATGAAACTCTCTGACACTCTCCATCACTCTCTATCACTCTCTGGCACACTCTGGCACACTCTGGCCCACTCTGGCCCACTCTGACCCTCTCTGACACGATCTGACACTCTCTGACACACTCTGACAGACTCAGACACTCTCTATCACTCTCTATCACTCTCTATCACTCTCTGACACTCTCTGACACACTCTGACACTCTATGACACTCTCAGACACACTCTATCACTCTCTGACACTCTCTATCACTTTCTGACACTCTCAGACACTCTCTACCACTCTCTGACACTCTCTATCACCCACTGACACTCTCTGACACACTCTGACACGCTCAGACACTCTCAGAGACTCTCTATCACTCTCTATCACTCTCTATCACTCTCTGACACTCTCTGACACACTCTGACACACTCTGACAATCTCTGACACTCTCAGACACTCTCTAAACACTCTCTGACACTCACTGACACTCTCAGACACGCGCTGTCACTCTCTGACACTCTCAAACACTCTCTATCACTCTCTATCACTCTCTGACACTCTCTGACATTCTCAGAAACTATCCATCACTCTCTATCACTCGCTGACACTCTCAGACACTCTCAGACACTCTCAGACACTCTCTATCACTATCCGACACTCACTGAAACTCTCAGACATTCTCTCTCACTCTCTGACACTCTCTGAAACTCTCTGACACGCTCACACTCTGTTGACACTCTCTATCACTCTCTATCACTCTCTGACACTCTCTGACACACTCTGACACTCTCTGACAATCTCTATCACTCTCTGACACTCTCTGACTCTTTGTGACACACTCTGACAGACTCTATCGCTCTCTGACATTCTCTGACACACTCTGACACTCTCTGACACTATCAGAAACTCTCTATCACTCTCTGACACTGACTGATACCCTCAGACACTCTCTGTCACTCTCAGACACTCTCAGACACTCTCAGACACTCTCGATCACTCTCTGACATTTTCTATCACTCTCTGACACTCTCTGACACACTCTGAAACTCTCTGACACTCTTTATCACTCTCTATCACTCTCTGACACAATTTGACACTCTCAGACACTCGCTATCACTCTCGATCACTCTCTGACACTCTCTGACCCTCTCTGACACTCTATCACTCTCTGTCACTCTCTGACACTCTCAGATACTCTCAGACACTCTCAGACACTCTCAGACACTTTCGATCACTCTCTGACATTTTCTATCACTCTCTGACACTCTCTGACACACTCTGAAACTCTCTGACACTCTCTATCACTCTCTATCACTCTCTGACACAATTTGACACTCTCAGACACTCGCTATCACTCTCGATCACTCTCTGACACTCTCTGACCCTCTCTGACACTCTCTATCACTCTCTATCACTCTCTATCACTCTCTGACAGTCTCTGACATTCTCAGACACTCTCTATCACTCTCAGACACTCTCTATCACTCTCTATCACTCTCTCACACTTTCTATCACTCTCTATCACTCTCTGACACACTCTGACACTTTCTGACACTCTCAGACACTCTCTCTCACTCTCTATCAAACTCTGACACACTCTGACAATCTCTGACAATTTCTATCACTCTCTGACACTCTCAGACACTCTCTATCAATCATTGGCTCTCTCAGACACTCTCTATCACTCACTGACACTCTCAGACACTCTCTAACACTCTCTGACAAACTCTGACATTCTCTGACACTCTCTATAACTCTCTGACATACTCTGTCACTCACAGACACTCTCAGACACTCTCGATCACTCTCTGACATTCTCTATCACACTCAATCACTCTCTATCACTCTCTGACACTCTCGGACACTTTCTATCACTCTCTATCAGTCTCAGACACTCTCTGTCACTCTCGATCAAACTCTGACACTCTCAGAGACTCTCGATCACTCACTGACACTCTCTTTCACACTCTGACAGTCTCTGACACTCTCTGACACTCTCTCACAATCTCTATCACTCTCTGATACTCTCTGACACACTCTGACATTCTCTGACACTCTCTGACACACTCTGGCACTCTCTATCAATCTCTGACACTCTCAGACACTCTCTATCACTCACTGACACTCTCTATCACTCTCTGACACACTCTGACACTCTCAGACACTCTCTATCACTCTCTATCACTCGCTGACACTCTCAGACACTCTCTATCACTCTCTAACACTCGCTGACACTCTCAGACACTCTCAGACACTCTCTGTCACTCTCTGACACTCACTGAAACTCTCAGACACTCTCTGTCACTCTCAGACACTCTCAGACACTCTCTCTCACTCTCTGACACTCTCTGAATCTCTCTGATACACTCACACACTCTCTGACACGCTCTAACACTCTCTGACACACTCTGACACTCTCTGACATTGTCTATCACTCTCTGAAACTCTCTGACACTCTCTGACACACTCTGACACACTCTATCGCTCTCTGACATTCTCTGACACACTCTGACACTCTCTGACACTCTCAGACACTCTCAGACACTCTCTATCACTCTCTGACACTTTCTATCACTCTCTGACACTCTCTGACACACTCTGAAACTCTCTGACACTCTCTATCACTCTCTGACACAATTTGACACTCTCTATCACTCTCTGACACTCTCAGACACTCTCTATCACTCTATGACACTGTCAGACACTCTCTATCACTCTCTGACACACTCTGACACTCTGTGACACTCCCAGACACTCGCTATCACTCTCTATCACTCTCTGACACTCTCAGACTCTCTCTGACACACACTGACACTCTCAGACACTCTCTATCACTCTATGACACTGTCAGACTCTCTCTATCACTCTCTGACACACTCTGACACTCTGTGACACTCCCAGACACTCGCTATCACTCTCTATCACTCTCTGACACTCTCAGACACTCTCTGACACACACTGACACTCTCAGGCATTCTCTGAAACTCTCTATCACTCGCTGCAACTGTCTGACACTCGCAGACACTCTCTGAAACTTTTTATCACTTTCTGACACTCTCAGAATATCTCAGACACTCTCAGACACTCTCAGACACTCTCAGACACTCTCTGGCACTCTCTGACACTCTCTGGCACTCACTATCAAACTCTGACACTTTCTGGCACTCTCTGACACTCTCAGACACTCTCTATCACTCTCTATCCCTCTCTGTTACTCTCTGACACTCTCTGACACTCTCTGAAACTCTCTGACACACTCTGACAATCTCTGACACTCTCTATCACTCTCTGACATACTCTGTCACTCACAGACACTCTCAGACACTCTCGATCAATCTCTGACATTCTCTATCACCTTCTATCTCTCTCTGACACTCTCGGACACTCTCTCTCACTCTCTGACACTCTCTGACTCTCGCTGACTCTCTCAGACACACTCTGACACTTTATATCACTCTCTGAACCTCTCAGACACTCTCTGACACTTTCTATCACACTCTGACACTCTCTGACACTCGCAGATAATCTCAGACAGTCTCAGACACTTCCTATCACTCTCTGACACTGTCTGACAATCTCTGACGCTGTCAGACACTCTCTTTCACTCTCTATCCCTCTATGACACTCCCTATCTCTCCCTCACACTCTCAGATTCTCTATGACACTCTCTTTCACTCTCCATCACTCTCTGACACTGTCAGACACTCTCTGACGCTCTCAGACACTCTCTGACTCTCTCAGACACTCTCAGACACTCTCTATCACTGTCTATCCCTCTCTGTTACTCTTTGACACACTCTGACACTCTCTGACACACTCTGACAATCTCTGACACTCTCTATCACTCTCTGACATACTCTGTCACTCACAGACACTCTCAGACACTCTCGATCAATCTCTGACACTCTCTATCACTCTCTGACACTCTCTGACATTCTCAGACACTCTCTATCACTCTCTATCACTCGCTGACACTCTCAGACACTCTCTATCACTCTCTAACACTCGCTGACACTCTCAGACACTCTCAGACACTCTCTGTCACTCTCTGACACTCACTGAAACTCTCAGACACTCTCTGTCACTCTCAGACACTCTCAGACACTCTCTCTCACTCTCTGACACTCTCTGAATCTCTCTGATACACTCACACACTCTCTGACACTCTCTAACACTCTCTGACACACTCTGACACTCTCTGACATTGTCTATCACTCTCTGAAACTCTCTGACACTCTCTGACACACTCTGACACACTCTATCGCTCTCTGACATTCTCTGACACACTCTGACACTCTCTGACACTCTCAGACACTCTCAGACACTCTCTATCACTCTCTGACACTTTCTATCACTCTCTGACACTCTCTGACACACTCTGAAACTCTCTGACACTCTCTATCACTCTCTGACACAATTTGACACTCTCTATCACTCTCTGACACTCTCAGACACTCTCTATCACTCTATGACACTGTCAGACACTCTCTATCACTCTCTGACACACTCTGACACTCTGTGACACTCCCAGACACTCGCTATCACTCTCTATCACTCTCTGACACTCTCAGACACTCTCTGACACACACTGACACTCTCAGACACTCTCTATCACTCTATGACACTGTCAGACTCTCTCTATCACTCTCTAACACACTCTGACACTCTGTGACACTCCCAGACACTCGCTATCACTCTCTATCACTCTCTGACACTCTCAGACACTCTCTGACACACACTGACACTCTCAGGCATTCTCTGAAACTCTCTATCACTCGCTGCAACTGTCTGACACTCGCAGACACTCTCTGAAACTTTTTATCACTTTCTGACACTCTCAGAATATCTCAGACACTCTCAGACACTCTCAGACACTCTCAGACACTCTCTGGCACTCTCTGACACTCTCTGGCACTCACTATCAAACTCTGACACTTTCTGGCACTCTCTGACACTCTCAGACACTCTCTATCACTCTCTATCCCTCTCTGTTACTCTCTGACACTCTCTGACACTCTCTGAAACTCTCTGACACACTCTGACAATCTCTGACACTCTCTATCACTCTCTGACATACTCTGTCACTCACAGACACTCTCAGACACTCTCGATCAATCTCTGACATTCTCTATCACCTTCTATCTCTCTCTGACACTCTCGGACACTCTCTCTCACTCTCTGACACTCTCTGACTCTCGCTGACTCTCTCAGACACTCTCTGACACTTTATATCACTCTCTGAAACTCTCTGACACTCTCTGACACACTCTGACACACTCTATCGCTCTCTGACATTCTCTGACACACTCTGACACTCTCTGACACTCTCAGACACTCTCAGACACTCTCTATCACTCTCTGACACTTTCTATCACTCTCTGACACTCTCTGACACACTCTGAAACTCTCTGACACTCTCTATCACTCTCTGACACAATTTGACACTCTCTATCACTCTCTGACACTCTCAGACACTCTCTATCACTCTATGACACTGTCAGACACTCTCTATCACTCTCTGACACACTCTGACACTCTGTGACACTCCCAGACACTCGCTATCACTCTCTATCACTCTCTGACACTCTCAGACTCTCTCTGACACACACTGACACTCTCAGACACTCTCTATCACTCTATGACACTGTCAGACTCTCTCTATCACTCTCTGACACACTCTGACACTCTGTGACACTCCCAGACACTCGCTATCACTCTCTATCACTCTCTGACACTCTCAGACACTCTCTGACACACACTGACACTCTCAGGCATTCTCTGAAACTCTCTATCACTCGCTGCAACTGTCTGACACTCGCAGACACTCTCTGAAACTTTTTATCACTTTCTGACACTCTCAGAATATCTCAGACACTCTCAGACACTCTCAGACACTCTCAGACACTCTCTGGCACTCTCTGACACTCTCTGGCACTCACTATCAAACTCTGACACTTTCTGGCACTCTCTGACACTCTCAGACACTCTCTATCACTCTCTATCCCTCTCTGTTACTCTCTGACACTCTCTGACACTCTCTGAAACTCTCTGACACACTCTGACAATCTCTGACACTCTCTATCACTCTCTGACATACTCTGTCACTCACAGACACTCTCAGACACTCTCGATCAATCTCTGACATTCTCTATCACCTTCTATCTCTCTCTGACACTCTCGGACACTCTCTCTCACTCTCTGACACTCTCTGACTCTCGCTGACTCTCTCAGACACACTCTGACACTTTATATCACTCTCTGAACCTCTCAGACACTCTCTGACACTTTCTATCACACTCTGACACTCTCTGACACTCGCAGATAATCTCAGACAGTCTCAGACACTTCCTATCACTCTCTGACACTGTCTGACAATCTCTGACGCTGTCAGACACTCTCTTTCACTCTCTATCCCTCTATGACACTCCCTATCTCTCCCTCACACTCTCAGATTCTCTATGACACTCTCTTTCACTCTCCATCACTCTCTGACACTGTCAGACACTCTCTGACGCTCTCAGACACTCTCTGACTCTCTCAGACACTCTCAGACACTCTCTATCACTGTCTATCCCTCTCTGTTACTCTTTGACACACTCTGACACTCTCTGACACACTCTGACAATCTCTGACACTCTCTATCACTCTCTGACATACTCTGTCACTCACAGACACTCTCAGACACTCTCGATCAATCTCTGACACTCTCTATCACTCTCTGACACTCTCTGACATTCTCAGACACTCTCTATCACTCTCTATCACTCGCTGACACTCTCAGACACTCTCTATCACTCTCTAACACTCGCTGACACTCTCAGACACTCTCAGACACTCTCTGTCACTCTCTGACACTCACTGAAACTCTCAGACACTCTCTGTCACTCTCAGACACTCTCAGACACTCTCTCTCACTCTCTGACACTCTCTGAATCTCTCTGATACACTCACACACTCTCTGACACTCTCTAACACTCTCTGACACACTCTGACACTCTCTGACATTGTCTATCACTCTCTGAAACTCTCTGACACTCTCTGACACACTCTGACACACTCTATCGCTCTCTGACATTCTCTGACACACTCTGACACTCTCTGACACTCTCAGACACTCTCAGACACTCTCTATCACTCTCTGACACTTTCTATCACTCTCTGACACTCTCTGACACACTCTGAAACTCTCTGACACTCTCTATCACTCTCTGACACAATTTGACACTCTCTATCACTCTCTGACACTCTCAGACACTCTCTATCACTCTATGACACTGTCAGACACTCTCTATCACTCTCTGACACACTCTGACACTCTGTGACACTCCCAGACACTCGCTATCACTCTCTATCACTCTCTGACACTCTCAGACACTCTCTGACACACACTGACACTCTCAGACACTCTCTATCACTCTATGACACTGTCAGACTCTCTCTATCACTCTCTAACACACTCTGACACTCTGTGACACTCCCAGACACTCGCTATCACTCTCTATCACTCTCTGACACTCTCAGACACTCTCTGACACACACTGACACTCTCAGGCATTCTCTGAAACTCTCTATCACTCGCTGCAACTGTCTGACACTCGCAGACACTCTCTGAAACTTTTTATCACTTTCTGACACTCTCAGAATATCTCAGACACTCTCAGACACTCTCAGACACTCTCAGACACTCTCTGGCACTCTCTGACACTCTCTGGCACTCACTATCAAACTCTGACACTTTCTGGCACTCTCTGACACTCTCAGACACTCTCTATCACTCTCTATCCCTCTCTGTTACTCTCTGACACTCTCTGACACTCTCTGAAACTCTCTGACACACTCTGACAATCTCTGACACTCTCTATCACTCTCTGACATACTCTGTCACTCACAGACACTCTCAGACACTCTCGATCAATCTCTGACATTCTCTATCACCTTCTATCTCTCTCTGACACTCTCGGACACTCTCTCTCACTCTCTGACACTCTCTGACTCTCGCTGACTCTCTCAGACACTCTCTGACACTTTATATCACTCTCTGAAACTCTCTGACACTCTCTGACACACTCTGACACACTCTATCGCTCTCTGACATTCTCTGACACACTCTGACACTCTCTGACACTCTCAGACACTCTCAGACACTCTCTATCACTCTCTGACACTTTCTATCACTCTCTGACACTCTCTGACACACTCTGAAACTCTCTGACACTCTCTATCACTCTCTGACACAATTTGACACTCTCTATCACTCTCTGACACTCTCAGACACTCTCTATCACTCTATGACACTGTCAGACACTCTCTATCACTCTCTGACACACTCTGACACTCTGTGACACTCCCAGACACTCGCTATCACTCTCTATCACTCTCTGACACTCTCAGACTCTCTCTGACACACACTGACACTCTCAGACACTCTCTATCACTCTATGACACTGTCAGACTCTCTCTATCACTCTCTGACACACTCTGACACTCTGTGACACTCCCAGACACTCGCTATCACTCTCTATCACTCTCTGACACTCTCAGACACTCTCTGACACACACTGACACTCTCAGGCATTCTCTGAAACTCTCTATCACTCGCTGCAACTGTCTGACACTCGCAGACACTCTCTGAAACTTTTTATCACTTTCTGACACTCTCAGAATATCTCAGACACTCTCAGACACTCTCAGACACTCTCAGACACTCTCTGGCACTCTCTGACACTCTCTGGCACTCACTATCAAACTCTGACACTTTCTGGCACTCTCTGACACTCTCAGACACTCTCTATCACTCTCTATCCCTCTCTGTTACTCTCTGACACTCTCTGACACTCTCTGAAACTCTCTGACACACTCTGACAATCTCTGACACTCTCTATCACTCTCTGACATACTCTGTCACTCACAGACACTCTCAGACACTCTCGATCAATCTCTGACATTCTCTATCACCTTCTATCTCTCTCTGACACTCTCGGACACTCTCTCTCACTCTCTGACACTCTCTGACTCTCGCTGACTCTCTCAGACACACTCTGACACTTTATATCACTCTCTGAACCTCTCAGACACTCTCTGACACTTTCTATCACACTCTGACACTCTCTGACACTCGCAGATAATCTCAGACAGTCTCAGACACTTCCTATCACTCTCTGACACTGTCTGACAATCTCTGACGCTGTCAGACACTCTCTTTCACTCTCTATCCCTCTATGACACTCCCTATCTCTCCCTCACACTCTCAGATTCTCTATGACACTCTCTTTCACTCTCCATCACTCTCTGACACTGTCAGACACTCTCTGACGCTCTCAGACACTCTCTGACTCTCTCAGACACTCTCAGACACTCTCTATCACTGTCTATCCCTCTCTGTTACTCTTTGACACACTCTGACACTCTCTGACACACTCTGACAATCTCTGACACTCTCTATCACTCTCTGACATACTCTGTCACTCACAGACACTCTCAGACACTCTCGATCAATCTCTGACACTCTCTATCACTCTCTGACACTCTCTGACATTCTCAGACACTCTCTATCACTCTCTATCACTCGCTGACACTCTCAGACACTCTCTATCACTCTCTAACACTCGCTGACACTCTCAGACACTCTCAGACACTCTCTGTCACTCTCTGACACTCACTGAAACTCTCAGACACTCTCTGTCACTCTCAGACACTCTCAGACACTCTCTCTCACTCTCTGACACTCTCTGAATCTCTCTGATACACTCACACACTCTCTGACACTCTCTAACACTCTCTGACACACTCTGACACTCTCTGACATTGTCTATCACTCTCTGAAACTCTCTGACACTCTCTGACACACTCTGACACACTCTATCGCTCTCTGACATTCTCTGACACACTCTGACACTCTCTGACACTCTCAGACACTCTCAGACACTCTCTATCACTCTCTGACACTTTCTATCACTCTCTGACACTCTCTGACACACTCTGAAACTCTCTGACACTCTCTATCACTCTCTGACACAATTTGACACTCTCTATCACTCTCTGACACTCTCAGACACTCTCTATCACTCTATGACACTGTCAGACACTCTCTATCACTCTCTGACACACTCTGACACTCTGTGACACTCCCAGACACTCGCTATCACTCTCTATCACTCTCTGACACTCTCAGACACTCTCTGACACACACTGACACTCTCAGACACTCTCTATCACTCTATGACACTGTCAGACTCTCTCTATCACTCTCTAACACACTCTGACACTCTGTGACACTCCCAGACACTCGCTATCACTCTCTATCACTCTCTGACACTCTCAGACACTCTCTGACACACACTGACACTCTCAGGCATTCTCTGAAACTCTCTATCACTCGCTGCAACTGTCTGACACTCGCAGACACTCTCTGAAACTTTTTATCACTTTCTGACACTCTCAGAATATCTCAGACACTCTCAGACACTCTCAGACACTCTCAGACACTCTCTGGCACTCTCTGACACTCTCTGGCACTCACTATCAAACTCTGACACTTTCTGGCACTCTCTGACACTCTCAGACACTCTCTATCACTCTCTATCCCTCTCTGTTACTCTCTGACACTCTCTGACACTCTCTGAAACTCTCTGACACACTCTGACAATCTCTGACACTCTCTATCACTCTCTGACATACTCTGTCACTCACAGACACTCTCAGACACTCTCGATCAATCTCTGACATTCTCTATCACCTTCTATCTCTCTCTGACACTCTCGGACACTCTCTCTCACTCTCTGACACTCTCTGACTCTCGCTGACTCTCTCAGACACTCTCTGACACTTTATATCACTCTCTGAACCTCTCAGACACTCTCTGACACTTTCTATCACACTCTGACACTCTCTGACACTCGCAGATAATCTCAGACAGTCTCAGACACTTCCTATCACTCTCTGACACTGTCTGACAATCTCTGACGCTGTCAGACACTCTCTTTCACTCTCTATCCCTCTATGACACTCCCTATCTCTCCCTCACACTCTCAGATTCTCTATGACACTCTCTTTCACTCTCCATCACTCTCTGACACTGTCAGACACTCTCTGACGCTCTCAGACACTCTCTGACTCTCTCAGACACTCTCAGACACTCTCTATCACTCTATATCACTCTCTGACACTATCTATCACTCTATGAAACTTTCTGACACTCTCCATCACTCTCTATCACTCTCTGGCACACTCTGGCCCACTCTGACGCTCTCTGACACATTATCTGACACTCTCTACACACTCTGACAGACTCAGACACTCTCTATCAATCTCTATCACTCTCTGACACTCTCTGACACACTTTGACACTCTCAGACACTCTCTATCACTCTCTATCACTCTCTGACACACTGACATTTTCTGACACTCTCAGACACTCTCTATCACTCTCTATCCCTCTCTGTTACTCTCTGACACACTCTGACACTCTCTGACACTCTCTGACGCACTCTGACAATCTCTGACACTCTCTCTCACTCTCTGACATACTCTGTCACTCACAGACACTCTCAGACACTCTCGATCAATCTCTGACACTCTCTATCACTCTCTGACACTCTCTGACATTCTCAGACACTCTCTATCACTCGCTGACACTCTCAGACACTCTCTATCACTCTCTAACACTCGCTGACACTCTCAGACACTCTCAGACACTCTCTGTCACTCTCTGACACTCACTGAAACTCTCAGACACTCTCAGACACTCTCTGACGCTCTCAGACACTCTCTGACTCTCTCAGACACTCTCAGACACTCTCTATCACTCTATATCACTCTCTGACACTATCACTCTATGAAACTCTCTGACACTCTCCATCACTCTCTATCACTCTCTGGCACACTCTGGCACACTCTGGCCCACTCTGACCCTCTCTGACACGATCTGACACTCTCTGACACACTCTGACAGACTCAGACACTCTCTATCACTCTCTATCACTCTCTATCACTCTCTGACACTCTCTGACACACTCTGACACTCTATGACACTCTCAGACACACTCTATCACTCTCTGACACTCTCTATCACTTTCTGACACTCTCAGACACTCTCTACCACTCTCTGACACTCTCTATCACCCACTGACACTCTCTGACACACTCTGACACGCTCGGACACTCTCAGAGACTCTCTATCACTCTCTATCACTCTCTATCACTCTCTGACACACTCTGACACACTCTGACAATCTCTGACAATCTCTGACACTCTCAGACACTCTCTAAACACTCTCTGACACTCACTGACACTCTCAGACACGCGCTGTCACTCTCTGACACTCTCAAACACTCTCTATCACTCTCTATCACTCTCTGACACTCTCTGACATTCTCAGAAACTATCCATCACTCTCTATCACTCGCTGACACTCTCAGACACTCTCAGACACTCTCAGACACTCTCAGACACTCTCTATCACTCTCCGACACTCACTGAAACTCTCAGACATTCTCTCTCACTCTCTGACACTCTCTGAAACTCTCTGACACGCTCACACTCTGTTGACACTCTCTATCACTCTCTATCACTCTCTGACACTCTCTGACACACTCTGACACTCTCTGACAATCTCTATCACTCTCTGACACTCTCTGACTCTTTGTGACACACTCTGACAGACTCTATCGCTCTCTGACATTCTCTGACACACTCTGACACTCTCTGACACTATCAGAAACTCTCTATCACTCTCTGACACTGACTGATACCCTCAGACACTCTCTGTCACTCTCAGACACTCTCAGACA
Source organism: Heterodontus francisci (assembly GCF_036365525.1). Lineage (NCBI taxonomy): Eukaryota > Metazoa > Chordata > Chondrichthyes > Heterodontiformes > Heterodontidae > Heterodontus > Heterodontus francisci. The sequence goes on from NW_027141025.1 coordinate 1,021,041, forward strand.
CTCTCAGACACTCTCGATCACTCTCTGACATTTTCTATCACTCTCTGACACTCTCTGACACACTCTGAAACTCTCTGACACTCTCTATCACTCTCTATCACTCTCTGACACAATTTGACACTCTCAGACACTCGCTATCACTCTCTATCACTCTCTATCACTCTCTGACAGTCTCTGACATTCTCAGACACTCTCTATCACTCTCAGACACTCTCTATCACTCTCTATCACTCTCTCACACTTTCTATCACTCTCTATCACTCTCTGACACACTCTGACACTTTCTGACACTCTCAGACACTCTCTCTCACTCTCTATCAAACTCTGACAAACTCTGACAATCTCTGACAATTTCTATCACTCTCTGACACTCTCAGACACTCTCTATCAATCATTGACTCTCTCAGACACTCTCTATCACTCACTGACACTCTCTGAAACTCTCTGACACACTCTGACACTCTCAGACACTCTCTATCACTCTCTTTCACTCTCTGACACACTCTGACACTTTCTGACACTCTCAGACACTCTCTATCCCTCTCTATCCCTCTCTGTTACTCTCTGACACACGCTGACACTCTCTGACACTCTCTGGCACTCTCTGACACACATCTGACAATCTCTGACACTCTCTATCACTCTCTGACATACTCTGTCACTCACAGACACTCTCAGACACTCTCGATCACTCTCTGACATTCTCTATCTCTCTCTGACACTCTCTGACACTCGAAGACACTTTCTATCACACTCTATCTCTCTCTGTCACTCTCGTTCACTCTCGGACACTCTCTATAACTCTCTGACACTCTCTGACAGTCTCTGTCACTGTCAGATACTCTCTATGACTCTCAGACACTCACTATCACTGTCAGACACTCTCTATCACTCTCTGACAATCTCTGACAATCTCTGACACACTCTGACACACTCTATCGCTCTCTGACACTCTCGGACACAATCTGACACTCTCTGCCACTCTCTGACACTCTCTATCACACATTATCACTCTCTGACACACTATGACACAATCTGTAAATCTCTGACACTCTCAGAAACTCTCTATCACTCTCTGACACTCTCAGACACTCTCTATCACTCTCAGACACTCTCCATCAGTCTCTGACACATTCTATCACTCCCAATCACTCTCTGACACTCTCTGACACACTCTGACACTCTCAGACACTCTCTATCACTCCCTATCACTCTCTGACACTGTCTGACACACTCTGACACTCTCAGACAGTCTCTATCACTCCCTATCACTCTCTGACACTGTCTGACACACTCTGACACTCTCAGACAGTCTCTAGCACTCTCTGAAACTCTCTATCACTCTCTATCACTCTCTAACATTCTCAGACACTCTCTATCACTCTCTGACACTCTCTATCACTCTCTATCACTCTCTGACTCTCTCTGACACACTCAGACAATCTCTATCACTCCCTAAAACTCTCTGACACTCTCTGACACACTCTGACACTCTCAGACACTCTCTATCACTCTCTGGCACACACTGAAACTCTGAGACACTCTCTGTCACTCTCAGACACTCTCAGACACTCTCTCTCACTCTCTAACACTCTCTGAAACCTTCTGACACACTCACACTCTCTCTGACACTCTCCATCACTCTCTGACAATCTCTGACACTCTCTGACACACTCTGATACTCTCTATCGCTCTCTGACAATCTCTATCGCTCTCTGACACTCTCTGACACTTTCTGACACACTCAGTCTCTCTCCATCACTCTCTGACTCTCTCTATCACTCTCTGACACTCTATCACTCTCTGTCACTCTCTGACACTCTCAGATACTCTCTGACACTCTCTGACACTCTCAGACAGTCTCTATCACTCTCTGACACTCTCTAACACTCTCTATCACTCTCTGACACTCTCTATCACTCTCTATCACTCTCTATCACTCTCTGTCTCTCTCTGACACACTCAGACAATCTCTATCACTCCATATCACTCTCTGACACTCTCTGACACACTCTGACACTCTCAGACACTCTCTATCACTCTCTGGCACTGACTGAAACTCTCTGACACTCTCTGAAACTCTCTGACACACTCACAGTCTCTCTGACACTCTCCATCGCTCTCTGACAATCTCTATCGCTCTCTGACACTCTCTGACACACTCTGACACTTTCTGACACACTCAGACTCTCTCCATCACTCTCTGACTCTCTCTATCACTCTCTGACACTCTCTGACACTCTTAGACATTCTCTATCTCTCCCTATCACTCTCTGACACTCTCTGACACACTCTGAGACTCTCAGACACTCTCTATCACTCTCTGGCACTCTCTGACACTCTCAGACATTCTCTATCACTCCCTATCACTCACTGAAGCTCTCAGACACTCTCTGTTACTCTCAGACACTCTCTCTCACTCTCTGACACTCTCTGAAACTCTCTGACACACTCACAATCTCTCTGACGCTGTCCATCACTCTCTGACACTCTCTGACATTCTCAGAAACTCTCTGACACACTCTGACACTCTCTGACACTCTCTGACACTCTCAGACAGTCTCTATCACTCTCTGACACTCTCTAACACTCTCCATCACTCTCTGACACTCTCAGACACTCTCTATCACTCTCTGACACTCTCTATCACTCTCTGACACTCTCTGACACACTCAGACAATCTCTACCACTCCCTATCACTCTCTGACACTCTCTGTCACACTCTGACACTCTCTGTCACTCTCAGACACTCTCAGACACTCTCTCTCACTTTCTGACACTCTCTGAAACTCTCTGACACACTCGCACTCTCTCTGACACTCTCCATCACTCCCTGTCAATCTCTGACACTCTCTGACACACTCTGATACTCTCTATAGCTCTCTGACAATCTCTATCGCTCTCTGACACTCTCTGACACACTCTGACACTTTCTGACACACTCAGACTCTCTCCATCACTCTCTGACTCTCTCTATCACTCTCTGACACTCTCTGACACTCTCAGACACTCTCTATCACTCTCTGGCACTCTCTGACACTCTCAGCCATTCTCTATCACTCCCTATCACTCACTGAAATTCTCAGACACTCTCTGTCACTCTCAGACACTCTCAGACACTCTCTCTCACTCTCTGACACTCTCTGAAACCATCTGACACACTCACAATCTCTCTGACGCTGTCCATCACTCTCTGACACACTCTGACACTCTCAGACACTCTCAGACACTCTCTGTCACTCTCAGACACTCTCAGACACTCTCTCTCACTCTCTGACACTCTCTGAAACTCTCTGACACACTCACACTCTCTCTGACACTCTCTATCACTCTCTGACAGACTCTGACACTCGCAGACACTCTCAGACACTCTCTACCACTCTCTGACACTCTCTATCACTCTCGAGCGCTCTCTGAAACTCTCTATCACTCTCTGACACTCTCTGACTCACTCTTACACTCTCTATCACTCTCTGACTCTCTCTGACACACTCTGACACACTCTGAAACTCTCAGACACTCTCTATCGCTCTCTATTACTCTCTGACACACTCTGACGCACTCTGACAATCTCTGACACTCTCAGACACTCTCTATCACTCTCTGACACTCACTGGCACTCTCAGACACTCTCTGTCACTTTCAGACACTCTCAGACACTCTCTATCACTCTCTGACTCTCTCGATCACTCTCCGACACTCTCTGACACTCTCTGACTCTCTCAGACACTCTCTATCACTCTCTATCACTGTCTGACACTCTCTGACACTCTCTGACACTCTCTGACACTCTCTGACACTCCCTGACACTCTCAGACACTCTCTATCAATCTCTGACACACTCTGACATTCTCTGACATTCTCTGACACTCTCTGACACTCTCTGTCACTCTCTGTCACTCTCTGACACACTCTGACAGTCGCTGACACTCTCAGACGCTCTCAGACACTCTCTGTCACTCTCTGACACTCACTGACACTCTCTATCACTCTCTATCACTCTCTGACTCTCTCTGACACACTCAGACAATCTTTATCACTCCCTATCACTCTCTGGCACTCTCTGACACACTCTGACACTCTCAGACACTCTCTATCACACTCTGGCACTCACTGAAACTCTCAGACACTCTCTCTCACTCTCTGACACTCTCTGAAAAACTCTGACACACTCTGATACTCTCTATCGCTCTCTGACAATCTCAATCGCTCTCTGACACTCTCTGACACACTCTGACACACTCTGACACACTCATACTCTCTCTATCACTCTCTGACTCTCTCTATCACTCTCTGGCACTCTCTGACACTCTCAGACATTCCCTATCACTCCCTATCACTCTCTGACACTCTCTGACACACTCTGACACTCTCAGACACTGTCTATCACTCTCTGGCACTCACTGAAACTCTCTGACACACTCTGATACTCTCTATCGCTCTCTGACAATCTCAATCGCTCTGTGACACTCTCTGACACACTCTGACACACTCTGACACACTCAGACTCTCTCTATCAATCTCTGACTCTCTCTATCACTCTCTGGCACTCTCTGACACTCTCTATCATTCTCTATCACTCCCTATCACTCTCTGACACTCTCTGACACACTCTGACATTCTCAGACACTCTCTATCACTCTCTGGCACTCACTGAAACTCTCAGACATTCTCTATCACTCCCTATCACTCTCTGACACTCTCTGACACACTCTGACACTCTCAGACAGTCTCTATCACTCTCTGAAACTCTCTATCACTCTCTATCACTCTCTAACATTCTCAGACACTCTCTATCACTCTCTGACACTCTCTATCACTCTCTATCACTCTCTGACTCTCTCTGACACACTTAGACAATCTCTATCACTCCCTATCACTCTCTGACACTCTCTGACACTCTCTGACACACTCTGACACTCTCAGACACTCTCTATCACTCTCTGACACTCACTGAAACTCTCAGACACTCTCTGTCCCTCTCAGACACTCTCAGACACTCTCTCTCACTCTCTGACACTCTCTGAAACTCTCTGACACACTCTGATACACTCTATCGCTCGCTGACAATCTCTATCGCTCTCTGACACTCTCTGACACACTCGGACACTTTCTGACACACTCAGACTCTCTCTATCACTCTCTGACTCTCTCTATCACTCTCTGGCACTATCTGGCACTCTCAGACATTCTCTATCACTCCCTATCACTCTCTGACACTCTCTGACACACTCTGACACTCGCAGACTCTCTCTATCACTCTCTGGCACTCTCTGACACTCTCAGACATTCTCTATCACTCCCTATCACTCTCTGACACTCTCTGACACACTCTGACACACTCAGACACTCTCAGACACTCTCTATCACTCTCTGGCACTCACTGAAACTCTCAGACACTCTCTGTCGCTCTCAGACACTCTCTGACACTCTCTCTCACTCTCTGGCACTCTCTGAAACTCTCTGACACACTCACACTCTCTCTGACACTGTCCATCACTCTCTGCCACTCTCTGACACTCTCTGAAACTCTCTGACACACTCTGACTATCTCTATCGCTCTCTGACAATCTCTAACGCTCTCTGACACTCTCTGAAACACTCTGACACTTTCTGACACACTCAGACTATCTCTATCACTCTCTATCACTCTCTGACACACTCTGACAAAATCTAACACAGACTGACACTCTCTGTCTCTCTCAGACAGTCTCTATCACTCTCTGACAGTTTCTATCACTCTCTATCACTCTCTATCACGCTCTGACACTCTCTATCACTCTCTAACACTCTCTATCACTCTCTGACACATTCTGACACACTCTGACACTTTCTATCACTCTGACACTCTCTGACACTCTCTGTCTCTCTCAGACACTCTCTATCACTCTCTGACAGTTTCTATCACTCTCTATCACTCTCTATCACGCTCTGACACTCTCTATCACTCTCTAACACTCTCTATCACTCTCTGACACATTCTGACACACTCTGACACTTTCTATCACTCTGACACTCTCTGACACACTCTGACAATTTCTATAAATCTCTATCACTCTCTGACACTCTCAGACACTCTCTATCACCTCAGAGACTCTCTATCACTCTCTGACACTTTCTATCCATCTCTATCACTCTCTGAAACTCTCTGACACTCTCAGACAATCTCTATCACTCCCTATCTCTCTCTGACGCACTCTGACACTCTCAGACACTCTCTATCAATCTCTGGCACTCACTGAAACTCTCAGACACTCTCTGTCACTCTCAGACACTCTCAGACACTCTCGCTAACTCTCTGGCACTCTCTGAAACTCTCTGACACACTCACACTCTCTCTGACACTCTCAATCACTCTCTGACACTCTCTGACACACTCTGACACTCTCTATCGCTCTCTGACACTCTATCGCACTCTGACACTCTCTGACACTCTCTGACACTCTCTGACACACTCTGACACTCTCTGACACTCTCAGACACTCTCTATCACTCTCTATCACTTTCTGACACACTCTGACACAATCCGACAGTCTCTGACAATCTCAGACACTCTCTATCACTCTCTGACACTGACTGACACTCTCAGGCACTCTCAGACACTCTCTATCACTCTCTGACACTTTCTATCACTGTCTGACACTCTCTGACACAATTTGACACTCTCTATCAGTCTCCGACAATCTCAGACACTCTCTATCACTCTATGACACTCTCTGACACTCTCTATCACTCTCCATCACTCTCTGACACACTCTGACACTGTCTGACAATCTCAGACACTCTCTATCACTCTCTATCACTTTCTATCACTCTCTGACACTCTCTGACAATCTCTGACACACTCTGACACACTCTATCGCTCTCTGACACTCTCGGACACAATCTGACACTCTCTGCCACTCTCTGACACTCTCTGTCACACATTATCACTCTCTGACACACTCTGACACAATGTGACAAGCTCTGACACTCTCAGAAACTCTCTATCACTCTCTGACACTCACTGACACTCTCAGACACTCTCTATCACTCTCAGACACTCTCCATCAGTCTCTGACACATTCTATCACTCTCTGACACTCTCTGACACACTCAGAAACTCTCTGACACTCTCTATCACTCTTCATCACTCTCTGACACTCTCAGACACTCTCTATCACTCTATGACACTCTCTGACATTGTCTATCACTCTCTGACACACTCAGACCCTCTCTATCACTCTCTATCACTCTCTGACACACTCTGACAGTCTCTGACACTCGCAGACACTCGCAGACACTCTCTATCACTCTCTGACACTCCCTGACACTCTCAGACACTCTCTGTCACTCTCAGACACACTGTATCACTCTCTATCACTCTCTGACACTCTCTGATTCTCTCTGACACACTCTGAAAGTCTCTGACACTCACTATCACTCTTTATCACTCTGACACAATTTGACACTCCCTATCACTCTCTGACACTCTCAGACACTCTCTATCACTCTATGACACTCTCTGACAATGTCTATCACTCTCTGACACACTCTGACACTCTCAGACACTCTCAGACACTCTCAGACACTCTCTATCACTCTCTGACACTCACTGATACTCTCAGACACTCTCTGACACTCTCTGACACTCTCAGACACTCTCTATCACTCTCTGACACTCTCTATCACTCTCTATCACTCTCTGATACTCTCAGACACTGTCTATCACTCTCTGACACTCTATCACTCTCTATCACTCTCTGACACACTCTGGCAATCTCTGACTCTCTCAGACACTCTCTATCACTGTCTGTAACTCACTGACACTCTCAGACACTCTCTATCACTCTCTGACTCTCTTTATCACTCTCTGACACTCTCTGACACTCTCTGAAACTCTCTATCTCTCTCTGACACTCTCTGACACTCTCTATCACTCTCTGACACTCTCTGATTCTCTCTGACACTCTCTATCACTCTTTATCACTCTCTGACACAATTTGACACTCTCGATCACTCTCTGACACTCTCAGACACTCTCTATCACTCGATGACACTCTCTGACATTGTCTATCACTCTCTGACACACTCTGACACTCTCAGACACTCTCAGACAATCTCAGACACTCTCTATCACTCTCTGACACTCACTGACACTCTCAGACAATCTCTGTCACTCTCAGACACTCTCTATCACACTCTATCACTCTCTGACACTCTCTGACACTCTCTGTCACTCTCTATCACTCTCTGACTCTCTTTATCACTCTCTGACACTCTCTGACACTCTCTATCACCCTCTGACACACTCAGACACGCTCTATCACTCTCTGACACTCTCTGACACTCTCTGGCAGTCTCAGACACTCTCTATCACTCTCTGACACTCTCTATCCATCTCTATCACTCTCTGAAACTCTCTGACACTCTCAGACAATCTCTATCACTCCCTATCTCTCTCTGACGCACTCTGACACTCTCAGACACTCTCTATCAATCTCTGGCACTCACTGAAACTCTCAGATACTCTCTGTCACTCTCAGACACTCTCAGACACTCTCGCTAACTCTCTGGCACTCTCTGAAACTCTCTGACACACTCACACTCTCTCTGACACTCTCTATCACTCTCTGACACTCTCTGACACACTCTGACACTCTCTATCGCTCTCTGACACTCTATCGCACTCTGACACTCTCTGACACTCTCTGACACACTCTGACACTCTCTGACACACTCAGACACTCTCTATCACTCTCTATCACTTTCTGACACACTCTGACACGATCCGACAGCCTCTGACAATCTCAGACACTCTCTATCACTCTCTGACACTGACTGACACTCTCAGGCACTCTCAGACACTCTCTATCACTCTCTGACACTTTCTATCACTGTCTGACACTCTCTGACACAATTTGACACTCTCTATCAGTCTCCGACAATCTCAGACACTCTCTATCACTCTATAACACTCTCTGACACTCTCTATCACTCTCCATCACTCTCTGACACTGTCTGACAATCTCAGACACTCTCTATCACTCTCTATCACTCTCTATCACTCTCTGACACTCTCTGACAATCTCTGACACACTCTGACACACTCTATCGCTCTCTGACACTCTCGGACACAATCTGACAGTCTCTGACACTCTCAGACACTCTCTATCACACATTATCACTCTCTGACACACTCTGACACAATGTGACAATCTCTGACACTCTCAGAAACTCTCTATCACTCTCTGACACTCACTGACACTCTCAGACACTCTCTATCACTCTCAGACACTCTCCATCAGTCTCTGACACATTCTATCACTCTCTGACACTCTCTGACACACTCAGAAACTCTCTGACACTCTCTATCACTCTCTGACACACTCAGACACGCTCTATCACTCTCTGACACTCTCTGACACACTCTGACAGTCTCAGACACTCTCTATCACTCTCTGACACTCTATCACTCTCTATCACTCTCTGACACACTCTGGCAATCTCTGACTCTCTCAGACACTCTCTATCACTGTCTGTAACTCACTGACACTCTCAGACACTCTCTATCACTCTCTGACTCTCTTTATCACTCTCTGACACTCTCTGACACTCTCTATCTCTCTCTGACACTCTCTGACACTCTCTATCACTCTCTGACACACTCAGACACGCTCTATCACTCTCTGACACTCTCTGATTCTCTCTGACACTCTCTATCACTCTTTATCACTCTCTGACACAATTTGACACTCTCGATCACTCTCTGACACTCTCAGACACTCTCTATCACTCGATGACACTCTCTGACATTGTCTATCACTCTCTGACACTCTCAGACACTCTCAGACACTCTCAGACAATCTCAGACACTCTCTATCACTCTCTGACACTCACTGACACTCTCAGACAATCTCTGTCACTCTCAGACACTCTCTATCACACTCTATCACTCTCTGACACTCTCTGACACTCTCTGTCACTCTCTGTCACTCTCTATCACTCTCTGACTCTCTTTATCACTCTCTGACACTCTCTGACACTCTCTATCACTCTCTGACACACTCAGACACGCTCTATCACTCTCTGACACTCTCTGACACACTCTGACAGTCTCAGACACTCTCTATCACTCTCTGACACTCTCTATCCATCTCTATCACTCTCTGAAACTCTCTGACACTCTCAGACAATCTCTATCACTCTCTATCTCTCTCTGACGCACTCTGACACTCTCAGACACTCTCTATCAATCTCTGGCACTCACTGAAACTCTCAGACACTCTCTGTCACTCTCAGACACTCTCAGACACTCTCGCTAACTCTCTGGCACTCTCTGAAACTCTCTGACACACTCACACTCTCTCTGACACTCTCTATCACTCGCTGACACTCTCTGACACACTCTGACACTCTCTATCGCTCTCTGACACTCTATCGCACTCTGACACTCTCTGACACTCTCTGACACACTCTGACACTCTCTGACACACTCAGACACTCTCTATCACTCTCTGACACTGACTGACACTCTCAGGCACTCTCAGACACTCTCTATCACTCTCTGACACTTTCTATCACTGTCTGACACTCTCTGACACAATTTGACACTCTCTATCAGTCTCCGACAATCTCAGACACTCTCTATCACTCTATGACACTCTCTGACACTCTCTATCACTCTCCATCACTCTCTGACACACTCTGACACTGTCTGACAATCTCAGACACTCTCTATCACTCTCTGACACTCTCTGACAATCTCTGACACACTCTGACACACTCTATCGCTCTCTGACACTCTCGGACACAATCTGACACTCTCTGCCACTCTCTGACACTCTCTATCACACATTATCACTCTCTGACACACTCTGACACAATGTGACAATCTCTGACACTCTCAGAAACTCTCTATCACTCTCTGACACTCACTGACACTCTCAGACACTCTCTATCACTCTCAGACACTCTCCATCAGTCTCTGACACATTCTATCACTCTCTGACACTCTCTGACACACTCAGAAACTCTCTGACACTCTCTATCACTCTTCATCATTCTCTAACACTCTCAGACACTCTCTATCACTCTATGACACTCTCTGACATTGTCTATCACTCTCTGACACACTCAGACACTCTCTATCACTCTCTGACACACTCTGACAGTCTCTGACACTCTCAGACACTCGCAGACACTCTCTATCACTCTCTGACACTCCCTGACACTCTCAGACACTCTCTGTCACTCTCAGACACTCTGTATCACTCTCTATCACTCTCTGACACTCTCTGATTCTCTCTGACACACTCTGAAAGTCTCTGACACTCACTATCACTCTTTATCACTCTCTGACACAATTTGACACTCCCTATCACTCTCTGACACTCTCAGACACTCTCTATCACTCCATGACACTCTCTGACATTGTCTATCACTCTCTGACACACTCTGACACTCTCAGACACTCTCAGACACTCTCTATCACTCTCTGACACTCACTGATACTCACAGACACTCTCTGACACTCTCAGACACTCTCTATCACTCTCTGACACTCTCTATCACTCTCTATCACTCTCTGATACTCTCAGACACTGTCTATCACTCTCTGACACTCTATCACTCTCTATCACTCTCTGACACACTCTGGCAATCTCTGACTCTCTCAGACACTCTCTATCACTCTTTATCACTCTCTGACACAATTTGACACTCTCGATCACTCTCTGACACTCTCAGACACTCTCTATCACTCGATGACACTCTCTGACATTGTCTATCACTCTCTGACACACTCTGACACTCTCAGACAATCTCAGACAATCTCAGACACTCTCTATCACACTCTGACACTCACTGACACTCTCAGACAATCTCTGTCACTCTCATACACTCTCTATCACACTCTATCACTCTCTGACACTCTCTGACACTCTCTGTCACTCTCTGTCACTCTCTATCACTCTCTGACTCTCTTTATCACTCTCTGACACTCTCTGACACTCTCTATCACTCTCTGACACACTCAGACACGCTCTATCACTCTCTGACACTATCTGTCAATTTCTGACATTCTCTGACACACGCTGACAGTCGCTGGCACTCTCAGACACTCTCTATCACTCTCTAGCACTCTCTGACGCTCTCTGACACTCTCATACAGTCTCTATCACTCTCTGACACTCTCTATCACTCTCTGACACTCTCAGACACTCTCTATCACTCTCTGACAATCTCTATCAATCTCTATCACTCTCTGACACTCTCTGACACTGTCAGACACTCTCTATCACTCCCTATCACTCTCTGACACACTCTGACACACTCTGACACTCTCAGACACTCTCTATCACACTCTGGCACTCACTGAAACTCTCAGACACTCTCTGTCACTCTCAGACACTCTGTATCACTCTCTATCACTCTCTGACACTCCCTGATTCTCTCTGACACACTCTGAAACTCTCTGACACTCTCTATCACTCTTTATCACTCTCTGACACAGTTTGACACTCTCTATCACTCTCTGAGACTCTCAAACACTCTCAGACCATCTCTGTCACTCTCAGACACTCTCGATCACTCTCGATCACTCTCTATCACTCTCTGACACACTCTGACACACTCTGACACACTCTGACACACTCTGACACTCTCAGACACTCTCAGACACTCTCTATCACTCTCTGGCACTCAGTGAAACTCTCAGACACTCTCTGTCACTCTCAGACACTCTGTATCACTCTCTATCACTCTCTGACACTCCCTGATTCTCTCTGACACACTCTGAAACTCTCTGACACTCTCTATCACTCTTTATCACTCTCTGACACAGTTTGACACTCTCTATCACTCTCTGAGACTCTCAAACACTCTCAGACCATCTCTGTCACTCTCAGACACTCTCGATCACTCTCTATCACTCTCTGACACTCTCTGACACTCTCAGGCACTCTCAGACACTCTCAGACACTCTCTATCACTCTCTGACACTCTCTATCACCCTCGATCACTCTCTGACACTCTCAGACACTGTCTATCGCTCTCTGACACTCTCTATCACTCTCTATCACTCTCTGACACACTCTGACATTGTCTATCACTCTCTGACACACTCTGACACTGTCAGACACTCTCAGACACTCTCTATCAGTCTCTATCACTCTCTGACACTCACTGACACTCTCAGACAATCTCTGTCACTCTCAGACAATCTCGATCACTCTCTATCACTCTCTGACACTCTCTATCACTCTCTATCACTCTCTGACACTCTCAGACACTCTCTATCACTCTCTGACAATCTCTATCAATCTCTATCACTCTCTGACACTCTCTGACACTGTCAGACACTCTCTATCACTCCCTATCACTCTCTGACACACTCTGACACACTCTGACACTCTCAGACACTCTCTATCACACTCTGGCACTCACTGAAACTCTCAGACACTCTCTGTCACTCTCAGACACTCTGTGTCACTCTCTGTCACTCTCTGACACTCCCTGATTCTCTCTGACACACTCTGAAACTCTCTGACACTCTCTATCACTCTTTATCACTCTCTGACACAGTTTGACACTCTCTATCACTCTCTGAGACTCTCAAACACTCTCAGACCATCTCTGTCACTCTCAGATATTCTCGATCACTCTCGATCACTCTCGATCACTCTCGATCACTCTCTTTCACTCTCTATCACTCTCTATCACTCTCTATCACTCTCTGACACACTCTGACACACTCTGACACACTCTGACACTCTCAGACACTCTCAGACACTCTCTATCACTCTCTGGCACTCAGTGAAACTCTCAGACACTCTCTGTCACTCTCAGACACTCTGTATCACTCTCTATCACTCTCTGACACTCCCTGATTCTCTCTGACACACTCTGAAACTCTCTGACACTCTCTATCACTCTTTATCATACTCTGACACAGTTTGACACTCTCTATCACTCTCTGAGACTCTCAAACACTCTCAGACCATCTCTGTCACTCTCAGACACTCTCGATCACTCTCTATCACTCTCTGACACTCTCTGACACTCTCAGACACTCTCAGACACTCTTTATCACTCTCTGACACTCTCTATCACCCTCGATCACTCTCTGACACTCTCAGACACTGTCTATCGCTCTCTGACACTCTCTATCACTCTCTATCACTCTCTGACACACTCTGACATTGTCTATCACTCTCTGACACACTCTGACACTGTCAGACACTCTCAGACACTCTCTATCAGTCTCTATCACTCTCTGACACTCACTGACACTCTCAGACAATCTCTGTCACTCTCAGACAATCTCGATCACTCTCTATCACTCTCTGACACTCTCTATCACTCTCTATCACTCTCTGACACTCTCAGACACTCTCTATCACTCTCTGACAATCTCTATCAATCTCTATCACTCTCTGACACTCTCTGACACTGTCAGACACTCTCTATCACTCCCTATCACTCTCTGACACACTCTGACACACTCTGACACTCTCAGACACTCTCTATCACACTCTGGCACTCACTGAAACTCTCAGACACTCTCTGTCACTCTCAGACACTCTGTATCACTCTCTATCACTCTCTGACACTCCCTGATTCTCTCTGACACACTCTGAAACTCTCTGACACTCTCTATCACTCTTTATCACTCTCTGACACAGTTTGACACTCTCTATCACTCTCTGAGACTCTCAAACACTCTCAGACCATCTCTGTCACTCTCAGACACTCTCGATGACTCTCGATCACTCTCTATCACTCTCTGACACACTCTGACACACTCTGACACACTCTGACACTCTCTGACACTCTCAGACACTCTCAGACACTCTCTATCACTCTCTGGCACTCTCAGACACTCTCAGACACTCTCTATCACTCTCTGGCACTCAGTGAAACTCTCAGACACTCTCTGTCACTCTCAGACACTCTGTATCACTCTCTATCACTCTCTGACACTCCCTGATTCTCTCTGACACACTCTGAAACTCTCTGACACTCTCTATCACTCTTTATCACTCTCTGACACAGTTTGACACTCTCTATCACTCTCTGAGACTCTCAAACACTCTCAGACCATCTCTGTCACTCTCAGACACTCTCGATCACTCTCTATCACTCTCTGACACTCTCAGACACTCTCTGACACTCTCAGACACTCTCTATCACTCTCTGACACTCTCTATCACCCACGATCACTCTCTGACACACTCAGACACTGTCCATCGCTCTCTGACACTCTCTATCACTCTCTATCACTCTCTGACACACTCTGACATTGTCTATCACTCTCTGACACACTCTGACACTGTCAGACACTCTCAGACACTCTCGATCACTCTCTATCACTCTCTGACACTCACTGACACTCTCAGACAATCTCTGTCACTCTCAGACAATCTCGATCACTCTCTATCACTCTCTATCACTCTCTGAGACACTCAGACACTGTCTATCACTCTCTATCACTCTCTATCACTCTCTGACACACTCTGACAATCTCAGACTCTCTCAGACACTCTCTATCACTGTCTGAAACTCACTGACACTCTCAGACACTCTCTGTCACTTTCAGACACTCTCAGACACTCTCTATCACTCTCTGACACTCTCTGACACTCTCTGACACTCTCTATCACTCTCTGACACACTCAGACACGCTCTATCACTCTCTGACACACTCTGGCACTCTCTGACACTGTCTGTCACTCTCTGTCACTCTCTGACACACGCTGAACGTCGCTGGCACTCTCATACACTCTCTATCACTCCCTATCACTCTCTGACACACTCTGACACTCTCTGTCACTCTCAGACACTCCCAGACACTCTCTCTCACTCTCTGACCCTCTCTGAAACTCTCTGACACACTCACACTCTCTCTGACACTCTCTATCACTCTCTGACACTCTCTGACACTCTCTATCGCTCTCTGACACTCTCTGACACTCTCTATCACTCTCTGACACACTCAGACACGCTCTATCACTCTCTGACAATCTCTGACACTCTCAGACACTCTCTATCATTCTCTGACACACTCTGGCACTGTCTGACACTCTCTGTCACCCTCTTTCACTCTCTGACACACGCTGAACGTAGCTGGCACTCTCAGACATTCTCTATCACTCCCTATCACTCTCTGACACACTCTGACTCACTCTGACACTCTCAGACACACTCTATCACTCTCTGGCACTCACTGAAACTCTCAGACACTCTCTGTCACTCTCAGACACTCCCAAACACTCTCTCTCACTCTCTGACACTCTCTGAAACTCTCTGACACACTCACACTCTTCTCTGACACTCTCTATCACTCTCTGAAACTCTCTATCACTCTCTATCACTCTCTGACACACTCTGACAATCTCTGACTCTCTCAGACACTCTCTAGCACTGTCTGAAACTCACTGACACTCTCAGACACTCTATGTCACTTTCAGACACTCTCAGACACTCTCCATCACTCTCTGACTCTCTTTATCACTCTCTGACACTCTCTGATACTCTCTATCACTCTCCGACACTCTCTGACTCTCTCTATCACTCTCTGACACTCTCTGACACTCTCAGACACTCTCGATAATTCTCTGACACACTCTGACACTCTCTGACACTCTCTGTCACTCTCTGTCACTCTCTGACACACCCTGACAGTCGCTGGCACTCTCTGACACTCTCTATCACTCTCTATCACTCTCTGACACTCTCTATCACTCTCTCTCACTCTCTGACACACTCTGACAATCTCTGACTCTCTCAGACACTCTCTAGCACTGTCTGAAACTCACTGACACTCTCAGACACTCTCTGTCACTTTCAGACACTCTCAGACACTCTCCATCACTCTCTGACTCTCTTTATCACTCTCTGACACACTCAGGCACGCTCTATCACTCTCTGACACTCTCTGACACTCTCAGACACTCTCTATCATTCTCTGACACACTCTGACACTCTGTGACACTCTCTGTCACTCTCTGTCACTCTCTGACACACCCTGACAGTCGCTGGCACTCTCTGACACTCTCTATCACTCTCTGACACTCTCTATCACTCTCTCTCACTCTCTGACACACTCTGACAATCTCTGACTCTATCAGACACTCTCTATCACTTTCTGAAACTCTATGAATCTCTCTATCACTCTCTGACACACTCAGACACGCTCAATCACTCTCTGACACTCTCTGACACTCTCTTACACTCTCTGACACACTCTGAAACTCTCTAACACTCTCTATCACTCTTGATCACTCTCTGGCACAATTTGACACTCTCTATCACTCTCTGACACACTCAGGCACGCTCTATCACTCTCTGACACTCTCTGACACTCTCAGACACTCTCTATCATTCTCTGACACACTCTGACACTCTCTGACACTCTCTGTCACTCTCTGTCACTCTCTGACACACCCTGACAGTCGCTGGCACTCTCTGACACTCTCTATCACTCTCTGACACTCTCTATCACTCTCTCTCACTCTCTGACACACTCTGACAATCTCTGACTCTATCAGACACTCTCTATCACTTTCTGAAACTCACTGACACTCTATGGATCTCTCTATCACTCTCTGACACACTCAGACACGCTCAATCACTCTCTGACACTCTCTGACACTCTCTTACACTCTCTGACACACTCTGAAACTCTCTAACACTCTCTATCACTCTTGATCACTCTCTGGCACAATTTGACACTCTCTATCACTCTCTGACACTCTCAGACACTCTCTATCACTCTATGACACTCTCTGACATTGTCCATCACTCTCTGACGCACTCTGACACTCTCAGACACTCTCAGACACTCTCTATCACTCTCTGACACTCACTGACACTCACTGACACTCTCAGACACTGTCTATCACTCTCTGACACTCTCTATCACTCTCTATCACTCTCTATCACTCACTGACACACTTTGACAATCTCTGACTCTCTCAGACACTCTCTATCACTGTCTGAAACTCACTGACACTCTCAGACACTCTCTATCACTCTCTGACTCTCTTTATCACTCTCTGACACTCTCTATCTCTCTCTGACACTCTCTGACACTCTCTATCACTCTCTGACACACTCAGATATGCTCTATCACTCTCTGACACTCTCTGACACTCTCAGACACTCTCTATCATTCTCCGACACACTCTGGCACTCTCTGACACTCTCTGTCACTCTCTGTCACTCTCTGACACACGCTGAACGTCGCTGGCACTCTCAGACACTCTCTATCACTCCCTATCACTCTCTGACACACTCTGACATACTCTGACACTCACAGACACTCTCTATCACTCTCTGACACTCTCAGACACTCTCTATCACTCTATGACACTCTCTGACATTGTCCATCACTCTCTGACGCACTCTGACACTCTCAGACACTCTCAGACACTCTCTATCACTCTCTGACACTCACTGACACTCACTGACACTCTCAGACACTGTCTATCACTCTCTGACACTCTCTATCACTCTCTATCACTCTCTATCACTCACTGACACACTTTGACAATCTCTGACTCTCTCAGACACTCTCTATCACTGTCTGAAACTCACTGACACTCTCAGACACTCTCTATCACTCTCTGACTCTCTTTATCACTCTCTGACACTCTCTATCTCTCTCTGACACTCTCTGACACTCTCTATCACTCTCTGACACACTCAGATATGCTCTATCACTCTCTGACACTCTCTGACACTCTCAGACACTCTCTATCATTCTCCGACACACTCTGGCACTCTCTGACACTCTCTGTCACTCTCTGTCACTCTCTGACACACGCTGAACGTCGCTGGCACTCTCAGACACTCTCTATCACTCCCTATCACTCTCTGACACACTCTGACATACTCTGACACTCACAGACACTCTCTATCACTCTCTGGCACTCACTGAAACTCTCAGACACTCTCTGTCACTCTCAGACACTCCCAGACACTCTCTCTCACTCTCTGACACTCCCTGAAACTCTCTGACACACTCACACTCTGTCTGACACTCTCTATCACTCTCTGACACTCCCTATCACTCTCTATCACACTCTGACACACTCTGACAATCTCTGACTCTCTCAGACACTCTCTATCACTGTCTGAAACTCACTGACACTCTCAGACACTCTCTGTCACTTTCAGACACTCTCAGACACTCTCTATCACTCTCTGAATCTCTTTATCACTCTCTGACACTCTCTGACACTCTCTATCACTCTCTGACACTCTCTGACACTCTCTATCACTCTCTGACACACTCAGACACGCTCTTTCACTCTCTGACACTCTCTGACACTCTCAGACACTCCGTATCATTCTCCGACACACTCTGGCACTCTCTGACACTCTCTGTCACTCTCTGTCACTCTCTGACACACGCTGAACGTCGCTGGCACTCTCAGACACTCTCTATCACTCCCTATCACTCTCTGACACACTCTGACACACTCTGACACTCACAGACACTCTCTATCACTCTCTGGCACTCACTGAAACTCTCAGACACTCTCTGTCACTCTCAGACACTCCCAGACACTCTCTCTCACTCTCTGACACTCCCTGAAACTCTCTGACACACTCACACTCTGTCTGACACTCTCTATCACTCTCTGACACTCCCTATCACTCTCTATCACACTCTGACACACTCTGACAATCTCTGACTCTCTCAGACACTCTCTATCACTGTCTGAAACTCACTGAAACTCTCAGACACTCTCTGTCACTTTCAGACACTCTCAGACACTCTCTATCACTCTCTGAATCTCTTTATCACTCTCTGACACTCTCTGACACTCTCTATCACTCTCTGACACTCTCTGACACTCTCTATCACTCTCTGACACACTCAGGCACGCTCTTTCACTCTCTGACACTCTCTGACACTCTCAGACACTCTCTATCATTATCTGACACACTCTGGCACTCTCTGACACTCTCTGTCACTCTCTGTCACTCTCTGACACACGCTGACAGTCGCTGGCACTCTCAGACACTCTATGTCAATCTCTAGCACTCTCTGACGCTCTCTGACGCTCTCAGACAGTCTCTGTCACTCTCTGACACTCTCTGACACTCTCAGAGACTCTCTATCACTCTCTGACTTTCTATATCACTTTCTATCACTCTCTGACACTCTCAGACACTCTCTATCACTCTCTGACACTCTCTATCAATCTCTATCACTCTCTGACACTCTCTGACACTGTCAGACACTCTCTATCACTCCCTATCACTCTCTGACACTCTCTGTCACTCTCAGACATTCCCAGACACTCTCTCTCACTCTCTGACACTCTCTGAAACTCTCTGACACACTCACACTCTCTCTGACACACTCACACTCTCTCTGACACTCTCTATCACTCTCTGACACTCTCTGACACACTCTGACAATCTCTGACTCTCTCAGACACTCTCTATCACTGTCTGAAACTCACTGACACTCTCAGACACTCTCTGTCACTTTCAGACACTCTCAGACACTCTCTATCACTCTCTGACTCTCTTTATCACTCTCTGACACTCTCTAACTCTCTCTGACACTCTCTGACACTCTCTATCAGTCTCTGACACACTCAGACACGCTCTATCACTCTCTGACACTCTCTGACACTCTCAGACACTCTCTATCATTCTTTGACACATTCTGGCACTCTCTGACACTCTCTGTCACTCTCTGACACACGCTGAACGTCGCTGGCACTCTCAGACACTCTCTATCACTCCCTATCACTCTCTGATTCACTCTGACACACTCTGACACACTCTGACACTCTCAGACACTCTCAGACACTCTCAGACACTCTCAGACACTCTCTATCACTCTCTGGCACTCACTGAAACTCTCAGACACTCTCTGTCACTCTCAGACACTCCCAGACACTCTCTCTCACTCTCTGACACTCTCTGAAACTCTCTGACACACTCACACTCTCTCTGACACTCCCTGTCACTCTCTGACACTCTCCATCACTCTCTATCACTCTCTGACACACTCTGACAATCTCTGACTCTCTCAGACACTCTCTATCACTGTCTGAAACTCACTGACACTCTCAGACACTCTCTGTCACTTTCAGACACTCTCAGACACTCTCTATCACTCTCTGACTCTCTTTATCACTCTCTGACACTCTCTATCACTCTCGGACACTCTCTGACACTCTCTGACACGCTCTATCACTCTCTGACACAATCAGACACGCTCTATCACTCTCTGACACTCTCTGACACTCTGTCACTCTCTATCACTCTCTGACTCTCTTTATCACTCTCTGACACTCTCTGACACTCTCGATCACTCTCTGACACTCTCTGACACTCTCTATCACTCTCTGACACACTCAGACACGCTCTATCACTCTCTGACACTCTCTGTCAATCTCTGACATTCTCTGACACACGCTGACAGTCGCTGGCACTCTCAGACACTCTCTATCACTCTCTATCACTCTCTGACGCACTCTGAAACTCTCTGACACTCTCTATCACTCTTTATCACTCTCTGACACAGTTTGACACTCTCTATCACTCTCTGAGACTCTCAAACACTCTCAGACCATCTCTGTCACTCTCAGACACTCTCGATCACTCTCTATCACTCTCTGACACTCTCAGACACTCTCAGACACTCTCTATCACTCTCTGACACTCTCTATCACCCTCGATCACTCTCTGACACTCTCAGACACTGTCTATCGCTCTCTGACACTCTCTATCACTCTCTATCACTCTCTGACACACTCTGACATTGTCTATCACTCTCTGACACACTCTGACACTCTCAGACACTCTCAGACACTCTCTATCACTCTCTGACACTCTCTGACACTCTCAGACAATCTCTGTCACTCTCAGACACTCTCGATCACTCTCTATCACTCTCTGACGCTCTCTGACACTCTCTATCACTCTCTATCACTCTCTGAGACTCTCAGACACTGTCAATCACTCTCTATCACTCTCTGACACTCTCTATCACTCTCTGACACTCTCTGTCAATCTCTGACATTCTCTGACACACGCTGACAGTCGCTGGCACTCTCAGACACTCTCTATCACTCTCTAGCACTCTCTGACGCTCTCTGACACTCTCATACAGTCTCTATCACTCTCTGACTTTCTATATCACTCTCAATCACTCTCTGAAACTCTCAGACTCTCTCTATCACTCTCTGAATATCTCTATCAATCTCTATCACTCTCTGACTCTCTCTGACACTGTCAGACACTCACTATCACTCCCTATCACTCCCTATCACTCCCTATCACTCTCTGACACACTCTGACACACTCTGACACTCTCAGACACTCTCTATCACTCTCTGGCACTCACTGAAACTCTCAGACACACTCTGACACTCCCTATCACTCTCTGGCACTCACTGAAACTCTCAGACACTCTCTGTCACTCTCAGACACTCTGTATCACTCTTTATCACACTCTGACACAGTTTGACACTCTATCACTCTCTGAGACTCTCAAACACTCTCAGACCATCTCTGTCACTCTCAGACACTCTCGATCACTCTCTATCACTCTCTGACACACTCTGACACACTCTGACACTCTCTGACACTCTCTATCACTCTCTGGCACTCAGTGAAACTCTCAGACACTCTCTGTCACTCTCAGACACTCTGTATCACTCTCTATCACTCTCTGACACTCCCTGATTCTCTCTGACACACTCTGAAACTCTCTGACACTCTCTATCACTCTTTATCACTCTCTGACACAGTTTGACACTCTCTATCACTCTCTGAGACTCTCAAACACTCTCAGACCATCTTTGTCACTCTCAGACACTCTCGATCACTCTCTATCACTCTCTGACACTCTCTGACACTCTCAGACACTCTCAGACACTCTCTATCACTCTCTGACACTCTCTATCACCCTCGATCACTCTCTGACACTCTCAGACACTGTCTATCGCTCTCTGACACTATCTATCACTCTCTATCACTCTCTGACACACTCTGACATTGTCTATCACTCTCTGACACACTCTGACACTCTCAGACACTCTCAGACACTCTCTATCACTCTCTATCACTCTCTGACACTCACTGACACTCTCAGACAATCTCTGTCACTCTCAGACACTCTCGATCACTCTCTATCACTCTCTGACACTCTCTGACACTCTCTATCACTCCCTATCACTCTCTGAGACTCTCAGACACTGTCTATCACTCTCTGACACTCTCTGACACTCTCTTACACTCTCTGACACACTCTGAAACTCTCTAACACTCTCTATCACTCTTGATCACTCTCTGGCACAATTTGACACTCTCTATCACTCTCTGACACACTCAGGCACGCTCTATCACTCTCTGACACTCTCTGACACTCTCAGACACTCTCTATCATTCTCTGACACACTCTGACACTCTCTGACACTCTCTGTCACTCTCTGTCACTCTCTGACACACCCTGACAGTCGCTGGCACTCTCTGACACTCTCTATCACTCTCTGACACTCTCTATCACTCTCTCTCACTCTCTGACACACTCTGACAATCTCTGACTCTATCAGACACTCTCTATCACTTTCTGAAACTCACTGACACTCTATGGATCTCTCTATCACTCTCTGACACACTCAGACACGCTCAATCACTCTCTGACACTCTCTGACACTCTCTTACACTCTCTGACACACTCTGAAACTCTCTAACACTCTCTATCACTCTTGATCACTCTCTGGCACAATTTGACACTCTCTATCACTCTCTGACACTCTCAGACACTCTCTATCACTCTATGACACTCTCTGACATTGTCCATCACTCTCTGACGCACTCTGACACTCTCAGACACTCTCAGACACTCTCTATCACTCTCTGACACTCACTGACACTCACTGACACTCTCAGACACTGTCTATCACTCTCTGACACTCTCTATCACTCTCTATCACTCTCTATCACTCACTGACACACTTTGACAATCTCTGACTCTCTCAGACACTCTCTATCACTGTCTGAAACTCACTGACACTCTCAGACACTCTCTATCACTCTCTGACTCTCTTTATCACTCTCTGACACTCTCTATCTCTCTCTGACACTCTCTGACACTCTCTATCACTCTCTGACACACTCAGATATGCTCTATCACTCTCTGACACTCTCTGACACTCTCAGACACTCTCTATCATTCTCCGACACACTCTGGCACTCTCTGACACTCTCTGTCACTCTCTGTCACTCTCTGACACACGCTGAACGTCGCTGGCACTCTCAGACACTCTCTATCACTCCCTATCACTCTCTGACACACTCTGACACACTCTGACACTCACAGACACTCTCTATCACTCTCTGGCACTCACTGAAACTCTCAGACACTCTCTGTCACTCTCAGACACTCCCAGACACTCTCTCTCACTCTCTGACACTCCCTGAAACTCTCTGACACACTCACACTCTGTCTGACACTCTCTATCACTCTCTGACACTCCCTATCACTCTCTATCACACTCTGACACACTCTGACAATCTCTGACTCTCTCAGACACTCTCTATCACTGTCTGAAACTCACTGACACTCTCAGACACTCTCTGTCACTTTCAGACACTCTCAGACACTCTCTATCACTCTCTGAATCTCTTTATCACTCTCTGACACTCTCTGACACTCTCTATCACTCTCTGACACTCTCTGACACTCTCTATCACTCTCTGACACACTCAGACACGCTCTTTCACTCTCTGACACTCTCTGACACTCTCAGACACTCTCTATCATTCTCCGACACACTCTGGCACTCTCTGACACTCTCTGTCACTCTCTGTCACTCTCTGACACACGCTGAACGTCGCTGGCACTCTCAGACACTCTCTATCACTCCCTATCACTCTCTGACACACTCTGACACACTCTGACACTCACAGACACTCTCTATCACTCTCTGGCACTCACTGAAACTCTCAGACACTCTCTGTCACTCTCAGACACTCCCAGACACTCTCTCTCACTCTCTGACACTCCCTGAAACTCTCTGACACACTCACACTCTGTCTGACACTCTCTATCACTCTCTGACACTCCCTATCACTCTCTATCACACTCTGACACACTCTGACAATCTCTGACTCTCTCAGACACTCTCTATCACTGTCTGAAACTCACTGACACTCTCAGACACTCTCTGTCACTTTCAGACACTCTCAGACACTCTCTATCACTCTCTGAATCTCTTTATCACTCTCTGACACTCTCTGACACTCTCTATCACTCTCTGACACTCTCTGACACTCTCTATCACTCTCTGACACACTCAGACACGCTCTTTCACTCTCTGACACTCTCAGACACTCTCTATCATTATCTGACACACTCAGGCACTCTCTGACACTCTCTGTCACTCTCTGTCACTCTCTGACACACGCTGACAGTCGCTGGCACTCTCAGACACTCTATGTCAATCTCTAGCACTCTCTGACGCTCTCTGACGCTCTCAGACAGTCTCTGTCACTCTCTGACACTCTCTGACACTCTCAGAGACTCTCTATCACTCTCTGACTTTCTATATCACTCTCTATCACTCTCTGACACTCTCAGACACTCTCTATCACTCTCTGACACTCTCTATCAATCTCTATCACTCTCTGACACTCTCTGACACTGTCAGACACTCTCTATCACTCCCTATCACTCTCTGACACTCTCTGTCACTCTCAGACATTCCCAGACACTCTCTCTCACTCTCTGACACTCTCTGAAACTCTCTGACACACTCACACTCTCTCTGACACACTCACACTCTCTCTGACACTCTCTATCACTCTCTGACACTCTCTGACACACTCTGACAATCTCTGACTCTCTCAGACACTCTCTATCACTGTCTGAAACTCACTGACACTCTCAGACACTCTCTGTCACTTTCAGAGACTCTCAGACACTCTCTATCACTCTCTGACTCTCTTTATCACTCTCTGACACTCTCTAACTCTCTCTGACACTCTCTGACACTCTCTATCAGTCTCTGACACACTCAGACACGCTCTATCACTCTCTGACACTCTCTGACACTCTCAGACACTCTCTATCATTCTTTGACACATTCTGGCACTCTCTGACACTCTCTGTCACTCTCTGACACACGCTGAACGTCGCTGGCACTCTCAGACACTCTCTATCACTCCCTATCACTCTCTGATTCACTCTGACACACTCTGACACACTCTGACACTCTCAGACACTCTCAGACACTCTCAGACACTCTCAGACACTCTCTATCACTCTCTGGCACTCACTGAAACTCTCAGACACTCTCTGTCACTCTCAGACACTCCCAGACACTCTCTCTCACTCTCTGACACTCTCTGAAACTCTCTGACACACTCACACTCTCTCTGACACTCCCTGTCACTCTCTGACACTCTCCATCACTCTCTATCACTCTCTGACACACTCTGACAATCTCTGACTCTCTCAGACACTCTCTATCACTGTCTGAAACTCACTGACACTCTCAGACACTCTCTGTCACTTTCAGACACTCTCAGACACTCTCTATCACTCTCTGACTCTCTTTATCACTCTCTGACACTCTCTGACACTCTCTATCACTCTCTGACACTCTCTGACACTCTCTGACACGCTCTATCACTCTCTGACACAATCAGACACGCTCTATCACTCTCTGACACTCTCTGACACTCTGTCACTCTCTATCACTCTCTGACTCTCTTTATCACTCTCTGACACTCTCTGACACTCTCGATCACTCTCTGACACTCTCTGACACTCTCTATCACTCTCTGACACACTCAGACACGCTCTATCACTCTCTGACACTCTCTGTCAATCTCTGACATTCTCTGACACACGCTGACAGTCGCTGGCACTCTCAGACACTCTCTATCACTCTCTATCACTCTCTGACGCACTCTGAAACTCTCTGACACTCTCTATCACTCTTTATCACTCTCTGACACAGTTTGACACTCTCTATCACACTCTGAGACTCTCAAACACTCTCAGACCATCTCTGTCACTCTCAGACACTCTCGATCACTCTCTATCACTCTCTGACACTCTCTGACACTCTCAGACACTCTCAGACACTCTCTATCACTCTCTGACACTCTCTATCACCCTCGATCACTCTCTGACACTCTCAGACACTGTCTATCGCTCTCTGACACTCTCTATCACTCTCTGACACACTCTGACATTGTCTATCACTCTCTGACACACTCTGACACTCTCAGACACTCTCAGACACTCTCTATCACTCTCTGACACTCTCTGACACTCTCAGACAATCTCTGTCACTCTCAGACACTCTCGATCACTCTCTATCACTCTCTGACGCTCTCTGACACTCTCTATCACTCTCTATCACTCTCTGAGACTCTCAGACACTGTCAATCACTCTCTATCACTCTCTGACACTCTCTATCACTCTCTGACACTCTCTGTCAATCTCTGACATTCTCTGACACACGCTGACAGTCGCTGGCACTCTCAGACACTCTCTATCACTCTCTAGCACTCTCTGACGCTCTCTGACACTCTCATACAGTCTCTATCACTCTCTGACTTTCTATATCACTCTCAATCACTCTCTGAAACTCTCAGACTCTCTCTATCACTCTCTGAATATCTCTATCAATCTCTATCACTCTCTGACTCTCTCTGACACTGTCAGACACTCACTATCACTCCCTATCACTCCCTATCACTCCCTATCACTCCCTATCACTCTCTGACACACTCTGACACACTCTGACACTCTCAGACACTCTCTATCACTCTCTGGCACTCACTGAAACTCTCAGACACACTCTGACACTCTCAGACACTCCCTATCACTCTCTGGCACTCACTGAAACTCTCAGACACTCTCTGTCACTCTCAGACACTCTGTATCACTCTTTATCACTCTCTGACACAGTTTGACACTCTATCACTCTCTGAGACTCTCAAACACTCTCAGACCATCTCTGTCACTCTCAGACACTCTCGATCACTCTCTATCACTCTCTGACACACTCTGACACACTCTGACACTCTCTGACACTCTCTATCACTCTCTGGCACTCAGTGAAACTCTCAGACACTCTCTGTCACTCTCAGACACTCTGTATCACTCTCTATCACTCTCTGACACTCCCTGATTCTCTCTGACACACTCTGAAACTCTCTGACACTCTCTATCACACTTTATCACTCTCTGACACAGTTTGACACTCTCTATCACTCTCTGAGACTCTCAAACACTCTCAGACCATCTCTGTCACTCTCAGACACTCTCGATCACTCTCGATCACTCTCTATCACGCTCTGACACTCTCTGACACTCTCAGACACTCTCAGACACTCTCTATCACTCTCTGACACTCTCTATCACCCTCGATCACTCTCTGACACTCTCAGACACTGTCTATCGCTCTCTGACACTATCTATCACTCTCTATCACTCTCTGACACACTCTGACATTGTCTATCACTCTCTGACACACTCTGACACTCTCAGACACTCTCAGACACTCTCTATCACTCTCTATCACTCTCTGACACTCACTGACACTCTCAGACAATCTCTGTCACTCTCAGACACTCTCGATCACTCTCTATCACTCTCTGACACTCTCTGACACTCTCTATCACTCCCTATCACTCTCTGAGACTCTCAGACACTGTCTATCACTCTCTGACACTCTCTGACACTCTCTATCACTCTCTATCACTCTCTGACACACTCTGACAATCTCAGACTCTCTCAGACACTCTCTAACACTGTCTGAAACTCACTGACACTCTCAGACACTCTCTGTCACTTTCAGACACTCTCTGACACTCTCTGACACTCTCTATCACTCTCTGACACACTCAGACACGCTCTATCACTCTCTGACACACTCTGGCACTCTCTGGCACTCTCTGACACTGTCTGTCACTCTCTGTCACTCTCTGACACACGCTGAACGTCGCTGGCACTCTCAGACACTCTCTATCACTCCCCATCACTCTCTGACACACTCTGACACTCTATGTCACTCTCAGACACTCCCAGACACTCTCTCTCACTCTCTGACACTCTCTGAAACTCTCTGACACACTCACACTCTCTCTGATACTCTCTATCACTCTCTGACACTCTCTGACACTCTCTATCGCTCTCTGACACTCTCTGACACTCTCTATCACTCTCTGACACACTCAGACACGCTCTATCACTCTCTGACAATCTCTGACACTCTCAGACACTCTCTATCATTCTCTGACACACTCTGGCACTCTCTGACACTCTCTGACACTCTCGGTCACTCTCTGTCACTCTCTGACACACGCTGAACGTCGCTGGCACTCTCAGACACTCTCTATCACTCCCTATCACTCTCTGACACACTCTGACTCACTCTGACACTCTCAGACACTCTCTATCACTCTCAGACACTCCCAGACACTCTCTCTCACTCTCTGACACTCTCTGAAACTCTCTGACACACTCACACTCTCTCTGACACTCTCTATCACTCTCTGAAACTCTCTATCACTCTCTATCACTCTCTGACACACTCTGACAATCTCTGACTCTCACAGACACTCTCTAGCACTGTCTGAAACTCACTGACACTCTCAGACACTCTCTGTCACTTTCAGACACTCTCAGACACTCTCCATCACTCTCTGACTCTCACTGACACTCTCAGACAATCTCTATCACTCTCAGACACGCTATATTACTATCTATCACTCTCTGACACACTCAGACACTGTCTATCACTCTCTGACACTCTCTATCAATCTCGATCACTCTCTGACACTCTCTGACACTGTCAGACACTCTCTATCACTCCCTATCACTCCCTATCACTCTCTGACACACTCTGACACACTCTGACACTCTCAGACACTCTCTATCACTCTCTGGCACTCACTGACACTCTCAGACAACCTCTGTCACTCTCAGACACGCAATATTACTCTCTATCACTCTCTGACACTCTCTGACACTCTCAGACACTCTCTATGACTCTCTGACACTCTCAGACACAGTCTATCACTCTCTGACACTCTCTATCTCTCTCCATCAGTCTCTGACACACTCTGACAATCTCTGACTCTCTCAGACACTCTCTATCACTGTCTGAAACTCACTGACACGCTCAGACACTCTCTGTCACTTTCAGACACTCTCAGACACTCTTTATCTCTCTCTTTATCACTCTCCATCACTCTCTGACACACTCAGACACGCTCTATCACTCTCTGACACTCTCTGACACTCTCAGACACTCTCTATCATTCTCTGACACACTCTGACAATCTCTGTCACTCGCTGTCACTAACTGACACACGCTGACAGTCGCTGGCACTCTCAGACACTCTCTGTCACTCTCTAGCACTCTCTGACGCTCTCTGACACTCTCAGACAGTCTCTATCACTTTCTGACACTCTCAGAGACTCTCTATCACTCTCTGACTTTCTATATCACTCTCAATCACTCTCTGACACTTTCAGACGCTCTCTATCACTCTCTGACTCTCTCTATCAATCTCTATCACTCTCTGACACTCTCTGAAGCTCTCAGATACTCTCTATCAATCCCAATCACTCTCTGAAACACTCTGACACTCTCAGACATTCTCTATCACTCTCTGGCACTCACTGAAACTCTCAGACACTCTCTGTCACTCTCAGACACTCCCAGACACTCTCTCTCACTCCCAGACACTCTCTCTCACTCTCTGACACTCTCTGAAACTCTCTGACACACTCACACTCTCTCTGACACTCTCTATCACTCTCTGAAACTCTCTATCACTCTCTATCACTCTCTGACACACTCTGACAATCTCTGACTCTCACAGACACTCTCTAGCACTGTCTGAAACTCACTGACACTCTCAGACACTCTCTGTCACTTTCAGACACTCTCAGACACTCTCCATCACTCTCTGACTCTCTTTATCACTCTCTGACACTCTTTGACACTCTCTATCACTCTCCGACACTCTCTGACTCTCTCTATCACTCTCTGACACACTCAGACACGCTCTATCACTCTCTGACACTCTCTGACACTCTCTGACACTCTATCATTCTCTGACACACTCTGACACTCTCTGACACTCTCTGACACTCTCTGACACTCTCTGTCACTCTCTGTCACTCTCTGACACACGCTGACAGTCGCTGGCACTCTCTGACACTCTCTATCACTCTCTATCACGCTCTGACACTCTCAGAGGCTCTCTATCACTCTCTGACTTTCCATATCACTCTCAATCACTCTCTGACACTCTCAGACACTCTCTATCACTCTCTGACACTCTCTGAAACTCTCGGACACACTCACACTCTCTCTGACACTCTCTATCACTCTCTGACACTCTCTGACACTCTCTGACACACTCTGACACTCTCTATCGCTCTCTGACCCTCTCCAACGCTCTCTGACACTCTTTGACACACTCTCTGACACTCTCTGACACACTCAGACACTCTCTATCGCTCTCTATCACTTTCTGACACACTCTGACACAATCTGACAATCTCTGACAATCTCAGATACTCTGTATCACTCTCTATCACTCTCTGACTCTATCTGATTCTCTCTGACACACTCTGAAACTCTCTGACACTCTCGATCACTCTTTATCACTCTCTGACACAATTTGACACGCTCTATCACTCTCTAACACTCTCAGACACTCTCTATCACTCTATGACACACTCTGACATTGTCTATCACTCTCTGACACACTCTGACACTCTCAGACACTCTCAGGCACTCTCTATCACTCTGTGACACTCACTGACACTCTCAGACAATCTCTGTCACTCTCAGACACGCTCTATTACTCTCTATTACTCTCTATCACTCTCTGACACTCTCTGACACTCTCAGACACTCTCAGACACTCTCTATCACTCTCTGACACTCTCTATCACTCTCTATCACTCTCTGACACTCTCTATCACTCTCTATCACTCTCTGACACTCTCAGACACTGTCAGACACTCTCGATCACTCCCTCTCACTCTTTGACACTCTCTGACACTCTCTGACACACTCTGACACTCTCAGACACTCTCTGTCACTCTCTGGCACTCTCTGAAACTCTCAGACACTCTCTGTCACTCTCAGACTCTCCCAGATACTCTCTCTCACTCTCTGACACTCTCTGAAACTCTCTGACGCACTCACACGCTCTCTGACACTCTCTATCACTCTCTGACACTCTCTGACACACTCTGACACTCTCTATCGCTCTCTGACCCTCTCTAACGCTCTCTGACACTCTTTGACACACTCTGACATTCTCTGACACACTCAGACACTCTCTATCGCTCTCTATCACTTTCTGACACACTCTGACACAATCTGACAATCTCTGACAATCTCAGACACTCTGTATCACTCTCTATCACTCTCTGACTCTCTCTGATTCTCTCTGACACACTCTGAAACTCTCTGACACTCTCGATCACTCTTTATCACTCTCTGACACAATTTGACACGCTCTATCACTCTCTGACACTCTCAGACACTCTCTATCACTCTATGACACACTCTGACATTGTCTATCACTCTCTGACACACTCTGACACTCTCAGACACTCTCAGGCACTCTCTATCACTCTCTGACACTCACTGACACTCTCAGACAATCTCTGTCACTCTCAGACACGCTCTATCACTCTCTATCACGCTCTGACTCTCTCTGACACTCTCAGACACTCTCTATCACTCTCTGACACTCTCTATCACTCTCTGACACTCTCAGACACTGTCTATCACTCTCTGACACTCTCTATATCTCTCTGACACACTCAGACACGCTCTATCACTCTCTGACACTCTCTGACACTCTCAGACACTCTCTATCATTCTCTGACACACTCTGACACTCTCTGACACTCTCTGTCACTCGCTGTCACTAACTGCCACACGCTGACAGTCGCTGGCACTCTCAGACACTCTCTATCACTCTCAGACACTGTCTATCACTCTCTGACACTCTCTATATCTCTCTGACACACTCAGACACGCTCT
Source organism: Heterodontus francisci (assembly GCF_036365525.1). Classification (NCBI taxonomy): domain Eukaryota; kingdom Metazoa; phylum Chordata; class Chondrichthyes; order Heterodontiformes; family Heterodontidae; genus Heterodontus; species Heterodontus francisci. The sequence continues at coordinate 1,054,092 of NW_027141025.1, forward strand.
ATCACTCTCTGACACTCTCTGACACTCTCAGACACTCTCTATCATTCTCTGACACACTCTGACACTCTCTGACACTCTCTGTCACTCGCTGTCACTAACTGCCACACGCTGACAGTCGCTGGCACTCTCAGACACTCTCTATACTCTCTCGCACTCTCTGACGCTCTCTGACACTCTCAGACAGTCTCTATCACTCTCTGACACTCTCAGAGACTCTCTATCACTCTCTGACTTTCTATATCACTCTCAATCACTCTCTGACACTCTCAGACACTCTCTATCACTCTCTGACTCTCTCTATCAATCTGTATCACTCTCTGACACTCTCTGACGCTCTCAGATACTCTCTATCAATCCCTATCACTCTCTGACACACTCTGACACTCTCAGACACTCTCTATCACTCTCTGGCACTCAGTGAAACTCTCAGACCCTCTCTGTCACTCTCAGACACTCCCAGACACTGTCTCTCACTCTCTGACACTCTCTGAAACTCTCTGACACACTCACACACTCTCTGACACTCTCTATCAGTCTCTGACACTCCCTGACACTCTCTGACACACTCTGACACTCTCTATCGCTCTCTGACACTCTTTGACACACTCTGACACTCTCTGACACACGCAGACACTCTCTATCGCTCTCTATCACTTTCTGACACACTCTGACACAATCTGACAATCTTTGACAATCTCAGACACTCTCTATCACTCTCTGACACTGACTGACACTCTCAGACACTCTCTGTCTCTCTCAGACACTCTCAGACAATCTCTGTCACTCTCAGACACTCTCGATCACTCTCTATCACTCTCTGACACTCTCTGACACTCTCTATCACTCTCTATCACTCTCTGAGACTCTCAGACACTGTCTATCACTCTCTATCACTCTCTGACACTCTCTATCACTCTCTATCACTCTCTGACACACTCTGACAATCTCTGACTCTCACAGACACTCTCTAGCACTGTCTGAAACTCACTGACACTCTCGATCACTCTCTATCACTCTCTGACACTCTCTGACACTCTCTATCACTCTCTATCACTCTCTGAGACTCTCAGACACTGTCTATCACTCTCTATCACTCTCTGAAACTCTCTATCACTCTCTATCACTCTCTGACACACTCTGACAATCTCTGACTCTCACAGACACTCTCTAGCACTGTCTGAAACTCACTGACACTCTCAGACACTCTCTGTCACTTTCAGACACTCTCAGACACTCTCCATCACTCTCTGACTCTCACTGACACTCTCAGACAATCTCTATCACTCCCAGACACGCTATATTACTATCTATCACTCTCTGACACACTCAGACACTGTCTATCACTCTCTGACACTCTCTATCAATCTCGATCACTCTCTGACACTCTCTGACACTGTCAGACACTCTCTATCACTCCCTATCTCTCCCTATCACTCTCTGACACACTCTGACACACTCTGACACTCTCAGACACTCTCTATCACTCTCTGGCACTCACTGACACTCTCAGACAACCTCTGTCACTCTCAGACACGCAATATTACTCTCTATCACTCTCTGACACTCTCTGACACTCTCAGACACTCTCTATGACTCTCTGACACTCTCAGACACAGTCTATCACTCTCTGACACTCTCTATCTCTCTCCATCAGTCTCTGACACACTCTGACAATCTCTGACTCTCTCAGACACTCTCTATCACTGTCTGAAACTCACTGACACGCTCAGACACTCTCTGTCACTTTCAGACACTCTCAGACACTCTTTATCTCTCTCTTTATCACTCTCCATCACTCTCTGACACACTCAGACACGCTCTATCACTCTCTGACACTCTCTGACACTCTCAGACACTCTCTATCATTCTCTGACACACTCTGACAATCTCTGTCACTCGCTGTCACTAACTGACACACGCTGACAGTCGCTGGCACTCTCAGACACTCTCTGTCACTCTCTAGCACTCTCTGACGCTCTCTGACACTCTCAGACAGTCTCTATCACTTTCTGACACTCTCAGAGACTCTCTATCACTCTCTGACTTTCTATATCACTCTCAATCACTCTCTGACACTTTCAGACGCTCTCTATCACTCTCTGACTCTCTCTATCAATCTCTATCACTCTCTGACACTCTCTGAAGCTCTCAGATACTCTCTATCAATCCCAATCACTCTCTGAAACACTCTGACACTCTCAGACATTCTCTATCACTCTCTGGCACTCACTGAAACTCTCAGACACTCTCTGTCACTCTCAGACACTCCCAGACACTCTCTCTCACTCCCAGACACTCTCTCTCACTCTCTGACACTCTCTGAAACTCTCTGACACACTCACACTCTCTCTGACACTCTCTATCACTCTCTGAAACTCTCTATCACTCTCTATCACTCTCTGACACACTCTGACAATCTCTGACTCTCACAGACACTCTCTAGCACTGTCTGAAACTCACTGACACTCTCAGACACTCTCTGTCACTTTCAGACACTCTCAGACACTCTCCATCACTCTCTGACTCTCTTTATCACTCTCTGACACTCTTTGACACTCTCTATCACTCTCCGACACTCTCTGACTCTCTCTATCACTCTCTGACACACTCAGACACGCTCTATCACTCTCTGACACTCTCTGACACTCTCTGACACTCTATCATTCTCTGACATACTCTGACACTCTCTGACACTCTCTGACACTCTCTGACACTCTCTGTCACTCTCTGTCACTCTCTGACACACGCTGACAGTCGCTGGCACTCTCTGACACTCTCTATCACTCTCTATCACGCTCTGACACTCTCAGAGGCTCTCTATCACTCTCTGACTTTCCATATCACTCTCAATCACTCTCTGACACTCTCAGACACTCTCTATCACTCTCTGACACTCTCTGAAACTCTCGGACACACTCACACTCTCTCTGACACTCTCTATCACTCTCTGACACTCTCTGACACTCTCTGACACACTCTGACACTCTCTATCGCTCTCTGACCCTCTCCAACGCTCTCTGACACTCTTTGACACACTCTCTGACACTCTCTGACACACTCAGACACTCTCTATCGCTCTCTATCACTTTCTGACACACTCTGACACAATCTGACAATCTCTGACAATCTCAGATACTCTGTATCACTCTCTATCACTCTCTGACTCTATCTGATTCTCTCTGACACACTCTGAAACTCTCTGACACTCTCGATCACTCTTTATCACTCTCTGACACAATTTGACACGCTCTATCACTCTCTAACACTCTCAGACACTCTCTATCACTCTATGACACACTCTGACATTGTCTATCACTCTCTGACACACTCTGACACTCTCAGACACTCTCAGGCACTCTCAATCACTCTGTGACACTCACTGACACTCTCAGACAATCTCTGTCACTCTCAGACACGCTCTATTACTCTCTATTACTCTCTATCACTCTCTGACACTCTCTGACACTCTCAGACACTCTCAGACACTCTCTATCACTCTCTGACACTCTCTATCACTCTCTGACACTCTCTATCACTCTCTATCACTCTCTGACACTCTCAGACACTGTCAGACACTCTCGATCACTCCCTCTCACTCTTTGACACTCTCTGACACACTCTGACACACTCTGACACTCTCAGACACTCTCTGTCACTCTCTGGCACTCTCTGAAACTCTCAGACACTCTCTGTCACTCTCAGACTCTCCCAGATACTCTCTCTCACTCTCTGACACTCTCTGAAACTCTCTGACGCACTCACACGCTCTCTGACACTCTCTATCACTCTCTGACACTCTCTGACACACTCTGACACTCTCTATCGCTCTCTGACCCTCTCTAACGCTCTCTGACACTCTTTGACACACTCTGACATTCTCTGACACACTCAGACACTCTCTATCGCTCTCTATCACTTTCTGACACACTCTGACACAATCTGACAATCTCTGACAATCTCAGACACTCTGTATCACTCTCTATCACTCTCTGACTCTCTCTGATTCTCTCTGACACACTCTGAAACTCTCTGACACTCTCGATCACTCTTTATCACTCTCTGACACAATTTGACACGCTCTATCACTCTCTGACACTCTCAGACACTCTCTATCACTCTATGACACACTCTGACATTGTCTATCACTCTCTGACACACTCTGACACTCTCAGACACTCTCAGGCACTCTCTATCACTCTCTGACACTCACTGACACTCTCAGACAATCTCTGTCACTCTCAGACACGCTCTATCACTCTCTATCACGCTCTGACTCTCTCTGACACTCTCAGACACTCTCTATCACTCTCTGACACTCTCTATCACTCTCTGACACTCTCAGACACTGTCTATCACTCTCTGACACTCTCTATATCTCTCTGACACACTCAGACACGCTCTATCACTCTCTGACACTCTCTGACACTCTCAGACACTCTCTATCATTCTCTGACACACTCTGACACTCTCTGACACTCTCTGTCACTCGCTGTCACTAACTGCCACACGCTGACAGTCGCTGGCACTCTCAGACACTCTCTATCACTCTCAGACACTGTCTATCACTCTCTGACACTCTCTATATCTCTCTGACACACTCAGACACGCTCTATCACTCTCTGACACTCTCTGACACTCTCAGACACTCTCTATCATTCTCTGACACACTCTGACACTCTCTGACACTCTCTGTCACTCGCTGTCACTAACTGCCACACGCTGACAGTCGCTGGCACTCTCAGACACTCTCTATACTCTCTCGCACTCTCTGACGCTCTCTGACACTCTCAGACAGTCTCTATCACTCTCTGACACTCTCAGAGACTCTCTATCACTCTCTGACTTTCTATATCACTCTCAATCACTCTCTGACACTCTCAGACACTCTCTATCACTCTCTGACTCTCTCTATCAATCTGTATCACTCTCTGACACTCTCTGACGCTCTCAGATACTCTCTATCAATCCCTATCACTCTCTGACACACTCTGACACTCTCAGACACTCTCTATCACTCTCTGGCACTCAGTGAAACTCTCAGACCCTCTCTGTCACTCTCAGACACTCCCAGACACTGTCTCTCACTCTCTGACACTCTCTGAAACTCTCTGACACACTCACACACTCTCTGACACTCTCTATCAGTCTCTGACACTCCCTGACACTCTCTGACACACTCTGACACTCTCTATCGCTCTCTGACACTCTTTGACACACTCTGACACTCTCTGACACACGCAGACACTCTCTATCGCTCTCTATCACTTTCTGACACACTCTGACACAATCTGACAATCTTTGACAATCTCAGACACTCTCTATCACTCTCTGACACTGACTGACACTCTCAGACACTCTCTGTCTCTCTCAGACACTCTCAGACAATCTCTGTCACTCTCAGACACTCTCGATCACTCTCTATCACTCTCTGACACTCTCTGACACTCTCTATCACTCTCTATCACTCTCTGAGACTCTCAGACACTGTCTATCACTCTCTATCACTCTCTGACACTCTCTATCACTCTCTGACACTCTCTGTCAATCTCTGACATTCTCTGACACACGCTGACAGTCGCTGGCACTCTCAGACACTCTCTATCACTCTCTAGCACTCTCTGACGCTCTCTGACACTCTCTAACAGTCTCTATCACTCTCTGACACTCTCTATCACTCTCTATCACTCTCTGACACTCTCAGAGACTCTCTATCACTCTCTGACTTTCTATATCACTCTCAATCACTCTCTGACACTCTCAGACTCTCTCTATCACTCTCTGAATATCTCTATCAATCTCTATCACTCTCTGACTCTCTCTGACACTGTCAGACACTCCCTACCACTCCCTATCACTCCCTATCACTCTCTGACACACTCTGACACACTCTGACACTCTCAGACACTCTCTATCACTCTCTGGCACTCACTGAAACTCTCAGACACACTCTGACACTCTCAGACACTCCCTATCACTCTCTGGCACTCACTGAAACTCTCAGACACTCTCTGTCACTCTCAGACACTCTGTATCACTCTTTATCACTCTCTGACACAGTTTGACACTCTATCACTCTCTGAGACTCTCAAACACTCTCAGACCATCTCTGTCACTCTCAGACACTCTCGATCACTCTCTATCACTCTCTGACACACTCTGACACACTCTGACACTCTCTGACACTCTCTATCACTCTCTGGCACTCAGTGAAACTCTCAGACACTCTCTGTCACTCTCAGAGACTCTGTATCACTCTCTATCACTCTCTGACACTCCCTGATTCTCTCTGACACACTCTGAAACTCTCTGACACTCTCTATCACTCTTTATCACTCTCTGACACAGTTTGACACTCTCTATCACTCTCTGAGACTCTCAAACACTCTCAGACCATCTCTGTCACTCTCAGACACTCTCGATCACTCTCGATCACTCTCTATCACTCTCTATCACTCTCTGACACTCTCTGACACTCTCTGACACTCTCAGACACTCTCAGACACTCTCTATCACTCTCTGACACTCTCTATCACCCTCGATCACTCTCTGACACTCTCAGACACTGTCTATCGCTCTCTGACACTATCTATCACTCTCTATCACTCTCTGACACACTCTGACATTGTCTATCACTCTCTGACACACTCTGACACTCTCATACACTCTCAGACACTCTCTATCACTCTCTATCACTCTCTGACACTCACTGACACTCTCAGACAATCTCTGTCACTCTCAGACACTCTCGATCACTCTCTATCACTCTCTGACACTCTCTGACACTCTCTATCACTCCCTATCACTCTCTGAGACTCTCAGACACTGTCTATCACTCTCTGACACTCTCTATCACTCTCTATCACTCTCTGACACACTCTGACAATCTCAGACTCTCTCAGACACTCTCTAACACTGTCTGAAATTCACTGACACTCTCAGACACTCTCTGTCACTTTCAGACACTCTCTGACACTCTCTGACACTCTCTATCACTCTCTGACACACTCAGACACGCTCTATCACTCTCTGACACACTCTGGCACTCTCTGACACTGTCTGTCACTCTCTGTCACTCTCTGACACACGCTGAACGTCGCTGGCACTCTCAGACACTCTCTATCACTCCCCATCACTCTCTGACACACTCTGACACTCTATGTCACTCTCAGACACTCCCAGACACTCTCTCTCACTCTCTGACACTCTCTGAAACTCTCTGACACACTCACACTCTCTCTGATACTCTCTATCACTCTCTGACACTCTCTGACACTCTCTATCGCTCTCTGACACTCTCTGACACTCTCTATCACTCTCTGACACACTCAGACACGCTCTATCACTCTCTGACAATCTCTGACACTCTCAGACACTCTCTATCATTCTCTGACACACTCTGGCACTCTCTGACACTCTCGGTCACTCTCTGTCACTCTCTGACACACGCTGAACGTCGCTGGCACTCTCAGACACTCTCTATCACTCCCTATCACTCTCTGACACACTCTGACTCACTCTGACACTCTCAGACACTCTCAGACACTCTCTATCACTCTCAGACACTCCCAGACTCTCTCTCTCACTCTCTGACACTCTCTGACACTCTCTGACACACTCACACTCTCTCTGACACTCTCTATCACTCTCTGAAACTCTCTATCACTCTCTGACACACTCTGACTATCTCTGACTCTCTCAGACACTCTCTAGCACTGTCTGAAACTCACTGACACTCTCAGACACTCTCTGTCACTTTCAGACACTCTCAGACACTCTCCAACACTCTCTGACTCTCTTTATCACTCTCTGACACGCTCTGACACTCTCTATCACTCTCCGACACTCTCTGACTCTCTCTATCACTCTCTGACACACTCAGACACGCTCTATCACTCTCTGACCCTCTCTGACACTCTCTGACACTCTCTGACACTCTCTGTCACTCTCTGTCACTCTCTGTCACTCTCTGACACACGCTGACAGTCGCTGGCACTCTCTGACACTCTTAGAGGCTCTCTATCACTCTCTGACTTTCCATATCACTCTCAATCACTCTCTGACACTCTCAGACACTCTCTATCACTCTCTGACACTCTTTATCAATCTCTATCACTCTCTGACACTCTCTGACACTGTCAGACACTCTCTATCACTCCCTATCACTCTCTGACACACTCTGACACACTCTGACACTCTCAGACACTCTCTATCACTCTCTGGCACTCACTGAAACTCTCAGACACTCTCTGTCACTCTCAGACTCTCCCAGACACTCTCTCTCACTCTCTGACACTCTCTGAAACTCTCTGACACACTCACACTCTCTCTGACACTCTCTATCACTCTCTATCACTCTCTGACACTCTCTGACACTCTCTGACACACTCTGACACACTCTGACACTCTCTATCGCTCTCTGACCCTCTCTAACGCTCTCTGACACTCTTTGAAACACTCTGACACTCTCTGACACACTCAGACACTCTCTATCGCTCTCTATCACTTTCTGACACACTCTGACACAATCTGACAATCTCTGACAATCTCAGACACTCTGTATCACTCTCTATCACTCTCTGACTCTCTCTGATTCTCTCTGACACACTCTGAAACTCTCTGACACTCTCGATCACTCTTTATCACTCTCTGACACAATTTGACACGCTCTATCACTCTCTGACACTCTCAGACACTCTCTATCACTCTATGACACACTCTGACATTGTCTATCACTCTCTGACACACTCTGACACTCTCAGACACTCTCAGGCACTCTCTATCACTCTCTGACACTCACTGACACTCTCAGACAATCTCTATCACTCTCAGACACGCTATATTACTATCTATCACTCTCTGACACACTCAGACACTGTCTATCACTCTCTGACACTCTCTATCAATCTCGATCACTCTCTGACACTCTCTGACACTGTCAGACACTCTCTATCACTCCCTATCACTCTCTGACACACTCTGACACACTCTGACACTCTCAGACACTCTCTATCACTCTCTGGCACTCACTGACACTCTCAGACAACCTCTGTCACTCTCAGACACGCAATATTACTCTCTGTCACTCTCTGACACTCTCTGACACTCTCAGACACTCTCTATCACTCTCTGACACTCTCTATCTCTCTCCATCAGTCTCTGACACACTCTGACAATCTCTGACTCTCTCAGACACTCTCTATCACTGTCTGAAACTCACTGACACGCTCAGACACTCTTTATCTCTCTCTTTATCACTCCATCACTCTCTGACACACTCAGACACGCTCTATCACTCTCTGACACTCTCTGACACTCTCAGACACTCTCTATCATTCTCTGACACACTCTGACACTCTCTGACAATCTCTGTCACTCGCTGTCACTAACTGACACACGCTGACAGTCGCTGGCACTCTCAGACACTCTCTGTCACTCTCTAGCACTCTCTGACGCTCTCTGACACTCTCAGACAGTCTCTATCACTTTCTGACACTCTCAGAGACTCTCTATCACTCTCTGACTTTCTATATCACTCTCAATCACTCTCTGACACTTTCAGACACTCTCTATCACTCTCTGACTCTCTCTATCAATCTCTATCACTCTCTGACACTCTCTGACGCTCTCAGATACTCTCTATCAATCCCAATCACTCTCTGAAACACTCTGACACTCTCAGACACTCTCTATCACTCTCTGGCACTCACTGAAACTCTCAGACACTCTCTGTCACTCTCAGACACTCCCAGACACTCTCTCTCACTCCCAGACACTCTCTCTCACTCTCTGACACTCTCTGAAACTCTCTGACACACTCACACTCTCTCTGACACTCTCTATCACTCTCTGAAACTCTCTATCACTCTCTATCACTCTCTGACACACTCTGACAATCTCTGACTCTCACAGACACTCTCTAGCACTGTCTGAAACTCACTGACACTCTCAGACACTCTCTGTCACTTTCAGACACTCTCAGACACTCTCCATCACTCTCTGACTCTCTTTATCACTCTCTGACACTCTCTGACACTCTCTATCACTCTCCGACACTCTCTGACTCTCTCTATCACTCTCTGACACACTCAGACACGCTCTATCACTCTCTGACACTCTCTGACACTCTCAGACACACTATCATTCTCTGACACACTCTGACACACTCTGACACTCTCTGTCACTCGCTGTCACTCTCTGACACACGCTGACAGTCGCTGGCACTCTCTGACACTCTCTATCACTCTCTATCACGCTCTGACACTCTCAGAGGCTCTCTATCACTCTCTGACTTTCCATATCACTCTCAATCACTCTCTGACACTCTCAGACACGCTCTATCACTCTCTGACACTCTCTGTCAATTTCTGACATTCTCTGACACACGCTGACAGTCGCTGGCACTCTCAGACACTCTCTATCACTCTCTAGCACTCTCTGACGCTCTCTGACACTCTCATACAGTCTCTATCACTCTCTGACACTCTCTATCACTCTCTGACACTCTCTGACACTGTCAGACACTCTCTATCACTCCCTATCACTCTCTGACACACTCTGACACACTCTGACACTCTCAGACACTCTCTATCACACTCTGGCACTCACTGAAACTCTCAGACACTCTCTGTCACTCTCAGACACTCTGTATCACTCTCTATCACTCTCTGACACTCCCTGATTCTCTCTGACACACTCTGAAACTCTCTGACACTCTCTATCACTCTTTATCACTCTCTGACACAGTTTGACACTCTCTATCACTCTCTGAGACTCTCAAACACTCTCAGACCATCTCTGTCACTCTCAGACACTCTCGATCACTCTCGATCACTCTCTATCACTCTCTATCACTCTCTGACACTCTCTGACACTCTCTGACACTCTCAGACACTCTCAGACACTCTCTATCACTCTCTGACACTCTCTATCACCCTCGATCACTCTCTGACACTCTCAGACACTGTCTATCGCTCTCTGACACTATCTATCACTCTCTATCACTCTCTGACACACTCTGACATTGTCTATCACTCTCTGACACACTCTGACACTCTCAGACACTCTCAGACACTCTCTATCACTCTCTATCACTCTCTGACACTCACTGACACTCTCAGACAATCTCTGTCACTCTCAGACACTCTCGATCACTCTCTATCACTCTCTGACACTCTCTGACACTCTCTATCACTCCCTATCACTCTCTGAGACTATCAGACACTGTCTATCACTCTCTGACACTCTCTGACACTCTCTATCACTCTCTATCACTCTCTGACACACTCTGACAATCTCAGACTCTCTCAGACACTCTCTAACACTGTCTGAAATTCACTGACACTCTCAGACACTCTCTGTCACTTTCAGACACTCTCTGACACTCTCTGACACTCTCTATCACTCTCTGACACACTCAGACACGCTCTATCACTCTCTGACACACTCTGGCACTCTCTGACACTGTCTGTCACTCTCTGTCACTCTCTGACACACGCTGAACGTCGCTGGCACTCTCAGACACTCTCTATCACTCCCCATCACTCTCTGACACACTCTGACACTCTATGTCACTCTCAGACACTCCCAGACACTCTCTCTCACTCTCTGACACTCTCTGAAACTCTCTGACACACTCACACTCTCTCTGATACTCTCTATCACTCTCTGACACTCTCTGACACTCTCTATCGCTCTCTGACACTCTCTGACACTCTCTATCACTCTCTGACACACTCAGACACGCTCTATCACTCTCTGACAATCTCTGACACTCTCAGACACTCTCTATCATTCTCTGACACACTCTGGCACTCTCTGACACTCTCGGTCACTCTCTGTCACTCTCTGACACACGCTGAACGTCGCTGGCACTCTCAGACACTCTCTATCACTCCCTATCACTCTCTGACACACTCTGACTCACTCTGACACTCTCGGACACTCTCAGACACTCTCTATCACTCTCAGACACTCCCAGACACTCTCTCTCACTCTCTGACACTCTCTGACACTCTCTGACACACTCACACTCTCTCTGACACTCTCTATCACTCTCTGAAACTCTCTATCACTCTCTGACACACTCTGACTATCTCTGACTCTCTCAGACACTCTCTAGCACTGTCTGAAACTCACTGACACTCTCAGACACTCTCTGTCACTTTCAGACACTCTCAGACACTCTCCAACACTCTCTGACTCTCTTTATCACTCTCTGACACGCTCTGACACTCTCTATCACTCTCCGACACTCTCTGACTCTCTCTATCACTCTCTGACACACTCAGACACGCTCTATCACTCTCTGACCCTCTCTGACACTCTCTGACACTCTCTGACACTCTCTGTCACTCTCTGTCACTCTCTGTCACTCTCTGACACACGCTGACAGTCGCTGGCACTCTCTGACACTCTCAGAGGCTCTCTATCACTCTCTGACTTTCCATATCACTCTCAATCACTCTCTGACACTCTCAGACACTCTCTATCACTCTCTGACACTCTTTATCAATCTCTATCACTCTCTGACACTCTCTGACACTGTCAGACACTCTCTATCACTCCCTATCACTCTCTGACACACTCTGACACTCTCAGACACTCTCTATCACTCTCTGGCACTCACTGAAACTCTCAGACACTCTCTGTCACTCTCAGACTCTCCCAGACACTCTCTCTCACTCTCTGACACTCTCTGAAACTCTCTGACACACTCACACTCTCTCTGACACTCTCTATCACTCTCTATCACTCTCTGACACTCTCTGACACTCTCTGCCACACTCTGACACACTCTGACACTCTCTATCGCTCTCTGACCCTCTCTAACGCTCTCTGACACTCTTTGAAACACTCTGACACTCTCTGACACACTCAGACACTCTCTATCGCTCTCTATCACTTTCTGACACACTCTGACACAATCTGACAATCTCTGACAATCTCAGACACTCTGTATCACTCTCTATCACTCTCTGACTCTCTCTGATTCTCTCTGACACACTCTGAAACTCTCTGACACTCTCGATCACTCTTTATCACTCTCTGACACAATTTGACACGCTCTATCACTCTCTGACACTCTCAGACACTCTCTATCACTCTATGATACACTCTGACATTGTCTATCACTCTCTGACACACTCTGACACTCTCAGACACTCTCAGGCACTCTCTATCACTCTCTGACACTCACTGACACTCTCAGACAATCTCTATCACTCTCAGACACGCTATATTACTATCTATCACTCTCTGACACACTCAGACACTGTCTATCACTCTCTGACACTCTCTATCAATCTCGATCACTCTCTGACACTCTCTGACACTGTCAGACACTCTCTATCACTCCCTATCACTCTCTGACACACTCTGACACACTCTGACACTCTCAGACACTCTCTATCACTCTCTGGCACTCACTGACACTCTCAGACAACCTCTGTCACTCTCAGACACGCAATATTACTCTCTGTCACTCTCTGACACTCTCTGACACTCTCAGACACTCTCTATCACTCTCTGACACTCTCTATCTCTCTCCATCAGTCTCTGACACACTCTGACAATCTCTGACTCTCTCAGACACTCTCTATCACTGTCTGAAACTCACTGACACGCTCAGACACTCTTTATCTCTCTCTTTATCACTCCATCACTCTCTGACACACTCAGACACGCTCTATCACTCTCTGACACTCTCTGACACTCTCAGACACTCTCTATCATTCTCTGACACACTCTGACACTCTCTGACAATCTCTGTCACTCGCTGTCACTAACTGACACACGCTGACAGTCGCTGGCACTCTCAGACACTCTCTGTCACTCTCTAGCACTCTCTGACGCTCTCTGACACTCTCAGACAGTCTCTATCACTTTCTGACACTCTCAGAGACTCTCTATCACTCTCTGACTTTCTATATCACTCTCAATCACTCTCTGACACTTTCAGACACTCTCTATCACTCTCTGACTCTCTCTATCAATCTCTATCACTCTCTGACACTCTCTGACGCTCTCAGATACTCTCTATCAATCCCAATCACTCTCTGAAACACTCTGACACTCTCAGACACTCTCTATCACTCTCTGGCACTCACTGAAACTCTCAGACACTCTCTGTCACTCTCAGACACTCCCAGACACTCTCTCTCACTCCCAGACACTCTCTCTCACTCTCTGACACTCTCTGAAACTCTCTGACACACTCACACTCTCTCTGACACTCTCTATCACTCTCTGAAACTCTCTATCACTCTCTATCACTCTCTGACACACTCTGACAATCTCTGACTCTCACAGACACTCTCTAGCACTGTCTGAAACTCACTGACACTCTCAGACACTCTCTGTCACTTTCAGACACTCTCAGACACTCTCCATCACTCTCTGACTCTCTTTATCACTCTCTGACACTCTCTGACACTCTCTATCACTCTCCGACACTCTCTGACTCTCTCTATCACTCTCTGACACACTCAGACACGCTCTATCACTCTCTGACACTCTCTGACACTCTCAGACACATTATCATTCTCTGACACACTCTGACACACTCTGACACTCTCTGTCACTCGCTGTCACTCTCTGACACACGCTGACAGTCGCTGGCACTCTCTGACACTCTCTATCACTCTCTATCACGCTCTGACACTCTCAGAGGCTCTCTATCACTCTCTGACTTTCCATATCACTCTCAATCACTCTCTGACACTCTCAGACACTCTCTATCACTCTCTGACACTCTCTATCAATCTCTATCACTCTCTGACACTCTCTGACACTGTCAGACACTCTCTATCACTCCCTATCACTCTCTGACACACTCTGACACTCTCAGACACTCTCTATCACTCTCTGGCACTCACTGAAACTCTCAGACACTCTCTGTCACTCTCAGACTCTCCCAGACACTCTCTCTCACTCTCTGACACTCTCTGAAACTCTCGGACACACTCACACTCTCTCTGACACTCTCTATCACTCTCTGACACTCTCTGACACTCTCTGACACACTCTGACACTCTCTATCGCTCTCTGACCCTCTCCAACGCTCTCTGACACTCTTTGACACACTCTCTGACACTCTCTGACACACTCAGACACTCTCTATCGCTCTCTATCACTTTCTGACACACTCTGACACAATCTGACAATCTCTGACAATCTCAGATACTCTGTATCACTCTCTATCACTCTCTGACTCTATCTGATTCTCTCTGACACACTCTGAAACTCTCTGACACTCTCGATCACTCTTTATCACTCTCTGACACAATTTGACACGCTCTATCACTCTCTGACACTCTCAGTCCCTCTCTATCACTCTATGACACACTCTGACATTGTCTATCACTCTCTGACACACTCTGACACTCTCAGACACTCTCAGGCACTCTCTATCACTCTGTGACACTCACTGACACTCTCAGACAATCTCTGTCACTCTCAGACACGCTCTATTACTCTCTATCACTCTCTGACACTCTCTGACACTCTCAGACACTCTCAGACACTCTCTATCACTCTCTGACACTCTCTATCACTCTCTATCACTCTCTGACACTCTCTATCACTCTCTATCACTCTCTGACACTCTCAGACACTGTCAGACACTCTCTATCACTCCCTCTCACTCTTTGACACTCTCTGACACACTCTGACACAATCTGACAATCTCTGACAATCTCAGATACTCTGTATCACTCTCTATCACTCTCTGACTCTATCTGATTCTCTCTGACACACTCTGAAACTCTCTGACACTCTCGATCACTCTTTATCACTCTCTGACACAATTTGACACGCTCTATCACTCTCTGACACTCTCAGACACTCTCTATCACTCTATGACACACTCTGACATTGTCTATCACTCTCTGACACACTCTGACACTCTCAGACACTCTCAGGCACTCTCTATCACTCTGTGACACTCACTGACACTCTCAGACAATCTCTGTCACTCTCAGACACGCTCTATTACTCTCTATAACTCTCTGACACTCTCTGACACTCTCAGACACTCTCAGACACTCTCAGACACTCTCTATCACTCTCTGACACTCTCTATCACTCTCTATCACTCTCTGACACTCTCTATCACTCTCTGACACTCTCTATCACTCTCTATCACTCTCTGACACTCTCAGACACTGTCAGACACTCTCTATCACTCCCTCTCAATCTTTGACACTCTCTGACACACTCTGACACACTCTGACACTCTCAGACACTCTCTGTCACTCTCTGGCACTCACTGAAACTCTCAGACACTCTCTGTCACTCTCAGACTCTCCCAGACACTCTCTCTCACTCTCTGACACTCTCTGAAACTCTCTGACGCACTCACACGCTCTCTGACACTCTCTATCACTCTCTGACACACTCTGACACACTCTGACACTCTCTATCGCTCTCTGACCCTCTCTAACGCTCTCTGACACTCTTTGACACACTCTGACATTCTCTGACACACTCAGACACTCTCTATCGCTCTCTATCACTTTCTGACACACTCTGACACAATCTGACAATCTCTGACAATCTCAGACACTCTGTATCACTCTCTATCACTCTCTGACTCTCTCTGATTCTCTCTGACACACTCTGAAACTCTCTGACACTCTCGATCACTCTTTATCACTCTCTGACACAATTTGACACGCTCTATCACTCTCTGACACTCTCAGACACTCTCTATCACTCTATGACACACTCTGACATTGTCTATCACTCTCTGACACACTCTGACACACTCTGACACTCTCAGACACTCTCAGGCACTCTCTATCACTCTCTGACACTCACTGACACTCTCAGACAATCTCTGTCACTCTCAGACACGCTCTATCACTCTCTATCACGCTCTGACTCTCTCTGACACTCTCAGACACTCTCTATCACTCTCTGACACTCTCTATCACTCTCTGACACTCTCAGACACTGTCTATCACTCTCTGACACTCTCTATATCTGTCTGACACACTCAGACACGCTCTATCACTCTCTGACACTCTCTGACACTCTCAGACACTCTCTATCATTCTCTGACACACTCTGACACTCTCTGACACTCTCTGTCACTCGCTGTCACTAACTGCCACACGCTGACAGTCGCTGGCACTCTCAGACACTCTCTATCACTCTCAGACACTGTCTATCACTCTCTGACACTCTCTATATCTCTCTGACACACTCAGACACGCTCTATCACTCTCTGACACTCTCTGACACTCTCAGACACTCTCTATCATTCTCTGACACACTCTGACACTCTCTGACACTCTCTGTCACTCGCTGTCACTAACTGCCACACGCTGACAGTCGCTGGCACTCTCAGACACTCTCTATACTCTCTCGCACTCTCTGACGCTCTCTGACACTCTCAGACAGTCTCTATCACTCTCTGACACTCTCAGAGACTCTCTATCACTCTCTGACTTTCTATATCACTCTCAATCACTCTCTGACACTCTCAGACACTCTCTATCACTCTCTGACTCTCTCTATCAATCTGTATCACTCTCTGACGCTCTCAGATACTCTCTATCAATCCCTATCACTCTCTGACACACTCTGACACTCTCAGACACTCTCTATCACTCTCTGGCACTCAGTGAAACTCTCAGACACTCTCTGTCACTCTCAGACACTCCCAGACACGGTCTCTCACTCTCTGACACTCTCTGAAACTCTCTGACACACTCACACACTCTCTGACACTCTCTATCACTCTCTGACACTCCCTGACGCTCTCTGACACACTCTGACACTCTCTATCGCTCTCTGACCCTCTCTATCGCTCTCTGACACTCTTTGACACACTCTGACACTCTCTGACACACGCAGACACTCTCTATCGCTCTCTATCACTTTCTGACACACTCTGACACAATCTGACAATCTTTGACAATCTCAGACACTCTCTATCACTCTCTGACACTGACTGACACTCTCAGACACTCTCTGTCTCTCTCAGACACTCTCAGACACTCTCTATCACTCTCTGACAATTTCTATCTCTCTCTGACACACTCTGACACTCTCTGACACTCTCTATCACTCTCTGACACAATTTGACACTCTCTATCACTCTCTGACAATCTCAGACACTCTCTATCACTCTATGACACTCTCTGATACTCTCCATCACTCTCTCTCACTCTCCATCACTCTCTGACAATCTCTGACACACTCTGACACACTCTATCGCTCTCTGACACAATCTGACAATCTCTGACACCCACAGACACTCTCTATCGCTCTCTATCACTTTATGACACACTCTGACACAATCTGACTATCTCTGACACTCTCGGACACTCTCTATCACTCTCTGATACTCACTGACACTCTCAGACACTCTCTATCACTCTCTGAACCTTTCTATCACTCTCTGACGCTCTCTGACACACTCTGAAACTCTCTGGCACTCTCTATCACTCTCTATCAATCTCTGACACAATTTGACACTCTCTATCACTCTCTGACATTCTCTGACACTCTCTATCACTCGCTGACACTCTCTGACACTCTCTGACACTCTCAGACAATCTCTGACACTCTCAGACACTCTCCATAACACTCTGACACTCTCTGATACTGTCAGACACTCTCTGACACTCTCATACACTCTCTATCAATCTCTATCACTCTCTGACACACTCTGACACACTCTGACACTCTCTGACAGTCTCAGACACTCTCTATCACTCTCTGACACACTCTGACCATCTCTGACACTGTCAGACACTCTCAGACACTGTCAGACACTCTCTATCACTCCCTATCACTCTCTGACACACTCTGACACACTCTGACACTCTCAGACACTCTCTATCACTCTCTGGCACTCACTGAAACTCTCAGACACTCTCTGTCACTCTCAGACTCTCCCAGACACTCTCTCTCACTCTCTGACACTCTCTGAAACTCTCTGACACACTCACACTCTCTCTGACACTCTCTATCACTCACTGACACTCTCTGACACACTCTGACACTCTCTATCGCTCTCTGACCCTCTCGAACGCTCTCTGACACTCTTTGACACACTCTGACACTCTCTGACACACTCAGACACTCTCTATCACTCTCTATCACTTTCTGACACACTCTGACACAATCTGACAATCTCTGACAATCTCAGACACTCTGTATCACTTTCTATCAATCTCTGACACTCTCTGATTCTCTCTGACACACTCTGAAACTCTCTGACACTCTCGATCACTCTTTATCACTCTCTGACACAATCTGACACTCTCTATCACTCTCTGACACTCTCAGACACTTTCTATCACTCTCTGACACACTCTGACATTGTCTATCACTCTCTGACACACTCTGACACTCTCAGACACTCTCAGCCACTCTCTATCACTCTCTGACACTCACTGACACTCTCAGACAATCTCTGTCACTCTCAGACACGCTCTATTACTCTCTATCACTCTCTGACACTGTCTGACACTCTCTGACACTCTCAGACACTCTCTATCACTCTCTGACACTCTCCATCACTCTCTGACACACTGAGACTCGCTCTATCACTCTCTGACACTCTCTGACACTCTCAGACACTCGCTATCATTCTCTGACACACTCTGACACGCGCTGACAGTCGCTGGCACTCTCAGACACTCTCTATCACTCTCTAGCACTCTCTGACGCTCTCTGACACTCTCAGACAGTCTCTATCACTCTCTGACACTCTCAGAGACTCTCTATCACTCTCTGACTCTCTCTATCAATCCCGATCACTCTCTGACACACTCTGACACACTCTGACACTCTCAGACACTCTCTATCACTCTCTGGCACTCACTGAAACTCTCAGACACTCTCTGTCACTCTCAGACACTCCCAGACACTGTCTCTCACTCTCTGACACTCTCTGAAACTCTCTGACACACTCACACACTCTCTGACACTCTCGATCACTCTCTGAAACTCCCTGACACTCTCTGACACACTCTGACACTCTCTATCGCTCTCTGACCCTCTCTATCGCTCTCTGACACTCTTTGACACACTCTGACACTCTCTGACACACGCAGACACTCTCTATCGCTCTCTATCACTTTCTGACACACTCTGACACAATCTGACAATCTTTGACAATCTCAGACACTCTCTATCACTCTCTGACAATTTATATCTCTCTCTGACACACTCTGACACTCTCTGACACTCTCTATCACTCTCTGACACAATTTGACACTCTCTATCACTCTCTGACAATCTCAGACACTCTCTATCACTCTATGACACTCTCTGATACTCTCCATCACTCTCTATCACTCTCTGACACACTCTGACACTCTCTGACACTCTCAGACACTCTCTATCACTCTCTATCACTCTCTGACACACTCTGACACAATCTGACAATCTCTGACACTCTCAGACACTCTCTATCACTCTCTGACACTCACTGACACTCTCAGACACTCTCTATCACTCTCTGAACCTTTCTATCACTCTCTGACGCTCTCTGACACACTCTGAAACTCTCTGGCACTCTCTATCACTCTCTATCAATCTCTGACACAATTTGACACTCTCTATCACTCTCTGACATTCTCTGACATTCTCTGACACTCTCTATCACTCGCTGACACTCGCTGACACTCTCTGACACTCTCTGACACACTCTATCACTCTATATCACTCTCTGACACACTCTGACACAATCTGCCAATCTCTGACACTCTCAGACACTCTCTATCACTCTCTAGCACTCGATATCACTCTCTGACACACTCTGACACAATCTGCCAATCTCGGACACTCTCAGACACTCTCTATCACTCTCTATCACTCTCTGACACTCTCGATAAATCTTTCTCACTCTCTGACACTCTCAGACACTCTCTATCACTCTTTCTCACTCTCTGACGCTCTCTGACACTCTCTGACAATCTCAGACACTCTCAGACACTCTCTATGACGCTCTGTCACTCTCAGACACCTCCGAAACACTCTATCACTCTCTGACACTCTCTGACACTCTCTGACAATCCCTATCAATCTCTACCACTCTCTGACACACTCTGACACACTCTGACACTCTCTGACAGTCTCAGACACTATCACTCTCAGACACTCTCTATCACTCTCTGACACTCTCAGACAATCTCTGACACTCTCAGACACTCTCCATAACTCTCTGACACTCTCTGATACTCTCAGACACTCTCTGACACTCTCATACACTCTCTATCAATCTCTATCACTCTCTGACACACTCTGACCATCTCTGACACTGTCAGACACTCTCAGACACTGTCAGACACTCTCTATCACTCCCTGTCACTCTCTGACACACTCTGACACACTCTGACACTCTCAGACACTCTCCATCACTCTCTGGCACTCACTGAAGCTCTCAGACACTCTCTGTCACTCTCAGACTCTCCCAGACACTCTCTCTCACTCTCTGACACTCTCTGAAACTCTCTGACACACTCACACTCTCTCTGACACTCTCTATCACTCTCTGACACTCTCTGACAATCCCTATCAATCTCTACCACTCTCTGACACTCTTTGACACACTCTGACACTCTCTGACACACTCAGACACTCTCTATCGCTCTCTATCACTTTCTGACACACTCTGACACAATCTGACAATCTCTGACAATCTCAGACACTCTGTATCACTCTCTATCACTCTCTGACACTCTCTGATTCTCTCTGACACACTCTGAAACTCTCTGATACTCTCGATCACTCTTTATCACTCTCTGACACAATTTGACACTCTCTATCACTCTCTGACACTCTCAGACACTCTCTATCACTCTATGACACACTCTGACATTGTCTATCACTCTCTGACACACTCTCAGACACTCTCAGACAGTCTCAGGCACTCTCTATCACTCTCTGACACTCACTGACACTCTCAGACAATCTCTGTCACTCTCAGACACGCTCTATTACTCTCTATCACTCTCTGACACTCTCTGACACTCTCAGACACTCTCTATCACTCTCTGACACTCTCCATCACTCTCTGACACACTCAGACTCGCTCTATCACTCTCTGACACTCTCTGACACTCTCAGACACTCTCTATCATTCTCCGACACACTCTGAAACTCTCTGACACTCTCTGTCACTCGCTGTCACTCTCTGACACACGCTGACAGTCGCTGGCACTCTCAGACACTCTCTATCACTCTCTAGCACTCTCTGACGCTCTCTGACACTCTCAGACAGTCTCTATCACTCTCTGACACTCTCAGAGACTCTCTATCACTCTCTGACTTTCTATATCACTCTCAATCACTCTCTGACACTCTCAGACACTCTCTATCACTCTCAGACACTCTCTATCAATCTCTACCACTCTCTGACACACTCTGACACACTCTGACACTTTCAGACACTCCCAGACACTGTCTCTCACTCTCTGACACTCTCTGAAACTCTCTGACACACTCACACACTCTCTGACACTCTCTATCACTCTCTGACACTCTCTGACACTCTGTGACACACTCTGACACTCTCTATCGCTCTCTGACCCTCCCTATCGCTCTCTGACACTCTTTGACACACTCTGACACTCTCTGACACACGCAGACACTCTCTATCGCTCTCTATCACTTTCTGACACACTCTGACACAATCTGACAATCTTTGACAATCTCAGACACTCTCTATCACTCTCTGACACTGACTGACACTCTCAGACACTCTCTGTCACTCTCAGACACTCTCTGACACTTACTATCTCTCTCTGACACACTCTGACACTCTCTGACACTCTCTATCACACTCTGACACAATTTGACACTCTCTATCACCCTCTGACAATCTCAGACACTCTCTATCACTCGATGACACTCTCTGATACTCTCCATCACTCTCTATCACTCTCTGACACATTCTGACACTCTCTGACACTCTCAGACACTCTCTCTCACTCTCCATCACTCTCTGACACTCTCTATCACTCTCTATCACTCTCTATCACTCTCTGACACACTCTGACACAATCTGACAATCTCTGACACTCTCAGACACTCTCTATCACTCTCTGACACTCCCTGACAATCTCAGACACTCTCTATCACTCTCTGAACCTTTCTATCACTCTCTGACGCTCTCTGACACACTCTGAAACTCTCTGACACTCTCTATCACTCTCTATCAATCTCTGACACAATTTGACACTCTCTATCACTCTCTGACACTCTCTGACACTCTATATCTCTCTCTGACACTCTCTGACACACTCTGACACACTCTATCGCTCTCTGACACTCTCTGACACAATCTGACAATCTCTGACACACTCAGACACTCTCTATCACTCTCTGATACTCTCTGACACTCTCAGACACTCTCAGACACTCTCTATCACTCTCTATCACTCTCTGACACTCTCTATAAATATTTATCACTCTCTGACACTCTCAGACACTCTCTATCACTCTTTCTCACTCTCTGACGCTCTCTGACACTCTCTGACAATCTCAGACACCATCAGACACTCTCTATGACTCTCTGTCACTCTCAGACACCTCCGAAACTCTCTATCACTCTCTGACACTCTCTGACAATCTCTGACACTCCCTATCAATCTCTATCACTCTCTATCACTCTCTATCACTCTCTGTCACTCTCTGTCACTCTCTGACACTCTCTGACACTCAATGACACTCTCTATCAATCTCTATCACTCTCTGACACACTCTGACACTCTCTGACATTCTCAGACACTATCACTCTCAGACACTCTCTTTCACTCTCAGACACTCTCTGACACTCTCGGACACTCTCGGACACTCTCAGACACTCTCTGACACTCTCAGACACTCTCCATAACTCTCTGACACTCTCTGACACTCTCAGACACTCTCTGACACTCTCATACACTCTCTATCAATCTCTATCACTCTCTGACACACTCTGACACACTCTGACACTCTCTGACAGTCTCAGACACTCCCTATCACTCTCTGAAACACTCTGACCATCTCTGACTCTGTCAGACACTCTCAGACACTCTCAGACACTCTATATCACTCTCTGACACTGTCTGACACACTCAGACACTCTCTATCACTCTCTGTCACTCTCAGACACCTCAGCAACTCTCTTTCACTCCCTGACACTCACTGACACTCACAGACACTCTCTGGCACTCTCAGACATCTCAGAAACTCTCTATCACTCTCTGACACTCTCTGACACTCTCTGACGCTCTCTGACACTCTCTGACATTCTCTGACAATCCCTATCAATCTCTACCACTCTCTGACACACTCTGACACACTCTGACACTCTCTGACAGTCTCAGACACTATCACTCTCTGACACTCTCAGACAATCTCTGACACTCTCAGACACTCTCCATAACTCTCTGACACTCTCTGATACTCTCAGACACTCTCTGACACTCTCATACACTCTCTATCAATCTCTATCACTGTCTGACACACTCTGACCATCTCTGACACTGTCAGACTCTCTCAGACACTGTCAGACACTCTCTATCACTCCCTATCACTCTCTGACACACTCTGACACACTCTGACACTCTCAGACACTCTCTATCACTCTCTGGCACTCACTGAAACTCTCAGACACTCTCTGTCACTCTCAGACTCTCCCAGACACTCTCTCTCACTCTCTGACACTCTCTGAAACTCTCTGACACACTCACACTCTCTCTGACACTCTCTATCACTCTCTGACACTCTCTGACACTCTCTGACACTCTCTGACACACTCTGACACTCTCTATCGCTCTCTGACCCTCTCTAACGCTCTCTGACACTCTTTGACACACTCTGACACTCTCTGACACACTCAGACACTCTCTATCGCTCTCTATCACTTTCTGACACACTCTGACACAATCTGACAATCTCTGACAATCTCAGACACTCTGTATCACTCTCTATCACTCTCTGACACTCTCTGATTCTCTCTGACACACTCTGAAACTCTCTGACACTCTCGATCACTCTTTATCACTCTCTGACACACTCTGACACTCTCAGACAGTCTCAGGCACTCTCTATCACTCTCTGACACTCACTGACACTCTCAGACAATCTCTGTCACTCTCAGACACTCTCTATTACTCTCTATCACTCTCGGACACTCTCTGACACTCTCAGACACTCTCTATCACTCTCTGACACTCTCCATCACTCTCTGACACACTCAGACTCGCTCTATCACTCTCTGACACTCTCTGACACTCTCAGACACTCTCTATCATTCTCCGACACACTCTGAAACTCTCTGACACTCTCTGTCACTCGCTGTCACTCTCTGACACACGCTGACAGTCGCTGGCACTCTCAGACACTCTCTATCACTCTCTAGCACTCTCTGACGCTCTCTGACACTCTCAGACAGTCTCTATCACTCTCTATCACTCTCTGACTTTCTATATCACTCTCTATCACTCTCTGACACTCTCTATCAATCTCTATCACTCTCTGACACACTCTGACACTCTCAGACAGTCTCAGGCACTCTCTATCACTCTCTGACACTCACTGACTCTCTCAGACAATCTCTGTCACTCTCAGACACTCTCTATTACTCTCTATCACTCTCGGACACTCTCTGACACTCTCAGACACTCTCTATCACTCTCTGACACTCTCCATCACTCTCTGACACACTCAGACTCGCTCTATCACTCTCTGACACTCTCTGACACTCTCAGACACTCTCTATCATTCTCCGACACACTCTGAAACTCTCTGACACTCTCTGTCACTCGCTGTCACTCTCTGACACACGCTGACAGTCGCTGGCACTCTCAGACACTCTCTATCACTCTCTAGCACTCTCTGACGCTCTCTGACACTCTCAGACAGTCTCTATCACTCTCTATCACTCTCTGACTTTCTATATCACTCTCTATCACTCTCTGACACTCTCTATCAATCTCTATCACTCTCTGACACTTTCAGATACTCTCTATCAATCCCTATCACTTTCTGACACACTCTGACACACTCTGACACACTCTGACACTCTCAGACACTCTCTATCACTCTCTGGCACTCACTGAAACTCTCAGACACTCTCTGTCACTCTCAGACACTGTTTCTCACTCTCTGACACTCTCTGAAACTCTCTGACACACTCACACACTCTCTGACACTCTCTGACACTCTCTATCACTCTCTGACACTCTCTGACACTCTCTGACACTCTCTGACACACTCTGACACTCTCTATCGCTCTCTGACCCTCTCTATCGCTCTCTGACACTCTTTGACACACTCTGACACTCTCTGACACACGCAGACACTCTCTATCGCTCTCTATCACTTTCTGACACACTCTGACACAATCTGACAATCAGCTGTGCTGCAGGAGGGCACTATGGAGGACTC
Organism: Heterodontus francisci; assembly: GCF_036365525.1. Taxonomy (NCBI): domain Eukaryota; kingdom Metazoa; phylum Chordata; class Chondrichthyes; order Heterodontiformes; family Heterodontidae; genus Heterodontus; species Heterodontus francisci. The sequence continues at coordinate 1,080,483 of NW_027141025.1, forward strand.
GAGCAGTGAGGCAATATGGACAGAACTCAGAAATAGGAAGGGTGCGGTAACAATGTTGGGGCTGTACTACAGGCCTCCCAACAGCGAGCGTGAGATAGAGGTACAAATATGTAAACAGATTATGGAAAGATGTAGGAGCAACAGGGTGGTGGTGATAGGAGATTTTAATTTTCCCAACATTGACTGGGATTCGCTTAGTGTTAGAGGTCCAGATGGAGCAGAATTTGTAAGGAGCATCCAGGAGGGTTTTCTAGAGCAGTATGTAAATAGTCCAACTCGGGAAGGGGCCATACTGGACCTGCTGTTGGGGAATGAGCCCGGCCAGGTTGTTGAAGTTTCAGTAGGGGACTACTTTGGGAATAGTGATCACAATTCCGTAAGCTTTAAAATACTCATGGACAAAGACGAGAGTGGTCCAAAAGGGAGAGTGCTAAATTGGGGGAAGGCCAACTACACCAAAATTCGGCAGGAGCTGGGAAATGTAGATTGGGAGCAGCTGTTTGAAGGTAAATCCACATGTGATATGTGGGAGGCTTTTAAAGAGAGGTTGATTAGCGTGCAGGAGAGACATGTTCCTGTGAAAATGAGGGATAGAAATGGCAAGATTAGGGAACCATGGATGACAGGTGAAATTGTGAGACTAGCTAAGAGGAAAAAGGAAGCATACATAAGGTCTAGGCGGCTGATGAAAGACGAAGCTTTGAAAGAATATCGGGAATGTAGGACCAATCTGAAACGAGGAATTAAGAGGGCTAAAAGGGGTCATGAAATATCTTTAGCAAACAGGGTTAAGGAAAATCCCAAAGCCTTTTATTCATATATAAGGAGAAAGAGTGTAACTAGAGAAAGGATTGGCCCACTAAAGGACAAAGGAGGAATGTTATGCTTGGACTCAGAGAAAATGGGTGAGATTCTAAACGAGTACTTTGCATCGGTATTCACCGAGGAGAGGGACATGACGGATGTTGAGGTTAGGAACAGATGTTTGATTACTCTAGGTCAAGTCGGCATAAGGAGGGAGGAAGTGTTGGGTATTCTAAAGGGCATTAAGGTTGACAAGTCCCCAGGTCCGGATGGGATCTATCCCAGGTTACTGAGGGAAGCGAGAGAGGAAATAGCTGGGGTCTTAACAGATATCTTTGCAGCATCCTTAAACACGGGTGAGGTCCCGGAGGACTGGAGAATTGCAAATGTTGTCCCCTTGTTTAAGAAGGGTAGCAGGGATAATCCAGGTAATTATAGACCGGTGAGCCTGACGTCAGTGGTAGGGAAGCTGCTGGAGAAGATACTGAGGGATAGGATCTATTCCCATTTGGAAGAAAATGGGCTCATCAGTGATAGGCAACATGGTTTTGTGCAGGGAAGGTCATGTCTTACCAACTTAATAGAATTATTTGAGGAAGTGACAAAGTTGATTGATGAGGGAAGGGCTGTCGATGTCATATACATGGACTTCAGTAAGGCGTTTGATAAGGTTCCCCATGGCAGGCTGATGGAGAAAGTGAAGGCGCTTGGGGTCCAAGGTGTACTAGCTCGATGGATAAAGAACTGGCTGGGCAACAGGAGACAGAGAGTAGCAGTAGAAGGGAGTTTCTCAAAATGGAGACGTGTGACCAGTGGTGTTCCACAGGGATCCGTGCTGGGACCACTGTTGTTTGTGATATACATTAATGATTTGGAGGCAAGCATAGGTGGACTGATTAGCAAATTTGCAGACGACACTAAGATTGGTGGAGTAGCAGATAGTGAAGGGGACTGTCAGAGAATACAGCAGAATATAGATAGATTGGAGAGTTGGGCAGAGAAATGGCAGATGGAGTTCAATCAGGGCAAATGCGAGGTGATGCATTTTGGAAGATCCAATTCAAGAGTGAACTATACAGTAAATGGAAAAGTCCTGGGGAAAATTGATGTCCAGAGAGATTTGGGTGTTCAGGTCCACTGTTCCCTGAAGGTGGCAACGCAGGTAAATAGAGTGGTCAAGAAGGCATACGGCATGCTTTCCTTCATCGGACGGGGCATTGAGTACAAGAGTTGGCAGGTCATGTTACAGTTGTATAGGACTTTGGTTCGGCCACATTTGGAATACTGCGTACAGTTCTGGTCGCCACATTATCAAAAGGATGTGGATGCTTTAGAGAGGGTGCAGAGGAGGTTCACCAGGATGTTGCCTGGTATGGAGGGCGCTAGCTATGAAGAGAGGTTGAGCAGATTAGGATTATTTTCATTAGAAAGACGGAGGTTGAGGGGGGACCTGATTGAGGTGTACAAAATCATGAGAGGTATAGACAGGGTGGATAGCAAGAGGCTTTTTCCCAGAGTGGGGGTTTCAATTACTAGAGGACACGAGTTCAAAGTGAAAGGGGAAAAGTTTAGGGGGGATATGCGTGGAAAGTTCTTTACGCAGAGGGTGGTGGGCAGCTGGAACGCATTGCCAGCGGAGGTGGTAGATGCGGGCACGATGGAGTCTTTTAAGATGTATCTAGACAGATACATGAATGGGCAGGAAGAAAAGAGATACAGAACCTTAGAAAATAGGCGACATGTTTAGAGAGAGGATCTGGATCGGCGCAGGCTTGGAGGGCTGAAGGGCCTGTTCCTGTGCTGTAATTATCTTTGTTCTTTGTTCTTTGACAATCTCAGACACTCTCTATCACTCTCTGACACTGACTGACACTCTCAGACACTCTCTGTCACTCTCTGTCACTCTCAGACACTCTCTGACACTTACTATCTCTCTCTGACACACTCTGACACTCTCTGACACTCTCTATCACACTCTGACACAATTTGACACTCTCTATCACTCTCTGACAACCTCAGACACTCTCTATCACTCTCTGACACATTCTGACACTCTCTGACACTCTCAGACACTCTCTCTCACTCTCCATCACTCTCTGACACTCTCTGACACAATCTGACAATCTCTGACACTCTCAGACACTCTCTATCACTCTCTATCACTCTCTGACACACTCTGACACAATCTGACAATCTCTGACACTCTCAGACACTCTCTATCACTCTCTGAACCTTTCTATCACTCTCTGACGCTCTCTGACACACTCTGAAACTCTCTGACACTCTCTATCACTCTCTATCAATCTCTGACACAATTTGACACTCTCTATCACTCTCTGACACTCTCTGACACTATATATCTCTCTCTGACACTCTCTGACACAATCGGACACTCTCTGACATTCTCAGACACTCTCTATCACTCTATATCACCCTCTGACATTCTCTGACACAATCTGATACTCTCTGACACTCTCTGACACTCTCAGACACTCTCTATCACTCTCTATCACTCTCTGACACTCTCTATAAATCTTTATCAATCTCTGACAATCTCAGACACTCTCTATCACTCTTTCTCACTCTCTGACGCTCTCTGACACTCTCTGACAATCTCAGACACTATCAGACACTCTCTATGACTCTCTGTCACTCTCAGACACCTCCGAAACTCTCGATCACTCTCTGACACTCTCTGACAATCTCTGACACTCCCTATCAATCTCTATCACTCTCTATCACTCTCTGTCACTCTCTGACACTCTCTGACACTCAATGACACTCTCTATCAATCTCTATCACTCTCTGACACACTCTGACACTCTCTGACACTCTCTGACACTCTCAGACACTCTTAGACACTCTCTGACACTCTCAGACACTCTCCATAACTCTCTGACACTCTCTGACACTCTCAGACACTCTCTGACACTCTCATACACTCTCTATCAATCTCTATCAATCTCTATCACTCTCTGACACACTCTGACACTCTCTGACATTCTCAGACACTCTCTTTCACTCTCAGACACTCTCTTTCACTCTCAGACACTCTCAGACACTCTCTATCACTCTCTATCACTATCTGACACTCACTGACACTCTCAGACACTCTCTGTCACTCTCAGACACTCTCTATCACACTCTGAAGCTCTCTGACGCTCTCCATAACTCTCTGACACTCTCTGACACTCGCAGACACTCTCTGGCACTCTCAGACATCTCAGAAACTCTCTATCACTCTCTGACACTCTCTGACACTCTCTGACACTCTCTGACGCTCTCTGACACTCTCTGACACTCTCTATCACTCGATTACACTCTCTGACGCTCTCTGTCACTCTCTGTCACTCTCTGACACTCTATGACACACTCAGACACTCTATCACTCTCTGACACTCTCTGTCACTCTCTGACATTCTCAGACACTCTCTATCACTCTCTGAAACTCTCTATCACTCTCTGACACTCTCTGACACTCTCTATCACTCTCTATCACTATCTGACACTCACTGACACTCTCAGACACTCTCTGTCACTCTCAGACACTCTCTATCACACTCTGAAGCTCTCTGACGCTCTCAGACTCTCTCTATCACTCTCTGACACTCTCTGACACTCTCTGACACTCTCTGACGCTCTCTGACACTCTCTGACACTCTCTATCACTCGATTACACTCTCTGACGCTCTCTGTCACTCTCTGACATTCTCAGACACTCTCTATCACTCTCTGAAACTCTCTATCACTCTCTGACACTCTCTGACACTCTCTATCACTCTCTATCACTATCTGACACTCACTGACACTCTCAGACACTCTCTGTCACTCTCAGACACTCTCTATCACACTCTGAAGCTCTCTGACGCTCTCAGACACTCTCTATCACTCTCTGACACTCTCTGACACTCTCTGACAATATCTGACACTCTCTGACACTCACTGACACTCTCAGACACTCTCCATAACTCTCTGACACTCTCATACACTCTCTATCAATCTCTATCAATCTCTATCACTCTCTGACACACTCTGACACACTCTGACACTCTATGACAGTCTCAGACACTCCCTATCACTCTCTGACACACTCTGACCATCTCTGACACTGTCAGACACTCTCATACACTCTCAGACACTCTATGTCACTCTCTGTCACTCTCAGACACCTCAGAAACTCTCTTTCACTCCCTGACACTCACTGACACTCGCAGACACTCTCTGGCACTCTCAGACATCTCAGAAACTCTCTATCACTCTCTGACACTCTCTGACACTCTCTGACACTCTCTGACGCTCTCTGACACTCTCTGACACTCTCTGTCACTCGATTACACTCTCTGACACTCTCTATCACTCTCTATCACTCTCTGACACTCTCTGTCACTCTCTGACATTCTCAGACACTCTCTATCACTCTCTGAAACTCTCTATCACTCTCTGAAACTCTCTATCACTCTCTGACACTCTCTGACACTCTCTATCACTCTCTGACACTCACTGACACTCTCAGACACTCTCTGTCACTCTCAGACACTCTCTATCGCTCTCTGAAGCTCTCTGACACTCTCAGACACTCTCTATCACTCTCTGACACTCTCTGTCACACTCTGACACTCTCTGACAATATCTGACACTCTCTGACACTCACTGACACTCTCAGACACACTCAATCACTCTCTGTCACACTCTGACACTCTCTGAGACTCTCAGATTCTCTCTATCACTCTATGACACTCTCTATAACTCTCTGACATTCTCAGACACTCTCTATCACTCTCTGACACTCTCTGACACTCTCTATCACTCTCTGACACTCACTGACACTCTCAGACACTCTCTGTAACTCTCAGACACTCTCTATCACACTCTGAAGCTCTCTGACACTCTCAGACACTCTCTATCACTCTCTGACACTCTCTGTCACACTCTGACACTCTCTGACAATATCTGACACTCTCTGACACTCACTGACACTCTCAGACACACTCAATCACTCTCTGTCACACTCTGACACTCTCTGAGACTCTACGATTCTCTCTGACACTCTCTATCACTCTACCACTCTCTGATACTCTCTGACACTCTCTGGCGCTCTCAGACAATCTCTATCACTCTAAATCACACTCTGACCCTCTCTGACACTCTCTGACACACACAGACACTCTCTATCACTCTCTATCACTCTCTGACATTTTCAGACACTCTCAGACACTCTCTATCACTCTCTGGCACTCTCTGACACTCTCTGACACTCTCTGACACTCTCAGACACACTCAATCACTCTCTATCACTCTCTATCACTCTCTGACATTCTTTGACAATCTCTATCACTCTATGACACTCTCTGACACTCTCTATCACTCTCTGTTACTCTCTGACACACTCTGACACACTCTGACACACTCTGAAACTCTCTGACACTCTCAGACACTCTGTATCACTCTCTGACACTCTCTGACACTCTCAGACACTCACTATCACACTCTGACACTCTCAGACTCTCTCTGACACTCTCAGATGCTCTCTATCACTCGATCACTCTCTGACTCTCTCAGACACTCTCTATCACTCTCTGACACTCACTGACACTCTCAGACACTCTCTGTCACTCTCTGTCACTCTCTGTCACTCCCAGACACTCTCTGACACTCGCTGACACACTCAGACACTCTGTGACTCAGTCTGACACTCTCTATCACTCTCTGACATCTCTGACACTCTCTGACACTCTCTGACAAACTCAGACACTCTGTGACTCAGTCTGACACTCTCTATCACTCTCTGACACTTTCTATCACTCAATGACACTCTGTGTCACTCTCTATCACTCTCCATTACTCTCTGACACACTCTGAAACTCTCAGACACTCTCTATCGCACTCCGTATCACTGTCTGACACCCGATGACACTCTATATCACTCTCTGACACTCTCTGGCACTCTCTGACACTCGCTATCACTCTATGACACTCTCTGACAATCTCTGACACTTTCTGACACAATCTATCACTCTCTATCACTCTTTGACAATCTCAGAAACTCTCTAACACTCTATCACTCACTGACACTCACTGACACTCTCAGACTCTCTCTGTCACTCTCTGTCACTCTCTGTCACTCTCAGACACTCTCAGACACTCTCAGACACTCTCTATCACTCTCTGACACTCTCTATCACTCTCAGACACTCTATATCGCTCCCTATCACTATCTGACACTCTCTGACACTCTCAGAAACTCTCTGTCACTCTCTGACACTCTCGGAAACTCTCTATAACACTCTGACACGCTCGATCACTCTCTGACATTCTGAGACACTCTCTATCACTCTCTGACACTATCTATCACTCTCTGACACTCTCTGACACACTCTATCACTCTCTGACACACACTGACATTCTCAGACACTCTCTGTCACTCTCAGACACTCTCTATCACTCGCTATCACTCTCTGACACTCTCTGACACTCTCTGACACTCTTAATCAGGCTCTGACTCTCTGTATCACTCTCTATCACTCTCTGACACTCTATATCATTCTCTGACACTCTCTATCACTCTCTGACACTCTCGATCACTCTCTGACGCTCTCTGACACTCTCTATCACTCAATGACACTCCATGACACTCTCTATCACTCTCTATCACTCTCTATCACTCTCTGATACTCTCTGACACAATCTGACACTCTCAGACGTTCTGTGACACACTCTGACACTCTCTGTCACTCTATGACACTCTCTGACGCCCTCTATCACTCTCTATCACACTCTGACACTATCTGACACACTCTGACACGCTCTATCACACTCGATCACACTCTCTGACACTCTCTGGCACTCTCTGACACTCGCTATCACTCTATGACTCTCTCTGACAATCTCTATCACTCTCTATCACTCTCTGACATTCTCTGACACACTCTGACAATCTCTGACACAATCTATCACTCTCTATCACTCTTTGACACTCTCAGAAACTCTCTAACACTCTCTATCACTCTCTGACACTCTCAGACACTCTCTATCACTCACTGACACTCACTGACACTCTCAGACACTCTCAGACACTCTCTGTCACTCTCTGTCACTCTCTGTCACTCTCTGTCACTCTCTGTCACTCTCAGACACTCTCAGACACTCTCTATCGCTCTCTGACACTCTCTGATACTCTCAGACACTCTCTATCACACTCTGACTCTCGCTGACACTCTCAGACTCTCTCTGACACTCTCAGATGCTCTCTATCACTCGATCACTCTCTATCACTCTCTATCACTCTCTATCACTCTCTGACACTCACTGACACTCTCAGACACTCTCTGTCACTCTCTGTCACTCTCAGACACTCCCAGACACTCTCTGACACTCTCTGACACACTCAGACTCTCTGTGACTCAGTCTGACACTCTCTATCACTCTCTGACACTCTCTGACACTCTCTGACACACTCAGACACTCTGTGACTCAGTCTGACACTCTCCATCACTCTCTGACACTTTCTATCACTCAATGACACTCTGTGTCACTCTCTATCACTCTCCATTACTCTTTGACACACTCTGAAACTCTCAGACACTCTCTATCGCACTCCGTATCACTCTCTGACACCCAATGACACTCTATATCACTCTCTGACACTCTCTGGCGCTCACTGACACTCGCTATCACTCTGTGACACTCTCTGACAATCTCTATCACTCTCTATCACTCTCTGACACTCTCTGACACTCTCTGACACTCTCTGACACTCTCTGACACTTTCTGACACAATCTATCACTCTCTATCACTCTTTGACAATCTCAGAAACTCTCTAACACTCTATCACTCACTGACACTCACTGACACTCTCAGACTCTCTCTGTCACTCTCTGTCACTCTCTGTCACTCTCAGACACTCTCAGACACTCTCTATCACTCTCTGACACTCTCTATCACTCTCAGACACTCTATATCGCTCCCTATCACTATCTGACACTCTCTGACACTCTCAGAAACTCTCTATAACACTCTGACACGCTCTATCACTCTCTGACATTCTGAGACACTCTCTATCACTCTCTGACACTATCTATCACTCTCTGACACTCTCTGACACACTCTATCACTCTCTGACACTCACTGACATTCTCAGACAGTCTCTGTCACTCTCAGACACTCTCTATCACTCGCTATCACTCTCTGACACTCTCTGACACTCTCTGACACTCTTAATCAGTCTCTGAGTCTCTGTATCACTCTCTATCACTCTCTGACACTCTATATCATTCTCTGACACTCTCTATCACTCTCTGACACTCTCGATCACTCTCTGACGCTCTCTGACACTCTCTATCACTCAATGACACTCCATGACACTCTCTATCACTCTCTATCACTCTCTATCACTCTCTGATACTCTCTGACACAATCTGACACTCTCAGACGTTCTGTGACACACTCTGACACTCTCTGTCACTCTATGACTCTCTCTGACGCCCTCTATCACTCTCTATCACACTCTGACACTATCTGACAAACTCTGACACGCTCTATCACACTCGGTCACACTCTCTGACACTCTCTGGCACTCTCTGACACTCGCTATCACTCCATGACTCTCTCTGACAATCTCTATCACTCTCTATCACTCTCTATCACTCTTTGACACTCTCAGAAACTCTCTAACGCTCTCTATCACTCTCTGACACTCTCAGACACTCTCTATCACTCATTGACACTCACTGACACTCTCAGACACTCTCTGTCACTCTCTGTCACTCTCTGTCACTCTCAGACACTCTCAGACACTCTCAGACACTCTCAATCGCTCTCTGACACTCTCTGATACTCTCAGACACTCTCTATCACACTCTGACTCTCGCTGACACTCTCAGACTCTCTCTGAAACTCTCAGATGCTCTCTATCACTCGATCAATCTCTGACTCTCTCAGACACTCTCTATCACTCTCTGACACTCACTGACACTCTCAGACACTCTCTGTCACTCTCTGTCACTCTCAGACACTCCCAGACACTCTCTGACACTCTCTGACACACTCAGACACTCTGTGACTCAGTCTGACACTCTCTATCACTCTCTGACACTCTCTGACACTCTCTGACAAACTCAGACACTCTGTGACTCAGTCTGACACTCTCTATCACTCTCTGACACTTTCTATCACTCAATGACACTCTGTGTCACTCTCTATCACTCTCCATTACTCTCTGACACACTCTGAAACTCTCAGACACTCTCTATCGCACTCCGTATCACTCTCTGACACCCAATGACACTCTATATCACTATCTGACACTCTCTGGCACTCTCTGACACTCGCTATCACTCTATGACACTCTCTGACAATCTCTATCACTCTCTATCACTCTCTGACACTCTCTGACACTCTCTGACACTTTCTGACACAATCTATCGCTGTCTATCACTCTTTGACAATCTCAGAAACTCTCTTACACTCGATCACTCACTGACACTCACTGACACTCTCAGAATCTCTCTGTCACTCTCTGTCACTCTCTGTCACTCTCAGACACTCTCAGACACTCTCTATCACTCTCTGACACTCTCTATCACTCTCTATCACTCTCTGATACTCTCTGACACAATCTGACACTCTCAGACGTTCTGTGACACACTCTGACACTCTCTGTCACTCTATGACACTCTCTGACGCCCTCTATCACTCTCTATCACACTCTGACACTCTCTGACACACTATGACACGCTCTATCACACTCGATCACACTCTGTGACAGTCTCTGGAACTCTCTGACACTCGCTATCACTCTATGACTCTCTCTGACAATCTCTATCACTCTCTATCACTCTCTGACATTCTCTGACACTCTCTGACAATCTCTGACACAATCTATCACTCTCTATCACTCTTTGACACTCTCAGAAACTCTCTAACACTCTCTAACACTCTCTATCACTCTCTGACACTCTCAGACACTCTCTATCACTCACTGACACTCACTGACACTCACTGACACTCTCAGACACTCTCAGACACTCTCTGTCACTCTCTGTCACTCTCTGTCACTCTCTGTCACTCTCAGACACTCTCGGACACTCTCTATCACTCTCTGACACTCTCATCACTCTCTGACACTCTCTATCGCTCTCTGACACTCTCAAACACTCTGACACTCACTGACACTCTCAGACACTCTCTGCCACTCTCTGACACTCTCAGAAACTCTCTATAACACTCTGCCACTCTCTATCACTCTCTGACATTCTGAGACACTCTCTATCACTCTCTGACACTCTCTATCACTCTCTGACACTCTCTGACACTCTCTATCACTCTCTGACACTCACTGACACTCTCAGACACTCTCTGTCACTCTCAGACCCTCTCAGACACTCTCTATCACTCTCTATCACACTCGAACGCTCTTTGACGCTCTCTGACACTCTCTGACGCTCTCAGACACTCTCTGACACTCTCTGACGCTCTCAGACACTCTCTGACACTCTCTGACACTCTCTATCACTCTCTGACACTCTCTGACACACTCCTACACACTCAATCACTCTCTATCACTCTCTGACACTCTCTGACACTCTCTAACACTCTCTATCACTCTCTGACACACTCTGACACTCTCTGACACTCTCAGACACTCTCTATCACTCTCTGATACTCTCCATCACTCAATGACACTCTCTGAAAATCTCTATCACTCTGTATCACTCTCTGACACTCTCTGACACTCTCTATCACTCTCTGACACTCTCTATCACTCTCTGACACTCTCTGAAACTCTCTATCACTCTCTGATACTCTCGATCACTCTCTGACGCTCTCTGACACTCTCTATCACTCAATGACACTCTATGACACTCTCTATCACTCTCTATCACTCTCTGATACTCTCTGACACAATCTGACACTCTCAGACGTTCTGTGACACACTCTGACACTCTCTGTCACTCTGTGACACTCTCTGACGCCCTCTATCACTCTCTATCACTCTCTATCACTCTCTGACACTCTCTGACACGCTCTGACACTCTCTATCACTCTCTATCACTCTCTGACACTCTCTGGCACACTCTGACACTCGCTATCACTCTATGACACTCTCTGACAATCTCTATCACTCTCTATAACTCTCTGACACTCTCTGACACTCTCTGACACTTTCTGACACAATCTATCACTCTCTATCACTCTTTGACAAGCTCAGAAACTCTCTAACACTCTCTATCACTCACTGACACTCACTGACACTCTCAGACACTCTCTGTCACTCTCTGTCACTCTCAGAAACTCTCAGACACTCTCAGACACTCTCTATCACTCTCTGACACTCTCTATCACTCTCAGACACTCTATATCGCTCTCTATCACTATCTGACACTCTCTGACACTCTCAGAAACTCTCTGTCACTCTCTGACACTCTCAGAAACTCTCTATAACACTCTGACACGCTCTATCACTCTCTGACATTCTGAGACACTCTGTATCACTCTCTGACACTATCTATCACTCTCTGACACTCTCTGACACACTCTATCACTCTCTGACACTAACTGACATTCTCAGACACTCTCTGTCACTCTCAGACACTCTCTATCACTCGCTATGACTCTCTATCACTCTCTGTCACTCTCTGATACTCTCTGACACAATCTGACACTCTCAGACGTTCTGTGACACACTCTGACACTCTATGACACTCTCTGACGCCCTCTATCACTCTCTATCACACTCTGACACTCTCTGACACACTCTGACACGCTCTATCACACTCGATCACACTCTCTGACACTCTCTGGCACTCTCTGACACTCGCTATCACTCTATGACTCTCTCTGACAATCTCTTTCACTCTCTATCACTCTCTGACATTCTCTGACACTCTCTGACAATCTCTGACACAATCTATCACTCTCTATCACTCTTTGACACTCTCAGAAACTCTCTAACACTCTCTATCACTCTCTGACACTCTCAGACACTCTCTATCACTCACTGACACTCACTGACACTCTCAGACACTCTCTGTCACTCTCTGTCACTCTCTGTCACTCTCTGTCACTCTCTGTCACTTTCAGACACTCTCAGACACTCTCAGACACTCTCAGACACTCTCTGACACTCTCTGACACTCTCAAACACTCTGACACTCACTGACACTCTCTGACACTCTCAGAAACTCTCTGTCACTCTCTGACACTCTCAGAAACTCTCTATAACACTCTGCACTCTCTATCACTCTCTGACATTCTGAGACACTCTCTATCACTCTCTGACACTCTCTATCAATCTCTGACACTCTCTATCACTCTCTGACACTCACTGACACTCTCAGACACTCTCTGTCACTCTCAGACCCTCTCACACACTCTCTATCACTCTCTATCACACTCGAACGCTCTTTGACGCTCTCTGACACTCTCTGACGCTCTCAGACACTCTCTGACACTCTCTGACGCTCTCAGTCACTCTCTGACACTCTCTGACACTCTCTATCACTCTCTGACACTCTCTGACACACTCAGACACACTCAATCACTCTCTATCACTCTCTGACACTCTCTGACACTCTCTAACACTCTCAATCACTCTCTGACACACTCTGACACTCTCTGACACTCTCAGACACACTCTATCACTCTCTGATACTCTCCATCACTCAATGACACTCTCTGAAAATCTCTATCACTCTTTATCACTCTCTGACACTCTCTGACACTCTCTGACACTCTATCACTCTCTGACACTCTCTGACACTCTCTGACACTCTCTGACACTCTCTATCACTCTCTGACACTCTCTGAAACTCTCTATCACTCTCTGATACTCTCTGACACACTCAGACTCTCTGTGACTCTCTCTGACACTCTCTATCAATCTATGACACTCTCTGATGCTCTCTATCACTCCCTGACACTCTCGATCACACTCTGACAGTCTCTATCACTCTCTATCACTCTCTGACACTCTCTGAAACTCTCTATCACTCTCTAACACTCTCTTACACTCTCTGACACTCTCTGACACACTCAGACACTCTGTGACTCAGTCTGACACTCTCTATCACTCTCTGACACTCTCTATCACTCTCTGACACTTTCTATCACTCAATGACACTCTGTGTCACTCTGTATCACTCTCCATTACTCTCTGACACACTCTGAAACTCTCAGACACTCTCTATCGCACTCCGTATCACTCTCTGACACCCAATGACACTCTATATCACTATCTGACACTCTCTGGCACTCTCTGACACTCGCTATCACTCTATGACACTCTCTGACAATCTCTATCACTCTCTATCACTCTCTGACACTCTCTGACACTCTCTGACACTTTCTGACACAATCTATCGCTGTCTATCACTCTTTGACAATCTCAGAAACTCTCTAACACTCGATCACTCACTGACACTCACTGACACTCTCAGACTCTCTCTGTCACTCTCTGTCACTCTCAGACACTCTCAGACACTCTCTATCACTCTCTGACACTCTCTATCAATCTCAGACACTCTATATCGCTCCCTATCACTATCTGACACTCTCTATCACTCTCTATCACTCTCTGATACTCTCTGACACAATCTGACACTCTCAGACGTTCTGTGACACACTCTGACACTCTCTGTCACTCTATGACACTCTCTGACGCCCTCTATCACTCTCTATCACACTCTGACACTCTCTGACACACTCTGACACGCTCTATCACACTCGATCACACTCTCTGACACTCTCTGGAACTCTCTGACACTCGCTATCACTCTATGACTCTCTCTGACAATCTCTATCACTCTCTATCACTCTCTGACATTCTCTGACACTCTCTGACAATCTCTGACACAATCTATCACTCTCTATCACTCTTTGACACTCTCAGAAACTCTCTAACACTCTCTAACACTCTCTAACACTCTCTATCACTCTCTGACACTCTCAGACACTCTCTATCACTCACTGACACTCACTGACACTCTCAGACACTCTCAGACACTCTCAGACACTCTCTGTCACTCTCTGTCACTCTCTGTCACTCTCAGACACTCTCAGACACTCTCTATCACTCTCTGACACTCTCATCACTCTCTGACACTCTCTATCGCTCTCTGACACTCTCAAACACTCTGACACTCACTGACACTCTCAGACACTCTCTGCCACTCTCTGACACTCTCAGAAACTCTCTATAACACTCTGCCACTCTCTATCACTCTCTGACATTCTGAGACACTCTCTATCACTCTCTGACACTCTCTATCACTCTCTGACACTCTCTGACACTCTCTATCACTCTCTGACACTCACTGACACTCTCAGACACTCTCTGTCACTCTCAGACCCTCTCAGACACTCTCTATCACTCTCTATCACACTCGAACGCTCTTTGACGCTCTCTGACACTCTCTGACGCTCTCAGACACTCTCTGACACTCTCTGACGCTCTCAGACACTCTCTGACACTCTCTGACACTCTCTATCACTCTCTGACACTCTCTGACACACTCAGACACACTCAATCACTCTCTATCACTCTCTGACACTCTCTGACACTCTCTAACACTCTCTATCACTCTCTGACACACTCTGACACTCTCTAACACTCTCAGACACTCTCTATCAATCTCTGATACTCTCCATCACTCAATGACACTCTCTGAAAATCTCTATCACTCTGTATCACTCTCTGACACTCTCTGACACTCTCTATCACTCTCTGAAACTCTCTATCACTCTCTGACACTCTCTGACACTCTCTATCACTCTCTGACACTCTCTGAAACTCTCTATCACTCTCTGATACTCTCGATCACTCTCTGACGCTCTCTGACACTCTCTATCACTCAATGACACTCTATGACACTCTCTATCACTCTCTATCACTCTCTGATACTCTCTGACACAATCTGACACTCTCAGACGTTCTGTGACACACTCTGACACTCTCTGTCACTCTGTGACACTCTCTGACGCCCTCTATCACTCTCTATCACTCTCTATCACTCTCTGACACTCTCTGACACGCTCTGACACTCTCTATCACTCTCTATCACTCTCTGACACTCTCTGGCACACTCTGACACTCGCTATCACTCTATGACACTCTCTGACAATCTCTATCACTCTCTATCACTCTCTGACACTCTCTGACACTCTCTGACACTTTCTGACACAATCTATCACTCTCTATCACTCTTTGACAAGCTCAGAAACTCTCTAACACTCTCTATCACTCACTGACACTCACTGACACTCTCAGACTGTCTCTGTCACTCTCTGTCACTCTCTGTCACTCTCAGAAACTCTCAGACACTCTCAGACACTCTCTATCACTCTCTGACACTCTCTATCACTCTCAGACACTCTATATCGCTCTCTATCACTATCTGACACTCTCTGACACTCTCAGAAACTCTCTGTCACTCTCTGACACTCTCAGAAACTCTCTATAACACTCTGACACGCTCTATCACTCTCTGACATTCTGAGACACTCTCTATCACTCTCTGACACTATCTATCACTCTCTGACACACTCTATCACTCTCTGACACTAACTGACATTCTCAGACACTCTCTGTCACTCTCAGACACTCTCTATCACTCGCTATCACTCTCTGACACTCTCTGACACTCTCTGACACTCTTAATCAGTCTCTGACTCTCTGTATCACTCTCTATCACTCTCTGACACTCTATATCATTCTCTGACACTCTCTATCACTCTCTGACACTCTCGATCACTCTCTGACGCTCTCTGACACTCTCTATCACTCAATGAAACTCCATGACACTCTCTATCACTCTCTATCACTCTCTGTCACTCTCTGTCACCCTCTGATACTCTCTGACACAATCTGACACTCTCAGACGTTCTGTGACACACTCTGACACTCTATGACACTCTCTGACGCCCTCTATCACTCTCTATCACACTCTGACACTCTCTGACACACTCTGACACGCTCTATCACACTCGATCACACTCTCTGACACTCTCTGGCACTCTCTGACACTCGCTATCACTCTATGACTCTCTCTGACAATCTCTTTCACTCTCTATCACTCTCTGACATTCTCTGACACTCTCTGACAATCTCTGACACAATCTATCACTCTCTATCACTCTTTGACACTCTCAGAAACTCTCTAACACTCTCTATCACTCTCTGACACTCTCAGACACTCTCTATCACTCACTGACACTCACTGACACTCTCAGACACTCTCTGTCACTTTCAGACACTCTCAGACACTCTCAGACACTCTCAGACACTCTCAGACACTCTCTGACACTCTCTGACACTCTCAAACACTCTGACACTCACTGACACTTTCAGACACTCTATATCACTCTCTATCACTCTCTGACACTCTCTGACACTCTCAGAAACTCTCTGTCACTCTCTGACACTCTCAGAAACTCTCTATAACACTCTGCCACTCTCTATCACTCTCTGACATTCTGAGACACTCTCTATCACTCTCTGACACTCTCTATCACTCTCTGACACTCTCTGACACTCTCTATCACTCTCTGACACTCACTGACACTCTCAGACACTCTCTGTCACTCTCAGACCCTCTCAGACACTCTCTATCACTCTCTATCACACTCGAACGCTCTTTGACGCTCTCTGACACTCTCTGACGCTCTCAGACACTCTCTGACACTCTCTGATGCTCTCAGTCACTCTCTGACACTCTCTGACACTCTCTATCACTCTCTGACACTCTCTGACACTCTCTGACACACTCAGACACACTCAATCACTCTCTATCACTCTCTGACACTCTCTGACACACTCTGACACTCTCTAACACTCTCTATCACTCTCTGACACACTCTGACACTCTCTGACACTCTCAGACACTCTCTATCACTCTCTGATACTCTCCATCACTCAATGACACTCTCTGAAAATCTCTATCACTCTTTATCACTCTCTGACACTCTCTGACACTCTCTGACACTCTATCACTCTCTGACACTCTCTGACACTCTCTGACACTCTCTATCACTCTCTGACACTCTCTGAAACTCTCTATCACTCTCTGATACTCTCTGACACACTCAGACTCTCTGTGACTCTCTCTGACACTCTCTATCAATCTATGACACTCTCTGATGCTCTCTATCACTCCCTGACACTCTCGATCACACTCTGACAGTCTCTATCACTCTCTATCACTCTCTGACACTCTCTGAAACTCTCTATCACTCTCTAACACTCTCTTACACTCTCTGACACTCTCTACCACTCAATGACACTCTGTGCCACTCTCTATCACTCAATGACACTCCATGACACTCTCTATCACTCTCTATCACTCTCTGATACTCTCTGACACAATCTGACACTCTCAGACGTTCTGTGACACACTCTGACACTCTCTGTCACTCTATGACACTCTCTGACGCCCTCTATCACTCTCTATCACACTCTGACACTCTCTGACACACTCTGACACGCTCTATCACACTCGATCACACTCTCTGACACTCTCTGGAACTCTCTGACACTCGCTATCACTCTATGACTCTCTCTGACAATCTCTATCACTCTCTATCACTCTCTGACATTCTCTGACACTCTCTGACAATCTCTGACACAATCTATCACTCTCTATCACTCTTTGACACTCTCAGAAACTCTCTAACACTCTCTAACACTCGCTATCACTCTCTGACACTCTCAGACACTCTCTATCACTCACTGACACTCACTGACACTCACTGACACTCTCAGACACTCTCAGACACTCTCAGACACTCTATATCACTCTCTATCACTCTCTGACACTCTCTGACACTCTCAGAAACTCTCTGTCACTCTCTGACACTCTCAGAAACTCTCTATAACACTCTGCCACTCTCTATCAATCTCTGACATTCTGAGACACTCTCTATCACTCTCTGACACTCTCTATCACTCTCTGACACTCTCTGACACTCTCTATCACTCTCTGACACTCACTGACACTCTCTGACGCTCTCTATCACTCTCTATCACACTCGAACGCTCTTTGACGCTCTCTGACACTCTCTATCAATCTATGACACTCTCTGATGCTCTCTATCGCTCCCTGACACTCTCGATCACACTCTGACAGTCTCTATCACTCTCTATCACTCTCTGACACTCTCTGAAACTCTCTATCACTCTCTAACACTCTCTTACACTCTCTGACACTCTCTATCACTCAATGACACTCTGTGCCACTCTCTATCACACTCCATCACTCTCTGACACTCTCTGACCCTCTCTGATACACTCTGGCACTCTCAGACACTCACTATCACATTCCGTATCACTCTCTGACACCCAATGACACTCTCTATCACTCTCTGACTATCTATATATCTCTCTATCACTCTCTGACACTCTCTATCGCTCTCTGACACTCTCTGACACTCTCTATCACTCTCGATCACTCTCTGACACTCTCTGACACTCTCTGACACTCTCTATCACTCAATGACACGCTTTGACACTCTCTATCACTCTCTGACACTCTCTATCACTCTCTGACACTCTCTGACACTCTCTATCACTCTCGATCACTCTCTGACACTCTCGATCACTCAATGACACTCTGTGACACTCTCTATCACTCTCTGACACTCTCTGACACACTCTGACACTCTCTATCACTCTCTATCACTCTCTGACACTCTCTGACACTCTCCATCACTCTATGACACTCTCTGACACTCTCAATCACTCTCTATCACTCTCTGACACTCTCAGATGCTCTCTATCACTCGATCACTCTCTGACTCTCTATCACTCTCTATCACTCTCTGACACTCACTGACACTCTCAGACACTCTCTGTCTCTCTCTGTCACTCTCTGTCAGTCTCAGACACTCCCAGACACTCTCTGACACTCTCTGACACACTCAGACACTCTGTGACTCAGTCTGACACTCTCTATCATTCTCTGACACTCTCTGACACTCTCTGACAAACTCAGACACTCTGTGACTCAGTCTGACACTCTCTATCACTCTCTGACACTTTATATCACTCAATGACACTCTGTGACACTCTCTATCACTCTCCATTACTCTCTGACACACTCTGAAACTCTCAGACACTCTCTATCGCACTCCGTATCACTCTCTGACACCCAATGACACTCTATATCACTCTCTGACACTCTATATCACTCTCTATCACTTTCTGACACTCTCTGACACTCTCTATCACTCTCTATCACTCTCTGACACTCTCTGACACTCTCTATCACTCTCTATCACTCTCTGACACTCTCTGACACTCTCTATCACTCAATGACACTCTGTAACACTCTCTGACACTCTTTATCACTCTCTATCAATCTCTGACACTCTCTATCACTCTCTGACACTCTTGATCACTCTCTGACACTCTCTGACACTCTCTGACACTCTCTGACACTCTCTGTCACTCAATGACACTCTATGACACTTTCTATCACTCTCTATCACTCTCTGACACTCTCTGACACTCTCAGACACTCTCTATCACTCTTTATCACTCTCTGACACTCTCTGACACTCTCTGACACTCTCTGACACTCTCAGACATTCTGTGACACACTCTGAAACTCTCCATCACTCTCTGACACTCTCTGACGCTCTCTATCACTCTCTGACACTCTCTATCACACTCTGAAACTCTCTGACACGCAATGACACTCTCTGACACTCCCTATCACTCTCTACCATTCTCTATCACTCTCTATCACTTTCTGACACTCTCTATCACTCTCTGACACTCTCTGACACTCAATCACTCTCTATCACTCTCTGACACTCTCAGACATTCTCTATCACTCTTTATCACACTTTATCACTCTCTGACACACTCTGACACTCTCTGACACTCTCTGACACTCTCTGACACTCTCAGAAACTCTATATCACTCTCTATCACTCTCTGACACTCTCTGACACTCTTTGAAACTCTCTATCACTCTCTGATACTCTCTGACACACTCAGACACTCTGTGACTCTCTCTGACACTCTCTATCACTCTATGACACTCTCTGATGCTCTCTATCACTCTCTGACACTCTCTATCACCCTCTGACAGTCTCTATCACTCTCTATCACTCTCTGACACTCTCTGAAACTCTCTATCACTCTCTAACACTCTCTTACACTCTCTGACACTCTCTTACACTCTCTGACACAGTCTGACACTCTCAGACACTCACTATCACACTCCGTATCACTCTCTGACACCCAATGACACTCACTCACACTCTCTGACACTCTCAGAAACTCTCTGACACTCTCTGACACTCTCAGAAACTCTCTATACCACTCTGACACTCTCTATCACTCTCTGACATTCTGAGACACTCTCTATCACTCTCTGAGACTCTCTGAAACTCTCTATCACTCTCTGACACTCACTGACACTCTCAGACACTCTCTGTCACTCTCAGACACTCTCTATCACTCTCTGACAATCTCTGGCACTCTCTAACACTCTCTATCACTCTTTGACACTCTCTGACACTCTCTGACACTCTCTATCACTCTCTGACACTCTCTTTCACTCTCTGACACTCTCTGACACTCTCTATCACTCTCTATCACTCTCTGACACTCTCTGACACTCTTTGAAACTCTCTATCACTCTCTGATACTCTCTGACACACTCAGACACTCTGTGACTCTCTCTGACACTCTCTATCACTCTATGACACTCTCTGATGCTCTCTATCACTCTCTGACACTCTCTATCACCCTCTGACAGTCTCTATCACTCTCTATCACTCTCTGACACTCTCTGAAACTCTCTATCACTCTCTAACACTCTCTTACACTCTCTGACACTCTCTATCACTCAATGACACTCTGTGCCACTCTCTGTCACTCTCCATCACTCTCTGACACTCTCTGACACACTCTGACACTCTCAGACACTCACTATCACACTCCGTATCACTCTCTGACACCCAATGACACTCTCAATTCTCTCTGACAATCTATATCTCTCTCTATCACTCTCTGACACTCTCTATCACTCTCTGACATGCTCTGACACTCTCTATCACTCTCTATCACACTCGATCACTCTCTGACACTCTCTATCACTCAATGACATTCTGTGACACTCTCTAAAACTCTCTGACACTCTCTGACACACTCTGACACTCTCTGTCACTCTCTATCACTCTCTGACACTCTCTGACACTCTCCATCGCTCTATGACACTCTCTGACACTCTCAATCACTCTCTATCACTCTCTGACACTCTCAGATGCTCTCTATCACTCGATCACTCTCTGACTCTCTATCACTCTCTATCACTCTCTGACACTCACTGACACTCTCAGACACTCTCTGTCACTCTCTGTCACTCTCTGTCACTCTCAGACACTCCCAGACACTCTCTGACACTCTCTGACACACTCAGACACTCTGTGACTCAGTCTGACACTCTCTATCACTCTCTGACACTCTCTGACACTCTCTGACAAACTCAGACACTCTGTGACTCAGTCTGACACTCTCTATCACTCTCTGACACTTTATATCACTCAATGACACTCTGTGACACTCTCTATCACTCTCCATTACTCTCTGACACACTCTGAAACTCTCAGACACTCTCTATCGCACTCCGTATCACTCTCTGACACCCAATGACACTCTATATCACTGTCTGACACTCTATATCACTCTCTATCACTTTCTGACACTCTCTGACACTCTCTATCACTCTCTATCACTCTCTGACTCTCTCTGACACTCTCTATCACTCTCTATCACTCTCTGACACTCTCTGACACTCTCTATCACTCAATGACACTCTGTAACACTCTCTGACACTCTTTATCACTCTCTATCAATCTCTGACACTCTCTATCACTCTCTGACACTCTTGATCACTCTCTGACACTCTCTGACACTCTCTGACACTCTCTGACACTCTCTGTCACTCAATGACACTCTATGACACTTTCTATCACTCTCTATCTCTCTCTGACACTCTCTGACACTCTCAGACACTCTCAGACACTCTCTATCACTCTTTATCACTCTCTGACACTCTCTGACACTCTCTGACACTCTCTGACACTCTCTGACACTCTCTGACACTCTCAGACATTCTGTGACACACTCTGAAACTCTCCATCACTCTCTGACACTCTCTGATGCTCTCTATCACTCTCGATCACTCTCTCACACACTCTGACATTCTCTATCACTCTCTGACACTCTCTGACACTCTCTGACAAACTCAGACACTCTGTGACTCAGTCTGACACTCTCTATCACTCTCTGACACTTTATATCACTCAATGACACTCTGTGACACTCTCTATCACTCTCCATTACTCTCTGACACACTCTGAAACTCTCAGACACTCTCTATCGCACTCCGTATCACTCTCTGACACCCAATGACACTCTATATCACTCTCTGACACTCTATATCACTCTCTATCACTTTCTGACACTCTCTGACACTCTCTATCACTCTCTATCACTCTCTGACTCTCTCTGACACTCTCTATCACTCTCTATCACTCTCTGACACTCTCTGACACTCTCTATCACTCAATGACACTCTGTAACACTCTCTGACACTCTTTATCACTCTCTATCAATCTCTGACACTCTCTATCACTCTCTGACACTCTTGATCACTCTCTGACACTCTCTGACACTCTCTGACACTCTCTGACACTCTCTGTCACTCAATGACACTCTATGACACTTTCTATCACTCTCTATCACTCTCTGACACTCTCTGACACTCTCAGACACTCTCTATCACTCTTTATCACTCTCTGACACTCTCTGACACTCTCTGACACTCTCTGACACTCTCAGACATTCTGTGACACACTCTGAAACTCTCCATCACTCTCTGACACTCTCTGACGCTCTCTATCACTCTCGATCACTCTCTCACACACTCTGACATTCTCTATCACTCTCTGACACTCTCTGACACTCTCTATCACTCTCTGACACTCTCTATCACACTCTGACACTCTCTGACACGCAATGACACTCTCTGACACTCCCTATCACTCTCTACCATTCTCTATCACTCTCTATCACTTTCTGACACTCTCTATCACTCTCTGACACTCTCTGACACTCAATCACTCTCTATCACTCTCTGACACTCTCAGACATTCTCTATCACTCTTTATCACACTTTATCACTCTCTGACACACTCTGACACTCTCTGACACTCTCTGACACTCTCTGACACTCTCTGACACTCTCTGACACTCTCAGCCACACTCGATCACTCGCTATCACTCTCTGACACTCTCTGACACGCTCAGACACTCTATATCACTCTCTATCACTCTCTGACACTCTCTGACACTCTCAGAAACTCTCTGTCACTCTCTGACACTCTCAGAAACTCTATATACCACTCTGACACTCTCTATCACTCTCTGATATTCTGAGACACTCTCTATCACTCTCTGACACTATCTATCACTCTCTGACACTCTCTGAAACTCTCTATCACTCTCTGACACTCACTGACACTCACTGACACTCTCTGACACTCTCAGAATCTCTCTGTCACTCTCTGACACTCTCAGAAACTCTCTATACCACTCTGACACTCTCTATCACTCTCTGACATTCTGAGACACTCTCTATCACTCTCTGACACTATCTATCACTCTCTGAGACTCTCTGAAACTCTCTATCACTCTCTGACACTCACTGACACTCTCAGACACTCTCTGTCACTCTCAGACACTCTCTGTCACTCTCAGACACTCTCTGTCACTCTCTGACACTCTCTGGCACTCTTTAACACTCTCTATCACTCTCTGACACTCTCTGACAATCTCTGACACTCTCTATCACTCTCTGACACTCTCTATCACTCTCTGACACTCTCTGACACTCTCTATCACTCTCTATCACTCTCTGACACTCTCTATCACTCTCTGACACTCTCTATCACTCTCTGACACTCTCTGACACTCTCTATCACTCTCCATCACTCTCCATCACACTCTGACACTCTCTGAAACTCTCTATCACTCTCTATCACTCTCTGACACACTCAGACACTCTGTGACTCTCTCTGACACTCTCTATCACTCTATGACACTCTCTGATGCTCTCTATCACTCTCTGACACTCTCTATCACCCTCTGACAGTCTATATCACTCTCTATCACTCTCTGACACTCTCTGAAACTCTCTATCACTCTCTAACACTCTCTTACACTCTCTGACACTCTCTATCACTCAATGACACTCTGTGCCACTCTCTGTCACTCTCCATCACTCTCTGACACTCTCTGACACACTCTGACACTCTCAGACACTCACTATCACACTCCGTATCACTCTCTGACACCCAATGACACTCTCAATCCCTCTCTGACAATCTATATCTCTCTCTATCACTCTCTGACACTCTCTATCACTCTCTGACATGCTCTGACACTCTCTATCACTCTCTATCACTCTCGATCACTCTCGATCACTCTCTGACACTCTCTATCACTCAATGACACTCTGTGACACTCTCTAAAACTCTCTGACACTCTCTGACACACTCTGACACTCTCTATCACTCTCTATCACTCTCTGACACTCTCTGACACTCTCCATCGCTCTATGACACTCTCTGACACTCTCAATCACTCTCTATCACTCTCTGACACTCTCAGACACTCTCTATCACTCTCTGTCACTCACTGACACTCTCAGACACTCTCTGTCACTCTCTGTCACTCTCTGTCACTCTCTGACAAACTCAGACACTCTGTGACTCATTCTGACACTCTCCATCACTCTCTGACACTTTCCATCACTCAATGACTCTCTGTGACACTCTCTGTCACTCTCCATTACTCTCTGACACTCTCTGACACACTCTGAAACTCTCAGACACTCTCTATCGCACTCCGTATCACTCTCTGACACCCAATGACGCTCTCTATCACTCTCGATCACTCTCTCACACACTCTGACACTCTCTATCACTCTCTATTACTCTCTGACACTCTCTGACACTCTCAGACACTCTCAGACACTCTCTATCACTCTCGGACACTCTCTATCACTCTCGGACACTCTCTATCACTCTCGGACACTCTCTGACACTCTCTGACACGCAATGACACTCTCTGACACTCCCTATCACTCTCTACCATTCTCTGACACTCTCTGACACTTTCAGACACTCTCTATCACTCTCTATCACTTTCTGAAACTCTCTATCACTCTCTGACACTCTCTGACACTCAATCACTCTCCATCACTCTCTGACACTCTCTGACACTCTCAGCCATTCTCCATCACTCTTTATCACTCTTTATCACTCTCTGACACACTCTGACACTCTCTGACACTCTCTGACACTCTCTGACACTCTCAGACACTCTCAGACACTCTCAGACACTCGCTATCACTCGCTATCACTCTCTGACACTCTCTGACACTCTCTGACACTCTCTGACACTCTTAATCACTCTCTGACACTCTGTATCACTCTCTATCACTCTCTGTACTCTCTATCATTCTCTGACACTCTCTATCTCTCTCTGACACTCTCGATCACTCTCTGACGCTTTCTGACAATCTCTATCACTCAATGACACTCTATCACACTCTCTATCACTCTCTATCACTCTCTGATACTCTCTGGCACACTCTGACACTCTCAGACGTTCTGTGACACACTCTGACACTCTCTGTCACTCTATGACACTCTCTGACGCCCTCTATCACTCTCTACCACTCTCTGACACTCTCTGACACACTCTGACAATCTGTATCACACTCTATCACTCTCTGGCACTCTCTGGCACTCTCTGACACTCGCTATCACTCTATGACTCTCTCTGACAATCTCTATCACTCTCTATCACTCTCTGACACTCTCTGACACTCTCTGACACAATATATCACTCTCTATCACTCTTTGACACTCTCAGAAACTCTCTAACACTCTCTATCACTCTCTGACACTCTCAGACACTCTTTATCACTCACTGACACTCACTGACACTCTCAGACACTCTTTATCACTCACTGACACTCACTGACACTCTCAGACACTCCCTGTCACTCTCTGTCACTCTCTGTCACTCTCAGACACTCCCTGTCACTCTCTGTCACTCTCTGTCACTCTCAGACACTCTCAGACACTCTCAGACACTCTCAGACACTCTCTATCACTCTCTGACACTCTCTGACACTCTCTATCACTCTCTGACACTCTCTATCGCTCTCTGACACTCTCACACACTCTGACACTCACTGACACTCTCAGACACTCTCTATCACTCTCTATCACTCTCTATCACTCTCTATCACTCTCTGACACTCTCTGACACTCTCAGAAACTCTCTATAACACTCTGACACTCTCTATCACTCTCTGACATTCTGAGACACTCTCTATCACTCTCTGACACTCTCTATCACTCTTTGACACTCTCTGACACTCTCTATCACTCTCTGACACTCACTGACATTCTCAGACACTCTCTGTCACTCTGTCACTCTGTCACTCTGTCACTCTCAGACACTCTCAGACACTCTCTATCACTCTCTATCACACTCGAACGCTCTTTGACGCTCTCTGTCACTCTCTATCACTCTCTGAAACTCTCTGACACTCTCTGACTCTCTCAGACACTCTCTATCACTCTCTGACACTCTCTATCACTCTCTGACACTCTCTATCGCTCTCTGACACTCTCTGACACTCTCTGACACTCTCAGAAACTCTCTATAACACTCTGACACTCTCTATCACTCTCTGACATTCTGAGACACTCTCTATCACTCTCTGACACTCTCTATCACTCTTTGACACTCTCTGACACTCTCTATCACTCTCTGACACTCACTGACACTCTCAGACACTCTCTGTCACTCTCTGTCACTCTCTGTCACTCTCTGTCACTCTCTGTCACTCTCAGACACTCTCAGACACTCTCTATCACTCTCTATCACACTCGAACGCTCTTTGAGGCTCTCTGACACTCTCTGACACTCTCTGACACTCTCTGACGCTCTCAGACACTCTCTGACACTCTCTGACACTCTCCGACGCTCTCAGACACTCTCTGACACTCTTTGACGCTCTCAGACAATCTCAGACATTCTCCATCACTCTCAGAAACTCTCTATCATTCTCTGACACTCTCTGACACACTCAGACACACTCAATCACTCTCTATCACTCTCTGACACTCTCTGACACTCTCTAACACTCTCTATCACTCTCTGACACACTCTGACACTCTCTGACACTCTCAGACACTCTCTATCACTCTCTATCACTCTCTGACACTCTCTATCACTCAATGACCCTCTCTGAAAATCTATATCACTCTTTATCACTCTCTGACACTCTCTATCACTCTCTGACACTCTCTGACACTCTCTATCACTCTCTATCACTCTCTGACACTCTCTGACACTCTCTGAAACTCTCTATCACTCTCTATCACTCTCTGATACTCTCTGACACACTCAGACACTCTGTGACTCACTCTGACACTCTCTATCACTCTATGACACTCTCCGATGCTCTCCATCACTCTCTGACACTCTCTGTCACCCTCTGACAGTCTCTATCACTCTCTATCACTCTCTGACACTCTCTGAAATTCTCTATCACTCTCTATCACTCTCTTACACTCTCTGACACTCTCTATCACTCTTTATCACTCTCTGACACTCTCTGACACTCTCAGACATTCTGTGACGCACTCTGACACTCTCTATCACTCTATGACACTCTCTGACGCTCTCTATCACTCTCGATCACTCTCTCACACACTCTGACACTCTCTGTCACTCTCTATCACTCTCTGACACTCTCTGACACTCTCTGACTCTCTCAGACACTCTCTATCAATCTCTGACACTCTCTATCACTCTCTGAAACTCTCTGACACTCTCTGACACGCAATGACACTCTCTGACACTCCCTCTCAATCTCTACCGTTCTCTGACACTCTCTGACACTCTCTGACACTTTCAGACACTCTCTATCACTCTCTATCACTCTCTATCACTTTCTGACACTCTCTGACACTCAATCACTCTCTGTCACTCTCAGACACTCTCTATCACTCTCTGACACTCTCAGGCACTCTCTAACACTCTCTATCACTCTCTGACACTCTCTGACACTCTCTGACACTCTCTATCACTCTCTGACACTCTCTATCACTCTCTGACACTCTCTGACACTCTCTGACACTCTCTATCACTCTCTATCACTCTCTGACACTCTCTGACACTCTTTGAAACTCTCTATCACTCTCTGATACTCTCTGACACACTCAGACACTCTGTGACTCTCTCTGACACTCTCTATCACTCTATGACACTCTCTGATGCTCTCTATCACTCTCTGACACTCTCTATCACCCTCTGACAGTCTCTATCACTCTCTATCACTCTCTGACACTCTCTGAAACTCTCTATCACTCTCTAACACTCTCTTACACTCTCTGACACTCTCTTACACTCTCTGACACAGTCTGACACTCTCAGACACTCACTATCACACTCCGTATCACTCTCTGACACCCAATGACACTCTCAATCCCTCTCTGACAATCTATATCTCTCTCTATCACTCTCTGACACTCTCTATCACTCTCTGACACGCTCTGACACTCTCTATCACTCTCGATCACTCTCTGACACTCTCTATCACTCAATGACACTCTGTGACACTCTCTAAAACTCTCTGACACTCTCTGACACACGCTGACACTCTCTATCACTCTCTATCACTCTCTGACACTCTCTGACACTCTCCATCGCTCTATGACACTCTCTGACACTCTCAATCACTCTCAATCACTCTCTGACACTCTCAGACACTCTCTATCACTCTCTGACACTCACTGACACTCTCAGACACTCTCTGTCACTCTCTGTCACTCTCTGTCACTCTCTATCACTCTCAGACACTCCCAGACACTCTCTGACACTCTCTGACACACTCAGACACTCTGTGACTCAGTCTGACACTCTCTATCACTCTCTGATACTCTCTGACACTCTCTGACAAACTCAGACACTCTGTGACTCAGTCTGACACTCTCCATCACTCTCTGACACTTTCCATCACTCAATGACTCTCTGTGACACTCTCTGTCACTCTCCATTACTCTCTGACACACTCTGAAACACGCAGACACTCTCTATCGCACTCCATATCACTCTCTGACACCCAATGACACTCTATATCACACTCTGACACTCTATATCACTCTCTATCACTTTCTGACACTCTCTGACACTCTCTGACACTCTCTATCAC
The DNA here is from genome assembly GCF_036365525.1 of Heterodontus francisci. Classification (NCBI taxonomy): domain Eukaryota; kingdom Metazoa; phylum Chordata; class Chondrichthyes; order Heterodontiformes; family Heterodontidae; genus Heterodontus; species Heterodontus francisci. Next base: position 1,110,588 of record NW_027141025.1, read on the forward strand.
TCTCTATCACTCTCAGACTCTCTGCCACTCTCTATCACTCTCTATCACTCTCTGACACTCTCTGACACTCTCTATCACTCAATGACACTCTGTGACACTCTCTGACATTCTCTATCACTCTATATCACACGCTATCACTCTCTGACACTCTCTGACACACTCTGACACTCTCTATCACTCACTATCAATCTCTGACACTCTCTATCACTCTCTGACACTCTTGATCACTCTCTGACACTCTCTGACACTCTCTGTCACTCAATGACATTCTATGACACTTTCTATCACTCTCTATCACTCTCTGACACTCTCTGACACACTCTGACACTCTCAGACACACTCTATCACTCTTTATCACTCTCTGACACTCTCTGAAACTCTCAGACATTCTGTGACGCACTCTGACACTCTCTATCACTCTCTGACACTCTCTGACGCTCTCTATCACTCTCGATCACTCTCTCACACACTCTGACACTTTCTATCACTCTCTATTACTCTCTGACACTCTCAGACACGCTCTATCACTCTTTATCACTCTCTGACACTCTCTGACACTCTCAGACATTCTGTGACACACTCTGACACACTCTATCACTCTATGACACTCTCTGCCGCTCACTATCACTCTCTATCACTCTCTCACACACTCTGACACTCTCTATCACTCTTGACACTCTCTGACACTCTCTGACACTCTCTGACACTCTCAGACACTCTCTATCACTTTCTGACACTCTCAATCACTCTCTGACACTTTCTATCACTCTCTGAAATTCTCTGACACGCAATGACACTCTCTGACACTCCCTATCACTCTCTACCATTCTCTGACACTCTCTGACACTCTCAGATACTCACAGACACTCTCTATCACTCTCTGACACTCTCTGACACACTAAATCACTCTCTGACACTCTCTATTACTCTCTATCACTCTCTATCACTCTCTATCACTCTCTATCACTCTCTGACACTCTCTATCACTCAATGACTCTCTCTGACACTCTCTATCACTCTCTATCACTCTCTGACACTCTCTGACACTCTCTGAAACTCTCTATCACTCTCTATCACTCTCTGTACTCTCTATCATTCTCTGACACTCTCTATCTCTCTCTGACACTCTCGATCACTCTCTGACGCTCTCAGACACTCTCTATCACTCAATGACACTCTATCACACTCTCTATCACTCTCTATCACTCTCCATCACTCTCTGATACTCTCTGGCACACTCTGACACTCTCAGACGTTCTGTGACACACTCTGACACTCTCTGTCACTCTATGACACTCTCTGACGCCCTCTATCACTCTCTACCACTCTCTGACACTCTCTGACACACTCTGACACTCTCTATCACACTCTATCACTCTCTGGCACTCTCTGGCACTCTCTGACACTCGCTATCACTCTATGACTCTCTCTCTGACAATCTCTATCACTCTCTATCACTCTCTGACACTCTCTGACACTCTCTGACACAATATATCACTCTCTATCACTCTTTGACACTCTCAGAAACTCTCTAACACTCTCAGACACTCTCTATCACTCTCTGACACTCTCTGATACTCTCTGACACACTCAGACACTCTGTGACTCTCTCTGACACTCTCTATCACTCTATGACACTCTCTGATGCTCTCTATCACTCTCTGACACTCTCTATCACCCTCTGACAGTCTCTATCACTCTCTATCACTCTCTGACACTCTCTGAAACTCTCTATCACTCTCTAACACTCTCTTACACTCTCTGACACTCTCTTACACTCTCTGACACAGTCTGACACTCTCAGACACTCACTATCACACTCCGTATCACTCTCTGACACCCAATGACACTCTCAATCCCTCTCTGACAATCTATATCTCTCTCTATCACTCTCTGACACTCTCTATCACTCTCTGACACGCTCTGACACTCTCTATCACTCTCGATCACTCTCTGACACTCTCTATCACTCAATGACACTCTGTGACACTCTCTAAAACTCTCTGACACTCTCTGACACACGCTGACACTCTCTATCACTCTCTATCACTCTCTATCACTCTCTGACACTCTCTGACACTCTCCATCGCTCTATGACACTCTCTGACACTCTCAATCACTCTCAATCACTCTCTGACACTCTCAGACACTCTCTATCACTCTCTGACACTCACTGACACACTCAGACACTCTCTGTCACTCTCTGTCACTCTCTGTCACTCTCTATCACTCTCAGACACTCACAGACACTCTCTGACACTCTCTGACACACTCAGACACTCTGTGACTCAGTCTGACACTCTCTATCACTCTCTGATACTCTCTGACACTCTCTGACAAACTCAGACACTCTGTGTCTCAGTCTGACACTCTCCATCACTCTCTGACACTTTCCATCACTCAATGACTCTCTGTGACACTCTCTGTCACTCTCCATTACTCTCTGACACACTCTGAAACTCTCAGACACTCTCTATCGCACTCCATATCACTCTCTGACACCCAATGACACTCTATATCACACTCTGACACTCTATATCACTCTCTATCACTTTCTGACACTCTCTGACACTCTCTGACACTCTCTATCACTCTCTATCACTCTCAGACTCTCTGCCACTCTCTATCACTCTCTATCACTCTCTGACACTCTCTGACACTCTCTATCACTCAATGACACTCTGTGACACTCTCTGACATTCTCTATCACTCTATATCACACGCTATCACTCTCTGACACTCTCTGACACACTCTGACACTCTCTATCACTCACTATCAATCTCTGACACTCTCTATCACTCTCTGACACTCTTGATCACTCTCTGACACTCTCTGACACTCTCTGTCACTCAATGACATTCTATGACACTTTCTATCACTCTCTATCACTCTCTGACACTCTCTGACACACTCTGACACTCTCAGACACACTCTATCACTCTTTATCACTCTCTGACACTCTCTGAAACTCTCAGACATTCTGTGACACACTCTGACACTCTCTATCACTCTCTGACACTCTCTGACGCTCTCTATCACTCTCGAACACTCTCTCACACACTCTGACACTCTCTATCACTCTCTATTACTCTCTGACACTCTCAGACACTCTCTATCACTCTCGGACACTCTCTATCACTCTCGGACACTCTCTGACACTCTCTGACACGCAATGACACTCTCTGACACTCCCTATCACTCTCCACCATTCTCTGACACTCTCTGACACTTTCAGACACTCTCTATCACTCTCTATCACTTTCTGACACTCTCTATCACTCTCTATCACTTTCTGACACTCTCTATCACTCTCTGACACTCTTTGACACTCTCAGACATTCTCCATCACTCTTTATCACTCTTTATCACTCTCTGACACACTCTGACACTCTCTGACACTCTCTGACACTCTCTGACACTCTCAGACACTCTCAGACACTCACTATCACTTTCTGACACTCTCTGACACTCTCTGACACTCTCTGACACTCTTAATCACTCTCTGACACTCTGTATCACTCTCTATCACTCTCTGTACTCTCTATCATTCTCTGACACTCGCTATCTCTCTCTGACACTCTCGATCACTCTCTATCACTCTCTGACACTCTCTGACACTCTCCATCGCTCTATGACACTCTCTGACACTCTCAATCACTCTCAATCACTCTCTGACACTCTCAGACACTCTCTATCACTCTCTGACACTCACTGACACACTCAGACACTCTCTGTCACTCTCTGTCACTCTCTGTCACTCTCTATCACTCTCAGACACTCACAGACACTCTCTGACACTCTCTGACACACTCAGACACTCTGTGACTCAGTCTGACACTCTCTATCACTCTCTGATACTCTCTGACACTCTCTGACAAACTCAGACACTCTGTGTCTCAGTCTGACACTCTCCATCACTCTCTGACACTTTCCATCACTCAATGACTCTCTGTGACACTCTCTGTCACTCTCCATTACTCTCTGACACACTCTGAAACTCTCAGACACTCTCTATCGCACTCCATATCACTCTCTGACACCCAATGACACTCTATATCACACTCTGACACTCTATATCACTCTCTATCACTTTCTGACACTCTCTGACACTCTCTGACACTCTCTATCACTCTCTATCACTCTCAGACTCTCTGCCACTCTCTATCACTCTCTATCACTCTCTGACACTCTCTGACACTCTCTATCACTCAATGACACTCTGTGACACTCTCTGACATTCTCTATCACTCTATATCACACGCTATCACTCTCTGACACTCTCTGACACACTCTGACACTCTCTATCACTCACTATCAATCTCTGACACTCTCTATCACTCTCTGACACTCTTGATCACTCTCTGACACTCTCTGACACTCTCTGTCACTCAATGACATTCTATGACACTTTCTATCACTCTCTATCACTCTCTGACACTCTCTGACACACTCTGACACTCTCAGACACACTCTATCACTCTTTATCACTCTCTGACACTCTCTGAAACTCTCAGACATTCTGTGACACACTCTGACACTCTCTATCACTCTCTGACACTCTCTGACGCTCTCTATCACTCTCGAACACTCTCTCACACACTCTGACACTCTCTATCACTCTCTATTACTCTCTGACACTCTCAGACACTCTCTATCACTCTCGGACACTCTCTATCACTCTCGGACACTCTCTGACACTCTCTGACACGCAATGACACTCTCTGACACTCCCTATCACTCTCCACCATTCTCTGACACTCTCTGACACTTTCAGACACTCTCTATCACTCTCTATCACTTTCTGACACTCTCTATCACTCTCTATCACTTTCTGACACTCTCTATCACTCTCTGACACTCTTTGACACTCTCAGACATTCTCCATCACTCTTTATCACTCTTTATCACTCTCTGACACACTCTGACACTCTCTGACACTCTCTGACACTCTCTGACACTCTCAGACACTCTCAGACACTCTCAGACACTCACTATCACTTTCTGACACTCTCTGACACTCTCTGACACTCTCTGACACTCTTAATCACTCTCTGACACTCTGTATCACTCTCTATCACTCTCTGTACTCTCTATCATTCTCTGACACTCGCTATCTCTCTCTGACACTCTCGATCACTCTCTGACGCTCTCTGACACTCTCTATCACTCAATGACACTCTATCACATTCTCTATCACTCTCTATCACTCTCTATCACTCTCTGATACTCTCTGGCACACTCTGACACTCTCAGACGTTCTGTGACACACTCTGACACTCTCTGTCACTCTATGACACTCTCTGACGCCCTCTATCACTCTCTACCACTCTCAGACACTCTCTATCGCACTCCATATCACTCTCTGACACCCAATGACACTCTATATCACACTCTGACACTCTATATCACTCTCTATCACTTTCTGACACTCTCTGACACTCTCTGACACTCTCTATCACTCTCTATCACTCTCAGACTCTCTGCCACTCTCTATCACTCTCTATCACTCTCTGACACTCTCTGACACTCTCTATCACTCAATGACACTCTGTGACACTCTCTGACATTCTCTATCACTCTATATCACACGCTATCACTCTCTGACACTCTCTGACACACTCTGACACTCTCTATCACTCACTATCAATCTCTGACACTCTCTATCACTCTCTGACACTCTTGATCACTCTCTGACACTCTCTGACACTCTCTGTCACTCAATGACATTCTATGACACTTTCTATCACTCTCTATCACTCTCTGACACTCTCTGACACACTCTGACACTCTCAGACACACTCTATCACTCTTTATCACTCTCTGACACTCTCTGAAACTCTCAGACATTCTGTGACACACTCTGACACTCTCTATCACTCTCTGACACTCTCTGACGCTCTCTATCACTCTCGAACACTCTCTCACACACTCTGACACTCTCTATCACTCTCTATTACTCTCTGACACTCTCAGACACTCTCTATCACTCTCGGACACTCTCTATCACTCTCGGACACTCTCTGACACTCTCTGACACGCAATGACACTCTCTGACACTCCCTATCACTCTCCACCATTCTCTGACACTCTCTGACACTTTCAGACACTCTCTATCACTCTCTATCACTTTCTGACACTCTCTATCACTCTCTATCACTTTCTGACACTCTCTATCACTCTCTGACACTCTTTGACACTCTCAGACATTCTCCATCACTCTTTATCACTCTTTATCACTCTCTGACACACTCTGACACTCTCTGACGCCCTCTATCACTCTCTACCACTCTCTGACACTCTCTGACACACTCTGACACTCTCTATCACACTCTATCACTCTCTGGCACTCTCTGGCACTCTCTGACACTCGCTATCACTCTATGACTCACTCTCTGACAATCTCTATCACTCTCCATCACTCTCTGACACTCTCTGACACTCTCTGACACTCTCTGACACAATATATCACTCTCTATCACTCTTTGACACTCTCAGAAACTCTCTAACACTCTCAGACACTCTCTATCACTCTCTGACACTCTCTGACACTCTCTATCACTCTCTGACACTCTCTATCGCTCTCTGACACTCTCACACACTCTGACACTCACTGACACTCTCAGACACTCTCTATCACTCTCTATCACTCTCTGACACTCTCTAACACTCTCAGAAACTCTCTATAACACTCTGACACTCTCTATCACTCTCTGACATTCTGAGACACTCTCTATCACTCTCTGACACTCTCTATCACTCTTTGACACTCTCTGACACTCTCTATCACTCTCTGACACTCATTGACACTGTCAGACACTCTCTGTCACTCTCTGTCACTCTCAGACACTCTCAGACACTCTCTATCACTCTCTATCACACTCGAACGCTCTTTGACGCTCTCTGACACTCTCTGACGCTCTCAGACACTCTCTGACACTCTCTGACACTCTCTGACACTCTCCGACGCTCTCAGACACTCTCTGACACTCTTTGACGCTCTCAGACAATCTCAGACATTCTCCATCACTCTCAGAAACTCTCTATCATTCTCTGACACTCTCTGACACACTCAGACACACTCAATCACTCTCTATCACTCTCTGACACTCTCGGACACTCTCCAACACTCTCTATCCCTCTCTGACACACTCTGACACTCTCTGACACTCTCTGACACTCTCAGACACTCTCTATCACTCTCTATCACCTCTGACACTCTCTATCACTCAATGACCCTCTCTGAAAATCTCTATCACTCTTTATCACTCTCTGACACTCTCTATCACTCTCTGACACTCTCTGACACTCTCTATCACTCTCTATCACTCTCTGACACTCTCTGACACTCTCTGAAACTCTCTATCACTCTCTATCACTCTCTGATACTCTCTGACACACTCAGACACTCTGTGACTCACTCTGACACTCTCTATCACTCTATGACACTCTCCGATGCTCTCCATCACTCTCTGACACTCTCTGACACGCAATGACACTCTCTGACACTCCCTCTCACTCTCTACCATTCTCTGACACTCTCTGACACTCTCTGACACTCTCTGACACTTTCAGACACTCTCTATCACTCTCTATCACTTTCTGACACTCTCGATCACTCTCTGACACTCTCTGACACTCAATCACTCTCTATCACTCTCTATCACTCTCTGACACTCTCTGACACTCTCTGACACTCTCTGAAACTCTCTGACACTCTCTGACACGCAATGACACTCTCTGACACTCCCTCTCACTCTCTACCATTCTCTGACACTCTCTGACACTCTCTGACACTTTCAGACGCTCTCTATCACTCTCTATCACTTTCTGACACTCTCGATCACTCTCTGACACTCTCTGACACTCAATCACTCTCTATAACTCTCTGACACTCTCTGACACTCTCTGACACTCTCAGACATTCTCTATCACACTTTATCACTCTTTATCACTCTCTGACACACTCTGACACTCTCTGACACTCTCTGACACTCTCTGACACTCTCAGACACTCTCTATCACTCGCTATCACTCTCTGACACTCTCTGACACTCTCTGACACTCTTAATCACTCTCTGACACTCTGTATCACTCTCTATCACTCTCTGACACTCTCTATCGCTCTCTGACATTCTGAGACACTCTCTATCACTCTCTGACAATCTCTATCACTCTTTGACACTCTCTGACACTCTCTATCACTCTCTGACACTCACTGACACTCTCAGACACTCTCAGACACTCTCAGACAGTCTCTGGCACTCTCTTGCGCTCTCAGGCACTCTCTGACACTCTTTGACGCTCTCAGACAATCTCAGACATTCTCCATCACTCTCAGAAACTCTCTATCGCACTCTGACACTCTCTGACACTCTCTGACACTCTCTGACACTCTCCATCACTCTCTGAGACTCTCTGACACTCTCTGACACTCTCTATCACTCTCCATCACTCTCTGACACTCTCTGAAACTCTCTATCACTCTCTATCACTCTCGAACGCTCTTTGACGCTCTTTGACGCTCTCTGACACTCTCTGACGCTCTCAGACACTCTCTGGCACTCTCTTGCGCTCTCAGGCACTCTCTGACACTCTTTGACGCTCTCAGACAATCTCAGACATTCTCCATCACTCTCAGAAACTCTCTATCGCACTCTGACACTCTCTGACACTCTCTGACACTCTCTGACACTCTCAGACACTCTCTATCAATCTCTATCACTCTCTGACAATCTCTATCACTCAATGACACTCTCTGAAAATCTCTACGACTCTTTATCACTCTCTGACACTCTCTATCACTCTCTATCACTCTCTGACACTCTCTATCACTCTCTGACACTCTCTGACACTCTCTATCACTCTCCATCACTCTCTGACACTCTCTGACACTCTCTGAAACTCTCTATCACTCTCTATCACTCTCTGATACTCTCTGATACTCTCTGACACACTCAGACACTCTGTGACTCACTCTGACACTCTCTATCACTCTATGACACTCTCTGATGCTCTCTATCACTCTCTGACACTCTCTATCACTCTCTGAAACTCTCTGACACTCTCTGACACGCAATGACACTCTCTGACACTCCCTCTCAATCTCTACCGTTCTCTGACACTCTCTGACACTCTCTGACACTTTCAGACACTCTCTATCACTCTCTATCACTCTCTATCACTTTCTGACACTCTCTGACACTCAATCACTCTCTGTCACTCTCAGACACTCTCTATCACTCTCTGACACTCTCAGGCACTCTCTAACACTCTCTATCACTCTCTGACACTCTCTGACACTCTCTGACACTCTCTATCACTCTCTGACACTCTCTATCACTCTCTGACACTCTCTGACACTCTCTGACACTCTCTATCACTCTCTATCACTCTCTGACACTCTCTGACACTCTTTGAAACTCTCTATCACTCTCTGATACTCTCTGACACACTCAGACACTCTGTGACTCTCTCTGACACTCTCTATCACTCTATGACACTCTCTGATGCTCTCTATCACTCTCTGACACTCTCTATCACCCTCTGACAGTCTCTATCACTCTCTATCACTCTCTGACACTCTCTGAAACTCTCTATCACTCTCTAACACTCTCTTACACTCTCTGACACTCTCTTACACTCTCTGACACAGTCTGACACTCTCAGACACTCACTATCACACTCCGTATCACTCTCTGACACCCAATGACACTCTCAATCCCTCTCTGACAATCTATATCTCTCTCTATCACTCTCTGACACTCTCTATCACTCTCTGACACGCTCTGACACTCTCTATCACTCTCGATCACTCTCTGACACTCTCTATCACTCAATGACACTCTGTGACACTCTCTAAAACTCTCTGACACTCTCTGACACACGCTGACACTCTCTATCACTCTCTATCACTCTCTGACACTCTCTGACACTCTCCATCGCTCTATGACACTCTCTGACACTCTCAATCACTCTCAATCACTCTCTGACACTCTCAGACACTCTCTATCACTCTCTGACACTCACTGACACTCTCAGACACTCTCTGTCACTCTCTGTCACTCTCTGTCACTCTCTATCACTCTCAGACACTCCCAGACACTCTCTGACACTCTCTGACACACTCAGACACTCTGTGACTCAGTCTGACACTCTCTATCACTCTCTGATACTCTCTGACACTCTCTGACAAACTCAGACACTCTGTGACTCAGTCTGACACTCTCCATCACTCTCTGACACTTTCCATCACTCAATGACTCTCTGTGACACTCTCTGTCACTCTCCATTACTCTCTGACACACTCTGAAACACGCAGACACTCTCTATCGCACTCCATATCACTCTCTGACACCCAATGACACTCTATATCACACTCTGACACTCTATATCACTCTCTATCACTTTCTGACACTCTCTGACACTCTCTGACACTCTCTATCACTCTCTATCACTCTCAGACTCTCTGCCACTCTCTATCACTCTCTATCACTCTCTGACACTCTCTGACACTCTCTATCACTCAATGACACTCTGTGACACTCTCTGACATTCTCTATCACTCTATATCACACGCTATCACTCTCTGACACTCTCTGACACACTCTGACACTCTCTATCACTCACTATCAATCTCTGACACTCTCTATCACTCTCTGACACTCTTGATCACTCTCTGACACTCTCTGACACTCTCTGTCACTCAATGACATTCTATGACACTTTCTATCACTCTCTATCACTCTCTGACACTCTCTGACACACTCTGACACTCTCAGACACACTCTATCACTCTTTATCACTCTCTGACACTCTCTGAAACTCTCAGACATTCTGTGACGCACTCTGACACTCTCTATCACTCTCTGACACTCTCTGACGCTCTCTATCACTCTCGATCACTCTCTCACACACTCTGACACTTTCTATCACTCTCTATTACTCTCTGACACTCTCAGACACGCTCTATCACTCTTTATCACTCTCTGACACTCTCTGACACTCTCAGACATTCTGTGACACACTCTGACACACTCTATCACTCTATGACACTCTCTGCCGCTCACTATCACTCTCTATCACTCTCTCACACACTCTGACACTCTCTATCACTCTTGACACTCTCTGACACTCTCTGACACTCTCTGACACTCTCAGACACTCTCTATCACTTTCTGACACTCTCAATCACTCTCTGACACTTTCTATCACTCTCTGAAATTCTCTGACACGCAATGACACTCTCTGACACTCCCTATCACTCTCTACCATTCTCTGACACTCTCTGACACTCTCAGATACTCACAGACACTCTCTATCACTCTCTGACACTCTCTGACACACTAAATCACTCTCTGACACTCTCTATTACTCTCTATCACTCTCTATCACTCTCTATCACTCTCTATCACTCTCTGACACTCTCTATCACTCAATGACTCTCTCTGACACTCTCTATCACTCTCTATCACTCTCTGACACTCTCTGACACTCTCTGAAACTCTCTATCACTCTCTATCACTCTCTGTACTCTCTATCATTCTCTGACACTCTCTATCTCTCTCTGACACTCTCGATCACTCTCTGACGCTCTCAGACACTCTCTATCACTCAATGACACTCTATCACACTCTCTATCACTCTCTATCACTCTCCATCACTCTCTGATACTCTCTGGCACACTCTGACACTCTCAGACGTTCTGTGACACACTCTGACACTCTCTGTCACTCTATGACACTCTCTGACGCCCTCTATCACTCTCTACCACTCTCTGACACTCTCTGACACACTCTGACACTCTCTATCACACTCTATCACTCTCTGGCACTCTCTGGCACTCTCTGACACTCGCTATCACTCTATGACTCTCTCTCTGACAATCTCTATCACTCTCTATCACTCTCTGACACTCTCTGACACTCTCTGACACAATATATCACTCTCTATCACTCTTTGACACTCTCAGAAACTCTCTAACACTCTCAGACACTCTCTATCACTCTCTGACACTCTCTGATACTCTCTGACACACTCAGACACTCTGTGACTCTCTCTGACACTCTCTATCACTCTATGACACTCTCTGATGCTCTCTATCACTCTCTGACACTCTCTATCACCCTCTGACAGTCTCTATCACTCTCTATCACTCTCTGACACTCTCTGAAACTCTCTATCACTCTCTAACACTCTCTTACACTCTCTGACACTCTCTTACACTCTCTGACACAGTCTGACACTCTCAGACACTCACTATCACACTCCGTATCACTCTCTGACACCCAATGACACTCTCAATCCCTCTCTGACAATCTATATCTCTCTCTATCACTCTCTGACACTCTCTATCACTCTCTGACACGCTCTGACACTCTCTATCACTCTCGATCACTCTCTGACACTCTCTATCACTCAATGACACTCTGTGACACTCTCTAAAACTCTCTGACACTCTCTGACACACGCTGACACTCTCTATCACTCTCTATCACTCTCTATCACTCTCTGACACTCTCAGACACTCTCTATCACTCTCGGACACTCTCTATCACTCTCGGACACTCTCTGACACTCTCTGACACGCAATGACACTCTCTGACACTCCCTATCACTCTCCACCATTCTCTGACACTCTCTGACACTTTCAGACACTCTCTATCACTCTCTATCACTTTCTGACACTCTCTATCACTCTCTATCACTTTCTGACACTCTCTATCACTCTCTATCACTTTCTGACACTCTCTATCACTCTCTGACACTCTTTGACACTCTCAGACATTCTCCATCACTCTTTATCACTCTTTATCACTCTCTGACACACTCTGACACTCTCTGACACTCTCTGACACTCTCTGACACTCTCAGACACTCTCAGACACTCTCAGACACTCACTATCACTTTCTGACACTCTCTGACACTCTCTGACACTCTCTGACACTCTTAATCACTCTCTGACACTCTGTATCACTCTCTATCACTCTCTGTACTCTCTATCATTCTCTGACACTCGCTATCTCTCTCTGACACTCTCGATCACTCTCTATCACTCTCTGACACTCTCTGACACTCTCCATCGCTCTATGACACTCTCTGACACTCTCAATCACTCTCAATCACTCTCTGACACTCTCAGACACTCTCTATCACTCTCTGACACTCACTGACACACTCAGACACTCTCTGTCACTCTCTGTCACTCTCTGTCACTCTCTATCACTCTCAGACACTCACAGACACTCTCTGACACTCTCTGACACACTCAGACACTCTGTGACTCAGTCTGACACTCTCTATCACTCTCTGATACTCTCTGACACTCTCTGACAAACTCAGACACTCTGTGTCTCAGTCTGACACTCTCCATCACTCTCTGACACTTTCCATCACTCAATGACTCTCTGTGACACTCTCTGTCACTCTCCATTACTCTCTGACACACTCTGAAACTCTCAGACACTCTCTATCGCACTCCATATCACTCTCTGACACCCAATGACACTCTATATCACACTCTGACACTCTATATCACTCTCTATCACTTTCTGACACTCTCTGACACTCTCTGACACTCTCTATCACTCTCTATCACTCTCAGACTCTCTGCCACTCTCTATCACTCTCTATCACTCTCTGACACTCTCTGACACTCTCTATCACTCAATGACACTCTGTGACACTCTCTGACATTCTCTATCACTCTATATCACACGCTATCACTCTCTGACACTCTCTGACACACTCTGACACTCTCTATCACTCACTATCAATCTCTGACACTCTCTATCACTCTCTGACACTCTTGATCACTCTCTGACACTCTCTGACACTCTCTGTCACTCAATGACATTCTATGACACTTTCTATCACTCTCTATCACTCTCTGACACTCTCTGACACACTCTGACACTCTCAGACACACTCTATCACTCTTTATCACTCTCTGACACTCTCTGAAACTCTCAGACATTCTGTGACACACTCTGACACTCTCTATCACTCTCTGACACTCTCTGACGCTCTCTATCACTCTCGAACACTCTCTCACACACTCTGACACTCTCTATCACTCTCTATTACTCTCTGACACTCTCAGACACTCTCTATCACTCTCGGACACTCTCTATCACTCTCGGACACTCTCTGACACTCTCTGACACGCAATGACACTCTCTGACACTCCCTATCACTCTCCACCATTCTCTGACACTCTCTGACACTTTCAGACACTCTCTATCACTCTCTATCACTTTCTGACACTCTCTATCACTCTCTATCACTTTCTGACACTCTCTATCACTCTCTGACACTCTTTGACACTCTCAGACATTCTCCATCACTCTTTATCACTCTTTATCACTCTCTGACACACTCTGACACTCTCTGACACTCTCTGACACTCTCTGACACTCTCAGACACTCTCAGACACTCTCAGACACTCACTATCACTTTCTGACACTCTCTGACACTCTCTGACACTCTCTGACACTCTTAATCACTCTCTGACACTCTGTATCACTCTCTATCACTCTCTGTACTCTCTATCATTCTCTGACACTCGCTATCTCTCTCTGACACTCTCGATCACTCTCTGACGCTCTCTGACACTCTCTATCACTCAATGACACTCTATCACATTCTCTATCACTCTCTATCACTCTCTATCACTCTCTGATACTCTCTGGCACACTCTGACACTCTCAGACGTTCTGTGACACACTCTGACACTCTCTGTCACTCTATGACACTCTCTGACGCCCTCTATCACTCTCTACCACTCTCAGACACTCTCTATCGCACTCCATATCACTCTCTGACACCCAATGACACTCTATATCACACTCTGACACTCTATATCACTCTCTATCACTTTCTGACACTCTCTGACACTCTCTGACACTCTCTATCACTCTCTATCACTCTCAGACTCTCTGCCACTCTCTATCACTCTCTATCACTCTCTGACACTCTCTGACACTCTCTATCACTCAATGACACTCTGTGACACTCTCTGACATTCTCTATCACTCTATATCACACGCTATCACTCTCTGACACTCTCTGACACACTCTGACACTCTCTATCACTCACTATCAATCTCTGACACTCTCTATCACTCTCTGACACTCTTGATCACTCTCTGACACTCTCTGACACTCTCTGTCACTCAATGACATTCTATGACACTTTCTATCACTCTCTATCACTCTCTGACACTCTCTGACACACTCTGACACTCTCAGACACACTCTATCACTCTTTATCACTCTCTGACACTCTCTGAAACTCTCAGACATTCTGTGACACACTCTGACACTCTCTATCACTCTCTGACACTCTCTGACGCTCTCTATCACTCTCGAACACTCTCTCACACACTCTGACACTCTCTATCACTCTCTATTACTCTCTGACACTCTCAGACACTCTCTATCACTCTCGGACACTCTCTATCACTCTCGGACACTCTCTGACACTCTCTGACACGCAATGACACTCTCTGACACTCCCTATCACTCTCCACCATTCTCTGACACTCTCTGACACTTTCAGACACTCTCTATCACTCTCTATCACTTTCTGACACTCTCTATCACTCTCTATCACTTTCTGACACTCTCTATCACTCTCTGACACTCTTTGACACTCTCAGACATTCTCCATCACTCTTTATCACTCTTTATCACTCTCTGACACACTCTGACACTCTCTGACGCCCTCTATCACTCTCTACCACTCTCTGACACTCTCTGACACACTCTGACACTCTCTATCACACTCTATCACTCTCTGGCACTCTCTGGCACTCTCTGACACTCGCTATCACTCTATGACTCACTCTCTGACAATCTCTATCACTCTCCATCACTCTCTGACACTCTCTGACACTCTCTGACACTCTCTGACACAATATATCACTCTCTATCACTCTTTGACACTCTCAGAAACTCTCTAACACTCTCAGACACTCTCTATCACTCTCTGACACTCTCTGACACTCTCTATCACTCTCTGACACTCTCTATCGCTCTCTGACACTCTCACACACTCTGACACTCACTGACACTCTCAGACACTCTCTATCACTCTCTATCACTCTCTGACACTCTCTAACACTCTCAGAAACTCTCTATAACACTCTGACACTCTCTATCACTCTCTGACATTCTGAGACACTCTCTATCACTCTCTGACACTCTCTATCACTCTTTGACACTCTCTGACACTCTCTATCACTCTCTGACACTCATTGACACTGTCAGACACTCTCTGTCACTCTCTGTCACTCTCAGACACTCTCAGACACTCTCTATCACTCTCTATCACACTCGAACGCTCTTTGACGCTCTCTGACACTCTCTGACGCTCTCAGACACTCTCTGACACTCTCTGACACTCTCTGACACTCTCCGACGCTCTCAGACACTCTCTGACACTCTTTGACGCTCTCAGACAATCTCAGACATTCTCCATCACTCTCAGAAACTCTCTATCATTCTCTGACACTCTCTGACACACTCAGACACACTCAATCACTCTCTATCACTCTCTGACACTCTCGGACACTCTCCAACACTCTCTATCCCTCTCTGACACACTCTGACACTCTCTGACACTCTCTGACACTCTCAGACACTCTCTATCACTCTCTATCACCTCTGACACTCTCTATCACTCAATGACCCTCTCTGAAAATCTCTATCACTCTTTATCACTCTCTGACACTCTCTATCACTCTCTGACACTCTCTGACACTCTCTATCACTCTCTATCACTCTCTGACACTCTCTGACACTCTCTGAAACTCTCTATCACTCTCTATCACTCTCTGATACTCTCTGACACACTCAGACACTCTGTGACTCACTCTGACACTCTCTATCACTCTATGACACTCTCCGATGCTCTCCATCACTCTCTGACACTCTCTGACACGCAATGACACTCTCTGACACTCCCTCTCACTCTCTACCATTCTCTGACACTCTCTGACACTCTCTGACACTCTCTGACACTTTCAGACACTCTCTATCACTCTCTATCACTTTCTGACACTCTCGATCACTCTCTGACACTCTCTGACACTCAATCACTCTCTATCACTCTCTATCACTCTCTGACACTCTCTGACACTCTCTGACACTCTCTGAAACTCTCTGACACTCTCTGACACGCAATGACACTCTCTGACACTCCCTCTCACTCTCTACCATTCTCTGACACTCTCTGACACTCTCTGACACTTTCAGACGCTCTCTATCACTCTCTATCACTTTCTGACACTCTCGATCACTCTCTGACACTCTCTGACACTCAATCACTCTCTATAACTCTCTGACACTCTCTGACACTCTCTGACACTCTCAGACATTCTCTATCACACTTTATCACTCTTTATCACTCTCTGACACACTCTGACACTCTCTGACACTCTCTGACACTCTCTGACACTCTCAGACACTCTCTATCACTCGCTATCACTCTCTGACACTCTCTGACACTCTCTGACACTCTTAATCACTCTCTGACACTCTGTATCACTCTCCATCACTCTCTGACACTCTCTATCGCTCTCTGACATTCTGAGACACTCTCTATCACTCTCTGACAATCTCTATCACTCTTTGACACTCTCTGACACTCTCTATCACTCTCTGACACTCACTGACACTCTCAGACACTCTCAGACACTCTCAGACAGTCTCTGGCACTCTCTTGCGCTCTCAGGCACTCTCTGACACTCTTTGACGCTCTCAGACAATCTCAGACATTCTCCATCACTCTCAGAAACTCTCTATCGCACTCTGACACTCTCTGACACTCTCTGACACTCTCTGACACTCTCCATCACTCTCTGACACTCTCTGACACTCTCTGACACTCTCTATCACTCTCCATCACTCTCTGACACTCTCTGACACTCTCTGAAACTCTCTATCACTCTCTATCACTCTCGAACGCTCTTTGACGCTCTTTGACGCTCTCTGACACTCTCTGACGCTCTCAGACACTCTCTGGCACTCTCTTGCGCTCTCAGGCACTCTCTGACACTCTTTGACGCTCTCAGACAATCTCAGACATTCTCCATCACTCTCAGAAACTCTCTATCGCACTCTGACACTCTCTGACACTCTCTGACACTCTCTGACACTCTCAGACACTCTCTATCAATCTCTATCACTCTCTGACAATCTCTATCACTCAATGACACTCTCTGAAAATCTCTACGACTCTTTATCACTCTCTGACACTCTCTATCACTCTCTATCACTCTCTGACACTCTCTATCACTCTCTGACACTCTCTGACACTCTCTATCACTCTCCATCACTCTCTGACACTCTCTGACACTCTCTGAAACTCTCTATCACTCTCTATCACTCTCTGATACTCTCTGATACTCTCTGACACACTCAGACACTCTGTGACTCACTCTGACACTCTCTATCACTCTATGACACTCTCTGATGCTCTCTATCACTCTCTGACACTCTCTATCACCCTCTGACAGTCTCTATCACTCTCTATCACTCTCTGAAACTCTCTGAAACTCTCTATCACTCTCTATCACTCTCTTACACTCTCTGACACTCTCCATCACTCTCTGACACACTCTGACACTCTCAGACACTCACTTTCATACTCCGTATAACTCTCTGACACCCAATGACACTCTCTATCACTCTCTGACAAACTACATCTCTCTCTATCACTCTCTGACACTCTCTATCACTCTCTGACACTCTCTGACACTCTCTATCACTCTCGATCACTCTCTGACACTCTCTGACACTCTCTGTCAATCAATGACACTCTGTGACACTCTCTATCACTCACTGACACTCTCTATCACTCTCTGACACTCTCTGACACTCTCTATCACTCACTGACACTCACTGACACTCTCAGGCACTCTCAGACACTCTCTGTCACTCTCTGTCACTCTCTGTCACTCTCAGACACTCTCAGACACTCTCTATCACTCTCTGACACTCTCTTGCGCTCTCAGGCACTCTCTGACACTCTTTGACGCTCTCAGACAATCTCAGACATTCTCCATCACTCTCAGAAACTCTCTATCGCACTCTGACACTCTCTGACACTCTCTGACACTCTCTGACACTCTCCATCACTCTCTGACACTCTCTGACACTCTCTGACACTCTCTATCACTCTCCATCACTCTCTGACACTCTCTGACACTCTCTGAAACTCTCTATCACTCTCTATCACTCTCGAACGCTCTTTGACGCTCTTTGACGCTCTCTGACACTCTCTGACGCTCTCAGACACTCTCTGGCACTCTCTTGCGCTCTCAGGCACTCTCTGACACTCTTTGACGCTCTCAGACAATCTCAGACATTCTCCATCACTCTCAGAAACTCTCTATCGCACTCTGACACTCTCTGACACTCTCTGACACTCTCTGACACTCTCAGACACTCTCTATCAATCTCTATCACTCTCTGACAATCTCTATCACTCAATGACACTCTCTGAAAATCTCTACGACTCTTTATCACTCTCTGACACTCTCTATCACTCTCTATCACTCTCTGACACTCTCTATCACTCTCTGACACTCTCTGACACTCTCTATCACTCTCCATCACTCTCTGACACTCTCTGACACTCTCTGAAACTCTCTATCACTCTCTATCACTCTCTGATACTCTCTGATACTCTCTGACACACTCAGACACTCTGTGACTCACTCTGACACTCTCTATCACTCTATGACACTCTCTGATGCTCTCTATCACTCTCTGACACTCTCTATCACCCTCTGACAGTCTCTATCACTCTCTATCACTCTCTGAAACTCTCTGAAACTCTCTATCACTCTCTATCACTCTCTTACACTCTCTGACACTCTCCATCACTCTCTGACACACTCTGACACTCTCAGACACTCACTTTCATACTCCGTATAACTCTCTGACACCCAATGACACTCTCTATCACTCTCTGACAAACTACATCTCTCTCTATCACTCTCTGACACTCTCTATCACTCTCTGACACTCTCTGACACTCTCTATCACTCTCTATCACTCTCTGACACTCATTGACACTGTCAGACACTCTCTGTCACTCTCTGTCACTCTCAGACACTCTCAGACACTTTCTATCACTCTCTATCACACTCGAACGCTCTTTGACGCTCTCTGACACTCTCTGACGCTCTCAGACACTCTCTGACACTCTCTGACACTCTCTGACACTCTCCGACGCTCTCAGACACTCTCTGACACTCTTTGACGCTCTCAGACAATCTCAGACATTCTCCATCACTCTCAGAAACTCTCTATCATTCTCTGACACTCTCTGACACACTCAGACACACTCAATCACTCTCTATCACTCTCTGACACTCTCGGACACTCTCCAACACTCTCTATCCCTCTCTGACACACTCTGACACTCTCTGACACTCTCTGACACTCTCAGACACTCTCTATCACTCTCTATCACCTCTGACACTCTCTATCACTCAATGACCCTCTCTGAAAATCTCTATCACTCTTTATCACTCTCTGACACTCTCTATCACTCTCTGACACTCTCTGACACTCTCTATCACTCTCTATCACTCTCTGACACTCTCTGACACTCTCTGAAACTCTCTATCACTCTCTATCACTCTCTGATACTCTCTGACACACTCAGACACTCTGTGACTCACTCTGACACTCTCTATCACTCTATGACACTCTCCGATGCTCTCCATCACTCTCTGACACTCTCTGACACGCAATGACACTCTCTGACACTCCCTCTCACTCTCTACCATTCTCTGACACTCTCTGACACTCTCTGACACTCTCTGACACTTTCAGACACTCTCTATCACTCTCTATCACTTTCTGACACTCTCGATCACTCTCTGACACTCTCTGACACTCAATCACTCTCTATCACTCTCTATCACTCTCTGACACTCTCTGACACTCTCTGACACTCTCTGAAACTCTCTGACACTCTCTGACACGCAATGACACTCTCTGACACTCCCTCTCACTCTCTACCATTCTCTGACACTCTCTGACACTCTCTGACACTTTCAGACGCTCTCTATCACTCTCTATCACTTTCTGACACTCTCGATCACTCTCTGACACTCTCTGACACTCAATCACTCTCTATAACTCTCTGACACTCTCTGACACTCTCTGACACTCTCAGACATTCTCTATCACACTTTATCACTCTTTATCACTCTCTGACACACTCTGACACTCTCTGACACTCTCTGACACTCTCTGACACTCTCAGACACTCTCTATCACTCGCTATCACTCTCTGACACTCTCTGACACTCTCTGACACTCTTAATCACTCTCTGACACTCTGTATCACTCTCTATCACTCTCTGACACTCTCTATCGCTCTCTGACATTCTGAGACACTCTCTATCACTCTCTGACAATCTCTATCACTCTTTGACACTCTCTGACACTTTCTATCACTCTCTGACACTCACTGACACTCTCAGACACTCTCAGACACTCTCAGACAGTCTCTGGCACTCTCTTGCGCTCTCAGGCACTCTCTGACACTCTTTGACGCTCTCAGACAATCTCAGACATTCTCCATCACTCTCAGAAACTCTCTATCGCACTCTGACACTCTCTGACACTCTCTGACACTCTCTGACACTCTCCATCACTCTCTGAGACTCTCTGACACTCTCTGACACTCTCTATCACTCTCCATCACTCTCTGACACTCTCTGACACTCTCTGAAACACTCTATCACTCTCTATCACTCTCGAACGCTCTTTGACGCTCTTTGACGCTCTCTGACACTCTCTGACGCTCTCAGACACTCTCTGGCACTCTCTTGCGCTCTCAGGCACTCTCTGACACTCTTTGACGCTCTCAGACAATCTCAGACATTCTCCATCACTCTCAGAAACTCTCTATCGCACTCTGACACTCTCTGACACTCTCTGACACTCTCTGACACTCTCAGACACTCTCTATCAATCTCTATCACTCTCTGACAATCTCTATCACTCAATGACACTCTCTGAAAATCTCTACGACTCTTTATCACTCTCTGACACTCTCTATCACTCTCTATCACTCTCTGACACTCTCTATCACTCTCTGACACTCTCTGACACTCTCTATCACTCTCCATCACTCTCTGACACTCTCTGACACTCTCTGAAACTCTCTATCACTCTCTATCACTCTCTGATACTCTCTGATACTCTGTGACACACTCAGACACTCTGTGACTCACTCTGACACTCTCTATCACTCTATGACACTCTCTGATGCTCTCTATCACTCTCTGACACTCTCTATCACCCTCTGACAGTCTCTATCACTCTCTATCACTCTCTGAAACTCTCTGAAACTCTCTATCACTCTCTATCACTCTCTTACACTCTCTGACACTCTCCATCACTCTCTGACACACTCTGACACTCTCAGACACTCACTTTCATACTCCGTATAACTCTCTGACACCCAATGACACTCTCTATCACTCTCTGACAAACTACATCTCTCTCTATCACTCTCTGACACTCTCTATCACTCTCTGACACTCTCTGACACTCTCTATCACTCTCGATCACTCTCTGACACTCTCTGACACTCTCTGTCAATCAATGACACTCTGTGACACTCTCTATCACTCACTGACACTCTCTATCACTCTCTGACACTCTCTGACACTCTCTATCACTCACTGACACTCACTGACACTCTCAGGCACTCTCAGACACTCTCTGTCACTCTCTGTCACTCTCTGTCACTCTCAGACACTCTCAGACACTCTCTATCACTCTCTGACACTCTCTTGCGCTCTCAGGCACTCTCTGACACTCTTTGACGCTCTCAGACAATCTCAGACATTCTCCATCACTCTCAGAAACTCTCTATCGCACTCTGACACTCTCTGACACTCTCTGACACTCTCTGACACTCTCCATCACTCTCTGACACTCTCTGACACTCTCTGACACTCTCTATCACTCTCCATCACTCTCTGACACTCTCTGACACTCTCTGAAACTCTCTATCACTCTCTATCACTCTCGAACGCTCTTTGACGCTCTTTGACGCTCTCTGACACTCTCTGACGCTCTCAGACACTCTCTGGCACTCTCTTGCGCTCTCAGGCACTCTCTGACACTCTTTGACGCTCTCAGACAATCTCAGACATTCTCCATCACTCTCAGAAACTCTCTATCGCACTCTGACACTCTCTGACACTCTCTGACACTCTCTGACACTCTCAGACACTCTCTATCAATCTCTATCACTCTCTGACAATCTCTATCACTCAATGACACTCTCTGAAAATCTCTACGACTCTTTATCACTCTCTGACACTCTCTATCACTCTCTATCACTCTCTGACACTCTCTATCACTCTCTGACACTCTCTGACACTCTCTATCACTCTCCATCACTCTCTGACACTCTCTGACACTCTCTGAAACTCTCTATCACTCTCTATCACTCTCTGATACTCTCTGATACTCTCTGACACACTCAGACACTCTGTGACTCACTCTGACACTCTCTATCACTCTATGACACTCTCTGATGCTCTCTATCACTCTCTGACACTCTCTATCACCCTCTGACAGTCTCTATCACTCTCTATCACTCTCTGAAACTCTCTATCACTCTCTATCACTCTCTTACACTCTCTGACACTCTCCATCACTCTCTGACACACTCTGACACTCTCAGACACTCACTTTCATACTCCGTATAACTCTCTGACACCCAATGACACTCTCTATCACTCTCTGACAAACTACATCTCTCTCTATCACTCTCTGACACTCTCTATCACTCTCTGACACTCTCTGACACTCTCTATCACTCTCGATCACTCTCTGACACTCTCTGACACTCTCTGTCAATCAATGACACTCTGTGACACTCTCTATCACTCACTGACACTCTCTATCACTCTCTGACACTCTCTGACACTCTCTATCACTCACTGACACTCACTGACACTCTCAGGCACTCTCAGACACTCTCTGTCACTCTCTGTCACTCTCTGTCACTCTCAGACACTCTCAGACACTCTCTATCACTCTCTGACACTCTCATCACTCTCTGACACTCTCAATCTTTCTCTGACACTCTCAAACACTCTGACACTCACTGACACTCTCAGACACTCTCTCTCACTCTCTGACACTCTCTGACACTCTCAGAAACTCTCTGTCAATCTCTGACACACTCAGAAACTCTCTATCACTCACTGACTCTCACTGACACCCTCAGACACTCTCTGTCACTCTCTGTCACTCTCTGTCACTCTCTGTCACTCTCTGTCACTATCAGACATTCTCAGACACTCTCTATCACTCTCTGACACTCTCTATCACTCTCTGACACTCTCTATCGCTCTCTGACACTCTCACACACTCTGGCACTCACTGACACTCTCAGACACTCTATATCACTCTCTATCACTCTCTGACACTCTCTATCACTCTCTGACATTCTCAGACACTCTGTATCACTCTCTGACACTCTCTATCACTCTCTGACACTCTCTGACACTCTCGATCACTCTCTGACACTCACTGACACTCTCAGACCCTCTCTGTCACTCTCAGACCCTCTCAGACACTCTATATCACTCTCTATTACACTCTAACGCTCTGTGACGCTCTCAGACACTATCAGACGCTCTCAGACACTCTCAGACACTCTATGACGCTCTCTGACACTCTCTGACGCTCTCAGACACTCTTTGACGCTCTCTGACACTCTCAGACACTCTCTATCACTCTCTGACACTCTCAGACACTCTCTATCACTCTCTATCCCTCCTTGACACTCTCTATCACTCTCTGACACTCTCTGACACTCTCTGACACTCTCTGACACTCTCTGACACTCTCTATCACTCTCTGACACTCTCTGACACTCTCTGACACTCTCTATCACTCTCTATCACTCCTTGACACTCTCTATCACTCTCTGACTCTCTCGATCACTCTATGACACTCTCAGATACTCACAGACACTCTATATCACTCTCTGACACTCTCTGACACACTTAATCACTCTCTGACACTCTCTATTACTCTCTATCAATCTCTGACACTCTCTATCACTCTCTGACACTCTCTATCACTCTCTGACACTCTCAGACACGCTCTATCACTCTTTATCACTCTCTGACACTCTCTGACACTCTCAGACATTCTGTGACACACTCTGACACACTCTATCACTCTATGACACTCTCTGCCGCTCACTATCACTCTCTATCACTCTCTCACACACTCTGACACTCTCTATCACTCTTGACACTCTCTGACACTCTCTGACACTCTCTGACACTCTCAGACACTCTCTATCACTTTCTGACACTCTCAATCACTCTCTGACACTCCCTATCACTCTCTACCATTCTCTGACACTCTCTGACACTCTCAGATACTCACAGACACTCTCTATCACTCTCTGACACTCTCTGACACACTAAATCACTCTCTGACACTCTCTATTACTCTCTATCACTCTCTATCACTCTCTATCACTCTCTGACACTCTCTATCACTCAATGACTCTCTCTGACACTCTCTATCACTCTCTATCACTCTCTGACACTCTCTGACACTCTCTGAAACTCTCTATCACTCTCTATCACTCTCTGATACTCTCTGACACACTCAGACACTCTGTGACTCACTCTGACACTCTCTATCACTCTCTGACACTCTCCGATGCTCTCCATCACTCTCTGACACTCTCTGTCACCCTCTGACAGTCTCTATCACTCTCTATCACTCTCTGACACTCTGAAATTCTCTATCACTCTCTATCACTCTCTTACACTCTCTGACACTCTCTATCACTCTTTATCACTCTCTGACACTCTCTGACACTCTCAGACATTCTGTGACGCACTCTGACACTCTCTATCACTCTATGACACTCTCTGACGCTCTCTATCACTCTCCACCATTCTCTGACACTCTCTGACACGCAATGACACTCTCTGACACTCCCTATCACTCTCCACCATTCTCTGACACTCTCTGACACTTTCAGACACTCTCTATCACTCTCTATCACTTTCTGACACTCTCTATCACTCTCTGACACTTTCTGACACTCAATCACTCTCCATCACTCTCTGACACTCTCTGACACTCTCTGACACTCTTTGACACTCTCAGACATTCTCCATCACTCTTTATCACTCTTTATCACTCTCTGACACACTCTGACACTCTCTGACACTCTCTGACACTCTCTGACACTCTCAGACACTCTCAGACACTCGCTATCACTCTCTGACACTCTCTGACACTCTCTGACACTCTCTGACACTCTTAATCACTCTCTGACACTCTGTATCACTCTCTATCACTCTCTGTACTCTCTATCATTCTCTGACACTCTCTATCTCTCTCTGACACTCTCGATCACTCTCTGACGCTCTCACACACTCTCTATCACTCAATGACACTCTATCACACTCTCTATCACTCTCTATCACTCTCCATCACTCTCTGATACTCTCTGGCACACTCTGACACTCTCAGACGTTCTGTGACACACTCTGACACTCTCTGTCACTCTATGACACTCTCTGACGCCCTCTATCACTCTCTACCACTCTCTGACACTCTCTGACACACTCTGACACTCTCTATCACACTCTATCACTCTCTGGCACTCTCTGGCACTCTCTGACACTCGCTATCACTCTATGACTCTCTCTCTGACAATCTCTATCACTCTCTATCACTCTCTGACACTCTCTGACACTCTCTGACACAATATATCACTCTCTATCACTCTTTGACACTCTCAGAAACTCTCTAACACTCTCAGACACTCTCTATCACTCTCTGACACTCTCTGATACTCTCTGACACACTCAGACACTCTGTGACTCTCTCTGACACTCTCTATCACTCTATGACACTCTCTGATGCTCTCTATCACTCTCTGACACTCTCTATCACCCTCTGACAGTCTCTATCACTCTCTATCACTCTCTGACACTCTCTGAAACTCTCTATCACTCTCTAACACTCTCTTACACTCTCTGACACTCTCTTACACTCTCTGACACAGTCTGACACTCTCAGACACTCACTATCACACTCCGTATCACTCTCTGACACCCAATGACACTCTCAATCCCTCTCTGACAATCTATATCTCTCTCTATCACTCTCTGACACTCTCTATCACTCTCTGACACGCTCTGACACTCTCTATCACTCTCGATCACTCTCTGACACTCTCTATCACTCAATGACACTCTGTGACACTCTCTAAAACTCTCTGACACACGCTGACACTCTCTATCACTCTCTATCACTCTCTATCACTCTCTGACACTCTCTGACACTCTCCATCGCTCTATGACACTCTCTGACACTCTCAATCACTCTCAATCACTCTCTGACACTCTCAGACACTCTCTATCACTCTCTGACACTCACTGACACTCTCAGACACTCTCTGTCACTCTCTGTCACTCTCTGTCACTCTCTATCACTCTCAGACACTCCCAGACACTCTCTGACACTCTCTGACACGCAATGACACTCTGTGACTCAGTCTGACACTCTCTATCACTCTCTGATACTCTCTGACACTCTCTGACAAACTCAGACACTCTGTGACTCAGTCTGACACTCTCCATCACTCTCTGACACTTTCCATCACTCAATGACTCTCTGTGACACTCTCTGTCACTCTCCATTACTCTCTGACACACTCTGAAACACTCAGACACTCTCTATCGCACTCCATATCACTCTCTGACACCCAATGACACTCTATATCACACTCTGACACTCTCTATCACTCTCTATCACTTTCTGACACTATCTGACACTCTCTGACACTCTCTATCACTCTCTATCACTCTCAGACTCTCTGCCACTCTCTATCACTCTCTATCACTCTCTGACACTCTCTGACACTCTCTATCACTCAATGACACTCTGTGACACTCTCTGACATTCTCTATCACTCTATATCACACGCTATCACTCACTGACACTCTCTGACACACTCTGACACTCTCTATCACTCACTATCAATCTCTGACACTCTCTATCACTCTCTGACACTCTTGATCACTCTCTGACACTCTCTGACACTCTCTGTCACTCAATGACATTCTATGACACTTTCTATCACTCTCTATCACTCTCTGACACTCTCTGACACACTCTGACACTCTCAGACACACTCTATCACTCTTTATCACTCTCTGACACTCTCTGAATCTCTCAGACATTCTGTGACACACTCTGACACTCTCTATCACTCTCTGACACTCTCTGACGCTCTCTATCACTCTCGATCACTCTCTCACACACTCTGACACTCTCTATCACTCTCTATTACTCTCTGACACTCTCAGACACTCTCTATCACTCTCGGACACTCTCTATCACTCTCGGACACTCTCTGACACTCTCTGACACGCAATGACACTCTCTGACACTCCCTATCACTCTCCACCATTCTCTGACACTCTCTGACACTTTCAGACACTCTCTATCACTCTCTATCACTTTCTGACACTCTCTATCACTCTCTATCACTTTCTGACACTCTCTATCACTCTCTGACACTCTTTGACACTCTCAGACATTCTCCATCACTCTTTATCACTCTTTATCACTCTCTGACACACTCTGACACTCTCTGACACTCTCTGACACTCTCTGACACTCTCAGACACTCTCAGACACTCTCAGACACTCGCTATCACTCTCTGACACTCTCTGACACTCTCTGACACTCTCTGACACTCTTAATCACTCTCTGACACTCTGTATCACTCTCTATCACTCTCTGTACTCTCTATCATTCTCTGACACTCGCTATCTCTCTCTGACACTCTCGATCACTCTCTGACGCTCTCTGACACTCTCTATCACTCAATGACACTCTATCACATTCTCTATCACTCTCTATCACTCTCTATCACTCTCTGATACTCTCTGGCACACTCTGACACTCTCAGACGTTCTGTGACACACTCTGACACTCTCTGTCACTCTATGACACTCTCTGACGCCCTCTATCACTCTCTACCACTCTCTGACACTCTCTGACACACTCTGACACTCTCTATCACACTCTATCACTCTCTGGCACTCTCTGGCACTCTCTGACACTCGCTATCACTCTATGACTCACTCTCTGACAATCTCTATCACTCTCCATCACTCTCTGACACTCTCTGACACTCTCTGACACTCTCTGACACAATATATCACTCTCTATCACTCTTTGACACTCTCAGAAACTCTCTAACACTCTCAGACACTCTCTATCACTCTCTGACACTCTCTGACACTCTCTATCACTCTCTGACACTCTCTATCGCTCTCTGACACTCTCACACACTCTGACACTCACTGACACTCTCAGACACTCTCTATCACTCTCTATCACTCTCTGACACTCTCTAACACTCTCAGAAACTCTCTATAACACTCTGACACTCTCTATCACTCTCTGACATTCTGAGACACTCTCTATCACTCTCTGACACTCTCTATCACTCTTTGACACTCTCTGACACTCTCTATCACTCTCTGACACTCATTGACACTGTCAGACACTCTCTGTCACTCTCTGTCACTCTCAGACACTCTCAGACACTCTCTATCACTCTCTATCACACTCGAACGCTCTTTGACGCTCTCTGACACTCTCTGACGCTCTCAGACACTCTCTGACACTCTCTGACACTCTCTGACACTCTCCGACGCTCTCAGACACTCTCTGACACTCTTTGACGCTCTCAGACAATCTCAGACATTCTCCATCACTCTCAGAAACTCTCTATCATTCTCTGACACTCTCTGACACACTCAGACACACTCAATCACTCTCTATCACTCTCTGACACTCTCGGACACTCTCCAACACTCTCTATCACTCTCTGACACACTCTGACACTCTCTGACACTCTCTGACACTCTCAGACACTCTCTATCACTCTCTATCACCTCTGACACTCTCTATCACTCAATGACCCTCTCTGAAAATCTCTATCACTCTTTATCACTCTCTGACACTCTCTATCACTCTCTGACACTCTCTGACACTCTCTATCACTCTCTATCACTCTCTGACACTCTCTGACACTCTCTGAAACTCTCTATCACTCTCTATCACTCTCTGATACTCTCTGACACACTCAGACACTCTGTGACTCACTCTGACACTCTCTATCACTCTATGACACTCTCCGATGCTCTCCATCACTCTCTGACACTCTCTGTCACCCTCTGACAGTCTCTATCACTCTCTATCACTCTCTGACACTCTCTGAAATTCTCTATCACTCTCTATCACTCTCTATCACTCTCTTACACTCTCTGACACTCTCTATCACTCTTTATCACTCTCTGACACTCTCTGACACTCTCAGACATTCTGTGACGCACTCTGACACTCTCTATCACTCTATGACACTCTCTGACGCTCTCTATCACTCTCGATCACTCTCTCACACACTCTGACACTCTCTGTCACTCTCTATCACTCTCTGACACTATCTGACACTCTCTGACTCTCTCAGACACTCTCTATCACTCTCTGACACTCTCTATCACTCTCTGAAACTCTCTGACACTCTCTGACACGCAATGACACTCTCTGACACTCCCTCTCACTCTCTACCATTCTCTGACACTCTCTGACACTCTCTGACACTCTCTGACACTTTCAGACACTCTCTATCACTCTCTATCACTCTCTATCACTTTCTGACACTCTCGATCACTCTCTGACACTCTCTGACACTCAATCACTCTCTATCACTCTCTATCACTCTCTGACACTCTCTGACACTCTCTGACACTCTCTGAAACTCTCTGACACTCTCTGACACGCAATGACACTCTCTGACACTCCCTCTCACTCTCTACCATTCTCTGACACTCTCTGACACTCTCTGACACTTTCAGACGCTCTCTATCACTCTCTATCACTTTCTGACACTCTCGATCACTCTCTGACACTCTCTGACACTCAATCACTCTCTATAACTCTCTGACACTCTCTGACACTCTCTGACACTCTCAGACATTCTCTATCACACTTTATCACTCTTTATCACTCTCTGACACACTCTGACACTCTCTGACACTCTCTGACACTCTCAGACACTCTCTATCACTCGCTATCACTCTCTGACACTCTCTGACACTCTCTGACACTCTTAATCACTCTCTGACACTCTGTATCACTCTCTATCACTCTCTGACACTCTCTATCGCTCTCTGACATTCTGAGACACTCTCTATCACTCTCTGACAATCTCTATCACTCTTTGACACTCTCTGACACTCTCTATCACTCTCTGACACTCACTGACACTCTCAGACACTCTCTGTCACTCTCAGACAGTCTCTGGCACTCTCTTGCGCTCTCAGGCACTCTCTGACACTCTTTGACGCTCTCAGACAATCTCAGACATTCTCCATCACTCTCAGAAACTCTCTATCGCACTCTGACACTCTCTGACACTCTCTGACACTCTCCATCACTCTCTGACACTCTCTGACACTCTCCGACACTCTCTATCACTCTCCATCACTCTCTGACACTCTCTGACACTCTCTGAAACTCTCTATCACTCTCTATCACTCTCGAACGCTCTTTGACGCTCTTTGACGCTCTCTGACACTCTCTGACGCTCTCAGACACTCTCTGGCACTCTCTTGCGCTCTCAGGCACTCTCTGACACTCTTTGACGCTCTCAGACAATCTCAGACATTCTCCATCACTCTCAGAAACTCTCTATCGCACTCTGACACTCTCTGACACTCTCTGACACTCTCTGACACTCTCAGACACTCTCTATCAATCTCTATCACTCTCTGACAATCTCTATCACTCAATGACACTCTCTGAAAATCTCTACGACTCTTTATCACTCTCTGACACTCTCTATCACTCTCTATCACTCTCTGACACTCTCTATCACTCTCTGACACTCTCTGACACTCTCTATCACTCTCCATCACTCTCTGACACTCTCTGACACTCTCTGAAACTCTCTATCACTCTCTATCACTCTCTGATACTCTCTGATACTCTCTGACACACTCAGACACTCTGTGACTCACTCTGACACTCTCTATCACTCTATGACACTCTCTGATGCTCTCTATCACTCTCTGACACTCTCTATCACCCTCTGACAGTCTCTATCACTCTCTATCACTCTCTGAAACTCTCTGAAACTCTCTATCACTCTCTATCACTCTCTTACACTCTCTGACACTCTCCATCACTCTCTGACACACTCTGACACTCTCAGACACTCACTTTCATACTCCGTATAACTCTCTGACACCCAATGACACTCTCTATCACTCTCTGACAAACTACATCTCTCTCTATCACTCTCTGACACTCTCTATCACTCTCTGACACTCTCTGACACTCTCTATCACTCTCGATCACTCTCTGACACTCTCTGACACTCTCTGTCAATCAATGACACTCTGTGACACTCTCTATCACTCACTGACACTCTCTATCACTCTCTGACACTCTCTGACACTCTCTATCACTCACTGACACTCACTGACACTCTCAGGCACTCTCAGACACTCTCTGTCACTCTCTGTCACTCTCTGTCACTCTCAGACACTCTCAGACACTCTCTATCACTCTCTGACACTCTCTTGCGCTCTCAGGCACTCTCTGACACTCTTTGACGCTCTCAGACAATCTCAGACATTCTCCATCACTCTCAGAAACTCTCTATCGCACTCTGACACTCTCTGACACTCTCTGACACTCTCTGACACTCTCCATCACTCTCTGACACTCTCTGACACTCTCTGACACTCTCTATCACTCTCCATCACTCTCTGACACTCTCTGACACTCTCTGAAACTCTCTATCACTCTCTATCACTCTCGAACGCTCTTTGACGCTCTTTGACGCTCTCTGACACTCTCTGACGCTCTCAGACACTCTCTGGCACTCTCTTGCGCTCTCAGGCACTCTCTGACACTCTTTGACGCTCTCAGACAATCTCAGACATTCTCCATCACTCTCAGAAACTCTCTATCGTACTCTGACACTCTCTGACACTCTCTGACACTCTCTGACACTCTCTGACACTCTCAGACACTCTCTATCAATCTCTATCACTCTCTGACAATCTCTATCACTCAATGACACTCTCTGAAAATCTCTACGACTCTTTATCACTCTCTGACACTCTCTATCACTCTCTATCACTCTCTGACACTCTCTATCACTCTCTGACACTCTCTGACACTCTCTATCACTCTCCATCACTCTCTGACACTCTCTGACACTCTCTGAAACTCTCTATCACTCTCTATCACTCTCTGATACTCTCTGATACTCTCTGACACACTCAGACACTCTGTGACTCACTCTGACACTCTCTATCACTCTATGACACTCTCTGATGCTCTCTATCACTCTCTGACACTCTCTATCACCCTCTGACAGTCTCTATCACTCTCTGAAACTCTCTATCACTCTCTTACACTCTCTGACACTCTCCATCACTCTCTGACACACTCTGACACTCTCAGACACTCACTTTCATACTCCGTATAACTCTCTGACACCCAATGACACTCTCTATCACTCTCTGACAAACTACATCTCTCTCTATCACTCTCTGACACTCTCTATCACTCTCTGACACTCTCTGACACTCTCTATCACTCTCGATCACTCTCTGACACTCTCTGACACTCTCTGTCAATCAATGACACTCTGTGACACTCTCTATCACTCACTGACACTCTCTATCACTCTCTGACACTCTCTGACACTCTCTATCACTCACTGACACTCACTGACACTCTCAGGCACTCTCAGACACTCTCTGTCACTCTCTGTCACTCTCTGTCACTCTCAGACACTCTCAGACACTCTCTATCACTCTCTGACACTCTCATCACTCTCTGACACTCTCAATCTTTCTCTGACACTCTCAAACACTCTGACACTCACTGACACTCTCAGACACTCTCTCTCACTCTCTGACACTCTCTGACACTCTCAGAAACTCTCTGTCAATCTCTGACACACTCAGAAACTCTCTATCACTCACTGACTCTCACTGACACCCTCAGACACTCTCTGTCACTCTCTGTCACTCTCTGTCACTCTCTGTCACTCTCTGTCACTATCAGACATTCT
This sequence comes from Heterodontus francisci, assembly GCF_036365525.1. NCBI lineage: Eukaryota > Metazoa > Chordata > Chondrichthyes > Heterodontiformes > Heterodontidae > Heterodontus > Heterodontus francisci. The sequence goes on from NW_027141025.1 coordinate 1,144,790, forward strand.
CAGACACTCTCTATCACTCTCTGACACTCTCTATCACTCTCTGACACTCTCTATCGCTCTCTGACACTCTCACACACTCTGACACTCACTGACACTCTCAGACACTCTATATCACTCTCTATCACTCTCTGACACTCTCTGACACTCTCAGAAACACTCTACACTCTCTGACACTCTCTATCACTCTCTGACATTCTCAGACACTCTGTATCACTCTCTGACACTCTCTATCACTCTCTGACACTCTCTGACACTCTCGATCACTCTCTGACACTCACTGACACTCTCAGACCCTCTCTGTCACTCTCAGACCCTCTCAGACACTCTATATCACTCTCTATTACACTCTAACGCTCTGTGACGCTCTCAGACACTATCAGACGCTCTCAGACACTCTCAGACACTCTATGACGCTCTCTGACACTCTCTGACGCTCTCAGACACTCTTTGACGCTCTCTGACACTCTCAGACACTCTCTATCACTCTCTGACACTCTCAGACACTCTCTATCACTCTCTATCCCTCCTTGACACTCTCTATCACTCTCTGACACTCTCTGACACTCTCTGACACTCTCTGACACTCTCTATCACTCTCTGACACTCTCTGACACTCTCTATCACTCTCTATCACTCCTTGACACTCTCTATCACTCTCTGACTCTCTCGATCACTCTATGACACTCTCAGATACTCACAGACACTCTATATCACTCTCTGACACTCTCTGACACACTTAATCACTCTCTGACACTCTCTATTACTCTCTATCAATCTCTGACACTCTCTATCACTCTCTGACACTCTCTATCACTCTCTGACACTCTCAGACACGCTCTATCACTCTTTATCACTCTCTGACACTCTCTGACACTCTCAGACATTCTGTGACACACTCTGACACACTCTATCACTCTATGACACTCTCTGCCGCTCACTATCACTCTCTATCACTCTCTCACACACTCTGACACTCTCTATCACTCTTGACACTCTCTGACACTCTCTGACACTCTCTGACACTCTCAGACACTCTCTATCACTTTCTGACACTCTCAATCACTCTCTGACAATTTCTATCACTCTCTGAAATTCTCTGACACGCAATGACACTCTCTGACACTCCCTATCACTCTCTACCATTCTCTGACACTCTCTGACACTCTCAGATACTCACAGACACTCTCTATCACTCTCTGACACTCTCTGACACACTAAATCACTCTCTGACACTCTCTATTACTCTCTATCACTCTCTATCACTCTCTATCACTCTCTGACACTCTCTATCACTCAATGACTCTCTCTGACACTCTCTATCACTCTCTATCACTCTCTGACACTCTCTGACACTCTCTGAAACTCTCTATCACTCTCTATCACTCTCTGATACTCTCTGACACACTCAGACACTCTGTGACTCACTCTGACACTCTCTATCACTCTCTGACACTCTCCGATGCTCTCCATCACTCTCTGACACTCTCTGTCACCCTCTGACAGTCTCTATCACTCTCTATCACTCTCTGACACTCTGAAATTCTCTATCACTCTCTATCACTCTCTTACACTCTCTGACACTCTCTATCACTCTTTATCACTCTCTGACACTCTCTGACACTCTCAGACATTCTGTGACGCACTCTGACACTCTCTATCACTCTATGACACTCTCTGACGCTCTCTATCACTCTCCACCATTCTCTGACACTCTCTGACACGCAATGACACTCTCTGACACTCCCTATCACTCTCCACCATTCTCTGACACTCTCTGACACTTTCAGACACTCTCTATCACTCTCTATCACTTTCTGACACTCTCTATCACTCTCTGACACTTTCTGACACTCAATCACTCTCCATCACTCTCTGACACTCTCTGACACTCTCTGACACTCTTTGACACTCTCAGAAATTCTCCATCACTCTTTATCACTCTTTATCACTCTCTGACACACTCTGACACTCTCTGACACTCTCTGACACTCTCTGACACTCTCTGACACTCTCAGACACTCTCAGACACTCGCTATCACTCTCTGACACTCTCTGACACTCTCTGACACTCTTAATCACTCTCTGACACTCTGTATCACTCTCTATCACTCTCTGTACTCTCTATCATTCTCTGACACTCTCTATCTCTCTCTGACACTCTCGATCACTCTCTGACGCTCTCTGACACTCTCTATCACTCAATGACACTCTATCACACTCTCTATCACTCTCTATCACTCTCCATCACTCTCTGATACTCTCTGGCACACTCTGACACTCTCAGACGTTCTGTGACACACTCTGACACTCTCTGTCACTCTATGACACTCTCTGACGCCCTCTATCACTCTCTACCACTCTCTGACACTCTCTGACACACTCTGACACTCTCTATCACACTCTATCACTCTCTGGCACTCTCTGGCACTCTCTGACACTCGCTATCACTCTATGACTCTCTCTCTGACAATCTCTATCACTCTCTATCACTCTCTGACACTCTCTGACACTCTCTGACACAATATATCACTCTCTATCACTCTTTGACACTCTCAGAAACTCTCTAACACTCTCAGACACTCTCTATCACTCTCTGACACTCTCTGACACTCTCTGACACTCTCTATCACTCTCTGACACTCTCTATCGCTCTCTGACACTCTCACACACTCTGACACTCACTGACACTCTCAGACACTCTCTATCACTCTCTATCACTCTCTGACACTCTCTAACACTCTCAGAAACTCTCTATAACACTCTGACACTCTCTATCACTCTCTGACATTCTGAGACACTCTCTATCACTCTCTGACACTCTCTATCACTCTTTGACACTCTCTGACACTCACTATCACTCTCTGACACTCATTGACACTCTCAGACACTCTCTGTCACTCTCTGTCACTCTCAGACACTCTCTATCACTCTCTATCACACTCGAACGCTCTTTGACGCTCTCTGACACTCTCTGACGCTCTCAGACACTCTCTGACACTCTCTGACACTCTCCGACGCTCTCAGACACTCTCTGACACTCTTTGACGCTCTCAGACAATCTCAGACATTCTCCATCACTCTCAGAAACTCTCTATCATTCTCTGACACTCTCTGACACACTCAGACACACTCAATCACTCTCTATCACTCTCTGACACTCTCGGACACTCTCCAACACTCTCTATCACTCTCTGACACACTCTGACACTCTCTGACACTCTCTGACACTCTCAGACACTCTCTATCACTCTCTATCACTCTCTGACACTCTCTATCACTCAATGACCCTCTCTGAAAATCTCTATCACTCTTTATCACTCTCTGACACTCTCTATCACTCTCTGACACTCTCTGACACTCTCTATCACTCTCTATCACTCTCTGACACTCTCTGACACTCTCTGAAACTCTCTATCACTCTCTATCACTCTCTGATACTCTCTGACACACTCAGACACTCTGTGACTCACTCTGACACTCTCTATCACTCTATGACACTCTCCGATGCTCTCCATCACTCTCTGACACTCTCTGTCACCCTCTGACACTCTCTATCACTCTCTATCACTCTCTGACACTCTCTGAAATTCTCTATCACTCTCTATCACTCTCTATCACTCTCTTACACTCTCTGAAACTCTCTATCACTCTTTATCACTCTCTGACACTCTCTGACACTCTCAGACATTCTGTGACGCACTCTGACACTCTCTATCACTCTATGACACTCTCTGACGCTCTCTATCACTCTCGATCACTCTCTCACACACTCTGACACTCTCTGTCACTCTCTATCACTCTCTGACACTATCTGACACTCTCTGACTCTCTCAGACACTCTCTATCACTCTCTGACACTCTCTATCACTCTCTGAAACTCTCTGACACTCTCTGACACGCAATGACACTCTCTGACACTCCCTCTCACTCTCTACCATTCTCTGACACTCTCTGACACTCTCTGACACACTCTGACACTCTCTGACACTTTCAGACACTCTCTATCACTCTCTATCACTCTCTATCACTTTCTGACACTCTCGATCACTCTCTGACACTCTCTGACACTCAACCACTCTCTATCACTCTCTATCACTCTCTGACACTCTCTGACACTCTCTGACACTCTCTGAAACTCTCTGACACTCTCTGACACGCAATGGCACTCTCTGACACTCCCTCTCACTCTCTACCATTCTCTGACACTCTCTGACACTCTCTGACACTTTCAGACACTCTCTATCACTCTCTATCACTTTCTGACATTCTCGATCACTCTCTGACACTCTCTGACACTCAATCACTCTCTATAACTCTCTGACACTCTCTGACACTCTCTGACACTCTCTGACACTCTCAGACATTCTCTATCACACTTTATCACGCTTTATCACTCTCTGACACACTCTGACACTCTCTGACACTCTCTGACACTCTCTGACACTCTCAGACACACTCTATCACTCGCTATCACTCTCTGACACTCTCTGACACTCTCTGACACTCTTAATCACTCTCTGACACTCTGTATCACTCTCTATCACTCTCTGACACTCTCTATCGCTCTCTGACATTCTGAGACACTCTCTATCACTCTCTGACAATCTCTATCACTCTTTGACACTCTCTGACACTCTCTATCACTCTCTGACACTCTCAGACACTCTCTGTCACTCTCAGACACTCTCAGACACTCTCTATCACTCTCTATCACACTCGAACGCTCTTTGACGCTCTTTGACGCTCTCTGACACTCTCTGACGCTCTCAGACACTCTCTGGCACTCTCTTGCGCTCTCAGGCACTCTCTGACACTCTTTGACGCTCTCAGACAATCTCAGACATTCTCCATCACTCTCAGAAACTCTCTATCGCACTCTGACACTCTCTGACACTCTCTGACACTCTCAGACACTCTCTATCAATCTCTATCACTCTCTGACAATCTCTATCACTCAATGACACTCTCTGAAAATCTCTACGACTCTTTATCACTCTCTGACACTCTCTATCACTCTCTATCACTCTCTGACACTCTCTATCACTCTCTGACACTCTCTGACACTCTCTATCACTCTCCATCACTCTCTGTCACTCTCTGACACTCTCTGAAACTCTCTATCACTCTCTATCACTCTCTGATACTCTCTGACACACTCAGACACTCTGTGACTCACTCTGACACTCTCTATCACTCTATGACACTCTCTGATGCTCTCTATCACTCTCTGACACTCTCTATCACCCTCTGACAGTCTCTATCACTCTCTATCACTCTCTGAAACTCTCTGAAACTCTCTATCACTCTCTATCACTCTCTTACACTCTCTGACACTCTCCATCACTCTCTGACACACTCTGACACTCTCAGACACTCACTTTCATACTCCGTATAACTCTCTGACACCCAATGACACTCTCTATCACTCTCTGACAAACTACATCTCTCTCTATCACTCTCTGACACTCTCTATCACTCTCTGACACTCTCTGACACTCTCTATCACTCTCGATCACTCTCTGACACTCTCTGACACTCTCTGTCAATCAATGACACTCTGTGACACTCTCTATCACTCACTGACACTCTCCATCACTCTCTGACACTCTCTGACACTCTCTATCACTCACTGACACTCACTGACACTCTCAGGCACTCTCAGACACTCTCTGTCACTCTCTGTCACTCTCTGTCACTCTCTTACACTCTCTGACACTCTCCATCACTCTCTGACACACTCTGACACTCTCAGACACTCACTTTCATACTCCGTATAACTCTCTGACACCCAATGACACTCTCTATCACTCTCTGACAAACTACATCTCTCTCTATCACTCTCTGACACTCTCTATCACTCTCTGACACTCTCGGACACTCTCCAACACTCTCTATCACTCTCTGACACACTCTGACACTCTCTGACACTCTCTGACACTCTCAGACACTCTCTATCACTCTCTATCACTCTCTGACACTCTCTATCACTCAATGACCCTCTCTGAAAATCTCTATCACTCTTTATTACTCTCTGACGCTCTCTATCACTCTCTGACACTCTCTGACACTCTCTATCACTCTCTATCACTCTCTGACACTCTCTGACGCTCTCTGAAACTCTCTGTCACTCTCTATCACTCTCTGATACTCTCTGACACACTCAGACACTCTGTGACTCACTCTGACACTCTCTATCACTCTATGACACTCTCCGATGCTCTCCATCACTCTCTGACACTCTCTGTCACCCTCTGACACTCTCTATCACTCTCTATCACTCTCTGACACTCTCTGAAATTCTCTATCACTCTCTATCACTCTCTATCACTCTCTTACACTCTCTGACACTCTCTCTCACTCTTTATCACTCTCTGACACTCTCTGACACTCTCAGACATTCTGTGACGCACTCTGACACTCTCTATCACTCTATGACACTCTCTGACGCTCTCTATCACTCTCGATCACTCTCTCACACACTCTGACACTATCTGTCACTCTCTATCACTCTCTGACACTATCTGACACTCTCTGACTCTCTCAGACACTCTCTATCACTCTCTGACACTCTCTATCACTCTCTGAAACTCTCTGACACTCTCTGACACGCAATGACACTCTCTGACACTCCCTCTCACTCTCTACCATTCTCTGACACTCTCTGACACTCTCTGACACACTCTGACACTCTCTGACACTTTCAGACACTCTCTATCACTCTCTATCACTCTCTATCACTTTCTGACACTCTCGATCACTCTCTGACACTCTCTGACACTCAATCACTCTCTATCACTCTCTATCACTCTCTGACACTCTCTGACACTCTCTGACACTCTCTGAAACTCTCTGACACTCTCTGACACGCAATGGCACTCTCTGACACTCCCTCTCACTCTCTACCATTCTCTGACACTCTCTGACACTCTCTGACACTTTCAGACACTCTCTATCACTCTCTATCACTTTCTGACACTCTCGATCACTCTCTGACACTCTCTGACACTCAATCACTCTCTATAACTCTCTGACACTCTCTGACACTCTCTGACACTCTCAGACATTCTCTATCACACTTTATCACTCTTTATCACTCTCTGACACACTCTGACACTCTCTGACACTCTCTGACACTCTCAGACACTCTCTATCACTCGCTATCACTGTCTGACACTCTCTGACACTCTCTGACACTCTTAATCACTCTCTGACACTCTATATCACTCTCTATCACTCTCTGACACTCTCTATCGCTCTCTGACATTCTGAGACACTCTCTATCACTCTCTGACAATCTCTATCACTCTTTGACACTCTCTGACACTCTCTATCACTCTCTGACACTCACTGACACTCTCAGACACTCTCTGTCACTCTCAGACACTCTCAGACACTCTCTATCACTCTCTATCACACTCGAACGCTCTTTGACGCTCTTTGACGCTCTTTGACGCTCTCTGACGCTCTCAGACACTCTCTGGCACTCTCTTGCGCTTCAGGCACTCTCTGACACTCTTTGACGCTCTCAGACAATCTCAGACATTCTCCATCACTCTCAGAAACTCTCTATCGCACTCTGACACTCTCTGACACTCTCTGACACTCTCAGACACTCTCTATCAATCTCTATCACTCTCTGACAATCTCTATCACTCAATGACACTCTCTGAAAATCTCTACGACTCTTTATCACTCTCTGACACTCTCTATCACTCTCTATCACTCTCTGACACTCTCTATCACTCTCTGACACTCTCTGACACTCTCTATCACTCTCTGACACTCTCTGAAACTCTCTATCACTCTCTATCACTCTCTGATACTCTCTGATACTCTCTGACACACTCAGACACTCTGTGACTCACTCTGACACTCTCTATCACTCTATGACACTCTCTGATGCTCTCTATCACTCTCTGACACTCTCTATCACCCTCTGACAGTCTCTATCACTCTCTATCACTCTCTGAAACTCTCTGAAACTCTCTATCACACTCTATCACTCTCTTACACTCTCTGACACTCTCCATCACTCTCTGACACACTCTGACACTCTCAGACACTCACTTTCATACTCCGTATAACTTTCTGACACCCAATGACACTCTCTATCACTCTCTGACAAACTACATCTCTCTCTATCACTCTCTGACACTCTCTATCACTCTCTGACACTCTCTGACACTCTCTGACACTCTCTATCACTCTCGATCACTCTCTGACACTCTCTGACACTCTCTGTCAATCAATGACACTCTGTGACACTCTCTATCACTCACTGACACTCTCTATCACTCTCTGACACTCTCTGACACTCTCTATCACTCACTGACACTCACTGACACTCTCAGGCACTCTCAGACACTCTCTGTCACTCTCTGTCACTCTCTGTCACTCTCTGTCACTCTCTGTCACTCTCAGACACTCTCAGACACTCTCTATCACTCTCTGACACTCTCATCACTCTCTGACACTCTCAATCTTTCTCTGACACTCTCAAACACTCTGACACTCACTGACACTCTCAGACACTCTCTCTCACTCTCTGACACTCTCTGACACTCTCAGAAACTCTCAGAAACTCTCTGTCAATCTCTGACACTCTCAGAAACTCTCTATCACTCACTGACTCTCACTGACACCCTCAGACACTCTCTGTCACTCTCTGTCACTCTCTGTCACTCTCTGTCACTATCAGACATTCTCAGACACTCTCTATCACTCTCTGACACTCTCTATCACTCTCTGACACTCTCTATCGCTCTCTGACACTCTCACACACTCTGACACTCACTGACACTCTCAGACACTCTATATCACTCTCTATCACTCTCTGACACTCTCTGACACTCTCAGAAACACTCTATCACTCTCTGACACACTCTATCACTCTCTGACATTCTCAGACACTCTGTATCACTCTCTGACACTCTGTATCACTCTCTGACACTCTCTGACACTCTCGATCACTCTCTGACACTCACTGACACTCTCAGACCCTCTCTGTCACTCTCAGACCCTCTCAGACACTCTATATCACTCTCTATTACACTCTAACGCTCTGTGACGCTCTCAGACACTATCAGACGCTCGCAGACACTCTTTCACACTCTCTGACACTCTCTGACACTCTCAGACACTCTCAGACACTCTCTGGCACACTCTATCACTCTCTGACACTCTATATCACTCTCTATCACTCTCTGACACTCTCTGATACACTCTGGCACTCTCAGACACTCTCTGACACACTCAGACACTCTCTATCACTCTCTATCATTCTCTATCATTCTCTATCACTCTCTGACACTCTCTGACACTCTCTGACACTCTCTATCACTCTCAGACACTCTCTGACACTTTCAGACACTCTCTGACACACTCTCAGACTCTCTCTGGCACACTCTATCACTCTCTGACACTCGCACACTCTCTGCCACTCTCTGCCACTCCTGACACTCTTTCACACTCTCTGACACTCTCTGACCCTCTCTGACCCTCTCTGACACTCTCTGGCACACTCTATCACACTCTCTGACACTCTCTGACACTCTATATCACTGTGAATCATTCTCAATCACTCTCAATTACTCTCTGACACTCTCTGACACTCTCTATCACTCTCAGCCTTCTCTGTATCACTCTCTGACACTCTCTGACACTTGCACACTCTCTGACACTCTCTGACACTCTTTCACACTCTGTGACACTCTCTGGCACTCTTTCACACTCTCTGACACTCTCTATCACTCTCTGACACTCTCTGACACTTTCAGACACTCTCTGCCACTCTCTATCACTCTCTGACACTCTCTGACACTCTCTTACAATCTCAGACACACTCAGACACTCTCTGACACTTTCTGACACTCTATGTCACTCTCTGACACTCTCTGACACTTTCAGACACTCTCTGCCAATCTCTCTCACTCTCTGTCACTCTCTGACACTCTCTGACACTCTCACACTCTCTGACACTCTCACACACTCTCACACACTCTCACACAATCTCTCACACTCTCTGACACACTCAGACACTCTCTACCACACTCTATCACTCTCTCACACTGTCTAACAGTCTCTGATACACTCTAACTCTCTCAGACACTCTCTGACACTCTCTATCACTATCTGACACTCTCTGAAACTCTCTGATACTCTCTAATACACTCTGACACTCTCTATCTCTCTCTGACACTCTCTGACACTCTCATACACACTCAGATCCTTTCTGACACTCTCTATCACTCTCTGACACTCTCTGACACTCTCCGACACTCTCTGTCACTCTATATCACTCGCTGACACTTTCAGACACTCTCTGCCACTCTCGATCACTCTCTCTCACTCTCTGACACTCTCTATCACTCTCTGACACTCTCTGACACTTTCAGACACTCTCTGCTACTCTCTGTCACTCTCTGACACTCTCACACTCTCTCACACTCTCTGACACTCTCTGACACACTCTGTCCCTCTCTGACACTCTCTGACACTATCTGACACTCTCTGACACTCTCTATCATTCTCTATCACTCTCTGACACTCTCTGACACTCTCTGACACTCTCTGACACTCTCTATCACTCTCAGACACTCTCTGACACTTTCAGACACTCTCTGACACTCTCAGACTCTCTCTGGCACACTCTATCACACTCTGACACTCTCTGACACTCGCACACTCTCTGCCACTCTCTGCCACTCTCTGACACTCTTTCAGACTCTCTGACACTCTCTGACCCTCTCTGAACCTCTCTGACACTCTCAGACACTCTCTGGCACACTCTATCTCTCTCTGACAATCTCTGACACTCTATATCACTGTGAATCATTCTCAATCACTCTCAATTACTCTCTGACACTCTCTGACACTCTCTATCACTCTCAGCCTTCTCTGTATCACTCTCTGACACTCTCTGACACTCTCTGACCATCACACACTCTCTGACACTCTCTGACACTCTCTGACACTCTTTCACACTCTCTGACACTCTCTGACACTCTTTCACACTCTCTGACACTCTCTGACACTCTCTGACCCTCTCTGACCCTCTCTGACACTCTCAGACACTCTCAGACACTCTCTGGCACACTCTATCACTCTCTGACACTCTCTGACACTCTCTATCGCTCTCTATCACTCTCTGACACTCTCTGATACACTCTGGCACTCTCAGACACTCTCTGACACACTCAGACACTCTCTGAAACTCTCTGACACACTGAGACACTCTCTGTCACTCTCTATCACTCTATATCACTCCATATCACTCTCTGACACTCTCTATCACTCTCTATCACTCTCTATCACTCTCTGACACGCTCTGACACTCTCTGACACTCTCTATCACTCTCAGACACACTCTGACACTGTCAGACACTCTCTGCCACTCTCTATCCCTCTCTGACACTCTCTGACAGTCGCACACTCTCTGCCACTCTCTGACGCTCTTTCACACTCTGACACTCTCTGACCCTCTCTGACCCTCTCAGACACTCTCTGGCACACTCTATCACTCTCTGACACTCTCTATAACTGTGAATCATTCTCAATCACTCTCAATTATTCTCTGACACTCTCTGACACTCTCTATCACTCTCTATCACTCTCTGACACTCTCTATCACTCTCTGACACTCTCTGATACTCTCACACTCTCTCACACTCTCTGACACTCTCTGACACACTCTGTCCCTCTCTGACACTCTCTGACACTCTCTGACACTATCTGACACTCTCTGACACTATCACACTCTCTGACACTCTCACACTCTCTGACACTCTCTGACACTCTCTCATACTCTCTGACATTCTCTCACACTCACTGACACTCTCTGACCCTCTCTGACAATCTCTGACACTCTTTGACAAACTCTATCACTCTCTGACACTCTCTGACACACTCAGACACTCTCTCTCACTCTCTGACACTTTCAGACACTCTCTGCCAATCTCTATCACTGTGAATCATTCTCAATCACTCTCAATTACTCTCTGACACTCCCTGACACTCTCTATCACTCTCAGCCTTCTCTGTATCACTCTCTGACACTCTCTGACACTCGCACACTCTCTGACACTCTCTGACACTCTTTCACACTCTCTGACACTCTTTCACACTCTCTGACACTCTCTGACACTCTCTGACCCTCTCTGACACTCTCAGACACTCTCTGGCACACTCTATCAATCTTTGACACTCTCTATCACTCTCTATCACTCTATGACACTCACTGATGCACTCTGGCACTCTCAGATACTCTCTGACTCTCTCTATCACTCTCTGACACTCTCTGACACTCTCTGACACTCTCTGACACTCCCTGATACACTCTGGCACTCTCAGACACTCCCAGACACTCTCTGCTACTCTCTATCACTCTCAGACACTCTCAGACACTCTCTGACACTCTTTCACACTCTCTTACACTCTCTGAACCTCTCTGATCTTCTCTGACACTCTCAGACACTCTCTGGCACACTCTATCACTCTCTGACACTCTCTATCACTGCCAATCATTCTCAATCACTCTCTGAACCTCTTTGACACTCTCTGGCACTTTCAGATACACTCAGACACACTCAGACACTCTCTCTCACTCTCTATCACTCTCTGACACTCTCTGATACACTGTGGCACTCTCAGACACTCTCTGACTCTCTCTATCACTCTCTGACACGCTCTGATACACTCTGACACTCTCAGACACTCTCTGACACACACAGAACATTCTCTACCACTCTCTATCACTCTCTGACACTCTCTGATACACTCTGACACTCTCAGACACTCTCTGACACTCTCTATCACTCTCTGACTCAATCTGACACTCACAGACAGTCTCAGACACTCTCTATCACTCTCTGACACTCTCTGACACTCTTTGACACTCTCTGACACTCTCTGATACTCTCTGATACTCTCTGATACACTGTGACACTCTCTGACAATCTCTATCACTCTCTGACACTATCTGACAATCTCAGACACAATCAGACACTCTCTGCCACTCTCTATCCCTCTCTGACACTCTCTGACACTCTCTGACACACTCAGACACTCTCTGACACACTCAGACACTCTCTATCACTCTCTGACACTTTCATACACTCTCTGCCACTCTCGATCACTCTCGATCACTCTCTGACACTCTCTGACACTCTCTGACACTCTCTGACACTCTCACACACTCTCTATCACTCTCTATCACTCTCAGCCTTCTCTGTATCACTCTCTGACACTCTCTGACACTCTCTGACACTCGCACACTCTCTGACACTCTCTGACACTCTTTCACACTCTCTGACACTCTCTGACACTCTCAGACACTCTCAGACACTCTCTGGCACACTCTATCACTCTCTGACACTCTATATCACTCTCTATCACTCTCTGACACTCTCTGATACACTCTGGCACTCTCAGACACTCTCTGACACACTGAGACACTCTCTATCACTCTCTATCATTCTCTATCACTCTCTGACACTCTCTGACACTCGCACACTCTCTGCCACTCTCTGCCACTCTCTGACACTCTTTCACACTCTCTGACACTCTCTGACCCTCTCTGACCCTCTCTGACCCTCTCTGGCACACTCTATCACTCTCTGACACTCTCTGACACTCTATATCACTGTGAATCATTCTCAATCACTCTCAATTACTCTCTGACACTCTCTGACACTCTCTATCACTCTCAGCCTTCTCTGTATCACTCTCTGACACTCTCTGACACTCTCTGACACTCGCACACTCTCTGACACTCTCTGACACTCTTTCACACTCTCTGACACTCTCTGACACTCTTTCACACTCTCTGACACTCTCTATCACTCTCTGACACTCTCTGACACTTTCAGACACTCTCTGCCACTCTCTATCACTCTCTGACACTCTCTTACAATCTCAGACACACAAAGACACTCTCTGACACTTTCTGACACTCTCTGTCACTCTCTGACACTCTCTGACACTTTCAGACACTCTCTGCCAATCTCTCTCACTCTCTGTCACTCTCTGTCACTCTCTGACACTCTCTGACACTCTCACACTCTCTGACACTCTCACACACTTTCACACACTCTCACACAATCTCTCACACTCTCTGACACACTCAGACACTCTCTACCACACTCTATCACTCTCTCACACTGTCTAACAGTCTCTGATACACTCTAACTCTCTCAGACACTCTCTGACACTCTCTATCACTATCTGACAATCTCTGACACTCTCTGAAACTCTCTGATACTCTCTAATACACTCTGACACTCTCTATCTCTCTCTGACACTCTCTGACACTCTCATACACACTCAGATCCTTTCTGACAATCTCTATCACTCTCTGACACTCTCTGACACTCTCCGACACTCTCTGTCACTCTATATCACTCGCTGACACTTTCAGACACTCTCTGCCACTCTCGATCACTCTCTCTCTCACTCTCTGACACTCTCTATCACTCTCTGACACTCTCTGACACTTTCAGACACTCTCTGCTACTCTCTATCATTCTCTATCACTCTCTGACACTCTCTGACACTCTCTGACACTCTCTATCAATCTCAGACACTCTCTGACACTTTCAGACACTCTCTGACACTCTCAGACTCTCTCTGGCACACTCTATCACACTCTGACACTCTCTGACACTCGCACACTCTCTGCCACTCTCTGCCACTCTCTGACACTCTTTCAGACTCTCTGACACTCTCTGACCCTCTCTGAACCTCTCTGACACTCTCAGACACTCTCTGGCACACTCTATCTCTCTCTGACAATCTCTGACACTCTATATCACTGTGAATCATTCTCAATCACTCTCAATTACTCTCTGACACTCTCTATCACTCTCAGCCTTCTCTGTATAAGTCTCTGACACTCTCTGACACTCTCTGACCATCGCACACTCTCTGACACTCTCTGACACTCTCTGACACTCTTTGACACTCTCTGACACTCTTTCACACTCTCTGACACTCTCTGACACTCTCAGCCACTCTCAGACACTCTCAGATACTCTCTGGCACACTCTATCACTCTCTGACACTCTCTGACACTCTCTATCACTCTCTATCACTCTCTGACACTCTCTGATACACTCTGGCACTCTCAGACACTCTCTGACACTCTCTATCACTCTCTATCACTCTCTGACACTCTCTGATACACTCTAACACTCTCAGACACTCTCTGACACTCTCTCTCACTCTCTGAAACTCTCTGACACACTGAGACACTCTCTGTCACTCTCTATCACTCTATATCACTCCATATCACTCTCTGACACTCTCTATCACTCTCTATCACTCTCTATCACTCTCTGACACGCTCTGACACTCTCTGACACTCTCTATCACTCTCAGACACACTCTGACACTTTCAGACACTCTCTGCCACTCTCTATCCCTCTCTGACACCATCTGACAGTCGCACACTCTCTGCCACTCTCTGACGCTCTTTCACACTCTGACACTCTCTGACCCTCTCTGACCCTCTCTGACCCTCTCAGACACTCTCTGGCACACTCTATCACTCTCTGACACTCTCTATAACTGTGAATCATTCTCAATCACTCTCAATTATTCTCTGACACTCTCTGACACTCTCTATCACTATCTATCACTCTCTGACACTCTCTCACACTCTCTGACACTCTCTGACACACTCTGTCCCTCTCTGACACTCTCTGACACTATCTGACACTCTCTGACACTATCACACTCTCTGACACTCTCACACTCTCTGACACTCTCTGACACTCTCTCATACTCTCTGACATTCTCTCACACTCACTGACACTCTCTGACCCTCTCTGACAATCTCTGACACTCTTTGACAAACTCTATCACTCTCTGACACTCTCTGACACACTCAGACACTCTCTCTCACTCTCTGACACTTTCAGACACTCTCTGCCAATCTCTATCACTGTGAAACATTCTCAATCACTCTCAATTACTCTCTGACACTCTCTGACACTCTCTATCACTCTCAGCCTTCTCTGTATCACTCTCTGACACTCTCTGACACTCGCACACTCTCTGACACTCTCTGACACTCTTTCACACTCTCTGACACTCTTTCACACTCTCTGACACTCTCTGACACTCTCTGACCCTCTCTGACCCTCTCTGACACTCTCTGACACTCTCTGACCCTCTCTGACCCTCTCTGACACTCTCAGACACTCTCTGGCACACTCTATCAATCTTTGACACTCTCTATCACTCTCTATCACTCTATCACACTCACTGATGCACTCTGGCACTCTCAGATACTCTCTGACTCTCTCTATCACTCTCTGACACTCTCTGACACTCTCTGACACTCTCTGACACTCCCTGATACACTCTGGCTTTCTCAGACACTCCCAGACACTCTCTGACACTCTCTATCACTCTCTGACACTCTCTGAAACTCTCTGACACTCTCTGACATTCTCAGACACACTCAGACACTCTCTGAGACTCACGCTCTCTCACGCTCTCTCACGCTCTCTCACACTCTCTGACACTCTCTGTCACACTCTGTCCCTCTCTGACACTCTCTGACACTATCTGATACTCTCTGACACTATCTGATACTCTCTGACACTATCTGATACTCTCTGACACTCTCACACTCTCTGACACTCTCACACTCTCTGACACTCTCTGACACTCTCTCACTCTCGCTGACATTCTCTCACATTCTCTGACACTCTCAGACACTCTCTGGCACTCTCGATCTCTCTCTGACACTCTCAATTCTCTCTGACACTCTCTATCACTCTCAGACAATCCCTGACCCTCTCAGACACTCTCTGACACTCTCTATCACTCTCTGTCACTCTCTGACACTCTCTGGCACTCTTTGACACTCTCTGACACTCTCTATCGCTCTCTGACACTCTCTAACTCTGTCTATCTCTCTCTATCACTCTCTATCACTCTGTATCACTCTCAGACATTTTCTGATACTCTCAGACACTCTCTGACACTCCGTATCACTATCACTCTGTATCTCTCTCAGTCTTTTTCTGACACTCTCAGACACTCTCAGACACTCTCTGATTCTCTCTGACTCTCTCTGTCTCTCTCTGACACTCTCTCACATTCTCTGTCACAGAGAGAGAGAGAACAGCGGGAGCAGAGCTTTGAAATGGGCGCCAAGAAGTCGGACGCCACACAGAGAGAGAGAGAACAGCGGGAGCAGAGCTTTGAAAAGCGCACCAAGAAATGGGAAGCCACAGAGAGAGAGAGAGGGAGAACAGCGGCAGCACAGATTTGAAAAGCGCGCCAATAAATCGGAAGCCACAGAGAGAGAGAGAGAGAGAGAGAGAACAGCGGGAGCAAAGCTTTGAAAAGCGCGCCAAGAAATCGGATGTCACAGAGAGATCGAGAGAACAGCGGGAGCTGAGCTTGGAAAAGCGCGTCAAGAAATCGGATGTCACAGAGAGAGAGAGAGAGAAAGAACAGCGGGAGCAGAGCTTTGAAATGCGCGCCAAGAAATCGGAAGCCACAGAGAGAGAGAGAGAGAGAACAGCGGGAGCTGAGCTTGGAAAAGCGCGCCAAAAAATCGGATGTCACAGAGAGAGAGAGAGAGAACAGCGGCAGCAGAGATTTGAAAAGCGCGCCAAGAAATCGGAAGCCCCAGAGAGAGAGAGAGAGAGAGAGAGAACAGCGGGAGCTGAGCTTGGAAAAGCGCGCCAAGAAATCGGATGTCACAGAAAGAGAGCGAGAGAACAGCGGCAGCAGAGATTTGAAAAGCGTGCCAAGAAATCGGAAGCCACAGAGCCAGAGAGAGAACAGCGGGAGCTGAGCTTTGAAAAGTGTGCCAAGAAATCGGAAGCCATTTCTCGTGTGTAGGCGGAGCGCACGCAGGACTGCTGGGTAAGTGAGGTTACATATTTGGGCAGTTGCTTTAGTGTCCCTGCTGACTGCACCTACGGGAAGTGCACCCAACTCCAGCTCCTCGAGAACCGCGTTAGGGAACTGGAGCTGGATGAACTTCGGATCATTCGGGAGGCGGAGGGGGTTATTGACAGGAGTTATAGGGAGGTAGTCACACCTCAGGTAAAAGAAGTAGGTAGATGGGTTACCGTCAGGGGAAGAAGGAGAGGGAACCAGCAGGCAGTGCAGGGATCCCCTGTGGCCGTTTCCCTCAACAACAGGTATACCGTTTTGGATACTGTTGGGGGGGACGAGTTACCAGGGGTAAGCAATGGGGTACAGGTCTCTGGCACAGAGTCTGTCCCTGTTGCTCAGAAGGGAAGGGGGAAGAGGAGCAGAGCATTAGTCATTGGGGACTCCATAGTTAGGGGAACAGATAGGAGGTTCTGTGGGAACGAGAGAGACTCATGGTTGGTGTGTTGCCTCCCAGGTTCGTGATGTCTCGGATCGTGTTTTTGGGATCCTTAAGGGGGAGGGGGTGCAGCCCCAAGTCGTGGTCCACATAGGCACCAACGACATAGGTAGGAAGAGAGATGGGGATTTAAGGCAGAAATTCAGGGAGCTAGGGTGGAAGCTTCGAGCGATAACAAACAGAGTTGTTATCTCAGGGTTGTTGCCCGTGCCACGTGCTAGCGAAGCGAGGAATAGGGAGAGAGAGGAGTTGAACACGTGGCTGCAGGGATGGTGTAGGAGGGAGGGTTTTGGTTTCCTGGATAATTGGGGCTCTTTCTGGGGTAGGTGGGACCTCTACAAACAGGATGGTCTTCACCTGAACCAGAGGGGTACCAATATCCTGGGGGGCAGATTTGCTAGTACTCTTCGGGGGGGGCTTAAAATAATTCAGCAGGTGTTTGGGAACCTAAATTGTAGTTCCAGTGTACAGGATGTTGAGAGTAGTGAGGTCAGGGATAAGGTTACAAGGACGCAAGAGGGCACTGGCAAGCAAGAACTTGGTTTAAAGTGTGTCTACTTCAAAGCCAGGAGCATCCGAAATAAGGTGGGCGAGCTTGCAGCATGGGTTGGGACCTGGGATCTCGATGTTGTGGCCATTTCAGAGACATGGGTGGAGCAGGGACAGGAATGGATGTTGCAGGTTCCGGGATTTCGATGTTTCAGTAAGAACAGAAAAGATGGTAAAAGAGAGGGGGGGGAGGGGTGGCATTGTTAATCGAGGAGAGTATTACGGCGGCAGAAAGGACGTTTGAGGACTCGTCTACTGAGGTAGTATGGGCCGAGGTTAGAAACAGGAGAGGAGAGGTCACCCTGTTGGGAGTCTTCTCTCGACCTCCGAATAGTTCCAGAGATGTAGAGGAAAGGATAGCGAAGATGATTCTCGACAGGAGCGAGAGTAACAGGGTAGTTGTTATGGGGGACTTTAACTTTCCAAATATTGACTGGAAATACTATAGTTCGAGTACTTTAGATGGGTCAGTTTTTGTCCAGTGTGTGCAGGAGGGTTTTCTGACACAGTATGTAGACTGGCCAACCAGGGGCGATGCCACATTGGATTTGGTACTGGGTAAGGAACTCGGCCAGCTGTTAGATTTAGATGTTTAGTTTAGAGATACAGCACTGAAACAGGCCCTTCGGCCCACCGAGTCTGTGCCGACCATCAACCACCCATTTTATACTAATCCTACACCAATCCCCATATTCCCACCACATCCCCACCTGTCCCTATATTTCCCTACCACCGACCTATACTAGGGGCAATTTGCAATGGCCAATTTACCTACCAACCTGCAAGTCTTTTGGCTTGTGGGAGGAAACCGGAGCACCCGGAGAAAACACACGCAGACACAGGCAGAACTTGCAAACTCCACACAGGCAGTACCCAGAATTGAACCCGGGTCGCTGGAGCTGTGGTGCTGACCACTGCGCCACTGTGCCTTTGGTGATAGTGATCACAATTCGGTTAGGTTGACCTTAGCGATGGGTAGGGACCGGTATATACCGCAGGGCAAGAATTATAGCTGGGGGAAAGGAAATTATAATGCGATTAGGCAAGATTTAGGATGCATAGGATGGGGAAGGAAACTGCAGGGGATGGGCACCATCGAAATGTGGAGCTTATTCAAGGAGCAGCTACTGCGTGTCCTTGATAAGTATGTACCTGTCAGGCAGGGAGGAAGTTGTCGGGCGAGGGAGCCGTGGTTTACTGAAGAAGTTGAAGCGCTTGTCAAGAGGAAGAAGAAGGCTTATGTTAGGATGAGACGTGAAGGCTCAGTTAGGGCGCTTGAGAGTTACAAGCTAGCCAGGAAGGATCTAAAGGGAGAGCTAAGAAGAGAGAGGAGAGGACACGAGAAGTCATTGGCGGATAAGATCAAGGAAATCCTTAAGGCTTTCTATAGGTATATCAGGAATAAAAGAATGACTAGAGTTAGATTAGGGCCAATCAAGGATAGTAGTGGGAAGTTGTGTGTGGAATCAGAGGAGATAGGGGAAGCGTTAAATGAATATTTTTCGTCAGTATTTACAGTAGAGAAAGAAAATGTTGTCGAGGAGAATACTGAGATACAGACTACTAGGCTAGATTGGATTGAGGTTCACAAGGAGGAGCTGTTAGCAATTTTGGAAAGTGTGAAAATAGATAAGTCCCCTGGGCCAGATTTATCCCAGGATTCTCTGGGAAGCCAGGGAGGAGATTGCAAAGCCTTTGTCCTTGATCTTTATGTCGTCATTGTCGACAGGAATAGTGCCGGAAGACTGGAGGATAGCAAGTGTTGTCGCCTTGTTGAAGAAGGGGAGTAGAGACAGCCCTGGTAATTATAGACCTTTGAGCCTTACTTCGGTTGTGGGTAAAATGTTGGAAAAGGTTATAAGAGATAGGATTTATAATCATCTGGAAAAGAATAAGTTCATTAGCGATAGTCAGCACGGTTTTGTGACGGGTAGGTCGTGCCTCACAAACCTTATTGAGTTTTTTGAGAAGGTGAACAAACAGGTGGATGAGGGTAAAGCCGTGGATGTTGTGGATATGGATTTCAGTAAGGCGTTTGAATTAGAATTAGAACATTACAGCGCAGTACAGTCCCTTTGGCCCTCAATGTTGCGCCGACCTGTGAAACCATCTGACCTACACTATTCCATTTTCATCCATATGTCTATCCAATGACCACTTAAATACCCTTAAAGGTGGCGAGTCTACTACTGTTGCAGGCAGGGCGTTGGACGCCCCTACTACTCTCTGAATAATGAAACTACCTCTAACATCTGTCCGATATCTATCACCCCTCAACTTAAAGCTATGTCCCCTCGTGTTTGCCATCACCATCCGAGGAAAAAGACTCTCACTACCCACCCTATCTAACCCTCTGATTATCTTATATGTCTCTATTAAGTCACCTCTCCTCCTCCTTCTCTCCAACGAAAACAACCTCAAGTCCCTCAGCCTTTCCTCGTAAGACCTTCCCTCCATACCAGGCAACATCCTAGAAAATCTTCTCTGCACCCTTTCCAAAGCTTCCACATACATCCTATAATGCGGTGACCAGAACTGCACACAATACTCCAGGTGCGGTCTCACCAGAGTTTTGTACAGCTGCAGCATGACCTCGTGGTTCCGAAACTCGATCCCCCTACTAATAAAAGCTAACACACCATATGCCTTCTTAACAGCCCTATTAACCTGGGTAGCAACTTTCAGGGATTTATGTACCTGGACACCAAGATGTCTCTGTTCATCTACACTACCAAGAATCTTCCCATTAGCTCAGTACTCTGCATTCCTGTTACTCCTTCCAAAGTGAATCACCTCACTCTTTTCCGCATTAAATTCCATTTGCCATCTCTTAGCCCAGCTCTGCAGCCTATCTATGTCCCTTTGTACCCTACAACATCCTTCGGCACTATCCACAACTCCACCGACCTTAGTGTCATCCGCAAATTTACTAACCCACCCTTCTACACCCACATCCAGGTCATTTATAAAAATGACAAACAGCGGTGGCCCCAAAACAGATGCTTGCGGTACACCACTAGAAACAGAACTCCAGCATGAACATTTGCCATCAACCAGCACCCTCTGTCTTCTTTCAGCAAGCCAATTACTGATCCAAAGATCTAAATAGCCTTCAACCACATACTTCCGTATTTTCAGACAGTCTCTGACAAATTCTATCACTCGCTGACACTCTCAATCACTCTCTATCACTCTCAGACACTCTCAGACTCTCTCTGACACTCTCAATCACTCTCTATCACTCTCAGACACTCTCAGACTCTCTCTGACACTCTCCATCACTCTCCATCACTCTCTGACACTCTCTATCACTCTCAGACACCCTCTGTCACTCTCTGACACTCTCTGGCATTCGGTATCACTCTCTGACACTCTCTAACACACTCTGACACTCTCTAACACACTCTGACACTCACAGACACTCACAGACACTCTCAGACACTCTCTGACACTCTCTGATACTCTCTATCACTCTCTGATACTCTCTGACACTCTCAGACACTCTCTGACACTCTCTGGCACTCTCTCGCACTCTCTGACACTCTATATTACTCTCTGACACTCTCTATCTCTCTCTGACACTCTCTGAAACTCTCAATCACTCTCTGACACACTCTGACAATCTCTGACATGCTCTGTTGCTCTCGGATACACTCTGACACTCGCTGACACTCTCAGACTCTCTCTGACACACTCTTTCACACGCTATCACACTCTGACACACTCTATCACACACTGATACTCGCTGACACTCTCTTACACCCTCTGACACTATCTGGCAGTCTCTGCAACTCTCCGGCACTCTATATCACTCTCTGACACCCTCTGACACTCTCTATCACTCTCTGACACTCTCGATCACTCTCTAACACTCTCTATCACTCTCTGACACTCTCTATCACTCCCTGACACTCACAGACACTCCCTGACACTATCTGTCGCACTCGGACACTCTCAGACACTTTCCTTCACTCTCTGACACTCTCAGATTCTCTCTGAAACTCTCTTTCACACTCTATCACTCTCTGGCAATCTCTGACACTCTCTGATAAACTCTGACACTCTCAGACACTCTCAGACAGTCTCAGACAATCTCTATCACTCTCGGAAACTCTCTACCACGCTGTGACTCTCTCTATCTCTCTCTATCACTCTCTGGCACTCTCTGGCACTCTCGGATACATGCTGACACACCCTGACACACCCTGACACTCACTGACTCTCTCTTTCACTCTCTGACACTCTCTGACAATCTCAGACACACTCAGACACTCTCTGACACTCGCTATCACTCTCTGACACTCTCTGACACTCTCTGACACTCTCTATCACTCTCTGACAATCTCAGACACAATCAGACACTCTCTGGCACTCTCTGGCGGTCTCTATCACTCTCTGGCACTCTCTATCACCCTCTGTCACTCTCTGACACTCTCTGACACTCTCTGACACTCTCTGAATGTTTATATCACTCTCTGACACACTCTATCACTGCCTGAAACTCCCTGACACTCTCAGACTCTCCCTGACACTCTCAGACTCTCTCTGACTCTCTCTATCACTCTCTGACTCTCTCTATCACTCTCTGACACTCTCTGACACTCTCAGACACTCTCAGACACTCTCAGACACTCTCAGACACTCTCTGATGCTCTCTGATGCTCTCAGACACTCTCTCTCACTCTCTATCGCTCTCTATAACTCTCTGACACTCTCTATCACTTTCTGACACTTCCTGACACACACTGACACGTTATATCAATTACTGACATTCTCAGACACTCTCAGACTTTTACAGACACTCTCTGACAAACTTTATCACTCTCTGACACTCTCTGACACTCTCTATCACTCTCTGACACTCTCTGATACACTCTGACACTCTCAGACGCTCTCTATCACTCTCTGACACACTCTATCACTCTCTGACACTCACTGACACACTCTGAAACGCTCAGACACTCTCAGACAGTCTCAGACACTCTCTATCACTCTCTGAAACTCTCTACCACGCTTTGACTCTCTCTATCTATCTCTATCACTCTCTGGTACTCTCTGACACTCTCAGATACACTCTGACACTCCCTGACATTCTCAGACACTCTGTTTCACTCTCTGACACTCTCTGACAATCTCAGACACAATCAGACACTCTTTGGCACAATCTATCACTCTCTGACATTCTCTGACACTTTCAGACACTCTCAGACACTCTCTACCTCTCTCTACCAATCTCTACCACTCTCTACCACTCTCTGACACTCTCTGACACTCTCTTATACACTCTGACACACCCTGACACTCTCTGACACTTTCTATCACTCTCAGACACTCTCTGACAATCTCAGACACAATCAGAAACTCTCAGATACTCTATGTTACTCTCTGACAGTCTCTGACACTTTCAGACACTCTCAGACACACTCAGACACTCTCTGGCACTCTCTGGCACTCTCTAACACTCTCTGGCACTCTCTATCACTCTGTCTCACTCTCTGACACTCTCTGACACTCTCTGAATATTTATATCACTCTCTGACACACTCTATCACTGTCTGACACTTGCTGACACTTTCTGAGTCTCCTTGACACTCTCAGACTCTCTCTGACTGTCTCTATCACTCTCTGACACTCTCTGAGCCTCTAGGACACTCTCAGACACTCTCTGACACTCTCTGAGGCTTGCAGACGCTCTCTATCACTCTCTGACACTCTGTATGACTTTCTGACACTGCCTGACACACACTGACACTCTCAGGCACTCTCTGAATGTCACTATCACTCTCTGAAACTCTCTGACACTGGCAGACACTCTCTGACACTTTCTATCACTTTCTGACACTCTCAGACACTCTCAGACATTTTCAGACACTCTCTATCACTCTCTGGCACTCTCTATCACTCTCTGACACTCCCTATCACTCTCAGTCTCTCTCAGACACTCCCTGACACTCGCAGACACTCGCAGACACACTCTATCACACACTGACACACTCCATCACTCTCTGAAACTCACTGAAACTCTCTGACACTCTCTCACTCTCTGATACACTCTCTATCACTCTCAGACACTCTCTATCACTCTCAGTCTCTCTCAGACACTCTCTGACACTCTCAGACACTCTCTATCACTCTCTGACACACTCTATCACTCTCTGAAACTCACTGAAACTCTCTGACGCTCTCTGTCACTCTCTGTCACTCTCTGTCACTCTCTGACATTCTCTACCACTCCATACCACTCTCTACAACTCTCTGTCACTCTCTGACACTCTCTGACACTCTCTATCACTCTCTATCACTCTCTGACACTCTCTGACACTCTCAGACACTCTCAGTCACTCTCTGACACGCTCAGACCCCCTCAGACACTGTTGATACTTTCTATCACTGTATGACACTCTCAGACACTCTCTGTCACTTTCTCTCACTCTCTGACACTGTTTGACACTCTCTGACATTCTCTGACACTCTCTGGCACTCTCTCGCACTCTCTGACACTCTCTGTCACTCTCTGACACTCTCTATCTCTCTCTGACACTCTCTGAAACTCTCTATCACTCTCTGACACACTCTGACACTCTCTGACACTCTATATCACTCTCTGACACTCTCTCACACTCCCTGACACTCTCTGTCGCTCTTGGATACACTCTGACACTCGCTGACACTCTCAGACTCTCTCTGACACTCTCTTTCACACGCTATCACTCTCTGACACACTCGATCACACGCTGACACTCGCTGACACTCCCTTCCACCCTCTGACACTCTCTGGCATTCTCTGGCACTCTCCGTCACTCTATATCACTCTCTGACACTCTCTGACACTCTCTGACACTCTCTGACACTCTCTCTCACTCTCTGACACTCTCTGACACTCTCGATCACTCTCCATCACTCTCTATCACTCTCTGACACACTCTGACACTCTCTGACACTCTCAGACACTCTCCATCACTCTATGACACTCTCTATCACTCTCAGACACTCTCTATCACTCTCTGACACTCTCTGTCCCTCTCGGATACTCTCAGACACTTTTCATCACTCTCTGACACTCTCAGACTCTCTCTGAAACTCTCTTTCACACTCTATCACTGTCTGACACACTCTCTCACTCTCTGACACACTCTGACGCTCTCTATCACTCTCTGACAATCTCTGACACTCTCTTTCGCTCTCTACCACTCTATGACACTCCCTATCACTCCCTCACACTCTCAGATTCTGTCTGACAATCTCTTTCACTCTCCATCACTCTCTGACACTCTCTGACACTGTCTGACACTCTCTGACACTCTGTATCACTCTCCGACACTCTCTGATACACTGTGATACTCTCAGACACTCTCTGACACTCTCTATCACTCTCCGAAACTCTCTGAAACTCTCTTATACACTCTGACACTCTCTGACACTCTGCATCACTCTCTGACATTCTCTGACACTCTCTGACACTCTCAGACACTCTCTTTCGCTCTCTACCACTCTATGACACTCCCTATCACTCCCTCACACTCTCAGATTCTGTCTGACAATCTCTTTCACTCTCCATCACTCTCTGACACTCTCTGACACTCTCAGACACTGTCTGACACTCTCTGACACTCTGTATCACTCTCCGACACTCTCTGATACACTGTGAAACTCTCAGACACTCTCTGACACTCTCTATCACTCTCCGAAACTCTCTGAAACTCTCTGATACACTCTGACACTCTCTGACACTCTGCATCACTCTCTGACATTCTCTGACACTCTCTGACACTCTCTGACACTCTCTATCACTCTCTGACACTCTCTGATACACTCTGACACTCTCAGACATTCTCTGACACTTCTATCACTCTCTGACACACTCTGACACTCTCTATCACTCTCTGACAATCTCTTACACTCTCTGACACTCTCAGACGCTCTCAGACAGTCCCTGACACTCTCTGAGACTCTCTGACACTCTCACACCCTCTCTGACACACTCTGACACTCTCAGGCACTCTCAAACACTCTCTTTCACTCTCCATCACTCTCCGACACTCTCTCATACTCTCTATCACTCTCTGACAATCTCAGACACTCTCTGGGACTCTCTGACACTCTCTATCACTTTCTGACACTCTCTGACACTCTCTGACTCTCTCTGATACTCGAAGAAACTCTCAGACACTCTCAGACACTCTCTGACACACTCTGACACTCTCTGACACTCTCAGACACTCTCTTTCTCTCTCTATCACTCTTTGACACTCCCTATCACTCCCTGACACTCTCAGATTCTGTCTGACAATCTCTTTCACTCTCCATCACTCTCTGACACTCTCTGCCACTCTCTGACACCTCAGACATCTCTACCACTCTCTATCACTCTCAGATACTCTCTATCACTCTCTGACACTCTCTGATACACTCTGAAAATCTCAGACACTCTTTGACAGTCTCTATCACTCTCCGACACTCTCTGAATCTCTCTGATACACTCTGACAATCTCAGACACTCTCTGACACACTGCATCACTCTCTGACACTCTCTGACACTCTCTGACACTCTCTATCACTCTCTGACACTCTCTGACACTCTCTGATACCTCAGATATCTCTACCACTCTCTATCACTCTCTGATACTCTCAGTCACTCTCTGACACTCTGTGATACACTCTGAAACACTCAGACACTCTCTGACAGTCTCTATCACTCTCAGACACACTCTGAAACTTTCTGATACACTCTGACACTCTCAGACACTCTCTGACACACTGCATCACTCTCAGACAGTCTCTGAGACTTCTATCACTCTCTGACACACTCTGACACTTCTATCATTCTCTGACACTCTCTATCACTCTCTGAAACTCTCTGAAAATCTCTGATACACTCTGACACTCTCAGACACTCTCTGACACTCTGTATCACTCTCTGACACTCTCTGACACTCTCTATCACTCTCAGACACACTCTCACACTCGCTGACACTCTCTGGCATTCTATATCAAACTCTGACACTCTCTAACACACTCTGACACTCACAGACACTCTCAGACACACTCTGACACTCTCTGTTACTCTCTTTCACTCTCTGACACTCTCTGGCACGCTCTCGCACTCTCAGACACTCTCTGACACTCTCTGACACTCTCTGGCACTCTCTCGCACTCTCTGACACTCTATGTCACTCTCTGACACTCTCTATCTCTCTCTGACACTCTCTATCTCTCTCTGACACTCTCTGAAACTCTCTATCACTCTCTGACACACTCTGACACTCTCTGACACTCTATATCACTCTCTGACACTCTCAGACTCTCTCTGACACTCTCTTTCACACGCTATCACTCTCTGACACACTCGATCACACGCTGACACTCGCTGACACTCCCTTACACCCTCTGACACTCTCTGGCATTCTCTGGCACTCTCCGGCACTCTTTATCACACTCTGACACCCTCTATCTCTCTCTGACTCTCTCTGAAACTCTCTATCACTCTCTGACACTCTCTGGCACGCTCTCGCACTCTCTGACACTCTATATCACTCTCTGACACTCTCTATCTCTCTCTGACTCTCTCTGAAACTCTCTATCACTCTCTGACACACTCTGACACTCTCTGACGCTCTCTATAACTCTCTGACACTCTCTGACACTCTTGATCACTCTCTGTCGCTCTCGGATACACTCTGACACTCGCTGACACTCTCAGACTCTCTCTGACACTCTCTATCACTCTCTATCACTCTCTGACACTCTCTGACACACTCTGACACTCTCTGACACTCTCTGACACTCTCTGACACTCTCAGACACTCTCCATCACTCTATGACACTCTCTATCACTCTCTGACACTCTCTATCACTCTCTGACACTCTCTATCACTCTTTGACAATCTCTGACACTCTCTGATACACTCTGACACTCTCACACGCTATCACTCTCTGACACTCTCAATCACTCTCTGACACTCACTGACACTCTCAGACAGTCTCAGACACTCTCTATCACTCACTGAAACTCTCTACCACGCTTTGACTCTCTCTGTCTCTCTCCATCACTCTCTGGCACTCTCTGACACTCTCGGATACACTCTGACCCTCCCTGACACTCTCTGACACTCTCTTTCACTCTCTGACACTCTCTGACAATCTCAGACACACTCAGACACTCTCTGACACTCTCTATCACTCTCTGACACTCTCTGACACTCTCTGATACACTCTGAAACACCCTGACACTCTCTGACACATTCTGTCACTCTCTGACACTCTCTGACAATCTCAGACACAATCAGAAACTCTCAGACACTCTCTGTCACTCTCTGGTGCTCTCTATCACTCTCTGGCACTCTCTATCACTCTCTCACACTCTCTGACACTCTCTGACACTCTCTGAATGTTTATATCACTCTCTGACACACTCTATCACTGTCTGACACTGCCTGACACTCTCAGACTCTCCCTGACACTCTCAGACTCTCTCTGACTCTCTCTATCACTCTCTGACACTCTCTGAAACACTCTGAAACTCTCTGTCACTCTCTGACACTCTCAGACACTCTCAGACACTCTCTGACACTCTCTGACGCTCTCAGACACTCTCTCTCATTCTCTCTCGCTCTCTATCACTCTCTGACACTCTCTATCACTTTCTGACACGGCCTGACACACACTGACACTCTCAAGCACTCTCTGAAAGTCTGTATCACTCTCTGAAACTCTCTGACACTAGCAGACACTCTCTGACACATTCTATCAATTACTGACACTCTCAGACACTCTCAGACATTTTCAGACACTCTCTGACACACCTTATCACTCTCCGACACTCTCTGAAACTCTCTGATACACTCTGACACTCTCAGACACTCTCTGACACACTGCATCACTCTCAGACAGTCTCTGACACTTCTATCACTCTCTGACACACTCTGACACTCTCTATCACTCTCTGACAATCTCTGACAATCTCTGACAATCTCTGACACTCTCTGATACACTCTGAAACTCTCAGACACTCTCTGAAACTCTCTATCACACTCTGACACTCTCTGAAACTCTCTGATACACTCAGACACTCTCTGACACTCTGTATCACTCTCTGACACTCTCTGACACTCTCTATCACTCTCAGACACCCTCTCACGCTCTCTGACACTCTCTGGCATTCTATATCACTCTCTGACACTCTCTAACACACTCTGACACTCACAGACACTCTCTGACAATCGCTGATACTCTCTATCACTCTCTGATACTCTCTGATACTCTCTGACACATTCAGCAACTCTCTGACACTCTCTGGCACTCTCTCGCCATCTCTGACACTCTATGTTACTCTCTGACACTCTCTGACACTCTCTATCACTCACAGACACCCTCTCACACTCGCTGACACTCTCTGGCATTCTATATCACTCTCTGACACTCTCCAACACACTCTGACACTCACAGACACTCTCAGACACTCTCTGACACTCTCTGACACTCTCTGATACTCTCTGACACTCTCTGTCGCTCTCGGATACACTCTGACACTCGCTGACACTCTCAGACACTCTCTGACACTCACGGGCACTCTCTATCACTCTCTGACACTCTCTGACACTCTTGATCACTCTCGATCACTCTGTATCACACTCTGACACACTCTGACACTCTCTGACACTCTCTGACACTCTCAGACACTCTCCATCACTCTATGACACTCTCTATCACTCTCTGACACTCTCTATCACTCTCTGACACTCCCTATCACTCTCTGACACTGTCTGACACTCCCTGACACTCTCTGTCGCTCTCGGACACTCTCAGACACTTTCCATCACTCTCTGACACTCTCAGACCCTCTCTGAAAATCTCTTTCACACTCTATCACTCTCTGACACACTCTCTCACTCTCTGACACACTCTGGCACTCTCTATCACTCTTTGACAATCTCTGACACTCTGTGATACACTCTGACACTCTCACACGCTATCACTCTCTGACACTCTCAATCACTTTCTGACACTCACTGACACTCTCTGACACTCTCTGACACTCTCAGACACTCTCAGACAGTCTCAGACACTCTCTATCACTCACTGAAACTCTCTACCTCGCGTTGACTCTCTCTATCTCTCTCTTTCACTCTCTGGCACTCTCTGACATTCTCGGATACACTCTCAGATACACTCAGACTCTCTCTGACACTCTCTTCCACTCTCTGACACTCTCTGACAATCTCACACACATTCAGACACTCTCATACACCCACTACTACTCTCTACCACTCTCTGACACTCTCTGATACACTCTGACACACCCTGACACTCACTGACACATTCTGTCACTCTCTGACACTCTCTGACAATCTCGGACACCATCAGAAACTCTCAGACACTCTCTGTCACTCTCTGTCACTCTCTGAGACTCTCTGACACTTTCAGAAACTATCAGACACACTCAGACACTCTCTGGCACTCCCTATCACTCTCTGACACTCTCTGACAATCTCAGACACAATCAGACACTCGCTGGCACTCTCTGGCGCTCTCTATCAGTCTCTGGCACTCTCTATCAATCTCTCACACACTCTGACACTCTCTGACACTCTCTGAATGTTTATATCACTCTCTGACACACTCTATCACTGTCTGACACTGCCTGAAACTCTCAGACTCTCCCTGACACTCTCAGACGCTCTGTGACTCTCTCCATCACTCTCTGACACTCTCTGAAACTCTCAGACACTCTCTGACACTCTCTGACACTCTCTGACGCTCTCAGACACTCTCTCTCATTCTCTCTCGCTCTCTATCTCTCTCTCTGACACTCTCTATCACTTTCTGACACGGCCTGACACACACTGACACTCTCAGGCACTCTCTGAAAGTCTGTATCACTCTCTGAAACTCTCAGACATTTTCAGACACTCTCTGACACACCTTATCACTCTCCGACACTCTCTGAAACTCTCTGATACACTCTGACACTCTCAGACTCTCTCTGACACACTGCATCACTCTCAGACAGTCTCTGACACTTCTATCACTCTCTGACACACTCTGACACTCTCTATCACTCTCTGACAATCTCTGACACTCTCTGATACACTCTGAAACTCTCAGACACTCTCTGACACTCTCTATCACACTCTGACACTCTCTGAAACTCTCTGATACACTCTGACACTCTCAGACACTCTCTGACACTCTGTGTCACTCTCTGACACTCTCTGACACTCTCTATCACTCTCAGACACCCTCTCACACTCTCTCACACTCTCTCACACTCTCTGACACTCTCTGACACTCTCAGACACTCTCAGACAGTCTCAGACACTCTCTATCACTCACTGAAACTCTCTACCACGCTCTGACTCTCTCTATCTCTCTCTATCACTCTCTTGCACCCTGACACTCTCGGATACACTCTGACACTCCCTGACTCTCTCTGACACTCCCTGACTCTCTCTGACTCTCACTTTCACTCTCTGACACTCTCTGACACTCTCTGACAATCTCAGACACACTCAGACACTCTGACACTCTCTATCACTCTCTGACACTCCCTGACACATTCAGACACTCTCTGACACTCACTACCACTCTCTACCACTCTCTGACACTCTCTGATACACTCTGACACACCCTGACACTCTCTGACACATTCTGTCACTCTCTGACAATGTCTGACAATCTCAGACACAATCAGAAACTCTCAGACACTCTCTGTCACTGTCTGACACTCTCTGACACTTTCAGACACTATCAGACACACTCAGACACTCTCTGGCACTCTCTGGCACTCCCTCTCACTCTCTGACACTCTCTGACAATCTCAGACACAGTCAGACACTCTCTGGCACTCTCTGGCGCTCTCTGGCGCTCTCTATCACTCTCTGGCACTCTCTATCACTCTCTGACACTCTCTGACACTCTCTGAATGTATATATCACTCTCTGACACACTCTATCACTGTCTGACACTGCCTGACACTCTCAGACTCTCCCTGACACTCTCAGACATCTCTACCACTCTCTATCACTCTCTGATACTCTCTATCACTCTCTGACACTCTCTGATACACTCTGAAACTCTCAGACACTCTCAGACAGTCCCTGACACTCTCTGAGACTCACTGACACTCTCACACCCTCTCTGACACACTCTGACACTCTCAGGCACTCTCAGACACTCTCTATCACTCTCCATCACTCTCTGACACTCTCTCATACTCTCGATCACTCTCTGACACTCTCCGACAATCTCTGGGACTCTCTGACACTCTCTATCACTTTCTGACACTCCCTGACTCTGTCTGACTCTCTCTGATATTCTCAGACACTCTCAGACTCTCTCAGACACTCGCTGACACACTCTGACACTCTCTGACACTCTCTTTCACTCTCTATCACTCTATGACACTCCCTATCACTCCCTGACACTCTCGGATTCTATCTGACAATCTCTTTCACTCTCCATCACTCTCTGACACTCTCTGCCACTCTCTGACACCTCAGACATCTCTACCACTCTCTATCACTCTCTGATACTCTCCATCACTCTCTGACACTCTCTGACACTCTCTGATACACTCTGAAAATCTCAGACACTCTCTGACAGTCTCTATCACTCTCCGACACTCTCTGACTCTGTCTGACTCTCTCTGATATTCTCAGACACTCTCAGACTCTCTCAGACTCTCTCAGACACTCGCTGACACACTCTGACACTCTCTGACACTCTATTTCTCTCTCTATCACTCTATGACACTCCCTATCACTCCGTGACACTCTCGGATTCTATCTGACAATCTCTGCCACTCTCCATCACTCTCTGACACTCTCTGCCACTCTCTGCCACTCTCTGACACCTCAGACATCTCTACCACTCTCTATCACTCTCTGATACTCTCTATCACTCTCTGACACTCTCTGACAATCTCAGACACAATCAGACACTCGCTGGCACTCTCTGGCGCTCTCTATCAGTCTCTGGCACTCTCTATCAATCTCTCACACACTCTGACACTCTCTGACACTCTCTGAATGTTTATATCACTCTCTGACACACTCTATCACTGTCTGACACTGCCTGAAACTCTCAGACTCTCCCTGACACTCTCAGACGCTCTGTGACTCTCTCCATCACTCTCTGACACTCTCTGAAACTCTCAGACACTCTCTGACACTCTCTGACACTCTCTGACGCTCTCAGACACTCTCTCTCATTCTCTCTCGCTCTCTATCTCTCTCTGACACTCTCTATCACTTTCTGACACGGCCTGACACACACTGACACTCTCAGGCACTCTCTGAAAGTCTGTATCACTCTCTGAAACTCTCAGACATTTTCAGACACTCTCTGACACACCTTATCACTCTCCGACACTCTCTGAAACTCTCTGATACACTCTGACACTCTCAGACTCTCTCTGACACACTGCATCACTCTCAGACAGTCTCTGACACTTCTATCACTCTCTGACACACTCTGACACTCTCTATCACTCTCTGACAATCTCTGACACTCTCTGATACACTCTGAAACTCTCAGACACTCTCTGACACTCTCTATCACACTCTGACACTCTCTGAAACTCTCTGATACACTCTGACACTCTCAGACACTCTCTGACACTCTGTGTCACTCTCTGACACTCTCTGACACTCTCTATCACTCTCAGACACCCTCTCACACTCTCTCACACTCTCTCACACTCTCTGACACTCTCTGACACTCTCAGACACTCTCAGACAGTCTCAGACACTCTCTATCACTCACTGAAACTCTCTACCACGCTCTGACTCTCTCTATCTCTCTCTATCACTCTCTTGCACTCTGACACTCTCGGATACACTCTGACACTCCCTGACTCTCTCTGACACTCCCTGACTCTCTCTGACTCTCACTTTCACTCTCTGACACTCTCTGACACTCTCTGACAATCTCAGACACACTCAGACACTCTGACACTCTCTATCACTCTCTGACACTCCCTGACACATTCAGACACTCTCTGACACTCACTACCACTCTCTACCACTCTCTGACACTCTCTGATACACTCTGACACACCCTGACACTCTCTGACACATTCTGTCACTCTCTGACAATGTCTGACAATCTCAGACACAATCAGAAACTCTCAGACACTCTCTGTCACTGTCTGACACTCTCTGACACTTTCAGACACTATCAGACACACTCAGACACTCTCTGGCACTCTCTGGCACTCCCTCTCACTCTCTGACACTCTCTGACAATCTCAGACACAGTCAGACACTCTCTGGCACTCTCTGGCGCTCTCTGGCGCTCTCTATCACTCTCTGGCACTCTCTATCACTCTCTGACACTCTCTGACACTCTCTGAATGTATATATCACTCTCTGACACACTCTATCACTGTCTGACACTGCCTGACACTCTCAGACTCTCCCTGACACTCTCAGACATCTCTACCACTCTCTATCACTCTCTGACACTCTCTGATACACTCTGAAACTCTCAGACACTCTCAGACAGTCCCTGACACTCTCTGAGACTCACTGACACTCTCACACCCTCTCTGACACACTCTGACACTCTCAGGCACTCTCAGACACTCTCTATCACTCTCCATCACTCTCCATCACTCTCTGACACTCTCTCATACTCTCGATCACTCTCTGACACTCTCCGACAATCTCTGGGACTCTCTGACACTCTCTATCACTTTCTGACACTCCCTGACTCTGTCTGACTCTCTCTGATATTCTCAGACACTCTCAGACTCTCTCAGACACTCGCTGACACACTCTGACACTCTCTGACACTCTCTTTCACTCTCTATCACTCTATGACACTCCCTATCACTCCCTGACACTCTCGGATTCTATCTGACAATCTCTTTCACTCTCCATCACTCTCTGACACTCTCTGCCACTCTCTGACACCTCAGACATCTCTACCACTCTCTATCACTCTCTGATACTCTCCATCACTCTCTGACACTCTCTGACACTCTCTGATAAACTCTGAAAATCTCAGACACTCTCTGACAGTCTCTATCACTCTCCGACACTCTCTGACTCTGTCTGACTCTCTCTGATATTCTCAGACACTCTCAGACTCTCTCAGACTCTCTCAGACACTCGCTGACACACTCTGACACTCTCTGACACTCTATTTCTCTCTCTATCACTCTATGACACTCCCTATCACTCCGTGACACTCTCGGATTCTATCTGACAATCTCTGTCACTCTCCATCACTCTCTGACACTCTCTGCCACTCTCTGCCACTCTCTGACACCTCAGACATCTCTACCACTCTCTATCACTCTCTGATACTCTCTATCACTCTCTGACACTCTCTGATACACTCTGAAACTCTCAGACACTCTCTGACAGTCTCTATCACTCTCCGACACTCTCTGAAACTCTCTGATATCCTCTGACAATCTCAGACACTCTCTGACACACTGCATCACTCTCTGACACTCTCTGACACTCTCTATCACTCTCTATCACTCTCTGACACTCTCTGACACTCTCTGATACCTCAGAATCTCTCTGACACTCTCTGGCACTCTCTATCACTCTCTGACACTCTCGGATGCACTCTGACACTCCCTGACTCTTTCTGGCACTCTCTTTCACTCTCTGACACTCTCTGACAATCTCAGGCACACACAGACACTCTCTGACACTCTCTATCACACTCTGACACTCTCTGACACATTCAGACACTCTCAGACACTCACTACCACTCTCTACCACTCTCTGACACTCTCTGATACACTCTGACACACCCTGACACTCCCTATCACTCTCTGACACTCTCTGACACTCTCTGACAATCTCAGACACAATCAGACACTCTCTGGCACTTCCTGGCGCTCTCTATCACTCTCTGGCACTCTCTATCACTCTCTGGCACTCTCTCACACTCTCTGACACTCTCTGACACTCTCTGAATGTTTATATCACTCTCTGACACACTCTATCACTGTCTGACACTGCCTGACACTCTCAGACTCTCCCTGACACTGTCAGACTCTCTCTGACTCTCTCTATCACTCTCTGACACTCTCTGACGCTCTCTGAAACTCTCTGAAACTCTCTGTCACTCTCTGACACTCTCTGACACTCTCAGACACTCTCTCTCATTCTCACTCGCTCTCTATCACTCTCTGACACTCTCTATCACTTTCTGACACGGCCTGACACACAGTGACACTCTCAGGCACTCTCTGAATGTCTGTATGACTCTCTGAAACTCTCTGACACTAGCAGACACTCTCTGACACATTCTATCAATTACTGACACTCTCTGACACACCTTATCACTCTCCGGCACTCTCAGACACTCTCTGACACTCTGTATCACTCTCTGACACTCTCTGACACTCTCTGACACTCTCTATCACTCTCAGACACCCTCTCACATTCGCTGACACTCTCTGGCATTCTATATCACTCTCTGACACTCTCTAACACACTCTGACACTCACAGACACTCTCAGACACTCTCTGAC
The DNA here is from genome assembly GCF_036365525.1 of Heterodontus francisci. Taxonomy (NCBI): domain Eukaryota; kingdom Metazoa; phylum Chordata; class Chondrichthyes; order Heterodontiformes; family Heterodontidae; genus Heterodontus; species Heterodontus francisci. The sequence goes on from NW_027141025.1 coordinate 1,182,187, forward strand.
ACTCTCTGATACTCTCTATCACTCCCTGACACTCTCTGACACTCTCAGACACTCTCTGACACTCTCTGGCGCTCTCTCGCACTCTCTGACACTCTATATCACTCTCTGACACTCTCTATGTCTCTCTGACACTCTCAGACACTCTCTGACACTCTCTGACACTATCTGACACCTCAGACATCTCTACAACTCTCTATCACTCTCTGATACTCTCTATCACTCTCTGACACCCTCTGATACACTCTGAAACTCTCAGACACTCTCTGAGACTCTCTATCACTCTCCGACACTCTCTGAAACTCTCTGATACACTCTGACACTCTCTGACACTCTCTGACACTCTGCATCACTCTCTGACATTCTCTGACACTCTCTATCACTCTCTGACACTCTCTGATACACTCTGACACTCTCAGTCAGTCTCTGACACTTCTATCACTCTCTGACACACTCTGAAACTCTCTAACACTCTCTGACAATCTCTGAAACTCTCTGAAACTCTCAGACACTCTCAGACAGTCCCTGACACTCTCTGAGACTCACTGACACTCTCACACCCTCTCTGACACACTCTGACACTCTCAGTCAGTCTCTGACACTTCTATCACTCTCTGACACACTCTGACACTCTCTAACACTCTCTGACAATCTCTGACACTCTCTGAAACTCTCAGACACTCTCAGACAGTCCCTGACACTCTCTGAAACTCTCAGACACTCTCAGACAGTCCCTGACACTCTCTGAGAGTCACTGACACTCTCACACCCTCTCTGACACTCTCTGATACACTCTGAAAATCTCAGACACTCTCTGACAGTCTCTATCACTCTCCGACACTCTCTGACTCTGTCTGACTCTCTCTGATATTCTCAGACACTCTCAGACTCTCTCAGACTCTCTCAGACACTCGCTGACACACTCTGACACTCTCTGACACTCTATTTCTCTCTCTATCACTCTATGACACTCCCTATCACTCCGTGACACTCTCGGATTCTATCTGACAATCTCTGTCACTCTCCATCACTCTCTGACACTCTCTGCCACTCTCTGCCACTCTCTGACACCTCAGACATCTCTACCACTCTCTATCACTCTCTGATACTCTCTATCACTCTCTGACACTCTCTGATACACTCTGAAACTCTCCGACACTCTCTGACAGTCTCTATCACTCTCCGACACTCTCTGAAACTCTCTGATATACTCTGACAATCTCAGACACTCTCTGACACACTGCATCACTCTCTGACACTCTCTGACACTCTCTATCACTCTCTATCACTCTCTGACACTCTCTATCACTCTCTGACACTCTCTGATACCTCAGAATCTCTCTGACACTCTCTGGCACTCTCTATCACTCTCTGACACTCTCGGATACACTCTGACACTCCCTGACTCTCTCTGGCACTCTCTTTCACTCTCTGACACTCTCTGACAATCTCAGGCACACACAGACACTCTCTGACACTCTCTATCACACTCTGACACTCTCTGACACATTCAGACACTCTCAGACACTCACTACCACTCTCTACCACTCTCTGACACTCTCTGATACACTCTGACACACCCTGACACTCTCTGACACATTCTGTCACTCTCGGACACTCTCTGACAATCTCAGACACAATCAGACACACTCAGACTCTCTCTGGCACTCTCTGGCACTCCCTATCACTCTCTGACACTCTCTGACAATCTCAGATACAATCAGACACTCTCTGGCACTTCCTGGCGCTCTCTATCACTCTCTGGCACTCTCTATCACTCTCTGGAACTCTCTCACACTCTCTGACACTCTCTGACACTCTCTGAATGTTTATATCACTCTCTGACACACTCTATCACTGTCTGACACTGCCTGACACTCTCAGACTCTCCCTGACACTGTCAGACTCTCTCTGACTCTCTCTATCACTCTCTGACACTCTCTGACGCTCTCTGAAACTCTCTGAAACTCTCTGTCACTCTCTGACACTCTCTGACACTCTCAGACACTCTCAGACACTCTCTGAAACTCTCTGACACTCTCTGACGCTCTCAGACACTCTCTCTCATTCTCTCTCGCTCTCTATCACTCTCTGACACTCTCTATCACTTTCTGACACGGCCTGACACACAGTGACACTCTCAGGCACTCTCTGAATGTCTGTATGACTCTCTGAAACTCTCTGACACTAGCAGACACTCTCTGACACATTCTATCAATTACTGACACTCTCTGACACACCTTATCACTCTCCGGCACTCTCAGACACTCTCTGACACTCTGTATCACTCTCTGACACTCTCTGACACTCTCTGACACTCTCTGACACTCTCTATCACTCTCAGACACCCTCTCACATTCGCTGACACTCTCTGGCATTCTATATCACTCTCTGACACTCTCTAACACACTCTGACACTCACAGACACTCTCAGACACTCTCTGACACTCTCTGGCGCTCTCTCGCACTCTCTGACACTCTATATCACTCTCTGACACTCTCTATGTCTCTCTGACACTCTCAGACACTCTCTGACACTCTCTGACACTATCTGACACCTCAGACATCTCTACAACTCTCTATCACTCTCTGATAATCTCTATCACTCTCTGACACCCTCTGATACACTCTGAAACTCTCAGACACTCTCTGAGACTCTCTATCACTCTCCGACACTCTCTGAAACTCTCTGATACACTCTGACACTCTCTGACACTCTCTGACACTCTGCATCACTCTCTGACATTCTCTGACACTCTCTATCACTCTCTGACACTCTCTGATACACTCTGACACTCTCAGTCAGTCTCTGACACTTCTATCACTCTCTGACACACTCTGACACTCTCTAACACTCTCTGACAATCTCTGACACTCTCTGAAACTCTCAGACACTCTCAGACAGTCCCTGACACTCTCTGAGACTCACTGACACTCTCACACCCTCTCTGACACACTCTGACACTCTCAGGCACTCTCAGACACTCTCTATCACTCTCCATCACTCTCTGACACTCTCTCACACTCTCTCACACTCTCTGACACTCTCTGACACTCTCTGAATGTATATATCACTCTCTGACACACTCCATCACTGTCTGATACTGCCTGACACTCTCAGACTCTCCCTGACACTCTCAGACTCTCTGTGACACTCTCTATCACTCTCTGACGCTCTCAGACACTCTCTCTCATTCTCTCTCGCTCTCTATCTCTCTCTGACACTCTCTATCACTTTCTGACACGGCCTGACACACACTGACACTCTCAGGCACTCTCTGAAAGTCTGTATCACTCTCTGAAACTCTCTGACACTAGCAGACACTCTCTGACACATTCTATCAATTACTGACACTCTCAGACACTCTCAGACATTTTCAGACACTCTCTGACACACCTTATCACTCTCCGACACTCTCTGAAACTCTCTGATACACTGCATCACTCTCAGACAGTCTCTGACACTTCTATCACTCTCTGACACACTCTGACACTCTCTAGCACTCTCTGACAATCTCTGACACTCTCTGGCGCTCTCTCGCACTCTCTGACACTCTATATCACTCTCTGACACTCTCTATGTCTCTCTGACACTCTCAGACACTCTCTGACACTCTCTGACACTATCTGACACCTCAGACATCTCTACAACTCTCTATCACTCTCTGATACTCTCTATCACTCTCTGACACCCTCTGATACACTCTGAAACTCTCAGACACTCTCTGAGACTCTCTATCACTCTCCGACACTCTCTGAAACTCTCTGATACACTCTGACACTCTCTGACACTCTCTGACACTCTGCATCACTCTCTGACATTCTCTGACACTCTCTATCACTCTCTGACACTCTCTGATACACTCTGACACTCTCAGTCAGTCTCTGACACTTCTATCACTCTCTGACACACTCTGAAACTCTCTAACACTCTCTGACAATCTCTGACACTCTCTGAAACTCTCAGACACTCTCAGACAGTCCCTGACACTCTCTGAGACTCACTGACACTCTCACACCCTCTCTGACACACTCTGACACTCTCAGGCACTCTCAGACACTCTCTATCACTCTCCATCACTCTCTGACACTCTCTCACACTCTCTCACACTCTCTGACACTCTCTGACACTCTCTGAATGTATATATCACTCTCTGACACACTCCATCACTGTCTGACACTGCCTGACACTCTCAGACTCTCCCTGACACTCTCAGACTCTCTGTGACTCTCTCTATCACTCTCTGACGCTCTCAGACACTCTCTCTCATTCTCTCTCGCTCTCTATCTCTCTCTGACACTCTCTATCACTTTCTGACACGGCCTGACACACACTGACACTCTCAGGCACTCTCTGAAAGTCTGTATCACTCTCTGAAACTCTCTGACACTAGCAGACAATCTCTGACACATTCTATCAATTACTGACACTCTCAGACACTCTCAGACATTTTCAGACACTCTCTGACACACCTTATCACTCTCCGACACTCTCTGAAACTCTCTGATACACTGCATCACTCTCAGACAGTCTCTGACACTTCTATCACTCTCTGACACACTCTGACACTCTCTTTCACTCTCTGACAATCTCTGACACTCTCTGATACACTCTGAAACTCTCAGACACTCTCTGACACTCTCTATCACACTCTGACACTCTCTGAAACTCTCTGATACACTCTGACACTCTCAGACACTCTCTGACACTCTGTATCACTCTCTGACACTCTCTGACACTCTCTATCACTCTCAGACACCCTCTCACAATCTCTGACACTCTCTGACACTCTCGGACACTCTCAGACAGTCTCAGACACTCTCTATCACTCACTGAAACTCTCTACCACGCTCTGACTCTCTCTATCTCTCTCTATCACTCTCTTGCACTCTCTGACACTCTCGGATACACTCTGACACTCCCTGACTCTCTCTGACTCTCACTTTCACTCTCTGACACTCTCTGACAATCTCAGACACACTCAGACACTCTCTGACACTCTCTATCACTCTCTGACACTCCCTGACACATTCAGACACTCTCAGACACTCACTACCACTCTCTACCACTCTCTGACACTCTCTGACACTCTCTGATACACTCTGACACACCCTGACACTCTCTGATACATTCTGTCACTCTCTGACAATGTCTGACAATCTCAGACACAATCAGAAACTCTCAGACACTCTCTGTCACTGTCTGACACTCTCTGACACTTTCAGACATTATCAGACACACTCAGACACTCTCTGGCACTCTCTGGCGCTCTCTGGCACTCCATCTCACTCTCTGACACTCTCTGACAATCTCAGACACTCTCTGGCACTCTCTGGCGCTCTCTATCACTCTCTGGCACTCTCTATTACTCTCTGACACTCTCTGACACTCTCTGAATGTTTATATCACTCTCTGACACACTCTATCACTGTCTGACACTGCCTGACACTCTCAGACTCTCCCTGACACTCTCAGACACTCTCTGACACTCTCTATCACTCTCTGACACTCTCTGAAAATCTCTGATACACTCTGACACTCTCAGACACTCTCTGACACTGTGTATCACTCTCTGACACTCTCTGACACTCTCTATCACTCTCAGACACCCTCTCACATTCGCTGACACTCTCTGACACTCTCTGGCGCTCTCTCGCACTCTCTGACACTCCTTATCACTCTCTGACACTCTCTATGTCTCTCTGACACTCTCAGACACTCTCTGACACTATCTGACACCTCAGACATCTCTACAACTCTCTATCACTCTCTGATACTCTCTATCACTCTCTGACACCCTCTGATACACTCTGAAACTCTCAGACACTCTCTGAGACTCTCTATCACTCTCCGACACTCTCTGAAACTCTCTGATACACTCTGACACTCTCTGACACTCTCTGACACTCTGCATCACTCTCTGACATTCTCTGACACTCTCTATCACTCTCTGACACTCTCTGATACACTCTGACACTCTCAGTCAGTCTCTGACACACTCTGACACTCTCTGACACACTCTGACACTCTCTAACACTCTCTGACAATCTCTGACACTCTCTGAAACTCTCAGACACTCTCAGACAGTCCCTGACACTCTCTGAGACTCACTGACACTCTCACACCCTCTCTGACACACTCTGACACTCTCAGGCACTCTCAGACACTCTCTATCACTCTCCATCACTCTCTCACACTCTCTCACACTCTCTCACACTCTCTGACACTCTCTGACACTCTCTGAATGTATATATCACTCTCTGACACACTCCATCACTGTCTGACACTGCCTGACACACTCAGACTCTCCCTGACACTCTCAGACTCTCTGTGACTCTCTCCATCACTCTCTGACGCTCTCAGACACTCTCTCTCATTCTCTCTCGCTCTCTATCTCTCTCTGACACTCTCTATCACTTTCTGACACGGCCTGACACACACTGACACTCTCAGGCACTCTCTGAAAGTCTGTATCACTCTCTGAAACTGTCTGACACTAGCAGACACTCTCTGACACATTCTATCAATTACTGACACTCTCAGACACTCTCAGACATTTTCAGACACTCTCTGACACACCTTATCACTCTCCGACACTCTCTGAAACTCTCTGATACACTCTGACACTCTCAGACACTCTCTGACACACTGCATCACTCTCAGACAGTCTCTGACACTTCTATCACTCTCTGACACACTCTGACACTCTCTATCACTCTCTGACAATCTCTGACACTCTCTGATACACTCTGAAACTCTCAGACACTCTCTGACACTCTCTATCACACTCTGACACTCTCTGAAACTCTCTGATACACTCTGACACTCTCAGACACTCTCTGACACTCTGTATCACTCTCTGACACTCTCTGACACTCTCTAACACACTCTGACACTCACAGACACTCTCAGACACTCTCTGACACTCTCTGATACTCTCTATCACTCCCTGACACTCTCTGACACTCTCTGACACTCTCAGACACTCTCTGACACTCTCTGGCGCTCTCTCGCACTCTCTGACACTCTATATCACTCTCTGACACTCTCTATGTCTCTCTGACACTCTCTGACACTCTCTGACACTCTCTGACACTATCTGACACCTCAGACATCTCTACAACTCTCTATCACTCTCTGATACTCTCGATCACTCTCTGACACCCTCTGATACACTCTGAAACTCTCAGACACTCTCTGAGACTCTCTATCATTCTCCGACACTCTCTGAAACTCTCTGATACACTCTGACACTCTCTGACACTCTCTGACACTCTGCATCACTCTCTGACATTCTCTGACACTCTCTATCACTCTCTGACACTCTCTGATACACTCTGACACTCTCAGTCAGTCTCTGACACTTCTATCACTCTCTGACACACTCTGACACTCTCTAACACTCTCTGACAATCTCTGACACTCTCTGAAACTCTCAGACACTCTCAGACAGTCCCTGACACTCTCTGAGACTCACTGACACTCTCACACCCTCTCTGACACACTCTGACACTCTCAGGCACTCTCAGACAATCTCTGACACTCTCTGATACACTCTGAAACTCTCAGACACTCTCTGACACTCTCTATCACTCTCTGAAACTCTCTGATACACTCTGACACTCTCAGACACTCTCTGACACTCTGTATCACTCTCTGACACTCTCTGACACTCTCTCACACTCTCAGACACCCTCTCACACTCTCTGACACTCTCTGACACTCTCTGACACTCTCAGACAGTCTCAGACACTCTCTATCACTCACTGAAACTCTCTACCACGCTCTGACTCTCTCTATCTCTCTCTATCACTCTCTTGCACTCTCTGACACTCTCGGATACACTCTGACACTCCCTGACTCTCTCTGACTCTCACTTTCACTCTCTTACACTCTCTGACAATCTCAGACACACTCAGACACTCTCTGACACTCTCTATCACTCTCTGACACTCCCTGACACATTCAGACACTCTCAGACACTCACTACCACTCTCTACCACTCTCTGACACTCTCTGATACACTCTGACACACCCTGACACTCTCTGATACATTCTGTCACTCTCTGACAATGTCTGACAATCTCAGACACAATCAGAAACTCTCAGACACTCTCTGTCACTGTCTGACACTCTCTGACACTTTCAGACACTATCAGACACACTCAGACACTCTCTGGCACTCTCTGACACTCTCTGACACTCTCTGACACTATCTGACACCTCAGACATCTCTACAACTCTCTATCACTCTCTGATATTCTCTATCACTCTCTGACACCCTCTGATACACTCTGAAACTCTCAGACACTCTTGGAGACTCTCTATCACTCTCCGAAACTCTCTGAAACTCTCTGATACACTCTGACACTCTCTGACACTCTCTGACACTCTGCATCACTCTCTGACATTCTCTGACACTCTCTATCACTCTCTGACACTCTCTGATACACTCTGACACTCTCAGTCAGTCTCTGACACTTCTATCACTCTCTGACACACTCTGACACTCTCTAACACTCTCTGACAATCTCTGACACTCTCTGAAACTCTCAGAAACTCTCAGACAGTCCCTGACACTCTCTGAGACTCACTGACACTCTCACACCCTCTCTGACACACTCTGACACCCTCAGGCACTCTCAGACACTCTCTATCACTCTCCATCACTCTCTGACACTCTCTCATACTCTCGATCACTCTCTGACACTCTCAGACAATCTCTGGGACTCTCTGACACTCTCTATCACTTTCTGACACTCCCTGACTCTGTCTGACTCTCTCTGATAATCTCAGACACTCTCAGACTCTCTCAGACTCTCTCAGACACTCGCTGACACACTCTGACACTCTCTGACACTCTCTTTCACTCTCTATCACTCTATGACACTCCCTACACTCCCTGACACTCTCGGATTCTATCTGATAATCTCTTTCACTCTCCATCACTCTCTGACACTCTCTGCCACTCTCTGACACCTCAGACATCTCTACCACTCTCTATCACTCTCTGATACTCTCCATCACTCTCTGACACTCTCTGACACTCTCTGATACACTCTGAAAATCTCAGACACTCTCTGACAGTCTCTATCACTCTCCGACACTCTCTCATACTCTCTATCACTCTCTGACACTCTCAGACAATCTCTGGGACTCTCTGACACTCTCTATCACTTTCTGACACTCTCTGACTCTGTCTGACTCTCTCTGATATTCTCAGACACTCTCAGACTCTCTCAGACACTCGCTGACACACTCTGACACTCTCTGACACTCTATTTCTCTCTCTATCACTCTATGACACTCCCTATCACTCCGTGACACTCTCGGATTCTATCTGACAATCTCTGTCACTCTCCATCACTCTCTGACACTCTCTGCCACTCTCTGACACCTCAGACATCTCTACCACTCTCTATCACTCTCTGATACTCTCTATCACTCTCTGACACTCTCTGATACACTCTGAAACTCTCAGACACTCTCTGACAGTCTCTATCACTCTCCGACACTCTCTGAAACTCTCTGATATACTCTGACAATCTCAGACACTGTCTGATACACTGCATCACTCTCTGACACTCTCTGACACTCTCTATCACTCTCTGACACTCTCTGACACTCTCTGACTCTGTCAGAATCTCTCTGACACTCTCTGGCACTCTCTATCACTCTCTGACACTCTCTGACACTCTCGATCACTCTCTATCTCTCTCTAACACTCTCTGGCACTCTCTGACACTCTCGGATACACTCTGACACTCCCTGACTCTCTCTGACACTCTCTTTCACTCTCTGACACTCTCTGACAATCTCAGGCACACTCAGACACTCTCTGACACTCTCTATCACTCTCTGACACTCTCTGACACATTCAGACACATTCAGACACTCTCAGACACTCACTACCACCCTCTACCACTCTCTGACACTCTCTGATACACTCTGACACACCCTGACACTCTCTGAAACATTCTGTCACTCTCTGACACTCTCTGACAATCTCAGACACAATCAGAAACTCTCAGACACTTTGTGTCACTCTCTGACACTCTCTGACACTCTCTGACAATCTCACACACAATCAGACACTCTCTGGCACTCTCTGGCGCTCTCTCTCACTCTCTGGCACTCTCTGACACTCTCTGGCACTCTCTCACACTCTCTGACACTCTCTCACACTCTCTGACACTCTCTGACACTCTCTGAATGTTTATATCACTCTCTGACACACTCTATCACTGTCTGACACTGCCTGACACTCTCAGACTCTCCCTGACACTCTCAGACTCTTTCTGACTCTCTCTATCACTCTCTGACACTCTCTGACGCTCTCTGAAACTCTCTGAAACTCTCTGAAACTCTCTGTCACTCTCTGACACTCTCAGACACTCTCAGACACTCTCTGAAACTCTCTGACACTCTATATCACTCTCTGACACTCTCTTCCTCTCTCTGACACTCTCTGACACACTCTGACACACTCTGACACTCTCTGACACTCTCTATAACTCTCTGACACTCTCTGACACTCTCTGACACTCTCTGTCGCTCTCGGATACACTCTGACACTCGCTGACACTCTCAGACTCTCTCTGACACTCTCTGGCGCTCTCTATCACTCTCTGACACTCTTGATCACTCTCTATCACTCTATCACTCTCTGACACACTCTGACACTCTCTGACACACTCTGACACTCTCTGACACTCTCTGACACTCTCTGACACTCTCCATCACTCTGTGACACTCTCTATCACTCTCTGACACTCTCTATCGCTCTCTGACACTGTCTGACACTCCCTGACACTCTCTGTCGCACTCGGACACTCTCAGACACTTTCCATCACTCTCTGACACTCTCAGACCCTCTCTCAAACTCTGTTTCACACTCGATCACTCTCTGACACACTCTCTCACTCTCTGACACACTCTGACACTCTCTATCACTCTTTGACAATCTCTGACACTCTCTGATACACTCTGACACTCTCACACGCTATCACTCTCTGACACTCTCAATCACTCTCTGACACTCACTGACACTCTCTGACACTCTCAGACACTCTCAGACAGTCTCAGACACTCTCTATCACTCACTGAAACTCTCCACCACGCTTTGACTCTCTCTATCTCTCTCTTTCACTCTCTGGCACTCTCTGACACTCTCGGATACACTCTGACACTCCCTGACTCTCTCTGACACTCTCTTTCACTCTCTGACACTCTCTGACAATCTCAGACACATTCAGACACTCTCATACACTCACTACCACTCTCTACCACTCTCTGACACTCTCTGATACACTCTGACACACCCTGACACTCTCTGACACATTCTGTCACTCTCTGACACTCTCTGACAATCTCGGACACAATCAGAAACTCTCAGACACATCTGTCACTCTCTGACACTCTCTGACAATCTCAGACACAATCAGACACTCTCTGGCACTCTCTGGCGCTCTCTATCACTCTCTGGCACTCTCTATCACTCTCTCACACTCTCTGACACTCTCTGACACTCTCTGAATGTATATATCACTCTCTGACACACTCCATCACTGTCTGACACTGCCTGACACTCTCAGACTCTCCCTGACATTCTCAGACTCTCTGTGACTCTCTCTATCACTCTCTGACACTGTCTGAAACTCTCTGAAACTCTCTGTCACTCTCTGACACTCTCAGACACTCGCTGACACACTCTGACACTCTCTGACACTCTCTTTCTCTCTCTATCACTCTATGACACTCCCTATCACTCCCTGACACTCTCGGATTCTATCAGACAATCTCTTTCACTCTCCATCACTCTCTGACACTCTCTGCCACTCTCTGACACCTCAGACATCTCTACCACTCTCTATCATTCTCTGATACTCTCTATCACTCTCTGACACTCTCTGATACACTCTGAAACTCTCAGACACTCTCTGACAGTCTCTATCACTCTCCGACACTCTCTGAAACTCTCTGATATACTCTGACAATCTCAGACACTCTCTGACACACTGCATCACTCTCTGACACTCTCTGACACTCTCTATCACTCTCTGACACTCTCTGACACTCTCTGATACCTCAGAATCTCTCTGACACTCTATGGCACTCTCTATCACTCTCTGACACTCTCTGACACTCTCGATCACTCTCTATCTCTCTCTATCACTCTCTGGCACTCTCTGACACTCTCGGATACACTCTGACACTCCCTGACTCTCTCTGACACTCTCTTTCACTCTCTGACACTCTCTGACACATTCAGACACTCTCAGACACTCACTACCACTCTCTACCACTCTCTGACACTCTCTGATACACTCTGACACACCCTGACACTCTCTGACACATTCTGTCACTCTCTGACACTCTCTGACAATCTCAGACACAATCAGAAACTCTCAGACACTCTGTGTCACTCTCTGACACTCTCTGACACTTTCAGACACTATCAGACACACTCAGACTCTCTCTGGCACTCTCTGGCACTCCCTATCACTCTCTGACACTCTCTGACAATCTCAGACACAATCAGACACTCTCTGGCACTCTCCGGCGCTCTCTATCACTCTCTGGCACTCTCTATCACTCTCTGGCACTCTCTCACACTCTCTGACACTCTCTGACACTCTCTGAATGTTTATATCACTCTCTGACACACTCTATCACTGTCTGACACTGCCTGACACTCTCAGACTCTCCCTGACACTCTCAGACTCTCTCTGACTCTCTCTATCATTCTCTGACACTCTGTGAATCTCTCTGAAACTCTCTGAAACTCTCTGTCACTCTCTGACACTCTCAGACACTCTCAGATACTCTCAGACACTCTCAGACACTCTCAGACACACTCTGACACTCTCTGACGCTCTCAGACACTCTCTCTCATTCTCTCTCGCTCTCTATCACTCTCTGACACTCTCTATCACTTTCTGACACGGCCTGACACACACTGACACTCTCAGGCACTCTCTGAATGTCTGTATCACTCTCTGAAACTCTCTGACACTAGCAGACACTCTCTGACACATTCTATCAATTACTGACACTCTCAGGCACTCTCAGACATTTTCAGACACTCTCTGACACACCTTATCACTCTCCGACACTCTCTGAAACTCTCTGATACACTCTGACACTCTCAGACACTCTCTGACACACTGCATCACTCTAGGACAGTCTCTGACACTTCTATCACTCTCTGACACACTCTGACACTCTCTATCACTCTCTGGCAATCTCTGACACTCTCTGATACACTCTGAAACTCTCAGACACTCTCTGACACTCTCTGACACTTTCTGGCATTCTATATCATTCTCTGACACTCTCAGTCAGTCCCAGACACTCTCTATCACTCACTGAAACTCTCTACCACGCTTTGACTCTCTCTATCTCTCTCTTTCACTCTCTTGCACTCTCTGACACTCTCGGATACACTCTGACACACCCTGACACTCTCTGACACATTCTGTCACTCTCTGACACTCTCTGACAATCTCGGACACAATCAGAAACTCACAGACACTCTCTGTCACTCTCTGACACTCTCTGACACTTTCAGACAGTATCAGACACACTCAGACACTCTCTGGCACTCCCTATCACTCTCTGATACTCTCTGACAATTTCAGACACAATCAGACACTCTCTGGCACTCTCTGGCGCTCTGTATCACTCTCTGGCACTCTCTATCACTCTCTCACACTCTCTGACACTCTCTGAATGTATATATCACTCTCTGACACACTCTATCACTGTCTGACACTGCCTGACACTCTCAGACTCTCCCTGACACTCTCAGACTCTCTGTGACTCTCACTATCACTCTCTGACACTCTCTGAAACTCTCTGTCACTCTCTGACACATTCAGACGCTCTCAGACACTCTCTCTCATTCTCTCTCGCACTCTATCTCTCTCTGACACTCTCTATCACTTTCTGACACGGCCTGACACACACTGAAACTCTCAGGCACTCTCTGAATGTCTGTATCACTCTCTGAAACTCTCTGACACTAGCAGACACTCTCTGACACATTCTATCAATTACTGACACTCTCAGACACTCTCAGATATTTTCAGACACTCTCTGACACACCTTATCACTCTCCGACACTCTCTGAAACTCTCTGATACACTCTGACACTCTCAGACACTCTCTGACACACTGCATGACTCTCAAACAGTCTCTGACACTTCTATCACTCTCTGACACACACTGACACTCTCCATCACTCTCTGACACTCTCTGACACTCTCTGTCGCTCTCGGATACACTCTGACACTCGCTGACACTCTCAGACTCTCTCTGACACTCTCTGGCACTCTCTATCACTCTCTGACACTCTCTGACACTCTTGACCACTCTCTATCACTCTCTATCACTCTCTATCACTCTCTATCACTCTCTATCACTCTCTGACACACTCTGACACTCTCTGACACTCTCAGACACTCTCCATCACTCTATGACACTCTCTATCACTCTCTGACACTCTCCATCACTCTCTGACACTCTCAGACCCTCTCTGAAACACTCTTTCACACTCTATCACTCTCTGACACACTCTCTCACTCTCTGACACACTCTGACACTCTCTATCACTCTTTGACAATCTCTGACACTCTCTGATACACTCTGACACTCTCACACGATATCACTCTCTGACACTCTTATTCACTCTCTGACACTCACTGACACTCTCTGACACTCTCAGACACTCTCAGACAGTCTCAGACACTCTCTATCACTCACTGAAACTCTCTACCACGCTTTGACTCTCTCTATCTCTCTCTATCACTCTCTGGCACTCTCTGACACTCTCGTATACACTCTGAAACTCCCTGACTCTCTCTGACACTCTCTTTCACTCTCTGACACTCTCTGACAACCTCAGACACATTCAGACACTCTCATACTCTCACTACCACTCTCTACCACTCTCTGACACTCTCTGATACACTCTGACACACCCTGACCCTCTCTGACACATTCTGACACTCTCTGACACTCTCTGACAATCTCGGACACAATCAGAAACTCTCAGACACTCTCTGTCACTCTCTGACACTCTCTGACACTTTCAGACACTATCAGACACACTCAGACACTCTCTGGCGCTCTCTATCACTCTCTCACACTCTCTGACACTCTCTGACACTCTCTGAATTTTTATAAAACTCTCTATCACTCTCTGACACTCTCTGAAACTCTCTGTCACTCTCTGACACTCTCTGACACTCTCTGACACTCTCTGACGCTCTCAGACACTCTCTCTCATTATCTCTCGCTCTCTGTCACTCTCTGACACTCTCTATCACTTTCTGACACGGCCTGACACACACTGACACTCTCAGGCACTCTCTGAAAGTCTGTATCACTCTCTGAAACTCTCTGACACTAGCAGACACTCTCTGACACATTCTATCAATTACTGACACTCTCAGACACTCTCAGACATTTTCAGACACTCTCTGACACACCTTATCACTCTCCGACACTCTCTGAAACTCTCTGATACACTCTGACACTCTCAGACACTCTCTGACACACTGCATCACTCTCATACAGTCTCTGACACTTCTATCACTCTCTGACACACACTGACACTCTCTATCACTCTCTGACAATCTCTGACACTCTCTGATACACTCTGAAACTCTCAGACACTCTCTGACACTCTCTATCACACTCTGACACTCTCTGAAACTCTCTGATACACTCTGACAATCTCAAAAACTCTCTGACACTCTGTATCGCTCTCTGACACTCTCTGACACTCTCTATCACTCTCAGACACCCGCACACACTCTCTGACACTCTCTGGCGTTCTATATCACTCTCTGACATTCTCTAACACACTCTGACACTCTCTGATACTCTCTATCACTCTCGGATACTCTCTGACACTCTCAGACACTCTCTCGCACTCTCTGACACTCCATGTCACTCTCTGACACTCTCTGCTACACTCTGACAGTCTCAGACCCTCTCTTACACACTGCATCACTCTCAGACAGTCTCTGACACTTCTATCACTCTCTGACACACTCTGACACTCTCTATCACTCTCTGACAATCTCTGACACTCTCTGACAGATTCTATCAATTACTGGCACTCTCTCGCACTCTCTGACACTCTATGTCACTCTCTGACACTCTCTATCTCTCTCTGAAACTCTCTATCACTCTCTGACACACTCTGACACTCTCTGACACTCTCGCTCACTCTCTGACACTCTCTGACACTCCCTGACACTCTCTGTCGCTCTCGGATACATTCTGACACTCGCTGACACTCTCAGACTCTCTCTGACATTCTCTTTCACACGCTATCACTCTCTGACTCACACGATCACACACTGACACTCGCTGACAATCCCTTACACCCTGTGACACTCTCTGGCATTCTCTGGCACTCTCCGGCACTCTATATCACTCTCTGACACTCTCTGACAACTCTCGATCACTCTCCATCACTCTCTATCACTCTCTGACACACTCTGACACTCTCTGACACTCTCTGACACTCTCAGACACTCTCCATCACTCTATGACACTCTCTATCTCTTTCTGACACTCTCTATCACTTTCTGACACTCTCTGACACTCCCTGACACTATCTGTCGCTCTCGGATACTCTCAGACACTTTCCATCACTCTCTATCACACTCAGACTCTCTCTGAAACTCTCTTTCACTCTCTGACAATCTCTGACACTCTCTGATACACTCTGACACTCTCACACACTATCACTCACTGACACTCTCTGACACTCTCAGACACTCTCTTTCGCTCTCTACCACTCTATGACACTCCCTATGACTCCCTCACACTCTCAGATTCTGTCTGACAATCTCTTTCACTCTCCATCACTCTCCATCACTCTCTGACACTCTCTGACACCTCAGACATCTCTACCACTCTCTATCACTCTCTGATACTCTCTATCACTCTCTGACACTCTCTGATACACTCTGAAACTCTCACATACTCTCTGACACTCTCTATCACTCTCCAACACTCTCTGAAACTCTCTGATACACTCTGACACTCTCAGACACTCTCTGACACTCTGCATCACTCTCTGACACTCTCTGACACTCTCTAAAACTCTCTGACACTCTCTGACACTCTCTGATACACTCTGACACTCTCAGACAGTCTCTGACACTTCTATCACTCTCTGACACACTCTGACACTCTCTATCACCCTCTGACAATCTCTGACTCTCTCTGACACTCTCAGACACTCTCAGACACTCCCTGACACTCCCTGAGACTCTCTGAGACTCTCTGAGACTCTCAGACACTCTCAGACACTCTCAGACACTCTCAGACACTCCCTGACACTCTCTGACACTCTCACAGCCTCTCTGACACACTCTGACACTCTCAGGCACTCTCAGACACCCTCTATCACTCTCCATCACTCTCCGACAGTCTCTCATACTCTCTATCACTCTCTGAAACTCTCTGACACATTCAGACACTCTCAGACACTCACTACCACTCTCTACCACTCTCTGACACTCTCTGATACACTCTGACACACCCTGACACTCTCTGACACATTCTGTCACTCTCTGACATTCTCTGACAATCTCAGACACAATCAGAAACTCTCAGACACTCTCTGTCACTCTCTGACACTCTCTGACAATTTCAGACACTCTCAGACACACTCAGACACTCTCTGGCACTCTCTGACACTCCCTATCACTCTCTGACACTCTCTGACAATCTCAGACACAATCAGACACTCTCTGGCACACTCCAGCACTCTCTCACACTCTCTGACACTCTCTGACACTCTCTGAATGTTTATATCACTCTCTGACACACTCTATCACTGTCTGACACTCTCAGACTCTCCCTGACACTCTCAGACTCTCTCTGACTCTCTCTATCACTCTCTGACACTCTCTGAAACTCTCTGTCACTCTCTGACACTCTCTGAAACTCTCAGACACTCTCAGACACTCTCTGACACTCTCTGACGCTCTCAGACACTCTCTCTCATTCTCTCTCGCTCTCTATCACTCTCTGACATTCTCTATCACTTTATGACACGGCCTGACACACACTGACACTCTCAGGCACTCTCTGAATGTCTGTATCACTCTCTGAAACTCTCTGACATCAGCAGACACTCTCTGACACATTCTGTCAATTACTGACACTCTCAGACACTCTCAGACATTTTCAGACACTCTCTGACACACTGCATCACTCTCTGACACTCTCTGACACTCTCTATCACTCTCTGACAATCTCTGACACTCTCTGATGCACTCTGACACTCTCAGAGACTCTCTATCACGCTCTGACACTCTCTATCACTATCTGACACTCACTGACACAATCTGACACTCTCAGACACTCTCAGACAGTCTCAGACACTCTCTATCACTCTCTGAAACTCTCTACCACGCTTTGACTCTCCCTATCTATCTCGATCACTCTCTGGCACTCTCTGACACTCTCAGATACACTCTGACACTCCCTGGCACTCTCTGACACTCTCTTTCACTCTCTGACACTCTCTGACAATCTCAGACACACTCAGACACTCATTGACAGTCTCTATCACTCTCTGACATTCTCTGACACATTCAGACACTCTCAGACAATCTCTACCACTCTCTGACAATCTCAGACACACTCAGACACTCATTGACAGTCTCTATCACTCTCTGACACTCTCTGACACTTTCAGACACTCTCAGACACACTCAGACAATCTCTGGCACTCTCTGGCACTCTCTGACACACTCTATCACTGTCTGACACTCCCTGACACTCTCAGACTCTCTCTGACTCTCTCTATCACTCTCTGACTCTCTCTGACACTCTAGGAAACTCTCAGACACTCTCTGACACTCTCTGACACTCTCTGACACTCTCGATCACTCTCTATAACTCACTATCACTCTCTGACACTCTCTATCACTTTCTGATACTGCCTGACACACACTGACACTCTCAGGCACTCTCTCAAAGTCTCTATCACTCTCTGAAACTCTCTGACATTCGCAGACACTCTCTGACACTTTCTATCACTTTCTGACACTCTCAGACATTTTCAGACACTCTCTGGCACTCTCTGTCACTCTCTGATACTCTCCAACACTCTCTTATACACTCTGTCACTCTCTATCACTCTCAGAAAGTCTCTATCACTCTCAGTCTCTCTCAGACACTCCCTGACACTCTCAGACACTCTCAGACACTCTCTATCAGCCTCTGACGCACTCTATCACTCTCTGAAACTCACTGAAACTCACTGAAACTCTCTGACACTCTCTGTCACTCTCTGTCCCTCTCTGACACTCTCTACCACTCTATTCCACTCTCTACAACTCTCTATCACTTTCAGACACTCTCTGCCACGCTCAGAACCTGTCAGACACCCTTGACACTTTCTATCACTGTATGACACTCTCAGACACTCTGTCACTTTCTCTCACTCTCTGACACTGTTTGACACTCTCTTACATTCTCTGACACTCGCAGACACCCTCTGACACTCTCAGACACCCTCTGACACTTTCTATCACTCTCTGACACTCTCAGAAACTCTCAGACAGTCTCAGACAATTTATATCACTCTCTGACACTGCCTGACACTCTCTGACACTCTCAGACACTCTCTTTCACTCTCTATCCCTCTATGACACTCTCTGACACTCTCAGACACTCTGTGACACTCTCTGACACTCTCAGACACAGTTTGACACTCTCTGACACTCTGAGACACTCTCTGACACAGTCTGACACTCTCAGACACTCTCTGAAACTCTCTATCACTCTCTGACACTCTCTATCACTCTCTATAACTCGCTGACACTCTCTGACACTCTCGGGCACTCTCTGACACTTTCTAACACTCTCTGAAACTCTCGGAAACTTTTTATCACTCTCCGACACACTCTGACACTCTCTGACACTTTCTATCACTCGCTGACACTCTCAGACACTCTCAGACACATTCTATCTCTCTTTGACACTCTCTGACACTCTCAGAGACTCTCAGGCAGTCTCAGACACTCTCCATCACTCTCTGCCACTGTTTGACACTCTCTGACACTCTCAGGCACTCTTAGACACTCCCTGACACGCTCAGACATTTTATATCACTCTCTGACAAGGTCTGACATTCTCTGACACTCTCTGACACTCTCACACACTGTCTGACACACTCTGACACTCTCAGGCACTCTCAGACACTCTCTGTCACTCTCCATCACTCTCCGACATTCTCTCATACTCTCTAAAACTCTCTGAAACACACAGGCACTCTCTGGGACTCTCTGACACTCTCTATCACTTTCTGACACTCTCTGACTCTGTCTGACTCTCTTTGACATTCTCAGACACTCTCAGACACTCTCAGACACTCTCTGACACACTCTGACACTCTCTATAACTCTCTGACACTCTCTGACACTCTCTGACGCTCTCGGATAAACTCTGACACTCGCTGACACGCTCAGACTCTCTCTGACACTCTCTGGCACTCTCTATCACTCTCTGACACTCTCTGACACTCTCTGACACTCTCTATCACTCTCTATCACTCTCTATCACTCACTGACACACTCTGACACTCTCTGACACTCTCAGACACTCTCCAACACTCTATGACACTCTATGTCACTCTCTGACACTCTCTAATACTCTCTGACACTCTCTGACACTCTCTGACACTCTCTGACACTCTCTGTCGCTCTCGGACACTCTCAGACACATTCCATCACTCTCTGACACTCTCAGACCCTCTCTGAAACACTCTTTCACACTCTATCACTCTCTGACACACTCTCTCACTCTCTGACAATCTCTGACACTCTCTGATACACTCTGACACTCTCACACGCTATCACTCTCTGACACTCTTATTCACTCTCTGACACTCACTGTCACTCTCTGACACTCTCAGACACTCTCAGACAGTCTCAGACACTCTCTGAGACTCTCTGACACTCTCACACCCTCTCTGACACACTCTGACACTCTCAGGCACTCTCAAACACTCTCTTTCACTCTCCAATACACTATGACACTCTCTGTCACTCTCTGACACTCTCTATCACTCTCTGACACACTCTGAAACTCTCTGACACTATCTGACACAATCTGACACTCTCAGAGGCTCTCTATCACTCTCTATCACTCTCTGACACTCTCTATCACTCTCTGACACTCTCTATCACTCTCTGACACTCTCTGACAATCTCAGACGCTCTCTATCACTCTCAGACACTCTCTATCACTCTCAGACACTCTCTATCACTCTCTGACACTCACTGACAGTCTCAGACACTCTCTTTCACTCTCTGTCACTCTCAGACACTCTCAGACACTCTCTATCACTCTCTGAAACTCTCTATCACTCTCTGACTCTCTCACACACTCTCTGACACACTCTGACACTCTCAGGCACTCTCAGACACTCTCTGTCACTCTCCATCACTCTCCGACACTCTATGACACTCTATGTCACTCTCTGACACTCTCTATCACTCTCTGACACTCTCTGACACTCTCTGATACACTCTG
Source organism: Heterodontus francisci (assembly GCF_036365525.1). NCBI lineage: Eukaryota > Metazoa > Chordata > Chondrichthyes > Heterodontiformes > Heterodontidae > Heterodontus > Heterodontus francisci. Next base: position 1,203,755 of record NW_027141025.1, read on the forward strand.
ACACTCTCACACGCTATCACTCTCTGACACTCTTATTCACTCTCTGACACTCACTGTCACTCTCTGACACTCTCAGACACTCTCAGACAGTCTCAGACACTCTCTGAGACTCTCTGACACTCTCACACCCTCTCTGACACACTCTGACACTCTCAGGCACTCTCAAACACTCTCTTTCACTCTCCAATACACTATGACACTCTCTGTCACTCTCTGACACTCTCTATCACTCTCTGACACACTCTGAAACTCTCTGACACTATCTGACACACTCTGACACTCTCAGAGGCTCTCTATCACTCTCTATCACTCTCTGACACTCTCTATCACTCTCTGACACTCTCTATCACTCTCTGACACTCTCTGACAATCTCAGACGCTCTCTATCACTCTCAGACACTCTCTATCACTCTCAGACACTCTCTATCACTCTCTGACACTCACTGACACTCTCAGACACTCTCTTTCACTCTCTGTCACTCTCTGTCACTCTCAGACACTCTCAGACACTCTCTATCACTCTCTGAAACTCTCTATCACTCTCTGACTCTCTCACACACTCTCTGACACACTCTGACACTCTCAGGCACTCTCAGACACTCTCTGTCACTCTCCATCACTCTCCGACACTCTCTCATACTCTCTAACACTCTCTGAAACACACATGCACTCTCTTGGACTCTCTGACACTCTCTATCACTTTCTGACACTCTCTGACTCTGTCTGACACTCTTTGACATTCTCAGACACTCTCAGACACTCTTTGACATTCTCAGACACTCTCAGACACTCTTAGACACTCTCTGACACACTCTGACACTCTCTATAACTCTCTGACACTCTCTGACACTCTCTGATGCTCTCGGATACACTCTGACACTCACTGACACTCTCAGACTCTCTCTGACACTCTCTGGCACTCTCTATCACTCTCTGACAGTCTCTGACACTCTTGATCACTCTCTATCACTCTCTGACACACTCTGACACTCTCTGACACTCTCCAACACTCTATGACACTCTATGTCACTCTCTGACACTCTCTATCACTCTCTGACACTCTCTGACACTCCCTGACACTCTCTGTCGCTCTCGGACATTCTCAGACACATTCCATCACTCTCTGACACTCTCAGACCCTCTCTGAAACACTCTTTCACACTCTATCACTCTCTGACACACTCTCTCACTCTCTGACAATCTCTGACACTCTCTGATACACTCTGACACTCTCACACGCTATCACTCTCTGACACTCTTATTCACTCTCTGACACTCACTGTCACTCTCTGACACTCTCAGACACTCTCAGACAGTCTCAGACACTCTCTGAGACTCTCTGACACTCTCACACCCTCTCTGACACACTCTGACACTCTCAGGCACTCTCAAACACTCTCTTTCACTCTCCAACACTCTATGACACTCTCTGTCACTCTCTGACACTCTATATCACTCTCTGACACACTCTGAAACTCTCTGACACTATCTGACACACTCTGACACTCTCAGAGGCTCTCTATCACTCTCTATCACTCTCTGACACTCTCTATCACTCTCTGACACTCTCTATCACTCTCTGACACTCTCTGACACTCTCAGAGGCTCTCTATCACTCTCTATCACTCACTGACACTCTCAGACACTCTCTATCACTCTCTGACACTCACTGACACTCTCAGACACTCTCTTTCACTCTCTGTCACTCTCAGACACTCTCAGACACTCTCTATCACTCTCTGAAACTCTCTATCACTCTCTGAAACTCTCTATCACTCTCTGACGCTCTCTATCGCTCTCTGACACTCTCTGACATAATCAATCACTTTCTATCACTCTCTGACACACTCTGACACTCTTGATCACTCTATGACCCTCTAAGACAGTCTCTATCACTCTCTATCACTCTCTGACACACTCTGACACTCTCTGACACTCTGTGAAGCTCTCTATCACTATCTATCACTCTCTATCACTCTCTGACACTATCTGACACTCTCAGAAACTTTCTCTCACTCTCTGAGACTCTCTGAGACTCTCAGACACTCTCTATCACTCTCTGACACTCTCTATCACTCTCTGACACTCACTGACACTCTCAGACACTCTCTTTCACTCTCTGTCACTCTCAGACACTCTCAGACACTCTCTATCACTCTCTGAAACTCTCTTTCTCTCTCTGAAACTCTCTATCACTCTCTGACGCTCTCTATCGCTCTCTGACACTCTCTGACATAATCAATCACTTTCTATCACTCTCTGACACACTCTGACACTCTCGATCACTCTATGACCCTCTAAGACAGTCTCTATCACTCTCTGACACACTCTGACACTCTCTGACACTCTGTGAAGCTCTCTATCACTATCTATCACTCTCTATCACTCTCTGACACTATCTGACACTTTCAGAAACTTTCTCTCACTCTCTGAGACTCTCAGACACTCTCTATCACTCTCTGACACTCTCTATCACTCTCTGACACTCTCTGACACTCTCTGACACTCTTCAGATACTCGCTATCACTCTCTGACTCTCTATCACTCTCAGACACTCTCTAGCACTCTCTGTCACTCTCTATCACTCTCTGACACTATCTGACACTCTCAGAAACTCTCTCTCACTCTCTGAGACTCTCAGACACTCTCTATCACTCTCTGACACTCTCTGTCACTCTCTGACACTCTCTGTCACTCTCAGACACTCGCTATCACTCTCTGATACTATCTATCACTCTCTGACACACACTGACACTCTCAGACACTCTCTGTCACTCTCAGACCCTCTCAGACACTCTCTATCACTCTCTATCACACTCAAACCCTCTTTGACGCTCTCAGACACTCTCTGACGCACTCAGACACTCCCTGACACTTTCTGATGCTCTCAGACACTCTCTGACACTGTCTGACGCTCTCAGACGCTCTCAGACACTCTCTGTCACTCTCAGACACTCTCTGTCACTCTCTGACTCTCTCTGACGCTCTCAGACACACTCAATCACTCTCTATCACTCTCTGACACTCTCGATCACTCAATGACACTCTCTGAAAATCTCTATCACTCTCTATCACTCTCTATCACTCTCTATCACTCTCTATCACTCTCTATCGCTCTCTGACACTCTCTGACACTCTCTGACACTCTCTGACACTCTCAGACACTCTCTATCACTCTTTATCACTCTCTGACACTCTCTGATACTCTCTGTCGCTCTCGGACACTCTCTTTCACACTCTATCACTCTCTGACACTCTTTGATACTCTCTATCACTCTCTATCAGTCTCTGACGCTCTCTGACACTCTCTATCACTCTCTATCACTCTCTGACACTCTGTGAAGCTCTCTGTCACTCTCTATCAGTCTCTGACGCTCTCTGACACTCTCTATCACTCTCTATCACTCTCTGACACTCTCTATCGCTCTCTATCACTCTCTGACACTCTCTGACACTCTCTGTCACTCTCTATCAATCTCTGACGCTCTCTGACACTCTCTATCACTCAATGACACTCTGGAACACACTCGATCACTCTCCATCACACTCTGACACTCTCTGACACTCTAAGACACTCTCTTTCACACTCCGTATAACTCTCTGACACTCTCTGACACTCTCTATCTCTCTCTGAAACTCTCTATCACTCTCTATCACACTCTGACACTCTCTGACACTCTCTATCACTCTCTATCACTCTCCGACACTCTCTGACACTCTCTCTTACTCGATGACACTCTCTGACGCTCTCTATCACTCTCTATCACTCTCTGACACTCTCTGACACACTCTGACACTCTCTATCACTCTCTATCAGTCTCTGACACTCTGTGACACTCTCTGACACTCTCCATCACTCTATGACACTCTCTGACACTCTCTATCACTCTCTATCACTCCCTGACACTCTCTGACATCCTCTGACACACTCTGACGCACTCTGACTCTCTCAGAGGCTCTCTATCACTCTCTATCACTCACTGTCACTCTCAGACACTCTCTATCACTCTCTGACTCTCACTGACACTCTCAGACACTCTCTTTCACTCTCTGTCACTCTCAGACACTCTAAGACACTCTCTATCACTCTCTGAAACTCTCTATCACTCTCTAACACTCTCTATCACTCCCTGACGCTCTCTGGCACTCTCCATCACTCAATGACACTCTCTGACACTCTCTATCACTCTCCATCACTCTCCATCACTCTCTGACACTCTCTGACACACTCTGACACTCTCAGACACTCTCTTTCACCATCCGTATCACTCTCTGAAACTCTGTGACACTCTCTATCACTCTCTGACACTCTCTATCACTCTCTATCACTCTCTGACACTCTCTGACACTCTCTATCACTCTCTATCACTCTCTGACACTGTCTGACACTCTCTATCACTCTCTATCACTCTCTATCACTCTCTGACACTATCTGACAATCTCTCTTACCCAATGACACTCTGTGACACTCTCTATCCCTCTCTATCAATGTATGACACACTCTGACGCTCTCGATCACTCTCTATCACTCTCTGACACACTCTGAAACACTCTGACACTCTCTATCACTCTCCATCACTCTCTGACACTCTCTGACACACTCTGACACTCTCTATCACTCTCTATCACTCTCTGACACTCTCTTACACTCTCTGACACTCTCCATCACTCTATGACACTCTCTGACACTCTCTATCCCTCTGTATCACTCTCTGACACTCTCTGACACCCTCTAACACACTCTGACACACTCTGACACTCTCTGACACTCTCAGAGGCTCTCTATCACTCTCTATCACTCTCTGACACTCTCAGACACTCTCTATCACTCTCTGACACTCACTGACACTCTCAGACACTCTCTGTCGCTCTCTGACACTCTCTGACACACTCTGACACTCTCTATCACTCTCTATCACTCTCTGACACTCTCTTACACTCTCTGACACTCTCCATCACTCTATGACGCTCTCTGACACTCTCTATCCCTCTGTATCACTCTCTGACACTCTCTGACACCCTCTAACACACTCTGACACACTCTGACACTCTCAGAGGCTCTCTATCACTCTCTATCACTCTCTGACACTCTCAGACGCTCTCTATCACTCTCTGACACTCACTGACACTCTCAGACACTCTCTATCACTCTCTGACACTCTCTATCACTCTCTGACATTCTCTGACACTCTCTATCACTCTCTGACACACTCTGACACTCTCTGACAATCTCAGATACTCTCTGTCACTCTCTATCACTCTCTGACACTCTCTATCACTCTCTATCACTCTCTTACACTCTCTATCACTCTCTGACACTCTCTATCACTCTCTGACACTCACTGACACTCTCAGACACTCTCTGTCACTCTCTAACTCTCTCTGACACTCTCTATCACTCTCTGACACTCTCTGACACTCTCAGAGGCTCTCTATCACTCTCTATCACTCACTGACACTCTCAGACACTCACAATCACTCTCTGACACTCACTGACACTCTCAGACTCTCTCTTTCACTCGCTGTCACTCTCAGGCTCTCTCAGACGCTCTCTATCACTCTCTGACAATCTCTGACACACTCAATCACTCTCTATCACTCTCTGACACACTCTGACACACTCTGTCACTCTATGACACACTCTGACACTCTCTATCACTCTCTATCACTCTCTGACACACTCTGACACTCTCTGACACTCTCAGACTTTCTATGTCACTCTCTATCACTCTCTGACACTCTCTATCACTCTCTGACACTCTATCACTGTCTTACAATCTCTAACACTCAATGACACACTCTGAAACTCTCTATCACTCTCTATCACTCTCTATCACTCTCTGACACTCACTGACACTCTCAGACACTCGCTGTCACTCTCAGACACTCTCTGTCACTCTCAGACACTCTCAGACACTCTGTTTCGCTCTCTGACACTCTCTGACACACTCTGACACTTTCTGACACTCTCAGACACTCTCTATCACTCTCTGACCATCTGTGACACTCTCAGAATCTCTCTCTCACTCTCTGAAACTCTCAGACACTCTCTATCACTCTCTGACACTCTCTATCACTCTCTGACATTCTCAGACACTCTCTATCACTCTCTGACACTCTCTGACACACTCTGACACTCTCTATCACTCTCTATCACTCTCTGACACTCTCTTACACTCTCTGACACTCTCCATCACTCTATGACACTCTCTGACACTCTCTATCCCTCTGTATCACTCTCTGACACTCTCTGACACCCTCTAACACACTCTGACACACTCTGACACTCTCTGACACTCTCAGAGGCTCTCTATCACTCTCTATCACTCTCTGACACTCTCAGACACTCTCTATCACTCTCTGACACTCACTGACACTCTCAGACACTCTCTGTCGCTCCCTGACACTCTCTGACACACTCTGACACTCTCTATCACTCTCTATCACTCTCTGACACTCTCTTACACTCTCTGACACTCTCCATCACTCTATGACGCTCTCTGACACTCTCTATCCCTCTGTATCACTCTCTGACACTCTCTGACACCCTCTAACACACTCTGACACACTCTGACACTCTCAGAGGCTCTCTATCACTCTCTATCACTCTCTGACACTCTCAGACGCTCTCTATCACTCTCTGACACTCACTGACACTCTCAGACACTCTCTATCACTCTCTGACACTCTCTATCACTCTCTGACATTCTCTGACACTCTCTATCACTCTCTGACACACTCTGACACTCTCTGACAATCTCAGATACTCTCTGTCACTCTCTATCACTCTCTGACACTCTCTATCACTCTCTATCACTCTCTTACACTCTCTATCACTCTCTGACACTCTCTATCACTCTCTGACACTCACTGACACTCTCAGACACTCTCTGTCACTCTCTAACTCTCTCTGACACTCTCTATCACTCTCTGACACTCTCTGACACTCTCAGAGGCTCTCTATCACTCTCTATCACTCACTGACACTCTCAGACACTCACAATCACTCTCTGACACTCACTGACACTCTCAGACTCTCTCTTTCACTCGCTGTCACTCTCAGGCTCTCTCAGACGCTCTCTATCACTCTCTGACAATCTCTGACACACTCAATCACTCTCTATCACTCTCTGACACACTCTGACACACTCTGTCACTCTATGACACACTCTGACACTCTCTATCACTCTCTATCACTCTCTGACACACTCTGACACTCTCTGACACTCTCAGACATTCTATGTCACTCTCTATCACTCTCTGACACTCTCTATCACTCTCTGACACTCTATCACTGTCTTACAATCTCTAACACTCAACGACACACTCTGAAACTCTCTATCACTCTCTATCACTCTCTATCACTCTCTGACACTCACTGACACTCTCAGACACTCGCTGTCACTCTCAGACACTCTCTGTCACTCTCAGACACTCTCAGACACTCTGTTTCGCTCTCTGACACTCTCTGACACACTCTGACACTTTCTGACACTCTCAGACACTCTCTATCACTCTCTGACCATCTGTGACACTCTCAGAATCTCTCTCTCACTCTCTGAAACTCTCAGACACTCTCTATCACTCTCTGACACTCTCTATCACTCTCTGACATTCTCAGACACTCTCTATCACTCTCTGACACTCTCTGACACTCTCTGACACTCTCTGACACTCTCTGTCACTCTCTGACACTCTCTATCACTCTCTGACACTCTCGATCACTCTCTGACATTCTCAGACACTCTCTATCACTCTCTGACACTCTCTATCACTCTCTGACACTATCTGACACTCTCTATCACTCTCTGACACTCACTGACACTCTCAGGCGCTCTCTGTCACTCTCAGACGATCTCTATCACTCTCTGACACTCTCTGACACTGTTTATCACTCAATGACACTCTCTATCACTCTCTATCACTCTCTATCACTCTCTGACACTCTCTATCACTCTCTATCACTCTCTGACACTCTCTATCGCTCTCTGACATTCTCTGACACACTCAATCTCTCTCTATCACTCTCTGACACTCTCTATCACTCTATGATACTCTCTGACACTCTCTCTCACTCTCTATCACTCTCTATCACTCTCTATCACTCTCTGACACACTCTGACACTCTCTGACACTCTCTGACACTCTCAGACACTCTCTGTCACTCTCTATCACTCTCTGACACTCTCTATCACTCTCTGACACTCTCTATCACTCTCTGATACACTCTGACACTCTTTATCACTCTATGACACTCTCTGACACTCTCTTTCACTCTCGATCACTCTCTGACACACTCTGACACTCTCTGACACTCTCAGACATTCTATGTCACTCTCTATCACTCTCTGACACTCTCTATCACTCTCTGACACTCTCTATCACTCTCTGACACTCTATCACTCTCTATCAATCTCTTACAATCTCTAACACTCTCTGACACTCTCTGACACACTCGATCACACTCTGACACTTTCTGACACTCTCTATCACTCAATGACACACTCTGAAACTCTCTTTCACTCTCTATAACTCTCTATCACTCTCTATCACTCTCTATCACTCTCTATCACTCTCTGACACTCACTGACACTCTCAGACACTCGCTGTCACTCTCAGACACTCTCAGACACTCTCAGACACTCTCTGTCACTCTCAGACACTCTCAGACACTCTCTTTCGCTCTCTGACACTCTCTGACACACTCTGACACTTTCTGACACTCTCAGACACTCTCTACCACTCTCTATCACTCTCTGACACTCTCTGACACTCTCAGAATCTCTCTCTCACTCTCTGAAACTCTGAGACACTCTCTATCACTCTCTGACACTCTCTATCACTCTCTGACACTGTCTATCACTCTCTGACACTCTCCATCACTCAATGACACTCTCTGAAAATCTCTATCACTCTCTATCACTCTCTGACACTCTCTGACACTCTCAGACACACTGTGACACTCTCAGACACTCTCTGACACTCTCAGACACTCTCTATCACTCTCAGACACTCTCTGACACTCTCTGACACTCTCTATCACTCAATGACACTCTGTAACACTCTCTATCACTCTCAGACACTCTCAGACACTCTCTATCTCCCTCTGACACTCTCTGACACTCTCAGAGGCTCTCTATCACTCTCGATCACTCACTGACACACTCAAAAACTCTCGATCACTCACTGACACACTCAAAAACTCTCTATCACTCTCTGACACTCACTGACACTCTCAGACACTCTCTTTCGCTCTTTGTCAGTCCTAGACACTCTCAGACACTCTCTATCACTCTCTGACAATCTATATCACTCTCTGACACTCTCTATCGCTCTCTGGCACTCTCAGACACTCTCGATCACTCTCGATCACTCTCTATCACTCTCTGACACTCTCTGACACTCTCTATCACTCAATGACACTCTGTGACACTCTCTCTCACTCTCTATCACTATCTGACACTCTCTCACACACTCAGACCCTCTGTGACACACTCTGACACTCTCTATCACTCTATGACACTCTCTGACGCTCTCAGACACTCTCTGTCACTCTCCGTAACTCTCTAACTCTCTCTGACACTCTCTATCACTCACTGACACTCTCTTACAATCGCTGTCACTCTCTATCACTCTCTGACACTCTCTGACACTATCTATCACTCAATGACACTCTGTGACACTCTCGATCACTATCTGACGCTCTCTGACACACTCAGACCGTCTGTGACACACTCTGACACTCTCTATCTCTCTATGACACTCTCTGACGCTCTCAGACACTCTCTGTCACTCTCATCACGCTCTAACTCTCTCTGACACTCTCTATCACTCTATGACACTCTCTGACACTCTCAGACATTCCCTATCACTCTCTATCACTCTCTGACACTCTCTATCACTCAATGACACACTCTAAAAATCTCTATCACTATCTATCGCTCTCTGACTCTCTCTGAAACTCTCTGAAACACTCTGACACTCTCAGAAACTCTCTGACACTCTCAGACACTCTCTATCATTCTTTATCACTCTCTGACACTCTCTGACATCTCTGACACTCTCTATCACTCTCTCACACTCTCTATCACTCTCTATCAATCTCTGACACTCTCTGACACTCTCAGAAACTCTCTGACACTCTCAGACACTCTCTATCATTCTTTATCACTCTCTGACACTCTCTGACATCTCTGACACTCTCTATCACTCTCTCACACTCTCTATCACTCTCTATCAATCTCTGACACTCTCTGACACTCTCCATCACTCGCTATCACTCTTTGACACTCTCTGACAATCTCTATCACTCTCTATCACTCTCTGACACTCTCTATCACTCTCTGACACTCTCTATCACTCTCTGACACTCTATCACTGTCTTACAATCTCTAACACTCAACGACACACTCTGAAACTCTCTATCACTCTCTATCACTCTCTATCACTCTCTGACACTCACTGACACTCTCAGACACTCGCTGTCACTCTCAGACACTCTCTGTCACTCTCAGACACTCTCAGACACTCTGTTTCGCTCTCTGACACTCTCTGACACACTCTGACACTTTCTGACACTCTCAGACACTCTCTATCACTCTCTGACCATCTGTGACACTCTCAGAATCTCTCTCTCACTCTCTGAAACTCTCAGACACTCTCTATCACTCTCTGACACTCTCTATCACTCTCTGACATTCTCAGACACTCTCTATCACTCTCTGACACTCTCTGACACTCTCTGACACTCTCTGACACTCTCTGTCACTCTCTGACACTCTCTATCACTCTCTGACACTCTCGATCACTCTCTGACATTCTCAGACACTCTCTATCACTCTCTGACACTCTCTATCACTCTCTGACACTATCTGACACTCTCTATCACTCTCTGACACTCACTGACACTCTCAGGCGCTCTCTGTCACTCTCAGACGATCTCTATCACTCTCTGACACTCTCTGACACTGTTTATCACTCAATGACACTCTCTATCACTCTCTATCACTCTCTATCACTCTCTGACACTCTCTATCACTCTCTATCACTCTCTGACACTCTCTATCGCTCTCTGACATTCTCTGACACACTCAATCTCTCTCTATCACTCTCTGACACTCTCTATCACTCTATGATACTCTCTGACACTCTCTCTCACTCTCTATCACTCTCTATCACTCTCTATCACTCTCTGACACACTCTGACACTCTCTGACACTCTCTGACACTCTCAGACACTCTCTGTCACTCTCTATCACTCTCTGACACTCTCTATCACTCTCTGACACTCTCTATCACTCTCTGATACACTCTGACACTCTTTATCACTCTATGACACTCTCTGACACTCTCTTTCACTCTCGATCACTCTCTGACACACTCTGACACTCTCTGACACTCTCAGACATTCTATGTCACTCTCTATCACTCTCTGACACTCTCTATCACTCTCTGACACTCTCTATCACTCTCTGACACTCTATCACTCTCTATCAATCTCTTACAATCTCTAACACTCTCTGACACTCTCTGACACACTCGATCACACTCTGACACTTTCTGACACTCTCTATCACTCAATGACACACTCTGAAACTCTCTTTCACTCTCTATAACTCTCTATCACTCTCTATCACTCTCTATCACTCTCTATCACTCTCTGACACTCACTGACACTCTCAGACACTCGCTGTCACTCTCAGACACTCTCAGACACTCTCAGACACTCTCTGTCACTCTCAGACACTCTCAGACACTCTCTTTCGCTCTCTGACACTCTCTGACACACTCTGACACTTTCTGACACTCTCAGACACTCTCTACCACTCTCTATCACTCTCTGACACTCTCTGACACTCTCAGAATCTCTCTCTCACTCTCTGAAACTCTGAGACACTCTCTATCACTCTCTGACACTCTCTATCACTCTCTGACACTGTCTATCACTCTCTGACACTCTCCATCACTCAATGACACTCTCTGAAAATCTCTATCACTCTCTATCACTCTCTGACACTCTCTGACACTCTCAGACACACTGTGACACTCTCAGACACTCTCTGACACTCTCAGACACTCTCTATCACTCTCAGACACTCTCTGACACTCTCTGACACTCTCTATCACTCAATGACACTCTGTAACACTCTCTATCACTCTCAGACACTCTCAGACACTCTCTATCTCCCTCTGACACTCTCTGACACTCTCAGAGGCTCTCTATCACTCTCGATCACTCACTGACACACTCAAAAACTCTCGATCACTCACTGACACACTCAAAAACTCTCTATCACTCTCTGACACTCACTGACACTCTCAGACACTCTCTTTCGCTCTTTGTCAGTCCTAGACACTCTCAGACACTCTCTATCACTCTCTGACAATCTATATCACTCTCTGACACTCTCTATCGCTCTCTGGCACTCTCAGACACTCTCGATCACTCTCGATCACTCTCTATCACTCTCTGACACTCTCTGACACTCTCTATCACTCAATGACACTCTGTGACACTCTCTCTCACTCTCTATCACTATCTGACACTCTCTCACACACTCAGACCCTCTGTGACACACTCTGACACTCTCTATCACTCTATGACACTCTCTGACGCTCTCAGACACTCTCTGTCACTCTCCGTAACTCTCTAACTCTCTCTGACACTCTCTATCACTCACTGACACTCTCTTACAATCGCTGTCACTCTCCATCACTCTCTGACACTCTCTGACACTATCTATCACTCAATGACACTCTGTGACACTCTCGATCACTATCTGACGCTCTCTGACACACTCAGACCGTCTGTGACACACTCTGACACTCTCTATCTCTCTATGACACTCTCTGACGCTCTCAGACACTCTCTGTCACTCTCATCACGCTCTAACTCTCTCTGACACTCTCTATCACTCTCTGACACTCTCTATCACTCTCTGACACTCTATCACTCTCTATCAATCTCTTACAATCTCTAACACTCTCTGACACTCTCTGACACACTCGATCACACTCTGACACTTTCTGACACTCTCTATCACTCAATGACACACTCTGAAACTCTCTTTCACTCTCTATAACTCTCTATCACTCTCTATCACTCTCTATCACTCTCTATCACTCTCTGACACTCACTGACACTCTCAGACACTCGCTGTCACTCTCAGACACTCTCAGACACTCTCAGACACTCTCTGTCACTCTCAGACACTCTCAGACACTCTCTTTCGCTCTCTGACACTCTCTGACACACTCTGACACTTTCTGACACTCTCAGACACTCTCTACCACTCTCTATCACTCTCTGACACTCTCTGACACTCTCAGAATCTCTCTCTCACTCTCTGAAACTCTGAGACACTCTCTATCACTCTCTGACACTCTCTATCACTCTCTGACACTGTCTATCACTCTCTGACACTCTCCATCACTCAATGACACTCTCTGAAAATCTCTATCACTCTCTATCACTCTCTGACACTCTCTGACACTCTCAGACACACTGTGACACTCTCAGACACTCTCTGACACTCTCAGACACTCTCTATCACTCTCAGACACTCTCTGACACTCTCTGACACTCTCTATCACTCAATGACACTCTGTAACACTCTCTATCACTCTCAGACACTCTCAGACACTCTCTATCTCCCTCTGACACTCTCTGACACTCTCAGAGGCTCTCTATCACTCTCGATCACTCACTGACACACTCAAAAACTCTCGATCACTCACTGACACACTCAAAAACTCTCTATCACTCTCTGACACTCACTGACACTCTCAGACACTCTCTTTCGCTCTTTGTCAGTCCTAGACACTCTCAGACACTCTCTATCACTCTCTGACAATCTATATCACTCTCTGACACTCTCTATCGCTCTCTGGCACTCTCAGACACTCTCGATCACTCTCGATCACTCTCTATCACTCTCTGACACTCTCTGACACTCTCTATCACTCAATGACACTCTGTGACACTCTCTCTCACTCTCTATCACTATCTGACACTCTCTCACACACTCAGACCCTCTGTGACACACTCTGACACTCTCTATCACTCTATGACACTCTCTGACGCTCTCAGACACTCTCTGTCACTCTCCGTAACTCTCTAACTCTCTCTGACACTCTCTATCACTCACTGACACTCTCTTACAATCGCTGTCACTCTCCATCACTCTCTGACACTCTCTGACACTATCTATCACTCAATGACACTCTGTGACACTCTCGATCACTATCTGACGCTCTCTGACACACTCAGACCGTCTGTGACACACTCTGACACTCTCTATCTCTCTATGACACTCTCTGACGCTCTCAGACACTCTCTGTCACTCTCATCACGCTCTAACTCTCTCTGACACTCTCTATCACTCTATGACACTCTCTGACACTCTCAGACATTCCCTATCACTCTCTATCACTCTCTGACACTCTCTATCACTCAATGACACACTCTAAAAATCTCTATCACTATCTATCGCTCTCTGACTCTCTCTGAAACTCTCTGAAACACTCTGACACTCTCAGAAACTCTCTGACACTCTCAGACACTCTCTATCATTCTTTATCACTCTCTGACACTCTCTGACATCTCTGACACTCTCTATCACTCTCTCACACTCTCTATCACTCTCTATCAATCTCTGACACTCTCTGACACTCTCAGAAACTCTCTGACACTCTCAGACACTCTCTATCATTCTTTATCACTCTCTGACACTCTCTGACATCTCTGACACTCTCTATCACTCTCTCACACTCTCTATCACTCTCTATCAATCTCTGACACTCTCTGACACTCTCCATCACTCGCTATCACTCTTTGACACTCTCTGACAATCTCTATCACTCTCTATCACTCTCTGACACTCTCTATCACTCTCTGACACTCCCTATCACTCTCTATCACTCTCTGACATTCTCTATCGCTCTCTGACACTCTCTGACACTCTCTGACACTCTCAGACACTCTCTGTCACTCTCAGACACTCGCTATCACTCTCTGACACTCTATCATTCTCTGACACTCACTGACACTCTCTGACACTCTCAGACACTCGCTTTCTCTCTCTGCAACTCTCTGTCAATCTCAGACACTCTCAGACACTCTCTATCACTCTCTGACACTCTCTATTACTCTCTGACACTCTCTATCGCTCTCTGACATTCTCTGACACACTCAATCTCTCTCTATCACTCTCTGACACTCTCTATCACTCTATGATACTCTCTGACACTCTCCATCACTCTCTATCACTCTCTGACACACTCTGACACTCTCTGACACTCTCAGACACTCGCTTTCTCTCTCTGTCACTCTCAGACACTCTCAGACACTCTCTGACACTGTCTATCACTCTCTGACACTCTCTATCACTCTCTGACACTCTTGATCACTCTCTGACACTCACTGACACTCTCAGACACTCTCTGTCACTCTCTGTCACTCTCTAACTCTCTCTGACACTCTCTATCACTCACTGACACTCTCTTACAATCGCTGTCACTCTCAGGCTCTCTCAGACGCTCTCTATCACTCTCTGACACTCTCTATCACTCTCTGACACTCTCAATCGCTCTCTGACACTCTCTGACACACTCAATCACTCTCTATCACTCTCTGACACACTCTGACACTCTTTATCACTCTATGACACTCTCTGACACTCTCTGACACTCTCTTTCACTCTCTATCACTCTCTGACACACTCTGACACTCTCTGACACTCTCAGACATTCTATGTCACTCTCTATCACTCTCTGACACTCTCTATCACTCTCTGACACTCTCTATCACTCTCTGACACTCTATCACTCTCTATCAATCTCTTACAATCTCTAACACTCTCTGACACTCTCTGACACACTCGATCACACTCTGACACTTTCTGACACTCTCTATCACTCAATGACACACTCTGAAACTCTCTTTCACTCTCTATCACACTCTATCACTCTCTATCACTCTCTGACACTCACTGACACTCTCAGACACTCGCTGTCACTCTCAGACACTCTCTTTCGCTCTCTGACACTCTCTGACACACTCTGACACTTTCTGACACTCTCAGACACTCTCTACAACTCTCTATCACTCTCTGACACTCTCAGAATCTCTCTCTCACTCTCTGAAACTCTGAGACACTCTCTATCACTCTCTGACACTCTCTATCACTCTCTGACATTCTCAGACACTCTCTATCACTCTCTGACACTGTCTATCACTCTCTGACACTCTCCATCACTCAATGACACTCTCTGAAAATCTCTATCACTCTCTATCACTCTCTGACACTCTCTGACACTCTCAGACACACTCTGACACTCTCAGACACTCTCTATCACTCTTTATCACTCTCTGACACTCTCGATCACACTCTATCACTCTCTGACACTCTCTGACACTCTCTATCACTCTCTGACACTCTCTGACACTCTCTATCACTCTCTATCACTCTCTGACACTCTGTGAAGCTCTCTATCACTCTCTATCACTCTCTGACACTCTCTATCACTCTCTGACACTCTCTATCACTCTCTATCACTCTCTATCACTCTCTGACACTCTCTGACACTCTCTATCATTCTCTATCAATCTCTGACGCTCTCTGACACTCTCTATCACTCAATGACACTCTGTAACACTCTCTATCACTCTCAGACTCTCTCAGACACTCTCTATCTCTCTCTGACACTCTCTGACACACTCAGAGGCTCTCTATCACTCTCAATCACTCACTGGCACACTCAAAAACTCTCGATCACTCACTGACACACTCAAAAACTCTCTATCACTCTCTGACACTCTCAGACACTCTCTTTCGCTCTCTGTCACTCTCAGACACTGTACATCACTCTCTGACAATCTATATCACTCTCTGACACTCTCTATCGCTCTCTGGCACTCTCTGACACTCTCTGACACTCTCAGACACACTCTGACACTCTCAGACACTCTCTATCACTCTTTATCACTCTCTGACACTCTCGATCACACTCTATCACTCTCTGACACTCTCTGACACTCTCTATCACTCTCTGACACTCTCTGACACTCTCTATCCCTCTCTATCACTCTCTGACACTCTGTGAAGCTCTCTATCACTCTCTATCACTCTCTGACACTCTCTATCACTCTCTGACACTCTCTATCACTCTCTATCACTCTCTGACACTCTCTGACACTCTCTATCACTCTCTATCAATCTCTGACACTCTCAGACACTCTCTATCATTCTTTATCACTCTCTGACACTCTCTGACATCTCTGACACTCTCTATCACTCTCTCACACTCTCTATCACTCTCTATCAATCTCTGACACTCTCTGACACTCTCCATCACTCGCTATCACTCTTTGACACTCTCTGACAAGCTCTATCACTCTCTGACACTCTCTATCACTCTCTGTCACTCTCTGTCACTCTCTAACTCTCTCTGACACTCTCTATCACTCACTGACACTCTCTTACAATCGCTGCCAGTCTCAGGCTCTCTCAGACGCTCTCTATCACTCTCTGACACTCTCTATCACTCTCTGACACTCTCAATCGCTCTCTGACACTCTCTGACACACTCAATCACTCTCTATCACTCTCTGACACACTCTGACACTCTCAGACATTCTATGTCACTCTCTATCACTCTCTGACACTCTCTATCACTCTCTGACACTCTCTTTCACTCTCTATCACTCTCTGACACACTCTGACACTCTCTGACACTCTCAGACATTCTATGTCACTCTCTATCACTCTCTGACACTCTCTATCACTCTCTGACACTCTCTATCACTCTCAGACACTCTCTGACACACTCAATCACTCTCTATCACTCTCTGACACACTCTGACACTCTTTATCACTCTATGACACTCTCTGACACTCTCTTTCACTCTCTATCACTCTCTGACACACTCTGACACTCTCTGACACTCTCAGACATTCTATGTCACTCTCTATCACTCTCTGACACTCTCTATCACTCTCTGACACTCTCTATCACTCTCTGACACTCTATCACTCTCTATCAATCTCTTACAATCTCTAACACTCTCTGACACTCTCTGACACACTCGATCACACTCTGACACTTTCTGACACTCTCTATCACTCAATGACACACTCTGAAACTCTAATTCTCTCTCTATCACTCTCTATCACTCTCTATCACTCTCTGACACTCACTGACACTCTCAGACACTCTCAGACACTCGCTGTCACTCTCAGACACTCTCTGTCACTCTCAGACACTCTCAGACACTCTCTTTCGCTCTCTGACACTCTCTGACACACTCTGACACTTTCTGACACTTTCTGACACTCTCAGACACTCTCTACCACTCTCTATCACTCTCTGACACTCTCTGACACTCTCAGAATCTCTCTCTCACTCTCTGAAACTCTGAGACACTCTCTATCACTCTCTGACACTCTATATCACTCTCTGACATTCTCAGACACTCTCTATCACTCTCTGACACTGTCTATCACTCTCTGACACTCTCCATCACTCAATGACACTCTCTGAAAATCTCTATCACTCTCTATCACTCTCTGACACTCTCTGACACTCTCAGACACACTCTGACACTCTCAGACACTCTCTATCACTCTTTATCACTCTCTGACACTCTCGATCACACTCTATCACTCTCTGACACTCTCTTTCACTCTCTGACACTCTCTGACACTCTCTACCACTCTCTATTACTCTCTGACACTCTCTATCACTCTCTATCACTCTCTATCACTCTCTATCAATCTCTGACGCTCTCTGACACTCTCTATCACTCAATGACACTCTGTAACACTCTCTATCACTCTCTATCACTCTCTATCACTCTCAGACACTCTCAGACACTCTCTATCTCTCTCTAACACTCTCTGACACTCTCAGAGGCTCTCTATCACTCTCGATCACTCACTGACACACTCAAAAACTCTCGATCACTCACTGACACACTCAAAAACTCTCTATCACTCTCTGACACTCACTGACACTCTCAGACACTCTCTTTCGCTCTCTGTCACTCTCAGACACTGTCTATCACTCTCTGACAATCTATATCACTCTCGATCTCTCTCTATCGCTCTCTGGCACTCTCAGACATTCTCAGACACTCTCTATCACTCTCTATCACTATCTGACACTCTCTGACACACTCAGACCCTCTGTGACACACTCTGACACTCTCTATCACTCTATGACACTCTCTGACGCTCTCTATCACTCTCTATCACTATCTATCACTCTCTGACGCTCTCAGACACTCTCAGACATTCTCTATAACTCTCAGACACTCTCTATCACGCTCTGACACTCTCTGACGCTGTCAGACACACTCAATCACTCTCTATCACTCTCTGACACTCTCTGACAGTCTCTAACATTCTTCATCACTCTCTGACACACTCTGACACTCTCTGACACTCACTGACACTCTCAGACACTCTCATACACTCTCTCTCACTCTCTGACACTCTCTAACACTCTTTATCACTCTCTGACACACTCTGACACTCTCTGACACTCTCAGACATTCCCTATCACTCTATATCACTCTCTGACACTCCCTATCACTCAATGACACACTCTGAAAATCTCTATCACTATATGTCACTCTCTGACACTCTCTGGCACTCTCTGAAACACTCTGACACTCTCAGACACTCTCTGACACTCTCAGACACTCTCTATCATTCTTTATCACTCTCTGACACTCTCTGACACTCTCTGACACTCTCTGACACTCTCTATCACTCTCTCACCCTCTCTATCACTCTCTATCACTCTCTGACACTCTGACACTCTCTATCACTCTCTGACACTCTCTGACAATCTCTATCCCTCCCTCTCACTCTCTAACACTCTCTATCACTCTCTGAAACTATCTGACACTCTCAGAAACTCTCTCTCACTCTCTGAGACTCTCAGTCGCTCTCTATCACTCTCAGACACTCTCAGACACTCTCTGACACTCTCTGACACTCTCTATCACTCTCTGACATTCTCAGACACTCTCTATCACTCTCTGACACTCTCTATCACTCTCTGACACTCTCAGACACTCTCTGTCACTCTCAGACACTCGCTATCACTCTCTGACACTCTATCACTCTCTGACACTCACTGACACTCTCAGACACTCTCCATCACTCTCAGCCACTCTCTGGCACTCTCTATCACTCTCTGACACTATCTGACACTCTCAGAAACTCTCTCTCACACTCTGAGACTCTCAGACACTCTCTATCACTCTCTGAGACTCTCTATCACTCTCTGACACTCTCTGACACTCTCTATCGCTCTCCATCACTCCTTATCACTCTCTGACACTCTCTGACACTCTCTGACACTCTCTGACAATCTCTATCACTCTCTATCACTCTCTGACACTCTCTATCACTCTCTGACACTATCTGACACTCTCAGAAACTCTCTCTCACTCTCTGAGACTCTCAGACACTCTCTATCACTCTCTGACATTCTCAGACACTCTCTATCACTCTCTGACACTCTCTATAGATCTCTGACACTCTCTGACATAATCAATCACTTTCTATCACTCTCTGACACACTCTGACACTTTTTATCACTCTATGACACGCTCTGACAGTCTCTATCACTCTCTATCACTCACTAACACACTCAAAATCTCTCTATCACTCTCTGGCACTCACTGACACTCTCAGACACTCTCTTTCGCTCTCTGTCACTCTCAGAGACTCTCTATCACTCTCTGACAATCTATATCACTCTCTGACACTCTCTATCGCTCTCTGACACTCTCAGACACTCTCTATCACTCTCTATCACTATCTGACACTTTCTGACACACTCAGACACTCGGTGACACACTCTGACACTCTCTATCACTCTATGACACTCTCTGACGTTCTCTATCACTCTCTATCACTCTCTGACACTCTCTGACGCTCTCAGACACTCTCAGACACTCTCTATCACTCTCAGACACTCTCTGAAACATTCTGACACTCTCAGACACTCTCTGACACTCTCTATCACTCTCTCACACTCTCTATCACTCTCTGACACTCTCTGTCACTGTCTATCACTCTCTATCACTCTCTATCACTCTCTGACACTGTCTGACACTCTCAGAAACTCTCTCTCACTCTCTGAGACTCTCAGACACTCTCTATTACTCTCTGACAGTCTCAGACACTCTCTGACACTCTCTGACACTCTCAGACACTCTCTGTCACTCTCTGTCACTCTCAGACACTCGCTATCACTCTCTGACTCTATCACTCTCTGACACTCACTGACACTCTCAGACACTCTCCATCACTCTCAGACACTCTCTATCACTCTCTGTCACTCTCTATCACTCTCTGACTCTATCTGACACTCTCAGAAAGTCTCTCTCACTCTCTGAGACTCTCAGACTCTCTCCATCACTCTCTGACACTCTCTATCACTCTCTGACATTCTCAGACACTCTCTATCACTCTCTGACACTCTCTGACACTCTCTGACACTCTCAGACACTCTCTGTCACTCTCAGACACTCGCTATCACTCTCTGATACTATCTATCACTCTCTGACACACACTGACACACTCAGACACTCTATGTCACTCTCAGACCCTCTCAGACACTCTTTATCACTCTCTATCACACTCAAACGCTCTTTGACGCCCTCAGACACTCTCTGACGCACTCAGACACTCGCTGACACTCTCTGATGCTCTCAGACACTCTCTGACACTGTCTGACGCTCTCAGACACTCTCAGACACTCTCTATCACCCTCATACACTCTCTATCACTCTCTGACACTCTCTGATGCTCTCAGACACACTCAATCACTCTCTATCACTCTCTGACACTCTCTATCACTCAATGACACTCTATGAAAATCTCTATCACTCTCGATCACTCTCTGACACTCTCTGACACTCTCTGACACACTCTGACACTCTCAGACACTCTCTGACACTCGCAGACACTCTCTATCACACTCTGAAATTCTCTATCACACTCTATCACTCTCAGACACTCTCTGACACTTTCTATCACCCTTTGTCACTCTCTGACACTCTCTGACACAGTCTGACACTCATAGACAGTCTCAGATACTCTCTATCACTCTGTATCACTCTCTATCACTCTCTGACACTCTGTGAAGCTCTCTATCACTCTCTATCACTCTCTATCACTCTCTGACACTCTCTATCACTCTCTGACACTCTCTATCACTCTCTATCACTCTCTATCATTCTCTGACACTCTCTGACACTCTCTATCACTCTCTATCAATCTCTGACGCACTCTGACACTCTCTAACACTCAATGACACTCTGTAACACTCACTATCACTCTCCATCACTCTCTAACACTCTCTGACACTCTAAGACACTCTCTTTCACACTCCGTATCACTCTCTGACACTCTCTGACACTCTCTATCTCTCTCTGAAACTCTCTATCACTCTCTGTCACTCTCTGACTCTCTCTGACACTCTCTGACACTCTCTGACACTCTCTGACACTCTCTATCACTCTCTAACACTCTGCGACACTCTCTGGCACTCTCTCTTACTCAATGACACTCTGTGACACTCTGTATCCCTCTCTATCACTCTATGACACTCTCTGACACTCTCTGTCACACTCTGACACTCTCTATCACTCTCTATCAGTCACTGACACTCTGTGACAATCTCTGACACTCTCCATCACTCTATGACACTCTCTGACACTCTCTATCACTCTCTATCACTCTCTGACACCCTCTGACACCCTCTGACACCCTCTGACACCCTCTGACACACTCTGACACACTCTGAAACTCTCTGACACTATCTGACACACTCTGACACTCTCAGAATCTCTCTATCACTCTCTATCACTCTCTGACACTCTCTATCACTCTCTGACACTCTCAGAGGCTCTCTATCACTCTCTATCACTCACTGACACTCTCAGACACTCTCTATCACTCTCTGACACTCACTGACACTCTAAGACCCTCTCTTTCACTCTCTGTCACTCTCAGACGCTCTCAGACATTCTCTATCACTCTCTGAAACTCTCTATCACTCTCTGACACTCTCTATCACTCTCTGACACTCTCTGACATAATCAATCACTTTCTATCACTCTCTGACACACTCTGACACTCTCTATCACTCTATGACACTCTCTGACAGTCTCTGACACTCTGTGAAGCTCTCTATCACTCTCTGACACTCTCTATCTCTCTCTGACACTCTCTATCACTCTCTATCACTCTCTGACACTCTCTGACACTCTCTATCACTCTCTATCACTCTCCATCACTCTCTGACACTCTCTGACACACTCTGACACTCTCATACACTATTTTTCGCACTCCATATCACTCTCTGACACTCTCTGACACTCTCTGACACTCTCTGACACTCTCTGACACTCTCTGACACGCTCTATCACTCTCTATCACTCTCTGACACTCTCTGACACTCTCTATCACTATCTGACACTCTCTGACACACTCAGACACTCTATGACACTCTCTGACGCTCTCTATCACTCTCGATCACCCTCTGACACTCTCTGACGCTCTCAGACACTCTCAGACACTCTCTATCACTCTCAGACACTCTCTATCACACTCTGACACTCTCTGACGCTCTCAGGCACACTCAATCACTCTCTGTCACTCTCTATCACTCTCTGACACTCTCTGACACTCTCTAACATTCTTCATCACTCTCTGACACTCTCTGACACTCTATCACTCTCTATCACTCTCTGACACTCTCTGACACTCTCTATCACTCAAAGACACACTCTGAAACTCTCTGTCACTCTCTATCACTCTCCATCACTCTCTGACACTCTCTGACACTCTCTGACACTCTCAGACACTCTCTGACACTCTCAGACACTCTCTATCACTCTCTATCACTCTCTGACACTCTCTGACACTCTCTATCACTGTCTATCACTCTCTGACACTCTGTGTAACTCTCTATCACTCTCTGACACTCTCTGTCACACTCAGAAACTCTGTGACACACTCTGACACTCTCTATCATTCTATGACACTGTCTGACACTCTCTGACACTCTCAGACACTTTCTATCACCCTTTGTCACTCTCTGACACTCTCAGACACTCATAGACAGTCTCAGATACTCTCTATCACTCTGTATCACTCTCTAACACTCTCTGACACACTTAATCACTCTCTGACACTCTCTATCACTCTCTATCACTCTCTGACACTCTCTATCACTCTCTGACACTCTATGAGACTCTCTATCACTCTCTATCATTCTCTGTCTCTCTCTGACACACTCTGACACTCTCAGACACTCTCTATCACTCTCTATCACTCTCAGACACTCTCTATCACTCTCAATCACTCTCTATCACTCTCTATCACTCTCTGACACTCTCTGACACTCTCTGACACTCTCTATCACTCAATGACACTCTGTGACACTCTCTATCACTCTCCATCACTCTCTGACACTCTCTAACACACTCTGACACTCTCAGACACTCTCTTTCACACTCCGTATCACTCTCTGACACTCTGTGACACTCTCTATCACTCTCTATCACTCTCTGACACTCTCTGACACTCTCTATCACTCAATGACACTCTGTGACACTCTCTATCACTCTCCATCACTCTCTGACACTCTCTAACACACTCTGACACTCTCAGACACTCTCTTTCACACTCCGTATCACTCTCTGACACTCTGTGACACTCTCTATCACTCTCTGACACTCTTTGACACTCTCTTACACTCTCTGACACTCTCCATCACTCTATGACACTCTCTGACACTCTCTATCACTCTCTATCACTCTCTGACACTCTCTGACACTCTCTCTTACTCAATGACACTCTGTGACACTCTCTATCCCTCTCGATCACTCTCTGACACAATCTGACACTCTCTGACACTCTCCATCACTCAATGACACTCTCTGACAGTCTCTATCACTCTCTATCACTCTCTGACACTCTCTGACACCCTCTGACACTCTCTATCACACTCTATCACTCTTTGACACTCTCTTACACTCTCTGACACTCTCCATCACTCTATGACACTCTCTGACACTCTCTATCACTCTCTGACACACTCTGACACTCTCAGACACTCTCTATCACTCTCTGACACTCACTGACACTCTCAGATACTCGCTTTCACTCTCTGTCACTCTCAGACACTCTCAGACACTCTCTATCACTCTCTGAAACTCTCTATCACTCTCTGAAACTCTCTATCACTCTCTGACACTCTCAATCGCTCTCTGATATTCTCTGACACACTCAATCTCTCTCTATCACTCTCTGACACTCTCTATCACTCTATGACACTCTCTGACACTCTCTATCACTCTCTGACACTCTCTGACACACTCTGACACTCACTGACACTCTCAGACACTCTCTATCACTCTCTGACACTTTCTATCACTCTCTGACACTCTCAATCGCTCTCTGATATTCTCTGACACACTCAATCTCTCTCTATCACTCTCTGACACTCTCTATCACTCTATGACACTCTCTGACACTCTCTATCACTCTCTGACACTCTCTGACACACTCTGACACTCTCAGACACTCTCTTTCACACTCCGTATCACTCTCTGACACTCTGTGACACTCTATATCACTCTCTGACACTCTCTATCACTCTCTATCACTCTCTGACGCTCTCTATCATTCTCTGACACTCTCTATCACTCTCTGACACTCTCGATCACTCTCTGACGCTCTCTGACACTCTCTATCACTCAATGACACTCTGTGACACTCTCTATCACTCTCCATCACTCTCTGACACTCTCTGACACACTCTGACACTCTCAGACACTCTCTTTCACACTCCGTATCACTCTCTGACACTCTGTGACACTCTCTATCACTCTCTGACACTCTCTATCACTCTCTGACACTCTCGATCACTCTCTGACGCTCTCTGACACTCTCTATCACTCTGTGACACTCCCTGACACTCTCTCTCACTCTCTATCACTCTCTGACACTCTTTGACACTCTCTATCACTCTCTATCACTCTCTGACACTCTCTGACACTCCCTCTTACTCTCTGACACTCTTTGACACTCTCTATCACTCTCTATCACTCTATGACACTCTCTGACGCTCTCTATCACTCTCTACCACTCTCTGACACTCTCTGACACACTCTGACACTCTCAGACACTCTCTTTCACACTCCGTATCACTCTCTGACACTCTGTGACACTCTATATCACTCTCTGACACTCTCTATCACTCACTATCACTCTCGATCACTCTCTATCACTCTGTGACACTCCCTGACACTCTCTCTCACTCTCTATCACTCTCTGACACTCTTTGACACTCTCTATCACTCTCTATCACTCTCTGACACTCTCTGACACTCCCTCTTACTCTCTGACACTCTTTGACACTCTCTATCACTCTCTATCACTCTATGACACTCTCTGACGCTCTCTATCACTCTCTACCACTCTCTGACACACTCTGAAACACTCTGACACTCTCTATCACTCTCTATCACTCTCTGAAACTCTCTGACACTCTCCATCACTCAATGAAACTCTCTGACACTCTCTATCACTCTCTATCACTCTCTATCATACTCTGACACTCTCTTACACTCTCTGACACTCTCCATCACTCTATGACACTCCCTGACACTCTCTATCACTCTGTATCACTCTCTGACACTCTCTGACACCCTCTGACACACTCTGACACACTCTGACACTCTCAGAGGCTCTCTATCACTCTCTATCACTCGCTGACACTCTCAGACACTCTCTATCACTCTCTGACACTCACTGACACTCTCGGACACCCTCTGTCGCTCTCTATCACTCTCTGACAATCTATATCACTCTCTGACACTCTCTGACACTCTCAGCGGCTCTCGATCACTCTCTATCACTCACTGACACACTCAGACACTCTCTATCACTCTCTGACACTCACTGAGACTCTCAGACACTCGCTTTCACTCTCTGTCACTCTCAGACACTCTCTATCACACTCTGACACTCTCTATCACTCTCTGACACACTCAGACACTCTCTATCACTCTCTGACACTCACTGAGACTCTCAGACACTCGCTTTCACTCTCTGTCACTCTCAGACACTCTCTATCACACTCTGACACTCTCAATCACACTCTGACACTCTCAATCGCTCTCTGACATTCTCTGACACAATCTCTCTCTCTCACTCTCTGACACTCTCTATCACTCTGTGACACTCTCTGACACTCTCTATCACTCTCTATCACACTCTGACACTCTCAGACACTCTCTGTCACTCTCTATCACTCTCTGACACTCTCTGTCACTCTCTGACACTCTCTAGGGCGGCACAGTGGCGCAGTGGTTAGCACTGCAGCCTCACAGCTCCAGGGACCCGGGTTCGATTCCGGGTACTGCCTGTGTGGATTTTGCAAGTTCTCCCTGTGTCTGCGTGGGTTTTCTCCGGGTGCTCCGGTTTCCTCCCACAAGCCAAAAGACTTGCAGGTTGATAGGTAAATTGGCCATTATAAATTGTCACTAGTATAGGTCGGTGGTAGGGAAATATAGGGACAGGTGGGGATGTTTGGTAGGAATATGGGATTAGTATAGGATTAGTATAAATGGGTGGTTGATGTTCGGCACAGACTCGGTGGGCAGAAGGGCCTGTTTCAGTGCTGTATCTCTAATCTAAATCTAATCTATCACTCTCTATCACTCTCTGACACTCACTGACACTCTCAGAGGCTCTCTATCTCTCTCTATAACTCACTGACACTCTCAGACACTCACTGACACTCTCAGACACTCTCTTTCACTCTCTGTCAGTCTCAGACGCTCTCTATCACTCTCTGACACTCTCAATCGCTCTCTGAAACTCTCTGACACACTCAATCACTCTCAGACACTTTCTATCACCCTTTGTCACTCTCTGACACACTCTGACACTCACAGACAGTCTCAGATACTCTCTATCACTCTCTAACACTCTCTGACACACTTAATCACTCTCTGACACTCTCTATCACTCTCTGACATACTCTCGCACTCTCTGACACTCTCGATTGCTCTCTGACACTCTCTGAAACTCTCTATCACTCAATGACACTCCATGAGACTCTCTATCACTCTCTATCATTCTCAGACACTCTCTGACACTCTCTATCACTCTCTATCACTCTCTGACACTCTCTATCACTCTCTGACGCTCTCTGACAATCTCTATCACTCAATGACACTCTGTGACACTCTCTATCACTCTCTGAAACTCTCTGACAATCTCAGACACTCTCTTTCACACTCCGTATCACTCTGTGACACTCTCTGTCACTCTCTGACACTCTCTATCTCTCTGTGACACTCTCTGACACTCTCTGGCACTCTCTATCACTCTCTGTCACTCACTGACGCTCTCTGACACTCTCTCTTACTCAATGACACTCTGTGACACTCTCTATCCCTCTCTATCACTCTATGACACTCTCTAACGCTCTCTATCACTCTCTATCACTCTCTGACACACTCTGAAACACATTTGACACTTCTATCACTCTCTATCACTCTCTGACACTCTCTATCACTCTCTGACATACTCTCGCACTCTCTGACACTCTCGATTGCTCTCTGACACTCTCTGAAACTCTCTATCACTCAATGACACTCCATGAGACTCTCTATCACTCTCTATCATTCTCAGACACTCTCTGACACTCTCTATCACTCTCTATCACTCTCTGACACTCTCTATCACTCTCTGACGCTCTCTGACAATCTCTATCACTCAATGACACTCTGTGACACACTCTATCACTCTCCATCACTCTCTGAAACTCTCTGACAATCTCAGACACTCTCTTTCACACTCCGTATCACTCTGTGACACTCTGTGACACTCTCTGTCACTCTCTGACACTCTCTATCTCTCTGTGACACTCCCTGACACTCTCTGGCACTCTCTATCACTCTCTGTCACTCACTGACGCTCTCTGACACTCTCTCTTACTCAATGACACTCTGTGACACTCTCTATCCCTCTCTATCACTCTATGACACTCTCTAACGCTCTCTATCACTCTCTATCACTCTCTGACACACTCTGAAACACATTTGACACTTCTATCACTCTCTGACACTCTCTGACACTCTCTGACACCCTCTGACTCTCTCTATCACTCTCTATCACTCTCTGACACTCTCTTACAATCTCTGACACTCTCCATCACTCTCTGACAATCTCTGACACTCTCTATCACTCTGTATCACTCTCTGACACTTTCTGACACCCTCTGACAAACTCTGACACACTCTGACACTCTCTGACACTCTCAGAGGCTCTCTATCACTCTCTGACACGCACTGACACTCTCAGACACTCTCTGTCGTTCTCTATCACTCTCTGAAAATCTATATCACTCTCTGACACTCTCTGACACTCTCAGAGGCTCTCTATCACTCTCTATCACTCACTGACACACTCAGACACTCTCTATCACTCTCTGACACTCACTGACACTCTCAGACACTCTCTTTCACTCTCTGTCACTCTCAGACACTCTCAGACACTCTCTATCACTCTCTGACACTCTCTATCACTCTCTATCAATCTCTGACACTCTCTATCACTCTCTGACGCTCTCTGACACTCTCTATCACTCAATGACACTCTGTGACACTCTCTATCACTCTCCATCACTCTCTGACACTCTCTGACAAACTCAGACACTCTCGTTCACACTCCGTATCACTCTGTGACACTCTGTGACACTCTCTATCACTCTCTGACACTCTCTATCACTCTGTGACACTCCCAGACACTCTCTCTCACTCTCTCTCACTCTCTATCACTCTCTGACACTCTCTGGCACTCTCTATCACTCTCTATCACTCTCTGACGCTCTCTGACACTCTCTCTTACTCAATGACACTCTGTGACACTCTCTATCCCTCTCTATCACTCTATGACACTCTCTAACGCTCTCTAACACTCTCTGACACACTCTGAAACACATTTGACACTTCTATCACTCTCTGACACTCTCTGACACTCTCTGACACTCTCTTACACTCTCTGACACTCTCCATCACTCTATGACACTCTCTGACACTCTCTATCACTCTGTATCACTCTCTGACACTTTCTGACACCAGCTGACAAACTCTGACACACTCTGACACTGTCTGACACTCTCAGAGGCTCTCTATCACTCTCTGACACGCACTGATACTCTCAGACACTCTCTGTCGTTCTCTATCACTCTCTGACAATCTATATCACTCTCTGACACTCTCAGACGCTCTCTATCACTCTCTATCACTCACTGAAACACTCAGACACTCTCTATCACTCTCTGACACTCACTGACACTCTCAGACACTCGCTTTCACTCTCTGTCACTCGAAGACACTCTCTATCACTCTATGACACTCTCTGACACTCTCTATCACTCTCCATCACTCTCTGACACACTCTGACACTCTCTGACACTCTCAGACACTCTCTGTCACTCTCCATCACTCTCTATCACTCTCTGACACACTCTGAAACACATTTGACACTTCTATCACTCTCTGACACTCTCTGACACTCTCTGACACTCTCCATCACTCAATGACACTCTCTGACACCCTATATCACTCTCTATCCCTCTCTGACACTCTATGACACCCTCTGACACTCTCTATCACTCTCTATCACTCTGTGACACTCTCTTACACACTCTGACACTCTCTGACACTCTCCATCACTCTATGACACTCTCTGACACTCTCTATCACTCTGTATCACTCTCTGACACTTTCTGACACCCTCTGACCATCTCTGACACACTCTGACACTCTCTGACACTCTCAGAGGCTCTCTATCAGTCTCTATCACTCTCTGACACTCTATGACACCCTCTGACACTCTCTATCACTCTCTATCACTCTCTGACACTCTCAGCCACTCTCCATCACTCTCTGACACGCACTGACACTCTCAGACACTCTCTGTCGTTCTCTATCACTCTCTGACAATCTATATCACTCTCTGACACTCTCAGAGGCTCTCTATCACTCTCTATCACTCACTGACACACCCAGACATTCTCTATCACTCTCTGACACTCACTGACACTCTCTATCACTCTCTTTCACTCTCTGACACACTCAGACACTCTCTGACTCTCTCAGACACTCTCTGACACTCTCTATCACTCTCTGACACTCTCTATCACTCTCTGACACTCTCTATCACTCTCTATCACTCTCTTACACTCTCTATCACTCTCTGACACTCTCTATCACTCTCTGACACTCTCTATCACTCTCTGACACTCTCTATCACTCTCTATCACTCTCTTACACTCTCTAGCACTCTCAGACACTCTCTGTCACTCTCTTACACTATCTGACACTCTCTATCACTCTCTGACACTCTCTGACACTCTCAGAGGCGCTCTATCACTCTCTATCACTCAGTGACACTCTCAGACGCTCACTATCACTCTCTGACACTCACTGACACTCTCAGACACTCTCTTTCACTCTCTGTCACTCTCAGACTCTCTCAGACGCTCTCTATCACTCTCTGACACTCTCTATCACTCTCTGACACTCTCTATCACTCTCTGACACTCTCAATCGCTCTCTGAAACTCTCTGACACACTCAATCACTCTTTATCACTCTCTGACGCACTCTGACACTCTCTGTCACTCCATGACACTCTCTGACACTCTCTATCACTCTCTATCACTCTCTGACACACTCTGACACTCTCTGACACTCTCAGACATTCTCTATCACTCTCTTTCACTCTCTGACTCTCTCTATCACTCTCTGACACTCTCCATCACTCTCTATCACTCTCTTACACTCTCTATCACTCTCTATCACTCTATGACACTCTCTGACACTCTCAGAATCTCTCTCTCACTCTCTGAAACTCTCAGACACTCTCTATCACTCTCTGACACTCTCTATCACTCTCTAACATTCTCATACACTCTCTATCACTCTCTGACACTCTCTATCATTCTCTGACACTCTCTGACACGCTCTATCACTCTCTGACACTCTCTGACACTCTCAGACACTCTCGATCACTCTCTGAGACTCTCTGACACTCTCAGAATCTCTCTCTCACTCTCTGACACTCTCAGACTCTCTCTATCACTCTCTGACACTCTCTATCACTCTCTGACACTCTCTATCACTCTCTGACATTCTCAGACACTCTCTCTCACTCTCTGACACTCTCTATCACTCTCTGACACTCTCTATCACTCTCTGACACTTACGGACACTCTCAGACGCTCTCTGTCACTCTCAGCCGCTCTCTATCAGTCTCTATCACTCTCTGACACTCTCTGACACTCTCTATCACTCAAAGACACTCTGTGACACTCTCTATCACTCTCTATCACTCTCTATCACTCTCTGACTCTCTCTGACAAACTCAGACACTCTGTGACACACTCTGACACAACCTGACTCTCTCTGACACTCTCTGACACTCTCCATCACTCTCTATCACTCTCTGACACTCTCTGACAATCTCAGAGGCTCTCTATCACACTCCATCACTTTCTGACACACTCAGAGTCTCTCTATCACTCTCTGAAACTCACTGACACTCTCAGACACTCTCTGTCTCTCTCTGTCACGCTCAGACCCTCTCAGACACTCTCTCTTACTCTCTATCACTCTCTGACACTCTCTGACACTCTCAGAGGCTCTCTATCACTCTCTATCACTCACTGACAATCTCAGACACTCTCTATCACTCTCTGACACTCACTGACACTCTCAGACACTCTCTTTCACTCTCTGTTACTCTCAGACACTGTCTATCACTCTGTGACACTCTCTATCACTCTCTGACACTCTCTATCGCTCTCTGACACTCTCTGACAATCTCAGAGGCTCTCTATCACTCTCTATCACTCTCTATCACTCTCTGACACTCTCAGACAATCTATATCACTCTCTGACACTCACTGACACTCTCAGACACTCTCTGTCACACTCTGTCACTCTCAGACACTCTCAGACACTCTCTATCACTCTCTATCTCACTCTGACACTCTCTGACACTCTCAGAGGCTCTCTATCACTCTCTATCACTCTCTGACACTCTCTGACACTCTCTGACACTCTCTATCACTCAATGACACTCTGTGACACTCTCTATCTCTCTCTATCACTATCTGACACTCTCTGACATACTCAGGCACTCTGTGACACACTCTGACACTCTCTATCACTCTATGACACTCTCTGACGCTCTCTATCACTCTCTATCACTCGCTGACACTCTCTGACGCTCTCAGACACTCTCAGACACTCTCTATCACTCTCAGACACTCTCTATCACGCTCTGACACTCTCTGACACTCTCTGACACTCTCCATCACTCTATGACACTCTCAGACACTCTCTATCACTCTCTATCACTCTCTATCACTCTCTGACACTCTCTGACACTCTCTATCACTCAATGACACTCTGTGACACTCTCTATCTCTCTCTATCACTATCTGACACTCTCTGACATACTCAGACACTCTGTGACACATCTGACACTCTCTATCACTCTTTGACACTCTCTGACGCTCTCTATCACTCTCTATCACTCTCTGACACTCTCTGACGCTCTCAGACACTCTCAGACACTCTCTATCACTCTCAGACACTCTCTATCACGCTCTGACACTCTCTGACACTCTCCATCACTCTATGACACTCTCTATCACTCTCTATCACTCTCTGACACTCTCTGACACACTCTGAAACTCTCTGACACTATCTGACACACTCTGACACTCTCAGAAGCTCTCTATCACTCTCTATCACTCTCTGACACTCTCCATCACTCTCTGACACTCTCTATCACTCTCTGACACTCTCAGAGGCTCTCTGTCACTCTCTATCACTCTCTGACAATCTCTATCACTCACTGACACTCTCAGACCCTCTCTTTCACTCTCTGTCACTCTCAGACACTCTCAGACACTCTCTATCACTCTCTGAAACTCTCTATCACTCTCTGACACTCTCTATCGCTCTCTGACACTCGCTGACATAATCAATCACTTTCTATCACTCTCTGACACACTCTGACACTCTCTATCACTCTATGACACTCTCTATCACTCTCTATCACTCTCTGACACTCTCTGACACTCTCTATCACTCTCTATCACTCTCTGACGTTCTCTGGCACTCTCTATCACTCAATGACACTCTCTGACACTCTCTATCATTCTCCATCACACTCTGACACACTCTGACACACTCTGAAACTCTCAGACATTCTCTTTCACACACCGTATCACTCTCTGACACTCTGTGACACTCTCTATCACTCTCTGACACACTCTATCACTCTCTATCACGCTCTGACACTCTCTGACACTCTCTATCACTCAATGACTCTCTGTGACACTCTCTATCACTCTCTATCACTATCTGACACTCTCTGACACACTCAGACACTCTGTGACACACTCTGACACTCTCCATCACTCTCTATCACTCTCTTACACTCTCTATCACTCTCTGACACTCTCTATCACTCTCTGACACTCTCAGAGGCTCTCTATCACTCTCTATCACTCATTGACACACCCAGACATTCTCTATCACTCTCTGACACTCACTGACACTCTCTATCACTCTCTTTCACTCTCTGACACACTCAGACACTCTCTGACTCTCTCAGACACTCTCTGACACTCTCTATCACTCTCTGACACTCTCTATCACTCTCTGACACTCTCTATCACTCTCTATCACTCTCTTACACTCTCTATCACTCTCTGACACTCTCTATCACTCTCTGACACTCTCTATCACTCTCTGACACTCTCTATCACTCTCTATCACTCTCTTACACTCTCTAGCACTCTCAGACACTCTCTGTCACTCTCTTACACTATCTGACACTCTCTATCACTCTCTGACACTCTCTGACACTCTCAGAGGCGCTCTATCACTCTCTATCACTCAGTGACACTCTCAGACGCTCACTATCACTCTCTGACACTCACTGACACTCTCAGACACTCTCTTTCACTCTCTGTCACTCTCAGACTCTCTCAGACGCTCTCTATCACTCTCTGACACTCTCTATCACTCTCTGACACTCTCTATCACTCTCTGACACTCTCAATCGCTCTCTGAAACTCTCTGACACACTCAATCACTCTTTATCACTCTCTGACGCACTCTGACACTCTCTGTCACTCCATGACACTCTCTGACACTCTCTATCACTCTCTATCACTCTCTGACACACTCTGACACTCTCTGACACTCTCAGACATTCTCTATCACTCTCTTTCACTCTCTGACTCTCTCTATCACTCTCTGACACTCTCCATCACTCTCTATCACTCTCTTACACTCTCTATCACTCTCTATCACTCTATGACACTCTCTGACACTCTCAGAATCTCTCTCTCACTCTCTGAAACTCTCAGACACTCTCTATCACTCTCTGACACTCTCTATCACTCTCTAACATTCTCATACACTCTCTATCACTCTCTGACACTCTCTATCATTCTCTGACACTCTCTGACACGCTCTATCACTCTCTGACACTCTCAGACACTCTCGATCACTCTCTGAGACTCTCTGACACTCTCAGAATCTCTCTCTCACTCTCTGACACTCTCAGACTCTCTCTATCACTCTCTGACACTCTCTATCACTCTCTGACACTCTCTATCACTCTCTGACATTCTCAGACACTCTCTCTCACTCTCTGACACTCTCTATCACTCTCTGACACTCTCTATCACTCTCTGACACTTACGGACACTCTCAGACGCTCTCTGTCACTCTCAGCCGCTCTCCATCAGTCTCTATCACTCTCTGACACTCTCTGACACTCTCTATCACTCAAAGACACTCTGTGACACTCTCTATCACTCTCTATCACTCTCTATCACTCTCTGACTCTCTCTGACAAACTCAGACACTCTGTGACACACTCTGACACAACCTGACTCTCTCTGACACTCTCTGACACTCTCCATCACTCTCTATCACTCTCTGACACTCTCTGACAATCTCAGAGGCTCTCTATCACACTCCATCACACTCCATCACTTTCTGACACACTCAGAGTCTCTCTATCACTCTCTGAAACTCACTGACACTCTCAGACACTCTCTGTCTCTCTCTGTCACGCTCAGACCCTCTCAGACACTCTCTCTTACTCTCTATCACTCTCTGACACTCTCTGACACTCTCAGAGGCTCTCTATCACTCTCTATCACTCACTGACAATCTCAGACACTCTCTATCACTCTCTGACACTCACTGACACTCTCAGACACTCTCTTTCACTCTCTGTTACTCTCAGACACTGTCTATCACTCTGTGACACTCTCTATCACTCTCTGACACTCTCTATCGCTCTCTGACACTCTCTGACAATCTCAGAGGCTCTCTATCACTCTCTATCACTCTCTATCACTCTCTGACACTCTCAGACAATCTATATCACTCTCTGACACTCACTGACACTCTCAGACACTCTCTGTCACACTCTGTCACTCTCAGACACTCTCAGACACTCTCTATCACTCTCTATCTCACTCTGACACTCTCTGACACTCTCAGAGGCTCTCTATCACTCTCTATCACTCTCTGACACTCTCTGACACTCTCTGACACTCTCTATCACTCAATGACACTCTGTGACACTCTCTATCTCTCTCTATCACTATCTGACACTCTCTGACATACTCAGACACTCTGTGACACACTCTGACACTCTCTATCACTCTATGACACTCTCTGACGCTCTCTATCACTCTCTATCACTCGCTGACACTCTCTGAAGCTCTCAGACACTCTCAGACACTCTCTATCACTCTCAGACACTCTCTATCACGCTCTGACACTCTCTGACACTCTCTGACACTCTCCATCACTCTATGACACTCTCAGACACTCTCTATCACTCTCTATCACTCTCTATCACTCTCTATCACTCTCTGACACTCTCTGACACTCTCTATCACTCAATGACACTCTGTGACACTCTCTATCTCTCTCTATCACTATCTGACACTCTCTGACATACTCAGACACTCTGTGACACATCTGACAGTCTCTATCACTCTTTGACACTCTCTGACGCTCTCTATCACTCTCAGACACTCTCTATCACTCTCAGACACTCTCTATCACGCTCTGACACTCTCTGACACTCTCCATCACTCTATGACACTCTCTATCACTCTCTATCACTCTCTGACACTCTCTGACACACTCTGAAACTCTCTGACACTATCTGACACACTCTGACACTCTCAGAAGCTCTCTATCACTCTCTATCACTCTCTGACACTCTCCATCACTCTCTGACACTCTCTATCACTCTCTGACACTCTCAGAGGCTCTCTGTCACTCTCTATCACTCTCTGACAATCTCTATCACTCACTGACACTCTCAGACCCTCTCTTTCACTCTCTGTCACTCTCAGACACTCTCAGACACTCTCTATCACTCTCTGAAACTCTCTATCACTCTCTGACACTCTCTATCGCTCTCTGACACTCGCTGACATAATCAATCACTTTATATCACTCTCTGACACACTCTGACACTCTCTATCACTCTATGACACTCTCTATCACTCTCTATCACTCTCTGACACTCTCTGACACTCTCTATCACTCTCTATCACTCTCTGACGTTCTCTGGCACTCTCTATCACTCAATGACACTCTCTGACACTCTCTATCACTCTCCATCACACTCTGACACACTCTGAAACTCTCAGACATTCTCTTTCACACACCGTATCACTCTCTGACACTCTGTGACACTCTCTATCACTCTCTGACACACTCTATCACTCTCTATCACGCTCTGACACTCTCTGACACTCTCTATCACTCAATGACTCTCTGTGACACTCTCTATCACTCTCTATCACTATCTGACACTCTCTGACACACTCAGACACTCTGTGACACACTCTGACACTCTCTATCACTCTCTATCACTCTCTTACACTCTCTATCACTCTCTGACACTCTCTATCACTCTCTGACACTCTCTATCACTCTAAATCACTCTCTGACACTCTCTAGCACTCTCTGACACTTTCTGACACTCTCAGACACTCTCTGTCACTCTCT
Source organism: Heterodontus francisci (assembly GCF_036365525.1). Classification (NCBI taxonomy): domain Eukaryota; kingdom Metazoa; phylum Chordata; class Chondrichthyes; order Heterodontiformes; family Heterodontidae; genus Heterodontus; species Heterodontus francisci. The sequence goes on from NW_027141025.1 coordinate 1,241,930, forward strand.
AACACTATCTGACACTCTCTATCACTCTCTGACACTCTCTGACACTCTCAGAGGCTCTCTATCACTCTCTATCACTCAGTGACACTCTCAGAAGCTCACTATCACTCTCTGACACTCACTGACACTCTCAGACACTCTCTTTCACTCTCTGTCACTCTCAGACTCTCTCAGACGCTCTCTATCACTCTCTGACACTCTCTATCACTCTCTGACACTCTCAATCGCTCTCTGAAACTCTCTGACACACTCAATCACTCTTTATCACTCTCTGACGCACTCTGACACTCTCTGTCACTCCATGACACTCTCTGACACTCTCTATCACTCTCTATCACTCTCCGACACACTCTGACACTATCTGACACTCTCAGACATTCTCTATCACTCTCTTTCACTCTCTGACTATCTCTATCACTCTCTGACACTCTCCATCACTCTCTATCACTCTCTTACACTCTCTAACACTCTCTGTCACTCTCAGACACTCTCTATCACTCTGTGACACTCTCTATCACTCTCTGACACTCTCTTTCGCTCTCTGACACACTCTGACACACTCTGACACTTTCTGACACTCTCAGACACTCTCTATCACTCTCTATCACTCTCTATCACTCTATGACACTCTCTGACACTCTCAGAATCTCTCTCTCACTCTCTGAAACTCTCAGACACTCTCTCTTACTCTCCATCACTCTCTGACACTCTCTGTCACTCTCAGAGGCTCTCTATCACTCTCTATCACTCACTGACAATCTCAGACACTCTCTATCACTCTGTGACACTCACTGACACTCTCAGACACTCTCTTTCACTCTCTGTTACTCTCAGACACTGTCTATCACTCTGTGACACTCTCTATCACTCTCTGACACTCTCTATCGCTCTCTGACACTCTCTGACAATCTCAGAGGCTCTCTATCACTCTCTATCACTCTCTATCACCCTCTGACACTCTCAGACAATCTATATCACTCTCTGACACTCACTGACACTCTCAGACACACTCTGTCACACTCTGTCACTCTCAGACACTCTCAGACACTCTCTATCACTCTCTATCTCACTCTGACACTCTCTGACACTCTCAGAGGCTCTCTATCACTCTCTATCACTCTCTGACACTCTCTGACACTCTCTATCACTCAATGACACTCTGTGACACTCTCTATCTCTCTCTGACACTCTCTGACAATCTCAGAGGCTCTCATTTCCCGGCGGAGCAGCAGGAGAAGGTAGCGACTCTTCGTTGGGTGAGTGAAGGCATCAGGAGCTGTGTTTTAAAAGTAAGTACTTACTGTTTTACTTACTGTTTTCCTTGTCTTTGAGTTTCTTTTGGCGCCGGAGGAACCGGAAGCTGGTCGGCAGCGAGGACTCCTGGGTAGGTATTTTCCTTAAAGGTGCGGAGCTGAGTAAACCCGAGCCACTACACATGTAGTGTCTCCCTCCCATCCTCCTCCTCTAACCTAATAATAAGACCCTTTTTACCCTCCTCCTCTAACCAAAAAGGACTGAGCAGGTAACCTCTCTGACACTCTCTATCACTCTCTATCACTCTCTTACACTCTCTATCACTCTCTGACACTCTCTATCACTCTCTGACACTCTCTATCACTCTCTGACACTCTCTATCACTCTCTATCACTCTCTTACACTCTCTAGCACTCTCAGACACTCTCTGTCACTCTCTTACACTATCTGACACTCTCTATCACTCTCTGACACTCTCTGACACTCTCAGAGGCGCTCTATCACTCTCTATCACTCAGTGACACTCTCAGACGCTCACTATCACTCTCTGACACTCACTGACACTCTCAGACACTCTCTTTCACTCTCTGTCACTCTCAGACTCTCTCAGACGCTCTCTATCACTCTCTGACACTCTCTATCACTCTCTGACACTCTCTATCACTCTCTGACACTCTCAATCGCTCTCTGAAACTCTCTGACACACTCAATCACTCTTTATCACTCTCTGACGCACTCTGACACTCTCTGTCACTCCATGACACTCTCTGACACTCTCTATCACTCTCTATCACTCTCTGACACACTCTGACACTCTCTGACACTCTCAGACATTCTCTATCACTCTCTTTCACTCTCTGACTCTCTCTATCACTCTCTGACACTCTCCATCACTCTCTATCACTCTCTTACACTCTCTATCACTCTCTATCACTCTATGACACTCTCTGACACTCTCAGAATCTCTCTCTCACTCTCTGAAACTCTCAGACACTCTCTATCACTCTCTGACACTCTCTATCACTCTCTAACATTCTCATACACTCTCTATCACTCTCTGACACTCTCTATCATTCTCTGACACTCTCTGACACGCTCTATCACTCTCTGACACTCTCTGACACTCTCAGACACTCTCGATCACTCTCTGAGACTCTCTGACACTCTCAGAATCTCTCTCTCACTCTCTGACACTCTCAGACTCTCTCTATCACTCTCTGACACTCTCTATCACTCT